>NC_085047.1:5309611-5963034 GCF_963662255.1 Cinclus cinclus | reverse complement strand
TGGTTTAAATGAATTATGTGCTTAAATACTCCAGTGCACCAATGCTAGAACAGCTTATCTGTATCTCTAAAAAAAAAAAAACAACACCCCCCCCCCCAAAAAAAAAAACAACAAAACACTCCCCTCTATCTTTTTTCTAAGTACAACTCTGGAATGCTGAACACTAGCTTTAATCTGGTTTTGTTATCCATTCATTTTTCATACTTTGACTTGAAGGCTTCCATTTTCAAATTAATACAGGATATTATCTTACTAAACCAGTTTTTGTGTCCCAGTTTCACTCTAAATCCAACAAACAGAAAAACAGAGAGTCCCTGCTTTGGTTTGCTAGAGCTATTTGCATACAGTCACTAAGGAAAGGTTATTTGTTCCATCTGATTGTGGTTTTTTTTAAATGTCTGTAGCATAAAGAACTAAGGTGGGGTTTGTTTTTTGTTTTTTTTTTTTACATTTTGATTGGTGATTAGATCCTGAACCAAGTCAGAATCTAAAAGAAACACTGATATTTAATCATTATTAATTTAAAAGATAAATTTGAGGGCTTCTCTTATCACTACTATCAATACATAAAATAGCATTTCAGCATTCAGGCTTACAACACAGAAAAGTAAGTCTTGGCAAGCAATAGCTCAGACATACTGTATTTATTGCAATCATGAAGCTTATTATGGACATCTTTGTTTATCTCATCACAATTAAACATTCATGAAGAAATATTATGGAAAAATGCATTTCTGGTCTCATAGCTAATTAGCACAATTTAAGAGTACCCCATAGCTGAGCTGCCCAGCCTCTCTCTCAAAGAAAGTGGGGATCTGAATCTAAATTGCAAGTGCTCTCCTCCCCCTCATCTGTGCATTTTCAAAACCAGGATTTCAGTCTTGCTTACTAACCCATATCTGATTGATCTGACCTAACAAAGAATAGAAACAGGCAGGAATAAACTTCTAAAGTGTGTTTTATTTAACTTGCCTCATAGAGAATCACAGTATCTATGTCATCACACGTGCTCTGGATTTCAGCCTAGAACAATCAGTGAAAGATAAGTAAAGGGACACATGCAAAACAATGAAAACTTGCTATTTGCAACAAAATCAGTGTTTCCAGAAAATCAAAGAATACTGACAGCAAGCACATAGTCTGTATCTTCCCATGTCCACATACATCCTTACACTGCTATTACAATATTCTAATAGATTGTTTCTCCATGCAAGGTTATAAAAGTGTGGTTTATTAGGGTACTGCAACCATAAACTTACAATTGTTTCTCAGGCTGAATTTATATCTAGCCATCAAAATGCATTACTACGTTCCAGTCACTTCTTTTTTTCCTTGTATATTAACATAATCACCCCCAACACTTCAAAGTAAGTGAAGTTATATCTAGCTGGTATTCAAACCTACAGCTCTGCCGTTTTTAATAAAGGTCCTCTTTTTATTTTCTAAGGGCATGATGCATATGTAGGCAATCACCAACGATGAAACCACAGCTATGTTATAAACTACCTTATTAAAAATTAAGGATTGTAATTACATATTGAAACCCAAGAAAATTATTATTCCTATTTCCATACTCCTGTGCACAGCAATGCTTGTGACCCTCAGACAAAAGCATATCCAAGAAAACTAACGTGCAGAGAGCTCTCCAGGCTCAGCAATAGCTTGGAGTGACAGTCCAGAGCCGGGATGCTCCTGAACAAAAAATCCCGAACCCCACGATTCATCAGTCACGGACGGGCACTGCTTAATCGTGTGTTTAATTGTAACCTGCGCCCAAACCCCTCCAGATGGCCACGCACCAGGTTTCCTTATAGAAGCTCGCTGAGTTCCCACAGTATCAGTGTACACGCGATTTGGATATCAGCCAGTGAAAAATAACTGAGGGGACACATGAAAAACAGTGAAAACTTGCTATTCCCAACGGGACTGCTGCTTTCAGAAAACCAAGCGGCGCACCCGAAGAACACCGCGCTGCCGAATCAACTTTTGACATGTTTCCATTTTGATCTTTAACAATTACACGTACGAAAACCTAAAGCACAGAGCAGGGAGCCGGGACATCACCGCCCGTCCCGGCTGCGGGCTCGCCCCCACACTGTCGGGCCGGACCCGCAGCGCCTCTGCCGCGGCTCGGGGTGGCCAAAGGCGGCCGGACAGGCACAAAAAAACCCGCAGGGTGGAAGAAAAGCCACGGCCGGAGCCCCGGGCCGAGCCCCGCAGGGTGGGCGGGCGCAGCGCGGATCCCCGGCCCGGCCCCCGCCCGCCCCTCGGCGCCGGGAGGAGGAGCCGGAGCCGGAGCCGGGCGGGCGATCGCGGCCCGGCCGCTTCCTGGTCACCGGAGCAGGAGGCGATAGGAGCCCGCCGAGGCGGCTGCGGGGGTCCGGCTACCGCCATGGCCTCGCTCTTCAAGAAGAAGACGGTGGACGGTGAGTGGGTGCCCGCGGAGGCCCCGCCGCCCCCCTCGGCAGCGGCCGCCCCCAGCCCTGGCACGGCCGGGGGGGCGCGGGGCTGATCCCGGCGGGGCTCCGCGGCACCGGGAGCTCGGCGGGGGTCGCGGCCACGGGAGAGGAGCCTGGAGATGAGCCTGGAGAGGAGTGAGAGGCCCCGGCCCGCCCGCCGTGACTCACCGGCGGCGCTCCGGGAGAGTCGCCGGGCCGGGCCGGCCCTGGCACAGCGGGGAGGGGGATTCCCGACTCACCGGGAGGGGTGGGAGCCGGGCCCGGCCATCCCGGGCCGTGGGCAAGGGAGGAGGAGAAGAAGGACGAGGAGGAGCAGCATCTCGCGGTGGCAGCGAGGGAAACAAAACAGGCCCGCCCGGAGTTGCTGGGGCCCATGGGGAGCCGGGACGCGAGCGGTGCCGCTGTGAGGGAGCCACGGCCGGGCTGCGGGAGCCGCCACCGCCCCGGCCTGGGCCCCCCGCGGGCGTGGAAACAACTTGGTGTCGGTGTTTGGTAGCTAGTCTGGCATCAAAGCGCTTAAACTTCAGCAGGAATAACGATTCTCAAAGCGCCAAAAAGATGCCTGAGCTGCCAGCAGGCCGCTGGGCGATGCTCGGCTCTCCACATTGCCGTGCCCCAGGGCTGGCGAGCCCGAGGTTTGGCTCTCTGCCGTGTTGGGTGCCCCTTGCAAAGCTGGTGGGTCGGCGTTTGAAAAGGGATCGCAGAAAACGACGCTGCTCGTCAGCCAGTTGTGTGTCACCGGAGGGGAACGCGCGCAGGTCCCACCTGGCTCTTCCCGTCGGAAGGAATGAAGGAGAGTCGGCATGAAGCTTCCATGACAAAGAAGGGATTGCAAGAGCCAGGTCAAGCCCTGCTGGATGTCTCTTGTCCAGCCTGTTTTAAGGAATGCTTGCTCCTTGCCCTGGTGTGTGTGACGGTAGCGTGACACACAGGAGTGGCCATTGGCATGACACTATCTCAGGATAACCTGTCATATTGTGTCTGGGAGTTTTCCTCACTTATCAGAGAGAAATGAAAACCAAGTTCCCATCTTGGCCTTCACTTCTAAAAACATGAAACAGTCTGTAACTGCAGATAGTTGCTTTCAATTTATTGCTATCCTTAGTTTAAGCCATTGTGGGGGATCATAAACTACAGAAATAAGCACTGTGCTTACCCTTATTGTCTCCTCAGTACTGTTATTGTTTGCTGTCACCTTAAAGTTCCTACCTCTCAAGCTCACTGTACTAAGGATTTTTTTTTTAAATAGTGTAGTTAGAAAAGCCAGTCTTGTATGTAGCTATTAAGCTTATTCTTTCAATTTCACCAAGTGCAGCTGTGCAAGTAATATACATTTATCTACCTTCAAAATTACTTGCCTGTAGCATTTTCAGAATGATTTTCTCCGCTGTTTTGCCAGTGTGAAGAATGCAGTTATATTCCGTGCCACCTTTCAGTTCTTAGTTATTGTCCACTGAAAAGTCTCCATCTTCCAAGGATGTTTATTTTCTTTTTTTTTTTTTTTTTGTAGTACTCACAGCAGTAGTAGCCTTGTAAAAACAGGTGTCATTTTCACACTGTTTTTTTGAAATATATATTTCTTTGCCCAAGAACTGGGCAAATCTTCAGCAAGGTTGGAAGTGGCATTCTTTAAAATGCCACTAAAGGTTTAGGATTTTATTCTGATTTAAACCTATTAACGTTGAAATAATTTTAGCAATGGATGTTTAATAGTATTTCTGGCTTTGGGAATGAAGAACTCAAATGCTTCTCGCTGTTTGTAGAAAAATTGCCTCAAACCTTAAAAAATGAAAAGGATGGCCTGTGATTCTAAAGTTTATCCTTCATGAGCTTTAAGAAAGCTTATGTGGCAGTCTACTCCTTTTGAACTCCCGCTCAAAGTGCAGACGTAGAATAGGAGTAGATAAATCTCTCCTGGATCATTACTGCTTTCCTCTATGGAGGTCAGAGGATGCTGAGTCACATGCAGACATCGTGCTCTGCCTTTGCCCAGGTGAATCACCCAAGCACATGCTGTAAATCTTATCAAAACTTAGTTGCAACTAGCATGATTGATGCCTAGACCATAAATAATACTTGCTTTCAATAAGAGGATGTTACTAGTATATAATTTTTAATAGTGCAGTGCACAGAACTCCTATGAAGGATGATAGTTTTCACCTAAAGACACTGTTTAAGCTTAGCACATTACCTCAATTGTCAGTAGACTTAAATTTGTTGAGAATACCTCCACTTTCCTACCTTACTATTCTTAAGCATCCTCCTTGTTGAAAAGTTTCAAACACTGTTGCTTTATAGACTGACTTGAAGAAGTGGAGGAGAGGAAGCTCCCCAGGAGCAGAATAAGGACAGAGAAGAACAGGATCCAGGACTTGCACCTGGAATTATTTTCACTGTGTTATGAAGCTGGGAACTCCTCGCTTGCTCTGAGCTCTCATAAATTAAGACTCCTTTAGCTGTCCTACCTGTTGCAGTTAGGCCTGGCCATGATATGGCTGAGTTAGTGCTGGACTTGCAGGAAAGTGCATACTGTGGGGGTTAAGACTCTTGCTATGGTTACGGTGCAAAGTAAAATCCTAGGTGAAACAGCTTTTTTATTTTTAACAGGGTATAACCCACACTGCTGACATAACGATGTTGTATACAAATTGTATTTTGCTAATATTTTCTGTATCTGAAAGGCTGGCACTTCACTCTGAACAAAGGGAGGTGTCAGGCATGCTGCTTGTCTGTAGGGTGCCTAGCAGATGTTTATGGAGTACTGAAAAACTTTGCCCAGCTATCGATATTTTCTTTCCAGATATAATCAAGGAGCAAAATCGAGAGTTAAGAGGTACACAGAGGGCTATAAGCAGAGATAGAGCAGCACTTGAGAAACAGGAAAAACAACTGGTAAGTATGACAGGGAACTTTATTTTGCTCTTTAAAAAACACACACACACGATAGAAAACTTGCAAGGTTTTAAAGACACAAATCAATGCATAATAATGGAATACTAAAAAAAGTTGTCTTCCCCTTTTCATTTCTCAGTTATTAAAATTGTGTTGGAAAATATTTACTGTCTAAAAGCGATTCTCAGCCTTTGACATAGGAAAATCCCGAAACAATGTGTTTAGGTAAAATAATCACATTGGGCTTTCCCTACAATTCCCCACATTCTCTGTCCTTCAGAAGTTTTTTTCCTAAAAGATTTGTAAATCAGTGATCTCATGGTAGAAAAATTAAAAGAAGTGCTGTCACGTTACCATGACTGTCCAGTGGGAGAGAGTCCTTGAAAAACCACAGGATATCATGAGTACCCCGTAGAGTTGTTATTTTCATTCAGCTAGAACTTCCCTAAAATTAGCTAATAATAGCAGGACTGTTTGCCTGAATTAAGATGTATTCAGAACTTACTGTGCCTGAGCTTTCAAGTACTCAGTGGCTGAATGGTGCACCTGTGTGGCACTATAAGAGGAGGAATGGATGTGCCAGATGGTGGGGTTTGATGCACGAAGAATGCTCAGACTGTGGGAAAAGCTGTGCAAATCCAGCCCATTCCAGCAGCTATTGAGGTGGTGGTTTGTGGCAGCAGGTTGCATGAATACCAAGAGCTGGGAGTAATAAAGTAGTAAAGTAAAAGAAACTATTTCTGAAAGCCTTGGACATGTAAGATATGCTCATAAATAAGGCATTTTCCAGTATGAAATGTTGGGTTTCTGAGGAGAAGAAAAAAGGAGCAGTGAAATATGTCTTTGAAAAAGTTAAAATTTGCTGCTGGAATGAGAGAAGGACTGTGGACAATAAATATTAATTTTCAGTGTCAGATCAGGTGAAGAAGGATCAGGGGTTTATCAGTCAGTCAATCACAAAACATTTCATTATGTGCTTTTTCTAGAAAGACCTTTTTTTCCCTCCCTAGTTTTAGGGTACTACTCTGAGAAAATCCAATTCTACAGTTATATTAATTCTATGGATAAAAATACCTTAATGTATGCAGACAGTTCTGTTTCAGTTCAGTAACGTGATATAACTATGTGAATTTTGATTTTTTTCCCCCAGAAGAACATAAGTGACTTCAGTGAGCTTGCCCCAGACCTCTCAAAAGTAAACAATGTGCCCCAAATTTACTCAAATTCTTTTTAATTAAGAATAAAATCATCTGTATATAGAGTTTGAATTCTACAGGTGGATTATGTGCAGTGATTTAGCAATGGTTTGTATTTTTCTTTGAAAAAATCAGGTTGTAAATGCTATGTAGGTCTTTCAACTTACTGAGAAAATCCCCATTTTCAGACATTTGCTGTTAAAACCATGGGGCGCACACTAATCCCTCCAACCTTTGCAATACTTCAGATACCAAAAAAGAAAAAACAAAACAAAACAAACAAAAAAAAAAGGAAATAATATTCTGGTGATCTTACTGGAATTTTTGTGTCTTCTGTGAGCTACTTTCAAAGAGCACAGCTTTACTTCTATTTCAGGCCTTTAACACTGGAACAGTCTCCTGCTGTTTCATGCTGCTCTGTACCTTCTTGGATTAAAAATAGCTTATATGGCATAGCCTTTAGAAATTATGACTCTGCAGAGGAGATTTTGTGTGCCAGAGCCATCTCTGTAGTAAACTTAAGTATGAACTTTTGTGGTAGTCAGGGTAATGCAGTGGGCCAGTTTACACCTGCCTTGAAAGGTGACTGTTTTTCATGTCGTGGTGACTAGAATTTATCTTTTCATAGCTTCTTATGAGTGCAGTTTTCTGGATTACCAGTGCACATAAAGTGAAGCAATTGCATACCTGTAGTAGGCATATTCTCCTGAAAAATCGAGGAGAAAGCTGATCTTTAAAAGCTGTTTTTACTTAATGGTAAAAATCAAAATGGACAAATGGACATCTGCAGAAAATTGAGCCACTGTGGCAAGACCTCCTTAAAAAGGCTGTAAAAGAAAAAGTAGTTGCAAAGTTTACGCTACCAAGTCACAAATCAGAAGGCACAATTTGAAGAATCCCAGCTGACAAGATTATTTGTGCCAGGCTTTTTCCTACTACCTCTGGGCTAAACAGATTGTTATTTCTTTTTGAATTGACAGATTGGGGTTTGGATTTGTTTTATTCTAAGACAGAAGTGTCTTTCTTTCTTACAGCATTAGCACATGTTAAATGATGCTATTTTTATTATGGTTTAAGTCCAGCTAAATTAGAAGGGTGAAGAGCCTGTAATGGTCATCTAACTTTATCTACTTTTTCCCCAAAAAGGCTGTGAGATTCTCTTGAGGCTGAAAAAGTGTTATAAAGAGCTCTCCACTTCTTACATGAATGGTGTTGTTTGATTGCAAGAAATCCAAGTTGATTAGAGTCATGGCACCAGCAGTTGATATCACAATTCCTTCACTTTTTGGGGCTTTTTTTGAAGTGTGGCTGCCTGTCCAGATATGGAACTGAATGTACACATGGAAGTGAATGTGACATCATGCAGAAATTGAACTCTTTAGGGGAACTGTGTGCTACCACACTATAATTCTGTTGTATTGAGTTTTTTCCTTGTGGTCAAATCATACCAGCATGACATTGATTCTGCTAAACAGCCTCGTTAAAAAAGCAGGGAACTATTTATAGCACTTCAAACATCTCAAAAGAAGATAGTTAACTTTTGAATTTAGTTATTAGTGGTAATTATAGTCTTTGCGTGAATGGAAATTCTGTGGAATTAATCTCACACCTTTTTTTCACAGGAACTGGAAATCAAGAAAATGGCTAAGACTGGTAACAAAGAGGCCTGCAAAGTGCTGGCAAAGCAGCTGGTGCAGCTGCGGAAGCAGAAGAATCGAACCTACGCTGTGAGCTCCAAAGTCACTTCCATGTCCACTCAAACCAAGGTCATGAACTCCCAGATGAAGATGGCAGGAGCTATGTCAGCTACAGCAAAAGTAAGGCACTACAAGATATTCTTTTATGTTCAAATGCAGCATACAGTTGCAAAAATAGTGTTATTTTGGGTAATTGCAGGGCTAAAACTCACTGCGCGTGGGTGGTGAGGATACAGTAGGGAAACATAATTTGGGTTTATATTATTACATTTTTGTTTGGTCAATCTGTCCACATAGCACCTACGTACTTTCTTGGGCTAGACATCTGTCAAATGTTTACATGATAAAAATAAACTAATGCCAGTGAATGAGCTCTTTTAGTACATAAAAAAATACCCCAAACCCTGCTGCTACAGTGCCTTGTCTGTATTTATTGTCACGAGCAGTTGTTACTGGGAAAAAGTAGGGCATGATTCATCTAGAAATCAAGGCACTGTGTCACAATAGCTTTATGGCTTTTGAAAAAGTAGGTTATTGCTTTGGATCTAAAGTTCCTAAAAAAAAAAAATCTAATCTGGAGTTCACTGTCATTCTCTCTGTGCTCTCTCAGGAAAGAGTATTGCATTAAGTTTTCTCCCAAATCTCATCTCATAAAAGAGTGAAAAATACCAGTTTTCTGAGTTAGGTGTGAACTTTCCCCTATTTCCCTTAATTGATAAAGGGGGATTTGGCTTTTGGCACAGAGGACTGTACAGCTTGAGGTGCAGGAAGCTGAATTAGTATGCATCACTGTAGACCAAGATGAGCTTTGATCCCAGTCCAAGTTAAATCCAGTTAAACACAGCAATGCAATTTAGTGCAGAAAGGAATTACCACAAAGGCTTGGTGGTCAGATGCCTTTTAGACACAGCATGAAGGCAGATTGCAGCCAGCCAGTGGTACAGAGCTGTGGCTCTGCAACAGATTTACAAATTGGACTTGTCTGACCGATCAGGTACAACACCTTTCTCAGTAGTCTGACAACAGCGCTCATGTGAACAAGCTGGTCTTCCTTTTTCATTATTGCATGGGTGACTTCTTTTTATCTATGATAGATCTTGGATTAAATTTCTCAAAAGCAAAGTGTCACTAGAGTGGTTATAAGGATTAGGTCAGTAGGAAAAAAAAAATCCAAGAATATTTTTAAAAAAAATTAGCCAGCTTTCAGAAAAACTATGTTTTTTTTGAAACACAGCAGGCACTTGTATGTACAATTTGTGTAACATTATTGGAGAGAAAAGTCTTCAATTCTTTTGATCACTTTCAAAGTGAATATTTTGCCTTATCAACATGGGAAGCTTAAAGAATTGTTAATTTCTTAAAACCATCAGTAATAAATGAACAGGATCAGTTGCCTTAACAAGCAAGACAAATATGTGAATGCAAAGCTTTCAAAGTAGTTTCAGTATACTTCTTAGCATTATGTTGCTAATTTTGAACATAGTAAAGTCCAGTTATGTTACCTGTTTATTTTAGTCGTGCATCTGACTCTTGTTTTCTGGATATGTATAAACTATCAGTGCAGATACTTTTTGATGTCTATTTATACCAAAACTTTCCAAGCCCAGAACCATTTCTTAAATTCAAATAATGTGACCATGAGCACAGTCTTTGAATTTCAAGCAACATTAGTATCATAATACATTATCACTTTGAAGAAACTCAGACGCAGAAGAACTTTTGTAAAGCCTATAGTGGCTTCATACCATCTCTTTTAATTAACCAAGTCTTTTATCTTCTCAAAGATGGTTAAATTTTACATTTGAATTGCTTATGTCTATATTTAGATTCTGATATCCCACAGTAACTTGCTTTTCAGGAAGGAGGGAAGTACCCCATAGCAGTGCCCACAAAGGCAGTGCTGCACACCTGTAGTAAAATGGGTAAAGTTTATTTCACTGTCATAGCAAGATCTCCACAGGTGCACCCTAAGCAAGTACTTCCTCAACACTTAGATATTTTCTTTCCAGAGAGAAGTAACTTTTCCATTAAATTGTAACATCAAGAAACAATTTAAGGCCTGTCCTCCAGTGATGGTTCAAATAAATGGTCCTTTCTGAATGAGAACCTGCAGCCATTTACTTCTTTAATGTTTGTAGCCTTCAAGTTTAGGAAATGTTCTCCATTCTTTTAATTCAGATCAGTTGGGTTTTTCCTAATACAAGGCCAGGGGAGGGTCATGGTGCAAGAAAGATGCACACATTTAAAAGTCTGTCTATTAGGACACTAGACAGCAATATTTCTTTCCAAGTGCAGGCTGTACTATTGATCTGTCACTTATCTACAGTTCTCATGAGATGTAAAGAGACAAGGAAAGGGAAGTTTGGATTAAAGCACTTTTCTTAATGAATGCACTGATATTTACTAATGTCTCGTATGATTTAAGAGTTTTTTCCATATTAATAGACAATGCAAGCGGTTAATAAGAAAATGGACCCACAAAAGACACTACAAACTATGCAGAATTTCCAGAAAGAAAACATGAAGATGGAAATGACTGAAGAAATGAGTAAGTTCTGCACTGCAGGGGACAGCTGGCTGCTTTTGGCAAGGAAGAACTAACCTAAAAACACTGAAGTTTGAAGTTTATTTCTACAGTTAATGAGACTGACAGCAAAAGTGTAGCATAAACAAAAGAATGTATGTCTGAGCAGGAAAGCTGAGCCTTAGACTTTTTAGAAGCTCTAGGTATTAAATCTAGAATCTATTCCTTCCCATCTTCTGCAAAAAAATCATATTTTTAGAAGGAACATTCTGGGGGGGAAGAGGGTTTGAAACCCATTCAAGGCCTTGATGGCAGAACTGGTAGGGGGACTTGAAAAATTGCCTTAATTTAGATGCTGATAATCTCATCTTTTTGCATATGGTGGTATGATATGGTTCTGTCTCCTTTTTCTTAAATTAAGCCACAAACAAATTTTTGGGGAGGCAACAAGTTTCTTGTTTCTGAGTACATGTGTTCATTGTCAGCTAATTCCTGGTGTTGCTCAGTCTTCTGCCCATCCCAGTTCCTGCCCCTTTGTTGGTCATATTAAGTAGCATGGACTCAAACCAGTGCTGTTGATGGAAACATGTCAACTGCACACAAGTTATCTGAGTAGTTAACAACTTTGCAACATACTTGAAGGAAGAAGAGAGGAAGGGGAATTTTATGAAACTATAGGTGTTTTGTAGAAATGGTAAAATCTAATGTGGGGAGAATACAGCAGTGGAACAAAACATTTTTATAAAAACAGCCATGCCTTACCCTGTTGTTGCCTGGCTGTGCTCACAGGCCTTGCAAGACAGAGCTAAGAAAGCCTCTCTAACATCCAGGTGCCTTCTGCTGAAATATTACACCATGGCATTACTGCTGTGTTCTGGAAGGGTAGAAAGAGGGTACTAGGTCATGGTAGTCACCTTTTTGCTTAATGCACTCTGGATTTTTTTTTTTTTTTCTTCCTTCTAAGTTAATGATACTCTGGATGATATTTTTGATGCTTCTGATGAAGAGGAAGAAAGCCAAGATATTGTTAATCAAGTGCTTGATGAGATCGGGATCGAAATCTCTGGCAAGGTACGGCTATTTTTGCACAGTTCATGTGCTTTCCCCCCTTCATTCCATTTTTTACAAAGAGTTCATTGTAAAAGCCAGCTTATCATAACCTGCATTATTCTGACTGAAGAAAACTTGTGTCTGCTTCCAGATGGCCAAAGCTCCCTCAGCTGCCAGAGGTTTGCCATCTGCATCGGCATCGACCACCGGCACCATATCGGATGAGGAGATCGAGCGCCAGCTGAAAGCCTTGGGCGTGGATTAACTGATCCAGTTCAGAGCCTGCCTGCTGGCTGCTCAGCTCTAGACACACCTACAAAGTGCAAATACTCTTTCAATGCAACTGATTTCTAGGAAAACTCTGCAGTCTCGGAAATGACACCTTGAAGATCTATTTGCAGAGAAAAGTACCTTTTTCTTCGTCCATTGCATGGAGTCTTTTTGACTCTGGACCAACAAGGGGTGTAGTTCTGACAATAAATTCACTTATACCAGATCTGTCCTTTGGATTCAAAGTTCCATCTCAGCTCCTGATTTGTCTCTCAAACTGACTATTCTGTGGCTGGTCATGCCACTTCCTAGGACAGCATCTATGTAATATTTATCATTTTTACAAAACTTTTGTTACAGAAACATTCTTAGTCTGTCATCTCTTAGCACAAGCTAAACATCACCTTGGCTCTTAGTTGGAAACTATTTTTTCCATGAGAAATAGCTTTGAAAGTCTAGCTAATTTAGGCAGAAAGAAAAATCATTTTATGTATTTCTTTGAAATGCCTTTTGAGCTGATGAAATAATAGCTTGTTATTCTTCTTACCAGAAGGGAAGGATACACTCCTTGTGCAGTTAATTTTTCTGGAAGAGGACTTATATTTGTTAGTGAGCTTTGCTGCATGAAAGGCACTGATTGAACTCTATTGTACTGTAACTTAGCTCGTTTCAACAGAATTGCTGTGCCTTTATGTATATAAATCTTGTACCTTTGTGGTTTTCTTTCAGAATGAGTCTTTGAAAGGTGAGTAAACTTAATAATTAAGATGGTTTCACAAAATGCTTTGGTGAGACCTCTCTGTACACTTGATGGGACTCAGTGCTGGAGAGATGCACTCATTCAGAAATGCAACTTGTGCACTTGAAAAAAGGACATTTGCCTGAAGCAACATTTGTATATATTTTACAGTATTTCTTAATGGAAGATAACTGTGCATAATTGTATTGTTTGCTAAGATGCAACTGATCACATTGATAAGCTAAATCTAAATATTAATTTTGAGAAAAATTTTGGATCATAAATGATAATTACTTGTCTAAACACTATAATAAAAGCGTTCTGGTTCTGTGAAGGCTTTTCTATGGTCCCTGAACTGCATCAACACAATTCTAGCTTTAAGTGGAATATGCGTTGTGTTAAGGAATAAGAGCTGTTGATACTTGAAAGAGACAAAATGAGAATGCAGTTCCCAGTTATTACTTCCTAGATGGTGTGGTATTCCTCAGCCCTGACTGCTAGAGATGTTCACCCCTCAGTGTTGATTTATTGTTGCTGCTCATTGAACAGAAACAACAATCATCTTCGCTTGAAAAGGAGAAAAGCAAAATACCTCCCAAAACCAGGAAAATAGGGGAACAAACCTCAGTGAATCTACTGTTGTTGCACCATCTACTGTTTAGGACTGAAGTCAGCAAAGAAAATTTAGAGGAGAGCCTTCCTCAGGTTTTAGGCCTAGAATTGCAGGTGTTGTCTCTCTTCCAAATAAATAGTGGACAAATTGATTCTGTCAGGTAGTGGGTAGGAATGTATAAGTAAATATATTGCATATATCCAAATAGGGTGATTTTTTTTTTTACAAGTTATTTTGTAAAAATCTAATAAAAGGCATTTTATTCCACAATGACTTTGTCCTCTCTAGAGTTAGTCTTACACATCTGTCTCTTATTGGGCTTTCTTCATGAGCTCTGATAAATATTCCTTTGATTTGAGCTATAAAACACCATAATATTTATTGTAGTTGCTTGAGGGCCTTTGACTCAATATTCAGTAAAGACTTTTTAAAGCTTGCATTCCCTTGTCTGGAACCTCATGCCCAAGTATTGCTCTGTGGCATTGAAAGAAATCATAATGTGAGCACAGGGATAAAATGTTAGTGGTTGATGGTAAGTTTGGTTGAACACCAAGGCTTGTGAATGAGGTGTGCAGTTGCTCCTTCTAAGAATAACTGTCAAAATCAGGCATGATTCCATAATGAGTTCTTTCCTCTGGGTCTTTGGACCAAGGAAGGAGGAGAGGTATTTCTCTTTTTGGTGCCATTAGGACTGCTGAACTAGGCCTGGTATCAGTATTAATCCCATGGTTTGTTACAAGTTACCTTTTCCATCCTGCAGCTTTAACCTGTGTAAAAATCTTTGGGAAGCAGAGTGAGAAATGCTGTAGGTTTGCAGGCTTGCTATGTGTCCACCATTATGGTCAGTATGTTTGGATCAGTCTCAAAAAATGCACCCCCTACTTGGATACAAATTCTTTTTAAATCATGTTGAGTGAAACCCAAGGAAACCATTCTATCCTTATCCTCCTTTATCCTTGCTAACACCTAAATAGAAACTGAATCTGAGTATCCATCTGGGAGCAATGACATAGTTGTGCATACACCTAAAAATGGCTCTACCCAGAGTCCTATTCCTCATGGGGCCAGAAGCAATTCCCAGGGGACCAATGAGAGGACAATGAGTGTAAATGATGCTTCCTCCCCTAATACTCTTCCAATTTCTATTTTAAAGTACATCCAGAGCCATATGCAAGTTATACACAACCAGCTCCAAGTGGCTTCCTCATCTGAGAACTCATTCAAAGGAACTTCTGACACCCACTCATTTTTTTCCACAGATGCTTTTCCCCCCAAGGATGTTAAAAACCACCACTTTGTTTTATTTTAAGCTTCTTTCCATCTTCACTCCTAGTTCTTATATTAAGCAGGAAGGTGACCAGCCTGCCTCCATCAGCCTTTTAGTACAGTTCATAATTGAGCAGAATCTAAAACATTCAATGCACGCACATTAGGTCTAGCAGAGAGTAATTTGAAGTTATTCACCTTACCTTTAATCAGCAGCTTGGCCTGTGTCCCTCACACGAGGGCACAGCACATCACAGTTCTTCAGAGACACCTGAACCTCAGATTTATACCTTGTGATAAAGCCTTGTTTTGCCCTCTACTGTGGGTGTTTTATCACCCTACCTAAAGTTACCATGGGAAAAGAAGAGCAAGAAAAAAACCCACAGCTATCTCACAGAAATACAGTGCAGCCCAGCTTGGCTGAGTAGCTAACTAAACTCCTGCAGGTTTATACAGCTACTCCTTGGAAATACTGCCTTATATGCAGGTTGTTTCTCCACCCTCAATCAAGACTAATTGATGGTAATTAAGATGTTCCTAGAGGAAAAGGGGGGGAGGGGAGGGGGAGGGGGGGGGTGGGGTGGGGTGGGAGGGGGAGGGGGGGGTGGGGTGGGAGGGGGAGGGGGGGGTGGGGTGGGAGGGGGAGGGGGGGGGTGGGAGGGGGAACAAAAAAACCCTGCCACTTTCTGTAAGTAATGGCTCCAGCTGCAACAGATGAAATTTATTTCATCCAGCTTTTCTTCTCTAAACAATTCTAATTTGTTCGTATTTCTGTGGTAGTAGCTAGGTGTGTTTAAATGGTGGCTGCCTCCTCCAGGTGGCCTTTTGTCATTCCTTTGTAAGACAATTTTGTTACGTGTCACCTTTCATTTTATTTTACTCTGTTGCTGCAATTACCTTTCACTTGTGAGACTTTTTGAGGGGCAAGAGGCCACCACATTACAGCGAGGCTGCGCTGGAACAAACTGTTAAAGCATTCTAAAATGCACTTCAGCATGACACGCAGCTAAAAAGATTAAAGTGCTACCAAAACAGAACTACAAACCATTGTCTGGAGTGCCAAATGTATAGGAATACTTTATTGGATGAGGAGGTTGGGAAGTACAGGCTGATAGCATTTCTAGGACACCTTTTATAATTAAGAAAATAACTTAGAATATAAATAAATTATTATATATCAGATAGTAATTTCAATATACATAACATTTGACCACATCACATGACTACAGCTACAGCAACGAATGCCACTACCTTTGCTAAGTGCTGATCCTCTCAGCTGAACTTTTTTTGTGAAGTTCATGACCTGCTGATAACCTGTAGTGGATAAAAGTATGCACCTTGGTCCCTGCTATAGTGAGTGAGCTGTGCTAGTGATGAGAGCAGCCTGAAGGGAGTGCAGAGTTACAGTTTCTCCCCTATGAGTTATTAAATTGAAGTTTTCTTCTCAGTTACTGGCTTAGAGTGGTGCATTCATCCATAAAAATGTATTTTTTTTTAGAAATCCAGGAACCTGATTTCCATTGCTGAATATGCTTATAGTCACTGTAATAAGTATCAGAGATAATTTAATGTACACTAGAGAGTGAGCACTTAACTTGTACACGCTGCTTCTAAGTGGTCTTGAACATTAAACTCCTTTGGCTTTCTGTAGGCCTATTATATAGACATTTTCTAAATCATCAGGTTTGTTTTATGGAAAAATAAAATGTATCTGGCCAGTACTACTTCCATGTACTCACTTAATTTCAGTCCTGTGAAAACAGTCAAAATACTTATATGGTAATGGGCTAATTCCCATAACAATGAGCAGGGCTGATGAGATAGCTGGATAATCTATCCCTGGTGAGTACTACAGTCATTAACTCCATTTTCTCAGTGCCTGCCTGATAGGTGGAGCTCTGGCATTGGTATTTTTCCCCTTGATTCTCTCTAGGCTAGAGGATGACAAATAAGGGATTATTTTCAATTAGTGGGGTGTAATAGAGGAGGAATGCACAGTGCAATAAATTCTTATTTTGTATACTTTTTAGCGTAACGCACCATCTCTGGTGTAAGTATGTCCACACATGGTTTTAATCAGAAGTACAACGCAGAGAAAGACCAATGTAATAAACCCCCTGATAATTATTTTTTCCCCCTCAGGCCACAAAGTCTTAAGGTCAGAAAAACTCTATTCCTGCTTTTATAGCAAATCCTACCCAAACCAAACGTTGAGGCACATAACAAAGTAGCAAGAATTACCTTTGATAACAAGCATTATCAGGCCACTTCTACTTGACAGCAGTTCAAGGCAGTCAAATGCTGGGCTGAGACAGAGCATCCAGTAGGAGCAGTGTGATGCCTCTTAATTAATGCCTCAATTAATGACAGCTAAATCCTTCCCATGGTAGCTGCTGACACCAAGCCTTGCAAACTTTCAGAACGTACAACACACGTACATTTAGTCGTTAACTCGTACCACAAAGGCAAAAAAGGCACAGCACAGAGAAGCTTTTTGGGAAGCTTTCCCGGGTGAACAATATGTATGGGTTCCTTGCAGAGAACTCCAGCTCTTTAAACAGATACTGCAGGATTTAGTTTCCGACCTTTTACATTAAAATTGGGTCTTTCACACACACTACATCTGAAGCTGGCAGCTTGTAGGAGGAACGAGTGGTTTAGTGATTTTTCTTTTCTTTTTTTTTTTTTTTTAAACAACACAGTATTTACAATATCTACAAAAAGCAAAACAGAAATCCACATCTGTACGTGGAAAAGCTTCACTGGCATTCATGGTGCTCCTTGATAATAGAACTGAAGGCGTTCTGGTGTAAACTGGTCTTCACTCTTTTTTCCCTTTGTCTTCTGTTGCAAAACCAAACTCTCACGACTTCTTTCTCAAGATTGAGCCCCTCAGCCATCCTCATAATTTCCTGAGAAGACGGCTTACTTTGTTCTCCAAAGTGCCTCTCTAGGGCTTCTTTGGCAGCGATGCTGGATACAGGGGTAAAGTTTCACCTTTAAAAACTTTTCTGTACATTCAGGCTTTCACCACTAATTCAAGAGAAAGATCAACTAACAGCACTGAAGGCAGTGACTTGGTTTGTTTCATCTTTCTCTACGTAAAGGAAACCCAAAGCACTAAAAAAATACTCCCTAGTTGTCTGCTGACATGAGCACCATGACATCATGCAGAATTTTGGCATGGGGTGATTAAAAGGCAAAAACAGTGACGTGTTCAGTGCGGTTTCAGTGTTAATTGTAAAATATTTGTGCCTCTTGATATCATCTAGGAGACACAGCTACTAAATAGTTATGACTGGGGTCACAGGAATTGGAGCAAGCCTGACCACCCTTCTGCCCCAGCAAATGCATATCAGTGGTGTTACCTAGTTGTATCAAATAATCTGAGTTTACACAGAGGAAGAGCACCATCACTGAGATTTGGGAAATACTGTGTGTTTTGCATCTCACTAACTATAGAGACAGCACTAGAGTATTCCTAGAAATCACAGAGATTATGGCCAGCTGTTTTAGCCATCATCACATTTTCCAAATATTTGCCCTCATCTGTTCCTCAGAGTCAGCAGCAACCAAAGTTGAGTGGTCCACTAAACAGAGTAACTTAGTACTGTTATTTTTTCTTGTTTTCAGACAGAATTTGCTTCCAATTTCTGTTACATATTCTAAAAAAACCACATCTGTGACATGCTTGTGTGCCACTGGGAGGCATCCAGAAGTTTCAGCAGTAGCTGTAATTTCTTTGGACACGAGAGGGCACTTCATGCATTACTCTGGAAGTGAGGTGCAGGTATTTGCTACAGAAATATAGAGTCTGCTCTCTAGTTATTTCATCTGTTGGTCTTTCATTTACAGTCAGTTTTTCAATATTTACTACTGTTTAACAAAACTGGTTAATTAATAGCATGGTGTTTCGCACATACTGAATTATGGTATTATCATTACTTTTGACTAACAACTTCTTAGGTTTTGAGCAAAGTATGAAAAATAATGCTTTCCACAAATCCAAATTTAGAAGTCTTTGCTGTGGTCTAGCTTAATTTAGATCACGGGACTTTCCTTATACCATTAGTTTGTCTTCAACTATTTGTTAAGAATGGCTGAGAGTAAGACTACAGAGTTCAGATAAAGCCCATCTCCCCATTAGTTTCAGGTCTTTAAACTGAGGTGCTGTATGCCTTCAAAGGAATAATTAATATTTTCTTACTGCCCAGGATTTTGTCCTGAACATCTCCTCAATTATCCGTGCTCTTGACAACCTGCCTTGTTTGTTAACCCTACTGCAGCGGGATTAGATGTAAAAATGCTTAATATAAGGACTGATTTTCTCAATAAATATTAAAAACCAAAGCCTACAATGCTGGAGGAGCAAATTCTAGTGGGTTCCTCTGGCCAGGGGCACAGAGATGCTCTCAGCTCACAGCTCTCCTGCAGGCCATGCTCCATGAAATGGGGAAGGTCTTGGCACCTCCACTTGAGTCCTCACTGGCCTAGGAGGAGAAAGCGGCCTCACAAGAGCAAAGCTTCATCTCTTGTGAGTTGCTGAGATGAGCTATGAAGCATTTTCCATCCCAAATTCACTCCTAATTGAGAAGCATCCTTACAGAGAAACCTTCAATTAGAATCTAGGATATCTAAAGGAGAAGGAAATATACCACACTCTCATTTTGCCTTTTTGGTGATTTTTTTTTTTTTTTTAATATGTTTTGCCAGCCTACTCAATTTCCATATGGAGCTGAGACTTGAGATGTGGTAGATGTTGGCCACCAGAGCTGTGAGTAACTAAAAAAAGGAAGTTTCCAGAACAACTCTGTTTCTTTCCCTCTAATTTATTGCAGTGTTTCTTTGGAACTTCAAAGAATTCCATAACAGGGATGTAATAGGACATAGAGAAGCTTTCTCTCAAACTTCCCAGACCTCAGTTCTCTGGCAAATTTATGTGGCTTTTTTATGGTATCAAAATTTATACGTTTATCTATTACTCAAAAATAATGCAATTTATTTTGGTATAATATAGAATTTCCCAAAATGAAAATAAAGGTGCTTACTATATAGATACAATAAATTTTGACTGAATTAGAGTAAAATATATTTTCACATCAAAGTGTGTGGTTGAAAAAAGGTCTTTAATTGGGAAAAATAATATCTTTGGAATGAGCTGGGGGTCTGGAGGGTTGTGCTAGTTTTTTTTCACCTGATTGTTTCCTAATACTGAAATTTTTAGAAGCAAAAGGCATAGATATTGATTAATAGAAGATATTGAAGCACTTCAATTTTAACAGAAGAAAAAGAAGCATCTTAGACAAAATTGTTTCTAACCTGTAATGACCTAAATATTTATTACCTTATGGTGGTTCTGCGCTTCCTCTTCCGTTCATTCACTCCAACTTTTTCATTGTACAAAGCTGTATTAAAACAAAAAAATAAAGAGGAAGCCAAACAACAAAAGCTGGCAGTTACATTCCACAGGGATTGGAAAAGAAAAAAAAAAATCCAGCAAAATAGTCACTGTCTTCGAAGGAAGAAGAAAGCACAAGAGAAAGTGCTGCTGAATAAGAGGAGCACCACACACAGGATCTTTCCATTGTTAGGATGGTTGGTCACTGTTTTTACCTCCAACTATAAATGGCTACAGGCAGAAATGGTCAGAAGCATAAAGGACAAAGAAAGTCCTAGGCCAGTGAAAAATCCTTGTACACTGTTAAATGGGCCGTCCTGCAGATCCTACTGTGGCTCTCTACAGGATGGGAAGAAATTTCTTCCAGCATCCCAAGAGGTGTTTCTGCTGTTCTGTGCACTCCATGCATTTCAGTTTTCCCCCTCCATGCTCATCCAACAAAACAAACAAACAAAAAAGATAACTATACCTTAATACAAGCACAACTCAACATTTAAAGCTGGTAAAGCAGTTTGCTCTGCAGAAGACATAAAATAGCCCTAAAATATTTATATGGGATTCTGCTTGAAATGCAAATCAGTATTTAGAGGACTTCAGTTCTCTACCTCCCACTTGTTCTGCTTCCTCCAGCCACTTGGACAGGATGGATTTCAGTTTGCACGCGTTCTTGAAGCTCAGCTGCAAGTTCTCAAAGCGGCAAATGGTCGTCTGGCTGAACTCAGAGCCGTGCACGGCAGCCAGCGCTTCTCCAACGTTGGTTTGTGTGTAACCTGCCAAAACACAAAGAGGAAAAAGCAACTTTGAAGCTTTCTTTCCTTGAGATGCTCAGCCCCCGGCTGCTGGCTCTCGTGGACAGTGTGTGCTGCAGTGTATTCAGGCTGAGCTTCCTGCAGAGGTCTCTGGGGCCAGCTGAGCTCACCTCAGAGCCATGCTCAGGCTCCTGGTGGTTTCTGTGGAGTGGGATGCTGATTTAGGGGAGTTTCACACTCCAGGATTAGGGATTTGAGAAGGATCCAGACACCCCACGTCTGTAGATAGTGCAAGAACAATAAACTAATCCCTAGAGGCACTGCTGGTCTCCTTTTAATTGTTGCAACAGCTGAAGTCATCGGAGAAATGCTGCAGTTTCCATGCAGAAACTGACTTTGCATCAACAGCTCCCTGTTCATCTCTCTGAATGTGGATCTGCCATGGCTGAGGGATTGGATCATCATCCTCCTTTTCTGCTTTGGTGCCAGAACAAGACAGGATCTCTCTAGGCACTCAATGTCCCATGAGGTACCTTTTAACCTCCTTTCTGACTGCACTAACCCTGTGTCTCTCAGACCCACAACTCTGTTTAGTCTTGTAAAGCTCTAACTCAGATTATTTTTCCTGTGCGTATTGCATTTCTCCCATTCTACAGGCTCCATGTCATTTGCTTGCACCAAAGGAAGTTTGGTTTCCCACAAAAATTCAGAACGAAGATGCAGTGATTAACTATGTATGGCCTGGCAAACGCTTACCATTGCTGTGGCTGACATCAAGTACAAGATATACAGGAAAATTATCCAGCCTGCAAATACTTTTTAAAGCCTAATTTCTTTTATTTCAGTTTAGACAGCGTATGGAATATACTGGCTTTCGAGCTGTTGAGATAGTGCTCACATACCCCAAATTACCTTATAATTTTTTTAGATTTATAAAATAAAACTATTTCCTATAATTCTGATGCAATGTTGTAAGTGATAATGACAAGAGCGACAGGGCTCAGCCCACCTTTCTCCTCAGCAGTTATCTCACAGCAACAAAGATATGAATTGCTTCCCAACTGTGTCATGGCACAAAAAAATAAACCAGGAAGAGAAGCTTCCTGATGGTGTGAAGTATTTCCCATGGATGCCCCTCAGTGTATACTGAAATGACAGCCCACCATCAGATGAAACACTCCATGGGGAAGAGGATGGGTACGAAAGGTTAGAGCATGTCCTGCCCTGAAGTGCAGATAATTTAGAGCTGTGCAGAATATTGCACCTGACACTGAACGTAATTTCTTGAACAGCAAAACTTTTCTCTGCATTCAATGCAAATAATTTAAGGGCAGGAAAGTTTAAAGTCCCTTTCTGCAAACTAAAAGCTGAAGTTCATTATTTCCATGCAAGTCGTCTGGGAATGGAGAAAGTTTTGCAGGGCAAGGCAGGGTTAGAGTTGTGATCAGACAATGGCAGAGTCCAGACCATAAAACATTCAAAAGCTGTTAGAACCCAGAAGCCTGGGAGTTTTGAACTTTCTGTGCTTTCTGGCACTGACCCCCAGGAGAACACTGCTTTTGACCTGAGGCCTTGGAGAAGGCTTCCAGATTTGAGTGATGGAGCTAGAATCACATGCATAGTTAGAACAGAAATGTAATTTCACATGGTGAAGGGATTTGAATTCAGGGTTTTTAGAATATATTAATAGGTATGGGACAAGATGGACGTTCTTGGGCATTGTCTCTTTCCTCTTCTTCCTCCTTCATGCTTTCAGGTAGTAGTTTCTGGTTGGATTGTTAGTGCTGCACTGCAGGTCACAGGGGTTTGGTTATTGGGCCAAAAGCATAAATAATATAGGTGTTAGCTTTTAATTGGACTGTTCAGCTTTAAAAGACCTTGTAACTATCTAAATTCACCACCATTTTGCTCACTTTTAGCTGGTAGCTAGAAGTGTTGCAGAAGTCTCTGTACTTTAGATAAGATTTAATAAACAGCCAAGTCCAAATGAGAAATTTGTCTCCTTCATGTTTTTAATCTTGACTGTGAGCAAAGGCAGAAGAAAATGAAGACAAATCACTAATTAGGTGGTGCACCTAAACCATTCCAAGAAATAACCGGGCTTTCACTGGAATCTCTCAGCCTTTTGTTGGTGGACATAAAGCACATACCCAGCTTGATTCGCCGCAGCTTGAACTCGTTGGCAAATTTCTCCAGCTCCCTGATTTCAGGGGAGTCCATGTCCACGGGGTCCTCCACGGACTTGCTCTTCCTGCGGAACTCCTGCTTGAAGTCAGTGGCAGCGGGGTCATCCGTGAGCAGGGGCTGGGGCACAGCGGTGAAGCCGTGGCCCAGGGCACAGGAGCTGGCGCTCAGCGCGTGCTCCGGGAATTTGTACAGGCAAGGGGTGAGGCCACCTGAGCAATGCCAAAGAGAAAGATCCATTGCTGTGATTCTCTGCTGCTACACAGTGAAAACCTCCCCCGGCCGCCTCATCATCCATGTCTGCAATATTAATTGTATAATATACACGAGAGAGAATCCAGGAGTTAGAATTTCCTGGGATACATTTTCTCTTTTCTGTCCCAGCACATGGAAACCTATCAACAGCCCCTTTCACAGCCATCCTATTACTCAGCGAACTGTGAAGCACTGAAATAAGAGGCAAATGGCCTAAACTTTCACAAATAAAAATCCATGCTCTAAACTGGAATTAAGTGTCACAGCAAGATTAATGGATCTGTGTCATTTTGAGTCACTTAAAATTTGCCAGTCTCTATTTTCTGGGACAAAGAACATTTCCATGTAGATGCCATTTGATGCTCAGACTAGATACTACCTTGGCTTAGCTGTAGCATAAAATTTCTTTGAGGAAAGTATACAGGTAAAAGCTCAAAGAAAGAAACAACAAACCAGAACTCATTCAGAACGATCCTTCAAAAAAGAAATTGCTCAAGGACAAAACAGAACTATCCCTCACTACCTTTTGTTCACAAAGGTCAGACTTAACAAGGAGATTCAGTTAGAAGTGAAGGCTGTTTTTTTTCCTAGATATGGTACATAGAGCTAAAAAGTCTCTGACCTGACAAAGGCATGGTGGGAATTATTGGAGAAATATTAACACTCCTCAGTGTATCAGGAGCAGCCAGTAAATTCCAGGTTTTCAGGTCATCCTTCCCAATTTTCTAAACTATAGAACTGTGTAGAAAAACTTAGAAGTTCACCAACCTCCCACTGCTTCCTCCATTTATTAGGGTAAGGTTCTTCACTGCCTCAATTACTCCCATCCATGTTGGAGGTTCTAACCCCATAGAATTATTTTATACACTTCACACAGGATAACCACCACAAGAAAAAAAAAAAGAAAGAAAATAAAAAAATAATGAAAGAATACTTTAAAAGAGGGGAACTTGCTTTGCAAGGTGCTGACACCGTTTACCACATTGGGGTGGGGCATGCTGCATGTCTGTAAGATGCGAGTCTGGGAGAGACTTGCTGAGAGCATCTCTGGAGTTGCAGGCTTGATGCCTAAGAAAACAGAGTAATTTCTTACTTTAGAAGATGAAAATAAGAAAAGAAAGGAAATAAAAATGCATTTATTTTGGTACTAAAGAAAATTAATTTCTGAGCAATATAATTTATTATTACTTATTGACTTTCCCCAGTTAATTAATTAATTAAATATTCCTGGACAATGCCAGGAATGTTTGCAAAAGACACAGAAATAAAAAAGGAGCGTTTGGAAATTTGCACGCCATGAAGGAAGTCTACACCCTGTCCCTCTGCAGATATATTAGTCTATGCTGATTTACTCTAGTATTTCCTAAATTCTTAAACGAAATAAAATTCTGGGTTTGATTCTGGATTATTTCCAAGTCCCAGCTATTTCCTGGGAGTTATGTTAATTTGGTTCATGCTAACATCTCATTGCTACTTAAACTTGCACAGAATAAAAGTGCCTCACTCTTACTGAACCTGGGACAGGGGAGAATGAACAGGATGCTAGCATGCATTCATGAGTGTAAAAATCCATGATCACATGGCTGGTCTGCCTGCTGAATTCAGCTATCCCCTCATTATGCCATCATTTTATTTTATAGCTTCAGCCAGAGGTTCATCAGCCCAGGTACCAGTAATACACAGCTATACTGGGTATGTCACTCCTCAAAAAGTGATAATCACCAGGAGAAGTGGCCAGAGGTGAGCAAAAAGAGAAGGACTTTCCCAGCCTTTTAGGGAGACAAGATGCAGAGTGATTTCACTAGAGATGCAGGGGTTTGGGAAACTCTGGGCCCTGGCCCCTAATTTCCCAACCCTTCTTCTAACGCCTTGATCCAAATCCCATCTTCTTTACGGGATTGTCTTAGATTGGCCCCTCTAAAGGAAAACTGGCTAAAAATCCACACATTGACAGCTCACCCAGCTGAGGGTTGGGCCTCTTACCTGCCATCACCCCGTAGGTGGAAGGTTGATTCCCATAGTGACAGGAGGGCACGGAGTAGTGCAACCCTGGCCAAGGTGTCCCAGCGTTGATGCGGCAAAGCCATTGCACGAACACGCACGAGTTGGAAGCAAAGAGAAAACAGACGGCACTCGTAAGAATTCAAGATTCACGACACAGCCTTTCATTTTGAGCACCTTCGGTGCAGTCGTAGCTTCTTCTGTGAGCATTTAACACAGGGTCAGAACCAGCAGGTTAACAGGGACCTGTCGGGGAGAGCTGCCACTAGAAACAGTGGGACATCCTCTGAGGCAGGACTAGGAATTGTCATGTCTGTCTCTTGATGAGTTGTTTTCAGTATAATCTATGGGCATAACCCACTTCACACAAACTGCTGAGCAGGGGAAGCACTGCACTCTTAAGGAGGAGACCTGTTCTTCTCCTTGCACAACTTTCACACGCTGATTATTTCAATCTCACACAACAACTAATTCTATGGTCTCAGGAAATTGCCTTCACTGCTGAGCAAAGTGAACAAAGGCCTGGGTTTCCAAAGGCAGCAGTCTGGGACATCTGCTGTGATGTGCCCAAAAATCACAATTTCTGGAGTGCTAAGCAACAAAAAGCATTGCAGAGCGCTTTGGCAAGGTGGTAGAGAAACAAGATGGTAAATTCTGTATTCTTCTAAAAAGTCAGGCCTAAATAAACATTTTCCATCACCAGCACCAAAGACACTGTTAATTTATCTCTAGTGTTTTCACAGGGGTATTTCAGATCTGTGTTCAGTAATAGCCAGTGCCTGAAGAATGAGACCATTTTTTGCTGAATGCAATATAGAAATACGGCTGTTTCTCATGTGTAAGTAGGAATAAAAATGCATGTACTGCCCCCTCTAACAACTGCAATAAAACAGAACATTAAAAATTAATGTTCATGAACGTTCAGATATGTAAAACCACATTTTAAAGAACACATTCCTGTTTTTCAAAACAGTCTATTTAATTAAGGATTGGAATCTTCAGGTTTGACAACAGTAGTCGTAGCACTGAAGTGCTCTGTCCAAATAGACTTGTACAGATATAAAATCTACTAAGACAAACATGCTTATAGTATTGTAGATGCAGTGAAAATAGATTGTGTTCATAACTGCAATGCATGCAGAGCAATTCAACTTTTCTGTTAAAATCTAAGTCTTTACTGGTTGCATTTTTCCACTATTTTATAATCCACATACTATAACTATCATGCATGAAAATGCAATTTTTGACTTGCTAATAATGGTTTTTAATTAAATAGTGAGAATGATGCTATTAAAATGAAATAGTAGCAGTTAAACTGTTGAGCACACTGCAGAACATCAGCTGAATGACATGGCATAGTATTTGAGCAGAAGTATGTTCACCTTTCTTGTGATGAAGAACTGTTACATCCACTTTTAAAACTTTTGACATTTAAAATAAGTTGTTATTCAAAATTCTTTCACCATTACATTGTACACAAATTCTCCTCACATGCGCTCAACAGAGTGGCACTTTTTATGACAATTCCTTAATCTATGTACGAAATTTGTAAATCTTGATTCCTTATAGTTACCACCCTCTGTTCTCTGTTTTCCCAGGGGTGTTTTTTCACAGGATCATCTTCTGGATATGATCCTGCAATCAAAACTTCCCCTGACTGCAGTGGCATTTGTCCTTGGGTGGCAGATACAAAATACCAAAATCTAAACCTGTAGCAGGAGAGCAGATGTTTTGGGCCAACACTCCTCATGTCCTTTCCATTACAAGTCAGATGAATCTAGAAAATACTGCTGTGATACAGACTCATAAATTTGACCTCATACAAAATTTAAATTCTCCTATTCCCTGCCACTATTGCTAACCCACAGCTGTATTGGGATATTTTGAGCCTCTTGCTTAATGTATAAGATGATCCTGTTTTCTGTTACTGATAATCAGTTTTCAGTACTTACATGCTTTTTCTTTCCATTAAAATGCTTTATTACCATTTACCATTTTACCATTACCATTACAATACAGATTTTCAGGAAAAATCTGGTCTCTTGTTAAGACTCCAAATAAAAATACAATGTTAATGCAATTTCAAATAAATAAACTATTTCTTTTTTCCGTTCATGAAGGCTTTCTATCAACAATTCCTGTATTCCAGAATCCCACCTCTTCAGTATTAACACTGAAAGAAAATTCTCTTTGGCTCAGCTATTCAGTGATTAAATAGTCCTAGTATTTAAATGCATCTAATTGGATGGTATACACAAACATATAAGATTCAAAAATACTGACAAGATTTCTACTACCCATTTTGATCATCCCACTTAAACCTTAGTCTTGATTCACTTTGCAATATGCCTTGCAGAGCAATGTTTTTCCTTCTTTAAAATTACCCCAAGCTACATTTACACCTGAGGTCTTTAACTATATTTCCTATTTAAGGTAGTTTATAAGATTTTAAATTATGGTTGAATAATAAACAGCCTTTCAATTAATTTCTGTGACAGCTGTCATTGAAGACTGTAGTTATACCAACAAAGACAAGGTTTGAACCTGTTCTAACTTGGCAACATATTTGACTCTAATCTTGTAACAGACTTAGAGAAAACTATGCATTTAGCTAAAACATGAACATTTGTGCTTTTCCGGATTCACTCACATGCAGAGTTCTGTGGAATTGCTTCTGCTTTGGCATAGTCCCAATCATACATAACACTGATACTGAACACTTCAAACACTGAAAACTTGATGAACTCATACATTACCCAAAAATCACAAATGAGAGCCAGAGTATTTTTAAAAAGTACCTGTAGACACAACATTGGTGGCATGGTTGGAGACCTGTAGGCACTCTGCAGCGCTGTGATGCATTATCAGAGGCAGAGAGGGAGAAGAGTCAGAATTCAAGGGCACAAAGGCGTCTGAGGAAGCAAATGCTTGGCAGCTCATACCCTCCAGGAGGCAAGAGAGCTGCCTGTCCCGTGTTCTACCAGAGCAGATCCTTCAGGATTAATGGCACCTCAAACTCTATTCCAGGATTTTACCTGGATATACACACAGAGGAGGGCTCCGGAGCACAGGGAGGTCGTGTGCAGGTATTTATACCGCTAGGAAATCCCTTTATCCATTTTAATGTTCTTTTCCCAGCAATATTGCTGCCCTGCTACAGAGCCTCCTTCCTTCCCACACAAACACAATGCATGTCCAATTAATGGGGGGCGGGGGAAGAAGAGGGAAACCAGAGACATGATTTGACAGATATTTTCAATTAGGTCTTTTGTGGAGGACAATGACCAGAAAAAAAAAATGAAAGTATCGTCTCCAAAGTCGGTGGCAACAGACAAGTGAGTCTAATACTAAGTAAGTTTCCACAGTTAACACCTGCCTCCAAAATCTCATCCAGGCAATTGTCTGGAAGGCAACCTGTCTGAGAGATCAAACAGAAGTCTGCAATAGTCAAGAACCTACAGCAAAATAATCTGAATTAACCTAATTCCCAGCAGTTGCACAGTGATCATTTGTCTTGGCCTACAGCAGTATAAATCAGAGATGTGTAATATGAAGCAGCTGTAGCCAGAAGGAAGTTTTTGAACAGATAGCTTTCCATAAGCATGATGTGCTAAATATTTAGATAAATGTTTATCTAAGATGAGCTCTTGAGAATGCATGGTGTCCCTTAAAACTCATTCACAGTTCCTCCTATTAATTTATACTACTGCAGTATCTAAAGTCTTCTCCAGGAGATCCTAAATAAAATCAGCATCCTTACTCAAAGAAAAGTGATTTCTGACATGAGACTGGAATAATTCTGGAGTATTAAAGAGCATACAGGGTACCCTAAAAATGATGAACATTTCTGCAGTACACTGCAGTCACATATTCTATGTAGATGGAATAAAGGTGGGCTCGGCTTGGCTTTTATTACCAAAGATGTTTGGTCATATTTTAAGTGAAGATGACAATATTTTTTGTGTGTATCATATTCCAAACTGGGTTAAATTTCTGAACTAGAATTTGAACAATCTGAATATAATCTGAACATCACCAATTTCAGATACATGAGATGGGAGCAATCACACTTATTATTGCACCATTTTTCATAGCGCAGAAAAGTGGTATTGCATTGAGCCATTCTGCAGAACCCTTTATATTATATTTATGGGTGCTTTGGGAAGGACTTTGTCTAAGATTGTGAAGAAATTTCAGAATTAGTGCATATGGCAAACTGCACGTGTGCTTTAAATCTACTACTTATACAGACACTTTCAGACTGTAAAATATGCAAAAAACCATCAAAATAATTATCACAATATTGTGGAGGATGCTGTCATCAAATGAACCCCCATATACATTACTTTGGGCTTGGCTCAATGCACCCTAATGTCTGTGGAGTCATATTCAAAAATTATTTTAGTTATTTTCATCTTTTCTCCCTAAGAAAGGGGCATGATAAATCCCTCCATGTATACCAGAGTTTTGAAGCCATGAGAGAAACAGAATAACTTTATATCCCTGTCTTTGACAACTCTTTTTTTCTCAAAACCCCAGTTATCACTGTAGATAGTGATTCAGTAAACAGAAAATTTACAGTTTTACCATAAACTCATGTCTCAGTGCAGAGAAGTTGCAGCCTGTCCTCAAGTACAAGATGGAGCTCTCTTCCAGATTTCCATTTCTTCCCCTGGGAGAAGCTTGCCCAGCTTTGCCCAGGTGCTCAGGCTTTCCAGATCCCTGGAGTTCATTCGAGGGGGTGGTTGTGGATTCATGGGTGCTGCTCACCCACAGAAGCTGAGACTGATTGGGACTGGGAAAGTAAATTCAGTCATGTGTCACAAAGCACTGAATTTTCCTTCAGAGTGCAGTGTTGTGTGTTGAATGCTGTTCTGTGACACCATTCCAGACACCACCTCAAATGAGTTTTTTCACACCCTGGCTAATCATTAGTGTGTTATATAGTGCTAAATAAAAAAAAAAAATTCTAATTTTGCATGTTTGTGCTATATCGCCTACTTCTTGCTAATAACTTTATTACTTTTCATTTTGATTAAGACCAAGTTTTTTTAGCTGCATTCAGTTCTAAAGAAAGACTTTTTCATATAATTTTGGAGGATCCTGGTGAGCTGGATTGTTACCAATACTGGGTATTGGAAAAAATTCACCTTCATCAGAGCTCATTTCTAGCACAAATAGCACCACTCATAGAGCTCTGTAACCACCCTCCGTGGGTACTGTGTTAAGGCTGCAGATTGCCTGACCCAAAGTTACTCTATGGCTCCTCATATTGTAATTTCTTTGTCAGTTTTAAGACTCTGCTTCACAGCACACAGTTCAGGTGAAGGCTTCTGGCAGGAATTTCGGGCCACTGACTGAAAGAGGTCGTGCCTTCTCTACACTTACAGGTACTCTGAAAAGTTCAGTGGGAGTTTTCCGCCCTGAAACCCAGACCTCATTCTCCATTTGGATGGTGGTATGATGCTCTTAAATGTCACAGTGAATGCCATATGCTTCCTGCTGAATCCTCAGTTAAATTGGCCTTTTGGGGGGCAATTACTTCTATAAGGAGGATGAGGGAAAATGAAGATTTTAATGACTGAATCTTTTTTACACTGTCCATTATTGAATAATTCTGACCTTACCTTAATGTCTTTCCTTAGGTTGACTCCAATCCTAATTCCATGTCAGTAGAATGACATTTTGCCCCATAAATCTCTTCTGATTTAATCCCAAAATAATGAAGAAAGCCATGAAAAACTCACTGAGGGTTTTTAAGACAGCATTAAACTGACTGCTTTGGTGGCAAAAAGATCTGTTCATGTGGTTTTCTTAGCTCAGAAATTTTAAGATCTCAGGGCTGGCCATGAGATAGGTAGGGAAACACCATCATTTTCCTCCACAGGAGCACAGCATTTCTGCTCCCAAGAGATGATTCCATGCTGGTTGGCAACACAGATTTCCAGCCACACCTTTGCCAAGAGCCACAAAATTATGAATAAAATTCGAACAGTGCAAGTCTTGGCAGCATCATTGATTCATTCACTCTTTTTCCCAGGCCTCCAAGCCCTCTTTGTAGATAAATTGAAAACTACAAGTCTTGTTCAAATAAAGAGCTTGCAGAGAGGGAAGTCTCTACAAGCCTAATCACTGTCATAGTCCTGCAGCTGAAATACATCCCACTGAAACACTCTGGAGAGGAGAGTGTGTGGGTGTCTGTCTATCTCCCAATAATGCATCTCAGTGAACTTGTGGTTCTTTGGGAAGTGAGCTTTATTTTTGCCTTCACTGCACACAGAGAGGGTGATCTTCAACTATTTTTTTTCCCTGATAATACTGCAATTTGCATCCTGTCCCCCATACACTTTGGTACAATGTAAATATTTGTGTCACGTTTCCTTTTATTCAGAAAACTGAAATTCCCAGGTTTTAACTCCATAATAATTTCATGGTTATTTTTCACTGCGTTGGGTAAAAAACTATAAAACTGCTCAAAAGATCTGCACATTTACCCAATTCTTCCCCTCGTTCTTCCTATCCAGAAAGTCCTTGAACTGAAATGACCATGCTCATGTTATTGAAATCCCCAGAAGGCAGAGGGATATGATAGATCTATGGTTTGCTCCCCACACTGTAAATGAAAGAGACATCTCTAAGTGCATAACAGTGTACACAGGGGTAAAAAAAAAAAAAAATCAAAAATCTTCTATCTTAGGTAAGACACAAATTGACTCACAAATTGCCAGTGCATACCACAGATAGTTTCATTCACAACTGATGGGGGGGAGAGAGGGCAGACTAAACATTTTCAAGGAAGACACTTTCCCAGGGAGCAGCACAATGCAATTTGCTTTTAAAAACCTATAGAAAGCTTATCCAGTCTTGCTGCCAAAGTCTGGCTCACTGGAGTCTGAGTAAAACACGTGTGCAATTGCATTAGAGCAAACAAAAGCCTTAAAGCCTGATATAGACCGGGTGGGACTACTTGATAAAGACCAAAAAGAACGCAAGATTACTTGTTTCTCTGAGCCACCTGTCCTTAAGTTTAGATCACCTCTGCAGAAAAGAGCCCCCTGAATGTGCAGGACAGACATGATCTGTTATCTGCAGGGAAAGGTGCTGTTCCCACGGCTCTCAGACAACAACCTGAGCCAGGGCAGCAGCTCCCATCATAAAATATGGTTCAACTTATCTACAAGAGCCACAACCTAAAACAACAGATACAAATTCCACTGCTTTTCTTCATGATCCCAAGTCAGACTGGTGGTCCTCAAAATTATTCATGTTGCAAATATACTGGTGGAGACCCTGACACTTCATGGAAGTGATCCAAGCTCATTCCAGCCTTATTCCAGTGAAAAACAGGGTGGGATCATAACTGCAAACAACTATTACTGGGACCAGACAGGGGACCTATACCAGGAATTCGTTTAGTCAGATACATGGGGGAAAAAGAAATCAACTTGTACTTAACTTTAAAGCATTTACAAAATATAACTGCTGACAATGATTTCAATATTTGTCAAAGGTCAGGTTTAAAACTCACATGCGTTACAATTGACTAATTTTCAGTTTTTCTGGGACAATGTAACAACAACTTCAGTAGCAAAAGTCTTTTTCCCCCACGGTTTCCTTTGATAAATAAGAACTTTTCTACAGAGAGAAAGAGATTCATATATCCAGTTATGAATTTAAATCCACATAATGCTATTACCAGAAACTTAACTTTTCAGGGAGTGCTTTTATTCTTCTCTGAATGACTTCTTTCCCTTTTTTAATGATGTCATTACAGAGAGGGGATCTGTAACCCCAGGAAGTTCATCATGCTACAGTAGCCAAACCATTAATTATTTTCCAGTTTTGCTTTTCAAGGCACATGACAATCACTGCCTTCACAAAGCTTTGGTAAATACTCCTGTACACAGAATGCAGTGCAAGTGGCACTCTGAATCTTGCACGTACTCTGAGAAAATACAAAGATGGAAGGAAGAGAAAAATTCAATGACTGTGAGTACAGCAGGGCAAGAAAGTACAAGGAATGACTAGGACTTAAGGCAGACAGCTGGCCAGGGTAAAGCTGCTAAGATTGCTGAGATGACAAATCGGGCCCTAGAAAACACCTTGGAACCACCCAGGTCAGCCATTGGAATATCTACCACATTAATAATGAAATTCATCAGCATTACACATAACCTAAGAACGCATCACCTACTGCTGCATATCTGCTATGAATTTGTCCTTTTACTATGGAAGATGGCAAGAAAAGTTTGTCAGAAAAGACAGACTCTAACCAGCCGTACACAAACTAGCACTGCTAATCTCCTGCTCACAGCACAAAAACCTACTGAACACAACTTTTTCCTGGAAACTGGGCTTACAGAATGAACCAATTGAGTGAAAAAAGGACAGCGAACAGCCCCCCCAGCTATTTTTCTTGTAAGTATCTTTCACTTCTCGTGTCCCCAAAAGTAACATTTCTTCTTAGCTCCCGGACAGGGCATTGAATACCACCCTCACCACTTTCTGAAAGGGTTTCAGAAATTTCCTTTTAGAGGTCAAAAATCCTGAAACATTCGGAGTACGTTCAAAGGCTCAGAACATTCTTCCCTGGCTGTTTACCACAGCAAGGTACCTTTGGCATTACAGCCTGTGCCACCTCTGAACAGCTTGGACCATCTGCTTTTTCCTGGGGAAAAGAACTGCATGTTCTCAGTGTTGGTCCAGCCCTCCATGGGTCACAGAAAATTTTCTGCTTTAGCAAAACTATCCTCATGAGCATCTCCATATGTGGATATGTAGCCTCATCTCCAGCCCTTAATAATTAACTTACTTAAAAGGAATGACAAAGAAAAGTAGGCACTTCCTAAAAACTTTCCACGATTCAAAGGCAGAAGTGTGTGCCTCACATGCCCAAGCCTCTCCAGGGAAGTGGGAGTGGCACGTAAGAGTCAACAACAGAAATAAGATTCTGTGAGACTGATTAGTACTTTTGCCCATTGTTCAATTTTATTGGAAGCTTGGGAAAAGGATGTGGTAAAATTCACAGGAAATGCTCTGAATAATGAGGATCCTCTTCCCCCCACCTTCTTCTCCCCATGGAACAAAAATCAGCCTCTGCTGTGCTCATCCACTTCCCTTCTGCTCCGTGCCTCCTGTCCCTACTCCCCACTCCTCCCTCGTTATGTGGCACACCAAAGAGAAATTGGATTATATGTTCCCAACTGCATCTGGATATCTGATCAGCAGAACTGATGAACATTTTTCAGCTCTAAAATTGTTCCAAAACTAAAAGCAAAATCTTCAGTTTCAACAGTTTTGGCATAAAATCAAATAAACAAATTGAAATGGAAACTTGCAGCTTTGATAAGGAGTAATTCAGAATTTCAAAACCTGTATCAAAGTTCTCTCCTAATGCTCTGGGCATTTTTCATGAGCTTTCATAAGTTTGTTTTTGTTTTTTTTTTTTGACTGCTTGAGGTTATTTTAGAAAAAAAATCCATTTTTTTTGATCTGCAGCATTGTGAGCACTGTATGAGCTAAATTGTACAAACAGAATAAACTACAAGAGGAAAACATCCCAGACAAACTGCAACTTTAGACATCCACTCTTTTGGATTTATGATTATTGATACAATGTTACTTAGTAAGATTTACAATAGTAAAGGCACAAGATATAAAGGAAATCTGGGGATTTTTAAAAATTCAGTTAAATCTTTTGAGGTCTGAATTTTAATTTTTTTTTTTAACTATAACACTTTAAATCACAACCCGTGCTCTTTTAGATCACAACATTTTGCTCTTTTTTACCAAGACAACTGTAATGTTCATACTTCAACCTGGAAATTTACTTACATTCCTCTAGGTTGAGTCTCATGAAAATAAACGATCCAGTAGAAAAAACCAAACACAAAACAACTGTCAAAAGATTGAAATTTATTCAAAATATTGAAATCAGACTTTGATATCTTCACTGAGCAGTGAATTAAGCAGTAAACATTCTCACAATACTTCAGAAACATTACTCAGTAAAAGTACAAGATGTGGGCTAAGTGGGACCTTCTGATTTGCTAAAATGATTAGTGATGAGAACTCAATTATTTCTGTATTCATGGAGACGAGTGATAGAGTAACACCATTTTCTCTCATTATCAGTGCAAAGAAAAGGTCATCAGCTGGCTGCAAAGATCAAAACCTAAAGGACACCATTTTATGAGCTCCCAGAAAATCCTGGTCATCTATATTCATCCCTGAACTTTGCCTGCACACACTGCATGGATGAATATTACTGTCCTAGACAGACAAACAGCAGCAGCTCAACACGGTCAGCAGTTTTGTGTTTCACTACCAAACAAAACATCTTGCCAGCAAAGTGATTTCATTTGCATATTCAAACCACTGGCTGGCTCAGTCTGAAGGTCATTTAAAATTCCTTGAAATATGAGATAAAATTTTAATTCTTAAATCTCACATAACATTTAAAATGCATTATTCTTTAGGAAAGTATCTCATAACTCTCACTGAAAATTTAATCCACATAACTCGATTAATCATCGCCAAGCAGTGTTAAAACTGAAAAGTGCACCCTTCTCAGGAGAAGAATAAAATGGTAAAGCATGATTTTTGCTCTTCAGCATCTCCTGTCTCCTAAAGATCTCGTTTTTCTCCCCAAAAGGTATTGCTTGAATATTTTGGGTGAGGAAACCACATGTTAAGTAGCTTGCCCAAGAGAATACGAAATCAGAGGCCAGCCTGGGGGTAGCAGTCAGACCTACTGATGACATTTTGATCAGATCTTCACTTATAAAACTGTACAGTTTTTAAATATATTCCTGTGCCACGGGCAAAAAGTATGAAACCTCTCACTAGGCTGAGATTCCTAGTGAGAATATGAGTCTCGAGACTCAGAAATTCCACTTGCACTTCCTGGGGTGTGTCCACAGGCAAAGGACCATGTGAGCCCAGTCTTCAGAATTCAGAAGCCACTGTCCAAGATCTGAGCTGATTCAGTCTCCATGCAAGTTGACAGCTGAGAGAACATTCTTTTCTTTCAAATATAAATGAGAATGGGGGTTGGAGAGAGGGGGATTTCTGGCTTTTTTGAAGGTGAGAAGTAAAATTATATCATCTGCATATGCACGCCTCTTAAAATATTGTTCAGGTAGAAGAGGGAAAGTGGGAACTTCCCAGAGCAAAACACAACTCAAAAAACAGCGACTGGAGCAACTGTTATTTACAATTTGCATGGGCATAGAAGAATTATTTACTCTTTGAAAACATTCAGATGTTTTCATTTTTCCCCCAGGCAAATATTTTAATGCTTCTCCTTGGAACTACAGCCCTTTCACAAGATTACTGCTCTGCTTTTGAAGAGCCCAACCACACAGACACCATGGAAGAGGGAGGAACAACAGGGCTTTGAAACTTCCTTTTAAATCCCAGCACTGCACTTGAGTCTGACAGCACATACATTTAACATATGGCTAAAAGCTTCTCTCCATCAGCAAGTGCTCTGACCTGAAGTAGATATTAAAGAAAAAACACCACACCATTTTTAAGGTGTTAAAACAAAAAAGCACAACTGAAATGCGTACATGGGAAGGGGAAAGCAGATGAGGGGAAGCCCTTGTGTTCTTTACATAGACTCACTACAGGGAAATGAAATCCTTGGTTTAACTCCTTTTAGACCTTTGAAATCAACCCCCCTCTTTCTTCTCATGCAGGGAGGCACAGGGGGACAATTTCCACCTGCTTCAGGGCTGCTGGCCAGCCACAAGCAGCCAGGGAACATCAGCATGAGAGAGACACAGCCACCCAGGAACTCTGACATTTCATATGCCAGCTACAGCAGCCACAGAACTCACTGGGAATTCCCTTTTGGAGGGGGAATTTTTTCCCTTCCAGAGCAGTCAAACACTCCCCAGCTTGTTCCTCAATAGCCCCTCAAGGAATGGATGCTTCCAGGCCATACCCTTTTCCTTCACCTTCCAGATCATGACCACCTAAGGACTGCACAGCATCCCAGGAGCTGGGTTTTTAATGAGGTCTCTGTCAGGACATTGTTCCAAAAGCTGCTTTAATTCAGGGGACTCCCAGAGTACAGAGCACAGCACACAAACCCCAGGGATTTTAAACATGATTTTTCTCTGTGTGTGCAAAGATTTCACCAGAGTGAAATTCCACCACCCATCATTGCAGCCTCCCCTGGCAGGGGAAGGGAAAAAAAACCACAAACTGACCACCATTTCCTACACCTTTTACACCATTTACCAGGATAGTGCAGTGGATGAGGGGAAACAAAGGAGTTATTGCAAGGAAAACATAAGCCAACCCTCGCTGTAAACTTAAGACTTAACACAAATAACATTCTTTGTCAGTCGCTGTCAAACTACTGGGTTTTGTTTTATAAGAATAGTAATTATCCACGTGTGAGTGACGCTGAATAACAAGTCAGCAACCCAGAGGATTTTGTGCAGACTACATGCTCCAAAAGTGTTATACACAGGGAAATACTAACTTTTTCTAACCACATACCTGGATCAAGGCTGTGCAGATGCAGGAATAAAAGGAACCCCTTATCCACCAACACTGCCTAAGGAAGAATTCCAAGAGAATTCACCTCCACATTAACCCTCAGATCAGTATAAATGAGTATTTTCAGAAGCAAAAGGGAAGCAAGCACAGGGACATGATTTGTAAGTAGCATGTCTGAGTCCATGATGGTCTGTGCTGATAATGGTGCCATGATCCCACCACAGCACTACAAAGTGCATTTACAGCTGTGGACTTCAGCAGACCTCAGCAAACTTCAACAAATGAAAAACCTAAAATACAACAAGAAAATAAATGACCACGTTTATAAACTGACCTGTGACATGATCCATCATAAACCACAAGAAAAACCTGAAGCCACACACCTGTTACAAAGCATGTTACCCTGAAAAATGGAATTCAGCTGAACGCATCTCCCCAGAGCTCCTTGGATGATCAACAGATGTGGAAATTTTTCCCTTTTCTGCCACAACCTTATTCTCTTTGTTGTTTTCTCCTCTTTTCAGACATTGCTTTCCCCTGACTTGGAATTGGCTATAATTCCCTTTTCCAAGCTCCCTCCAGCTACTCATTTGACTCAACCACAAGGTACAAAATCACTTGCACTGGAGAACAACAAATTTTTCTTGCTGCCCAGTAAAACATAAAACTACAGGTTGAACAAAATTATACAGCATATTAAATAAAAGATTGGCATGTCTGCAAGAAACTCTATATTAGCCCAATTTTTTCAAGAGATTAGGCATAGCCAAACCTGTTTATATTTAACTAGAAGGGAAATCGGGTGGTGCATTACTGTATCTTCAAGGGAAATAAAGTAATGAAAAACCCAGCACATCCCCGTCACAAAACTGTAGTTAAGGAAAAAACCACCGCCATCGTATCTGCCACTTAGAATTAAATAGAAGCAGATCAGAGTCATACCCTCATATTCCAATTAATTATATTTTACGTTAGTTTTATAAAATATAAGTGGAATTTTTCCAGAACTTCCCTTTGGATTTTTTGCAGACTGAGTAAATATCTACTTTCCTTGCAGGAGAGGGGTTTCCTTAGACTGAATAGACACCAATTTTCCAATTGCAGTCCTGTTGGAGTTGTTTAAAGTAGCTGGAGCACTACCTGACTGCTCCTTTGCGGAGAGGTATTTGCCTCTCTCTTTGCAACCCAAACAGAGAGCAAAAGGAACATGAAATCAGATCCCCCCCTTCTCTATTTCAGTACACTGAGAGCATGGTGACTTTTTAAAATGCCTGGGAGGAAAAAAAGCCCCAAAACACAGGATTTTTTTTTTACATCCCCATGCTGATATGATTCACAGCTATTGGTATTTATTCTGTTTTACAATTTCCATGCAGATCATCAGCCAAGCAACCTGAATGAATTAAGTCCTCATAATTAAATTCTACTTCTGCCCTTCGTGACTGTTCTAATACCAGCCTAAAACAAATTATCTTTGTGTCCCCAAAAGATTTAACAGAGATTAAAAATTTTAATTCACTTTAACAGAGATTAACGACGTTAATTCTCTTTAACAGAGAAAGATAACTAAGAAATAAGGAATCACAGAAAAAAACATACATTTCTAGCAATACCTATGATAACTTATCTCCACACAGCAAACACAGTACCTGAACAGAAGATTTCCACAAAGACATCTCTTAATCTCTTTCTTAATCCAACACTCAGCCTCATCTTCATGTTTGCAAAACATAACCACTTGTTCCTTTTCCACTCAAACTGTGGAAATCTGTCCATATCACCTACAGAATATTCTTCTAAATGAATAGCAAGATGTATTCCCAATACCAAGCCATTTTTCAAGAGGCAACAAACTTTATATAGAGAATAAATAAATTTATAAAATGAATACTTCATATCTAAAGAGAGAACTAATTGATATTACTAAGTGCCTCCACCTGTCAGAGGATTTTATTAATAGCTTTGCTTTAAATAATCATTCGCAGGTAAAGATTGCTTATTTAATTTTCACTGTTTGCTCAATGGTTAAAAATTATATAAACTACCAAATTATCACACTGGGTTGTGTTTGTTTCAAAAATATCCCCTTTGTAGTGAAAGATATCAGAGTGATACTAGAAAGAAATATTAGAAAGGAGTTATATGCTGACACAAAACTATTTGTCATAGAAAATGGAGGCAAGACAATTTTAGTGTGAGTTTGGATTTAAACACGTCAAAAATCTGGAGAGAATTTCCATGTTCTTACATTAAACTGCATGTTAAAAGTAAGGCTGCTAATCTAGAAGAAGTTGAGGCAGCATGCTTTGTTCTCACTGCCAGCTCTCAAAAGGTGACTCGTGCAAGATCACAATTTTTCTGTGATTGAAAATCATCTTTTAAACATAGGAAAATCCATGGTGGAAAGGGCAAAACTTGTAAGATATGTTTGTTTACATGCAAATGGATACACACACTTACAGCTTTGCTTCAGACAGACGGATAGAGCTGATTGTGTGCTTATATTACAACTACAACTGAAAGATAAAAGCTGTTCAGGATCTGCACAGCCTCCTTCAAAATAGAGATGCTTTTAGTTCAATGAAAGGACACTCTAATAATTCTCACAGTTTTCATAAATATTAGCAATTTTGAGTAAAGCTGAAGAAACAAAAATATTAGAAAAAAGAATGGCATAGTGGAAGTCATAAAATAAAAATCCTGGGTTGCATTTTGGTCACATCAGTAAGCACAGAGCATGAGAAGCACACCCCGGTACCCAGGTGTGTTAGGTCAGGATAACTGGTACAGATTACAAATATCCATTTGGCATGCAAGGTTTTTTACTGTTCCTCTACCAAAGCAAATTAAATGTGGGTTAACATTTGAAGTAATTTTTTTTCACTACTGTGAAGAGGAAAGTACAGTTAAAACCTTGCATTTTGAAAATTTGCCTCATTTTTGTGTCCTCTGGTAGTGAGAGCTGTAGCTTTAAATATGACACCTCAAAACATGTTTCAAAAATGAGCAAGAGCTGAGGTTCAGTGCCATATCTAAGTGGAATCTTCGAATAAATTTCACTGAGGAATAAAATCTATTTCTGCAATGAACAAAACTTTCTCAGCAACTGCTTCAACACAGTTGAAGCTTCACAAAATTAAGCTTAGTACCCATTTATTTTAGATTTGTAATGTAAACTACACATTCATTTAAACTTCCTCTTAGCTCCTCAGAAACACTCTTCCCTGCATTAATTTTTAAGATTTTTTTTTAATTAATGAACTAGTTAATAAAACATGATGATGATTAACACCACCAAGGTGGTAAACAAAAAAAATAGGATGCTCAGATACTTCAGTGTGACCATGACCTACAGAAAAAGCATGGACCTATGAACATATGTGACAGGCAGACTTTCATGTCAAATAACTATGAGAAAAAACTGTGATTTGGTATTAAATGAAATAAACTGAAAGGTTAATAAAAGCAATTACTCAGGTTTCTTTTTCTTACTAATCGAAAAATAAAGGAGCTATAAATCTGTTTCAAAATTCATTTTCCATCAAAGGAAGTAGCTGACAGCACTCAGATTTTACAACACACTGCATTCTGTCTAAAGAAAAAAAACATAAAAATCAGTCAGTTGTTATGAAGGCACCAATTTAAAAAGGTTGTGCACTTATGCACACACACACACACCCCTGCATTGTACTCTTTCCATAGCATTGGCTTGAATTTTTGGCACATCAGAAATCAAAAGTAAGTGTTCTTTGTGTCAGCAGGCATTGTGCATCTCCATTCAAACTAAAGCAGAGTGGATAAATGAATGCTGTCATAGTCAATCCAACGTCCAACTCCATGTAGGTTCCATCTTGCTTTCCCATAGAGGGCCAGAAAAGTTGCCCCCCAGAGATTTTAGGTGTTCATTTGCACCATTATTCCTTTCATGTAAGAACAGGGGATAAAACAATTCAGCAAGGTTTCAGTGCTTCAATTCAATCAGGTACCATAAAACTTCATCATAGGTCTGTTCCATTATCTTCTCATGTAATTGTGTGTCAGCTTCAGGCAGAAGCCACAAATTCTTTGTGCTGTGTCAGCACCCAACGACCCCAAAATCTGAGGAACTGGTACCCAAGGGTTGGTAGAAGCTTCTCTTCAGAACTGAGGTCATGATTCAGGAAATAATGAGTGGTAGTCAGAAATGGAGACTGAGATCACCCAGCTGTTGCCACCTCCTCCTTTAGCAGGTATCCCACACCTCTTCTTTCCCAACACCACACACAGACTACTCTGTCTGAATATTTCTCCTTCATGATATATAGGTCAAATTCTTGGAAAGTAGAGTTTTAGGTCTCCAGTGGTAATTATTTAGTTTTCACAGAGGTGCCTCATCTGCATTTGGTGAAGGAATGAATTATTTGCTTTCCCTTCCACCCTTAAAGTACAGGTGAGAGAGTGCAACATACAAAAAAAAAAAAAAATCCTATCTTCAGTAACTTTTCTGATTTTTTTAAATCAGTTTGTATTGTTTACCACAGGTCTGATACAGGCAAATCAAAGACTTTTCCTGCTCTACCCTAGTCAAACAGCTTATCTGCAAAGCTGAAATTCAAAATGTGGGTACCTCAAAACTAAGGATGCCTTCACTTAAACATATTTTGGGAAAGACGCAAACATGCATGCTCCTCTCTGCTGATTCTTTATATGTGTGACCTTTTTTTGTCCTGTATTTTCTAGCCTGCTCCTTTCTTATATGCTCATATATCTGTCTCATCATCACTGCTCATCACCTTTTTGAAGATATTAATATATATGGATTATTCAATGCTTTTAACACGCAGAGGTTTGGGGGTTTTTGTTATTGTGGAGAAAGTTACTGTCTTTTCAGTGTTATTTCATTCACCAAACACCAGGCCGGTTTCCAAAAGTACTTTAAAAGACATCGCTCTTTATTCCAAATTTTGAGCATAAAGAAAAATAGATGCAATTTAAAATATCCATTTTTTCTTCTGGTGGGTTTTTAAAGATGATCAAAGCAATTTTCCCTTGCTCTTCTCTCATAAAAGTGGAAATGGTGAAAGTGTCCATAAATATTTATCTGAGACTCCCTCTAAGAATAAAAAATTTGATCCTGAGGTGTCAAAACCAGGCAAATATAAAATAGCAAACATAACAGACAAAGGCTAGGGCAGTCTCAACAACAGGTTATATCTCAACACATTCTTTGAATGAACAGACTTTCAAAAGTCTTGACAAAAAGAAAAAAGACATTGAAATGCCTATAAAGAAACAGCTAGAAGCCAAGGAATCACCTGCCTCATTTCCAGTGCCCACACACCTGAACAGGGAAGGTGGGGAGAGAAGTAGAAAGCAATTCTTTTGTGAACTGGAGGGAGAATGGGGGAAAAAGCAAACCAACAAGCCAAAAAACAAACAAGCAATCACAAGAACTGAGACAGAGGGAACCTTCTGTGCTGCCTATCCTTCTACACATACAAAAAGAAGTAGTTCTCCCTTGCAGAACTGTCCCATGAGCCCATATCCACAATCCAACTGAATCCACCTGAAAATTAATTCCATGCTCCTTAGGCTCCAAAGAGAGGCGTGGAAAATGGGGTGAAGCAGGACCAGAGAGCACAGACTTCGTGGCCTCCAGTAAAACCACTCTGCTATGTCAAGTCCCCTTCAAGCACCTGCCCTGTAGGTACTCACCACTTTGTTTGGGTTCCACCTTTTATCTTTTACATGTTCTTCACACACGTATTTGTAACTCTGTCACCTATTGCATTATTAGCTAATTTTCCCAATACCTTTCCATGGCCTTTCCCTGGGCAGAAAGACAAAATAAATTCCAGAGCCCCAAGCCCCAGAGGTACAAGGCTTCAGGCTACCTTGGAGCCAAGGCTGAGAAGAACTCTTGGAGATACATTCTCATGGACAAAGTGCAGCCAGTGCTGAAGGGGGGCTCCAGAGAAGGGGCTTGACCTGGGGGGGAATTGCATCACCACTTGTCCTCCTAATTGGTGCTTTGTATCAATTATGCTAATTTCCTACAACCTATAAAAATGTACTCACCCCGGGGAGGTTGGGCTTTTGTGGTTGTCTTTCCATAACTGCTCCTGAAGGCCTTCAATAAAGCTCCCCTTTCATATTACCCCCTTACTAAAACTATCTCCAGTTTCATTTTCGAGGTTGGGGAAAAGGCAACACTCACACCTCACATTTGGAAAGTGTCCCCTTCCCTGTGGCTGCCACAGGGATGTCTCAGACCTCAGCTATGCCCAGCTCCACTTCCCAAGTTATCAAATGGCTGCTCAAGCAGCAGCTGGCACACACTCCACAGGGTTTTTACAGCAGTAACAGCCAGGAGACAGCTGGTAATTCTTGTGCTGTGCCAAAATCCATGTTATGCAGAAGACAATGAGATTAGCTCCTGAGGCAGGCTGGCAGTGGCCAGCACAGAGCTGTCACACACCCCACACACCTTTTGCAGCAGAAAACATCTCCTCACCTCTCTGATACTATTTACCTCTGAATTTGAACATGGGTATAAGATTTCAATGCCACGTGGGGCAGAAAATCTTCAAGGCAGCAGAGGTGCTGTAGGCAAAGGGAACCCCTGGAGCAGGGATGGGAACAGGGGCTGCAGCAGCACTATTAATGAGACAACTTGCAAATCACCAGTTTTTGTGTTGGGTTTGAGACACAAACAACATGGGCTGTTAGGTGGTCGTGTTTAATTCCAGGAAACCCAGAGCACACCTGCCTCTGCCTATCACCTTAGTCATGTTCTGGAGTGTTACAATGAAAAAATTGAAAAATGAACAAGCATCCTCATCAGACAAAATAAAAGCTATCGTAAGATTTCTTTGAATGTTGACTTGAGCTCTGGGCACAAAAATACCTGCTCTTTTCATCCCGACCAGCTTTTGAAATGCATTTTTGGATGAGCTCTCCAAAGCTGCTATAGGCAAATTGAAAACCTGGAGTTTTAATGAGATTGCTGAATTCAGGTCTTTCAGGTCCCTTTGAAAAGCCAATTGCTAAAGTGGCTAAAAAACTGAGCCTCGGTACTTTATAAAATGTAAGCGTTGCTCTTTGACTATTTGGTGATTTGCATAATCTGCAAATAAACAGGCAGCAAACCCACATAAATTAAATCATATTTGAGGAAAATAACAGCTATAGTAGCCACACTCTCAAAACAAGTTTCCACGTCAAAAAAAAAAAAAAAAAAAAAAAAGAAAGGAAAAGCAAAAAAAAAATTAATCAGAGGAAATGCCCCTGTAGTTTTGCAGTTCACCTGTGCTTCCATAGAAGGCAAAAATCAAGTTATGGCTGTTCTTGCCAGCAGGGAGCAGCGCCAGCAAAGCATGATCCCAGTTTCCCAGCAGGATGAGGCTGCTGCAGCTGCATTTTGTGTGTGCACATCTGCTGGCACACCAAGAGTTCTCTCCCAGTGGTATGGGTTATTCCAGCTTGGACCACACAGAATACAAGCAGCTGAGCCCAGAGCTCGGCACGGGAGAAGGTGCAACGTGAGCTCAACCCATCAGAGCTGGCAACTCACAAGGGTTTACAGGAACTGATTTGTTAGAAAAAAGGAACCATCCAACAAGAAGCAAACAAACAGCTAGCTGAAAACCACCCCAAATCCTACAATACAAAAAAAGCCCAACAGATTGCAAGAAAGGTACAAAGCCAGAGGAGCAGAGCTTGGTTTCAGTCCTCTGGCTAGTCCTGGGTGGGTACCTCAGGGTGGAGGAAGGACAAAAAAACCAGTCTAGTTGTTAAAATCAGGACAAAGAATAGGGGGACAGGGAACAAAACCCACTTGTGGGCAAAATGGGATTAATTTTCCATTTTTTTCCAAGGCTGATTTATTTCACTTAGAGATCTACAGTGAAGATGTCAGCAGCTGAGCCTGGTGCCTCAGACTCTCTTTATAATCAAGTACTTGAGGACCCAATTGTCTGGTCCATTTTTAGACTCTATTTTTTTCCCCCCGGATGAGTTGCATTGGAACAAAAAGTGCCTATTTCTCTCTATTGGCAACAAAACAAATCCAGAGCAACCAGGTCAGATGCAGCAGGCCTTTATAGAGGTTTTCTCAGTGAAAGTTCCCTCCCCAGAGCTCTGGAAAGCCACTAACATTTCTTTGCACAATTAATATCACCAGTTCAGAAGCAGCCCAGCCACATGCATATCAGACATCCCTCCATCTCACTAAGAAAAAGAAAAAAGCATCTTGGTACTTGAAAGAATAAAATTTCTCTCCAACATTCTCGAGCCATTTTCACCACCACTCACCCCCAATACTTTTACTCCTCTTGTACACTGGTTTAAAATATGAATGATTCCTGGCAAACAGAAAAAACTTCATGCTTTAATCGCAATAAAAATCCATTTTAATTATGTGACCACCTATTGAGAGATGAGTACTGTATAAGCCAAGAACAATAAATCAAGCTGACTGAGTAAAGCTGAGAGAATTAGCCTCTATGTGTTTCATTTAATCCTTTGATAGAAGCATCTCATATACATATCAACAGTAAAAATTGTGAGAGAACAACAGGAAAACCAAAATTTTCCTCATGGGTTAAACTCTCAGGCTTAGACCATGTTCTGAATATAAAGGGTTCAATACTCCAAAATCTTAAAAATGACTGGTCTCAAAGATATATTTATTTGATGTCTTGCAGAACTAAGTCATAATTGCTGTCAGATGAGCTCACAGAGAAGTTTCTTTATTCATGATGTTTAGCTTAATACATTCATTTCTATCTCAGCATAAGCCAATAAACCTGTGGGAAGAATTTAATACATCTCAATTAATCACACCAAAATTACAACTCTTTGTCCATTCAGGTTTCAATACAGTATTTATTTTAATCAGAGTAGCACCTAGCACACACTGTCATCTCATGTGCTGACATTGTGAACGCTCATATTTTGAAGGGAGTGCTTAAAGAATCAAATGCTTTAGAACCAGACAAGTAATAGACATGTCAGTGAACCAGTCAAAGCTGCTGAAAAGTCAAGGGCAAGGAGACAGTGCTATTTCACGTGGTGTACAGTTTTCACTTTCTAAAAGCACAGGACACCTGTCACAAATGTGAACCACTGCTCAGCACTGATTTATTGTTCTGTAGACAAAGACAAGGAGGATCTTAAACACTGAATAAATCTTAGCAATGCCTGAGAAGAGGGCATTATGCCACTACAGTGATCAATGTCACAGAATCCCAGAACCATTAAGGTTGGAAGAGGCCTCCCACTTCATGGAGTTGAACCTTTGGCAGATCAACACCTCATCAACTAGCCCACAGCACCAGGTGAGATTTCCTGTTGCTTCTGGAGCCCTTCTAGGGATGGTAATTTGTCACCTCCCTGGGCTGTTGATTCCAATATTCAACAACCCTTACAATGAAGAAATTCTTTCTGATGTCCACCGTGAGTCTTCCCTGGCATAGCCTCAGGCTATGTGCCTTAGCCTATCACTGCACCAAAAAAGACTGTGCTTCCAAACTTAAAGACTGTGCAATGAACTTGCAGAAAAAAATAAAATCCCAACCCAGGTGTCCTGTAAGAGTGTGTGTGTGTTTTGAACTCCAGCTCCAGCAGTTGCAGTGCCACGCTGCTAAGTTCATTTGCTGAATCAATATCTTAATTTAAGGTTCAGTACTAATGTTCAGGACAGCTGGAAACTGCTCTTGATTCTGTTCCCATGCTAAGCTCTTCGTATCTCCATCTTCTTGGATATCTTACAAGGTAGAACTGAAAACAGAGCTTATGTGGAATAAAAAAAAAGAAAAAAAGAAAAAAACGTAAGAGATAACAAACCTCTGACCACCTCAGTTGTTTTTGTATTTACCTTCATTATTATGTAATATTTTTCTCATGCATCGCATCCATATTAATACAATCTCTCTTCCCTCCTCTGATATTCAGTCATTAATTTTCATATTTGTCCACGTAGAAAGACATCAAAAAAGAGAAACCACTGTACTTCAAGCAGCTGCTTAGCAACCTCATCAGTTCAAAGTTCAGTAAGCCAGAATCGAGTCTAAATACATTTCAGTTGATTCCATCTTGGCTAGATAAGGACACTTCCCAATTCTCTTCCAGAATATAAACCACAGGAACAGCAAGGATTGACTCTAAGTTATGACTGTACATGACAACTTCCTAAGCTTCTGCTCCTTGGACTGCTCCTGGAGATGGATAACTATGATTTCAAAGGGCATGTCTGGCTGAATGAGCTGGGTTTTTTCCAAGGAAATCCAGTCAGCTTTCCTGTTACTGGAGCCCTACTACCTCTCACATGGATAGTGATTTCTGGTTATGGATCAGGAAAGCGTGACATGCTGCTAGGCACAGAGGAGAATAATAACCAGAGCTCAGATACGTAGGAAATCCACAGCTTCCCAGGGCTTTAACAAGGAACACCATCTGCCCTTTTTTTTTCCCATTCTGATCCTCAGGTTTCCCCTGCTGAGGATTCCCTTAGATTTGAAAGCTCCTGAACCTCAGCTAATTTCCCCAACCCTTTCCCTAAGGGAGATCTCTTTTGCTTTTGCTTTCATTAGCACTGTGATCTCTTCCCAACTACAGAGTTAGAAACCATCATCCTTTCTGAGCATTGAAAAGAGATCTTCGACAGAAATTACTCTCCTGGAAATTCAGTAATATAATTTGAAAAATAATACCAGAAAGGTGCATGTTGTAGTAGCAACAACTGATTATGTCAAACCCTAAGAACATTTTCTGAATCTCAGTGATTTGGGAAAGTAACCAGCTCATGAAGAAAATAATTAAAATTTCAGAGAGCAGCACCTGCATCCAGAATGGTTTAAAGAAAGACAATGAAAAAATGAAACTCCTAACAAATAACCAGATCTGGAAACTGGGAACTTAGTTATAAAACAATCCTCAATACTTATGGATCAAAAAGCTGGATAAAACATAGGGAAATAGCCACAAGGACATACAGAGTAGTATGTGCACCTTCCAACAAGCACCTCAGTTCTAGTTATGCAGGGAATGAGCAGACTATTCCCCACTAGCCAAGAAATCAGGACTCATGGCACATCAGCAGATATGGTCAGTCAAATCTCTCCCTCTAGTTTTGGACATCAGGCCAAAACTTTATTCTGCTGCTCTGCATGGTTAAACGGCGAGGACTCCAGCCCAGTTGCACTGAAATGTTTTTGAGCCTGCAGTTCATGTACTGCTGGTGGTTCATAAAACGGCAGAAGGGGGACTGTGAAATGCTTGCTGCAACAGCCCCTGCTCCAAATGCACACACAAAAGCAAAGAAGGAAAAAAAAAAAAGAAAAGGGCAAAAGAAGGAATAAATAAAGATAAGAGAATGTTCCAATTTCTGCTTAATATTTTCTCAAAATAAGAAAATAAGAACAGCAAATGCTGTGGCAAAGCTGCAAACACAGGTGTTTTTCAGAAGGTAAGATAGTCTCTAGATTAAAAAAAAAAAAAAAAAAGAAAAAGTACAAGATTCTGTTTCCCTTAAAGGATGCTTTGTAGGCCCCTGGACTTCAGGGCTATCAAGTCTAAAAAAATGCTTTCTCTTCAGGAAAACAGTAAAGGACACACTGTAGAAGTAGCCTTCTCTCGAATTCTGCATTAGCCTGCACTGACACACCCTGTTTGTGGTGTACAGAAACAGAGCCTGTGCTGTTGCCACTGAAACCCATAAATGTTATTCTCAATGAATTCAGAATCCAGACTTCATAAAATTAATTCTTGCACAAACCAAAAAATATGACTTAAGCACTGATTGAGACGGACAGGTTTTCTCCCTCAGCTCAATCCTTGTAAGACCAAGTTGTTCCAGCTAATTTCCTGACAGGCAGGTATCCAGAGCACCAACAAAACTCCAAATTAACATTGGCTTTCTCACCAAAAATCTTAGCAGAGATCCAGAGAGCAGAGCAAGTTTGCAGGTCATCCCAAAAATATGAGTACAGTTCCAAAATAAGAAAACAGGATATTCAAGGGGAAAAGCAAAATATTTTGCTATCTCTGCATATGTGTTCCGTACTCCTCTAAAAGCTTCTGGTTCCAAAGCATCACTCACTGCCTTTAGTGGCAGCAGGTGGAGAGGGGCACCTGAATTAGTGACTGGTGTTTTTAGGATTTTTCTTGTACTCTCTGGAATTTAACGATGTGTCTGGCTTTCAGTTGCTCGGTTTCTGAAAGGAAACTTTATTCCTGACAAGCTCTAAGATCCCTGGATGAAGAGCCATTTGAAAACTCTTTATTTTTTTCAGGAAAGATAAAAAAAGAAACAAACTTCAATTTATTCAATCATATCTGGTAGGGCACTTACCTATTCCTATATTATTTCCATCATTCTTATTTAGTTACAATTAATAAGCAAACAGTGCAAGGCAAACACAGGGAAAAAACACCTGAGGTAAGCCATAGATGGGATCCCTGTGCTACTGAAATGTGCAGGAACAGGAAAGCTGACATGAGATGAATTCTTAAAGCATTTTTATGAAAAGGATGAAGTACTCCTCCTCCTCTCCCCAACACACAGAACCCAAAACACACATCAATGGGAGCATCTGGTCTTTACACTCCAGGAGCTGAAATCTGTCCCAGGAAGAAACCAGGGTACTTTAACAGTCAAAATGGCTCTTTTATGTTACTTATAAGATAGTTGAAGTGAGAATTTTTAAAATAGAGGGTGAGCTATATCCCGAACTCTATACTTAGATCATTTAAGAAATTAATTTCAGGTTATGGATTCAAAAACATCAGAAAGATTGAATTGGTAGTTCCAAAAGACGTGCTCATGGAAGAAGTATTTTCACCCAGGACAGCAGAAGCCTGGACACTGAAAAGTTGCAAATCCTCTAGGTGTCTGTGAAGAAGATGAACACAGAAGCCCAGCAGGTCCTCTTGAAGAAGAGGACGCTCTGTGTGTCCCTCAGGAGCTCAGCTCCTGCCACTCTCCTTTCCTGGGCCTCTGCTCATTGCCACAGCAAGAAGGCAGCACCCAGAGGGGTGAACCCAACCCACATTTAGCACTGTGTTTCCAAGTTGCTACAGCCTCAGACCATTGGAATTGAACAGAAATGGGTTTTTACAATGCCTCCCCCCGTGTCTGGCTCTGAAAAGCCCACCAGTGATACTCCCACACTCCTTGCCTTGACTTGTGTGTTCATTATGTTCATGAAAGCGCTGTCCTAGCACTTCACATCCTTTCAAAGGGAGCTGTTAACTTCAGCAGGGAAAACTTCCCCCTCTACAAGACTACAGGTCCACAAATCTCTCTACATTTTCTGTTTGCTACAGATGAAATGCTCTTTGCTGTACCTCAGAGTATGGGCAGTGACAGGAAAACAAAGCAAAGCAGTAAACGCATTTAATGCCTTCACTGTTATCCAAGGCAATTCTCCTAAGCATTCAAGTTCAATACTTCAATAATTTCCTTTTGGATGCAAGCCACTCAAACATATACATATATATACACACACACACACATAGATTTATCAAGGAAGTCATATAGCAAATATTTGGAGAATATTTTTTCTAGCCTGGTTTGGTTTCCCCCCTCCCCAGGTGGTCACTGATATCTGATGTATTTTATTTAACTTGCAAACTTCGTCAATTAGAAACAATATAATCACATTTTTTAAAGCACTGGTTGGTCTGGTTTTTGCCTTTGTTTTGTTATAAGTAGATATATCCAGACAGAAGCCACTCTAATACTGAGAATGCACACAGGTTTCAAAGTGCCATGCTCTGGGTATGCTGACTGCTAAGTTTGTTTAGCACTACATTAGCTGCCCTTTTTTTGCCAGTCATGTCCTACCATGAAATTTTCTATAAACAGAGATAATCCTGCAGAGAAGTTTGTAACAGCTGATGCCAAAAAAATAAGCCTGCAACATAACTTGTGATTCTCTGGAAGTAAAGAAAAATATACTATACAGCCTTAGAATAAAACCAGATTTAATATCAGCAAATTATAACCAGCTTCAGCAACAGTTGTCTGCCTGCAGTCATCTTCTGTGTGGGATGCAATATATTTAAAAAAAAAAAAAAGCAATAAATAAAATTACCTTCTCCATTTTAAACTTAGAACTCCAGACTTCAAAAATGTACTTCCTCACTCTGAGAGAAAGAATACAAGGCATTGTATTCCAGTGCCCTCTTCAGGAGCAGATTACCGTGGCTGGCTTCCCTCTCCCTTGGAGGCATCCTGGGGAGATAACCATCCAACAGGTTACTCAACACCTTTCAGGCAGGGCAGTCCCAAGCCCTTGGCGCTGTCCTCACTCCCCCACAGGTGCAAAAAGGAGACAGGAGGGCAGCTCTGGGTACCCCTTCAGCTGGTTTTAAATTAACACTTCAGGAAGAGAGCACACATCAAAGCCAGGCTGGATGGGGCTCTGAGCAACCTGCTCTAGAGAAAGGTGCCCTTGAACAACACAGCAGTTGGGTTGAAACCAGATGATCTTTAATGTCTCTTTAACCCAAACCACTCTGTGATTCTACGATCTGCGCAGCTTTGGTCATGTTGGCATGACAGAGGAGTGGTGGAGGCAGTTTCAAGGATGAGATTTTCATTTAGCTCTCTGGTTAAGCCATTCTCATCAAATTTCTGGGCACTCCAGGCAAGTAAATAGGAATTATTTGTGTGTTATCATTTGCTTCTACAATTTCGGCTTGTGGTAGACACATCTTTGAATTTGGAGCATCTTTTTTTTTTTTCTAGAAATGTCCAGGGTTGAGCAGGACTTCCACACTTCAAGTACAGGTGCAATTTTCCAAGTTGAAAATGATGTTTCCCTGATGCCTAAGTGTGCCTACCACTGCTAATCATAGTCTTTCATTTACAAGTGCAGGCTGCTTCTCTCTAAGGGATCTGACTCAACACAATTAGTATTCTGCCCCCTCCCACCAACAAAATAAAAGTACCTCAAAGTTCCAAACAGAAGAAAATATAACATAACATAACATTATTTTATTTCATACTTTGTGTTGAAGTCAACTATACCAAACCACATACATAAGAAGCTTAATTCCAGGTATAAACAAGGAAAAAAAATATTTTTAGTAAAGAAAAAAATTCTCTATATTGCTGGTGCACCCCACCTTGTGGTGGCAACCTTACTGCCAGCAAGGAAAAGGTGTAGGTGATCCCCTGACAAAAAGATAAACCCAAACACAACAGCCACACCAAAATCATGTCTGTTTGTCCTGTAGCACTGCATTGTATGGGATCACTCCACACTTTGTCAAAGAGTATTTATTCCCTTGTACTGCCTTTCAAAAAATTAACTGAACAACGCTCAGGTTTCAAGCGCTTCAATCAAGGTATACTTAACCACCTTCCTTTCTAGTCCAAATCCTCTCTTTCGCAAATGTCATTGTCAAAGCCTCTGCCTCTCATTTTTGAGCAATAGACAACAGAAAGTGCCATCATGCCCTACTGAAACCTGGAATCCAAACCACATTAAATTTAGTGAACTGACTGCATCAGTCAATACATGATGGCCAATACCTGCTTCCCAGGCTGTTAATGTTCATGTGCTTGGACAGGAACAGCTTTGCCCAGATTGTGGGCATTACTTTCTGTGGAGCTCTCCTGCATTATTTTACTCACCTCTCAGAAGCCAAACACATGCTGGTTTTCTATTCCCAAGGAGCTCTTCATGTCTAAATAAGCTGTGGCCATCTCCTGTTTATCACACAGCACACAGCAAAGTGGCAAATCCTCAGGATGGAGGCATGACAAAACAGAATATTTTCCTTTACTTTCCTAAAATTGGCTGTGGTCTCAGAGCCTGCACTGAAGCAGGTTCACTGTCTACCTTGAAGTGACAACAAATGTTTTCCATAAGCCACACACCCCTTCCTAACCCTCTCCAGACATTTTCTAGGAGGTAACAAGTCATTTCACTTGAGAGGTGTTGTGGGCTTTTATACATCACAGCCCTCAAGACAACCAGCTGCTAATCACTGCATTCTGGGTTACACCAGAAACAGCAAACACAGCTAGAAAGTGTTATTTTAAATTCATGACAGGAAAAATAGATGCAAAAAAGAAAAGGGTGATAGGTCTAGTGGCATTGATATTTTTATCTCAACTCTTTCCGTGGTTATTAGGACACCTACCAACTCTAGGACAAAATGGAGATTGTCAGAAGCTGAGAATGGGAGTTAATTCCTGTAAGAAGCAGAAGACCGTAACATTCATTGGGTCCCTGATATTTCATGGAATAAAGGTCAGGTGTCACAGCCAAGGCCAGAGTGGGAAGCCATCTACAGATTCCAATTTAACTGTGAGAAGGAGAACCTTGTCTTTAAACAAACAAGTCATTCCCTTAGAGGAGACAACTGAAATGAAACGAGCTTTTGTCATGGAAATGAGAATTGAAGTTGACTGAAGGCTTCAAAACCAGTTATACTGAGATAGCAGTGGTTTTAGAGAAACAAACAAAAAAAAAGATGCTGCTTGTACATCTGTGAGCACTTTCCTAAACTTCAAACCTGATGTTAGGTCTGCAAAATGTTCCATAGAAAAAGGCCTAAATAAATAGCAGCTTCTGTCTCCCTGGACACTGCTGTAAATAACAGCAGCAGCAGCCTGGGATCAGCTCATAGCTATTCTGATCCTTTCATTTGCAAGGTCATCCATGTTACTGATTCCTGCCCTGCTTCTCTGATGTAAATCTATTCCTTATTTAGTTCAATCCAAGGTGGGGACATGAAATGTAATCCTAAAGAAAGATGCTAATATAATATTACTAGGATATATTATATATGCAGATATATCAGGATTACACATTACATGTACTAATCCTAATATAATCCTCCACAGGGTGTTAACACACTGCTTGAAATTACCCAAATTCTTGGCAATTATTAGCCAGTTAATCCACACTTTGCTGAGTATATGTAAATGGTGGGCAATGAACATCTCTTAGGTGGACCCTCTTCCCACATTTCTTGAAACCATTACTAGAAACACACAGCTTTTGAAAAGTGAAAATTTTCTTTTACATCTGCAAATTTAAATGTAACTCAGTACACTCTTCTGTTCTGTGGGAAACATGAATGAACATTGAGAAATAAAATTTTAATTGGATTTCTTCAGTTTTTTTTGGTAGAGCTAAGAGTCAGAATTATATACAATTGGGAGAGGAAGTTTGAATAGTGTGATCCTAATGGACCATATGGAACTCCCTATCCATACTATGGCTCCCACACAGCATATGAAAATGGATCCAATCTATCCTTCCAGCATTAGACTGATACTTTTCAAAGCCATACTGTCCCTCTTGGAATGAGGGCCCAGATTCTTTATAAAAATAAATATTTGAATAATAGTTGATTGTTGTGGGCCCTTTCATAGCATGGAAATTCAAAGCTCTTACAGAATTTCTGCTGAAAATTGTGAGTAAAATCTTCCTCTTCTGTTAATGTACATTGATCTACAAAAATACAGTGTGCCTAAAACAACTATGCACAGTCAAAAAAATGTAGTGAATTTCTTAGCATATTTCATTATTTTCTCCTGTTCATTTACTAGGGGAATATAAAACTTTCAGAATACTTGCTTCTGCAACCATTTTAACACCTTATTTATAGGGTGAAACAGAAAAGTAAACTTGATATTTGGACACCTTTAAGTTGTTAACATTCTGGTTACTACTATTTTGCTTTAATTACTCCTACTTTTGCTGCAAACCACCAGCAGGGAAAATTATGAATCACATAATTGATTATTAAATTCAGAACTGGCTGAAATTCAAGCATACAAGCTAACCATTCATTTGTATATTCAGACTAGTAAAAAAAGCCCCAACAAAATAAAAAACAAAAAAACCCCAACTGATCCCCTTTTCTCTCAAATTTTGAAGCAATTGCAAATCAACCCAGATTTCAGCAGTAAATCATTTTTGTATACTGTATTCCTGTCACCATACAGGCAATAGCTGAAAGAGGCACCATGCAAAGAATTCTCTCAGACTGATGGTATTTTTTTAAGCCTAGATTTTCTCAAGAATAAAAGCAAGTATCAAACTCAAAGTTTATATTGTAATAGCCTATAAAGTCTTACACATTAAAATTAGAACCCTGGATTTCACGTGAGATGTACATCATGGTAGACACTACACAAACTGCTGAGAAAAAAATGCCCATGTGTTTCCAGGACAACTCAAATTCTTGAAAAAATTCTTGTCTTGCTAGCACTTGGCCTTCCTAACAATTTCTGCTAAATTAATTACTATGCAGGCAGCCAATTTTTTTCACATTTTCTAATGCATATTTCTCCTTTAATGCGCTGTTATTGATGAGAAGATATCACTGGTCTCCTGCATTAGGGTTCCTGTCTCAGTCCAGTCCTGCTGACAGTGGGCTCTTTATACACAGAATTTGAAAATATTATTTAATTCTTTGGCCAGGGATGTTTCTGGGTTTCAAATACCATGTCAAACAAGTAAGCTGAGTGACACCTAAACATCATTTTCTCATACACATTCTGTAAGAATTCTTCTCACTGGCTTATACTATAGATTGTAAGAGCTCTGTCACCTCCACTTCTTTTTTTTTTTTTTACACAGAGGCTTTAAAACATACATTTAGCATAGGAGTAAGATGCAAAATTGGATGTGCGATGCATGCTTCTCTGCACTTAAATAATATTCTATCTTTGACAAGAATATTCTAAAAGACTTTGCTCAAGACTTAAATAGTCTAAACAGCAAAAATGTGAGATTTTTGCTGAGCAACTTCTCCCTCCTGAGTGTCAAATACAACATATCTTGTACTGGGAGGGGTAGACTGAGAAGGAGAAAAACCATTATGCTGTGCAGCTCGGAAGGCTGCCATGTGTCACAGTTAAGGATTTTTTGGACTCATAAGAAAAGTTGCTGAGCCTTGTACTCTCAGTTAACTTTGTGAGACATGTATTCCAGTGTCTTGTACTGCTGCACAGTCTTCTGCTATCTGTGTACTTGAGGTATTGCCCTTTTACCTCCTTGTGAAATATTCTCGTGAGCAAGGGCAGAGTTACTTGTATTGAAAAGCCAATTTCCTTGCTAATTCAGTAGGCCCTTACGACCTTCCAGAAAACCTGAAAAAAGAAAGGGCTGCAAACACGCAACACGTCTGGGGCACCATTGGAGAAAATGTGGGACAGACAGCAGAAGGAAGGACGGACGGAATTGCAAATACTGTGTTGCACCCCTAAAAAAATTAAAAGGCTTTAATCTATTTCATTGACTCACGCAGGAGAAGCTCCATTTGCTCCCACACACACAGAGGACTCTGCATTTCAAGCTCCAGTTTACCTAGGGAAGAAACCCCAAAGAAAAGGCTGCCTCCTGTCTGTTCCTATCAACATTTTAAACCCCCAAATCACTGAGTTCAGAACCTTTTTCATGTGCTGGAAATGCGGTCATGTCAGTCTGTCCAGCCTGCATGCAGCACATATAAATGCTATCCTCACATGTTTCCTCTCTTTGTCAAATATAAGGAATACAATTTGAACCTGTGGCAGGACATACATTAAAACCCTAAGGCTGGAAAAGGGTAAACTAAACTATATCAAAAAGTTTACAACCCGATTTCCAAAAGAAGTTTAAAGGCCAAAGACACGAATGGATAGCACAAGGAGCCATCACCTGTTTTTAGGTAATGATTGCAGCAAGAAGGCAACTTCTCCCACTGACGTCAGTGCACAGAAGAAATAAGGCTGCCATGTACAAAGAAATCTCCTAATTCAAAGACTTTGGAGAGCACCAAGCCACCAAAGTTGTCCCTGTTCAGGTCTGTGGTCCTCCTGCATAAAATCAACAGCATTGTGCCAATTACATCTTTTAAAGAGAAACAGACAGATAAAAACTGCAACCTTTAACCACACACAGCCTACTTCAACATTTCTGACACCCTAAGTGAAAGAAAATTTAAGGATCCCCAAAAGACCATAAATTTATAAACAGCTGCGTTTTGTCACAGATTGAGAGATCAGAGAATCACATTTGCTCAAGGAGAGAGGGTCATTATCATGGAAATTTGATCATGAAGATAAACACTGGTACAGTCCTGATGTTTTTTTGTATTCTAAATACCAATCATCTCCATTCACACCCAAAGTCTCAATAATACTCCTTACAAATCTTAGCAAGAATGAATCTTCTCAGGAAAAAAAAAAAAAGACATTTAAAAACCCAGTAATTTTTAGGAGAGCTGATCTTCAAATGACAAAATTATAGCCTTTATAAGTTGTAAGACAAAGAGGACAAGACTACTGAATGCCCAGGCTCATATACTCCCACTGGATACAAACCTCGATGGCACTTCATCTCCAAATACCTAAGAGAAAGACATGTAAGAGAAGATGGTTTTGTAAAAGACAGGAAGAGGACAGATAATTGTGTCAGAGTAGGAAGACAGACTCTGCTTTCCCTCACTCTGAGAAGGGGCTGTGAAGACTTTGCAACCCATCTTCACGAAGATTTCCTCTCTCTCCCATTCTGAAGAATGCCGTACTGCAGTCCCAGACCAGCTGTGCTAGCACAGACAGAAAAGGGGTAGAAAAAAGCTCCTTGAGAGTTCAAGGATTTGCGTGCGTGAGTTCTTCACACCCCAGGAGCTGCTGCCTTTTGAGGGAAGGCAATTAGACACTTTCTCACCTGGCAGTCTTCAGGATGTGCTGGGAGCTAGGCAAGCAGCACTGGTCTGCACTGGGCAGGAGAGCTAATTAGAGTCAGCTCCCACGCAGGGAAGGCTGCAGACAAGAAATTCCAGTGTGGAGCATCATCAGGGCAGGCACCTCAGACGCTCCTTAACGCTGACCTTCTACAGCAAGTCACCTGTAGTACACTTTGCATTGCTGCTTTGAGCTGTTCCTGTCATTTTCTGTCCTTGGCAGTCAGATGATTTTTTTTATTTTTTTTTCTCTCTCAGAGCTGGCCTTTCACCAAATTCCTCTGTATTCACCACAGGCTGTCTTTCTCTGGTTCGCTGACGGAATCACCCACAGGTGATATCTTTGTGTTGTACTCGAAGGCCAAATTCTATTCCTGCTATGATGACAGCTATTTATGCCTAATGCACAAGTTTAAGCTGTGTCTTTTATCCACAAATCCACGCCCATCAAATTACCAGGCTATTTCCTTTGTCAAGAAATTGAGCTCAGTTAAGATTGTTGGTAAGAAAAATTTGCTAAAAACAAAAAAAAAAAATGAAGAAAACACCAGTTGAAAACCCACACAAAATAATGCCACACAAATAGCAAACAGCCAATAGAGCTTCCTCCTCCTTAAAAAAAATGAACCTGGGTAACTTTATAATGGAATTAGCCTTAAATGGGCTCCATAAATAAAAGCAGTTCTTCACACAAATCCATACTACTCACAGCCTACCATTTCCAGCCCTCTTGCCTCCACATTTATGATTCTACTTCCCATTTTCTTACTGATAGATGTTCCAACAAAAATTATTCATCAACAAAATTAAGTTCCACTTAGCAACAGTTTCCAGGTGAGATGTGCCATCCAAACCCACTGCAGAGGCATTTCTTTGATGGAAACAAAGGAACATCAAACCTATTAAAACACTTAATACAAAATCTGTTCAAAATACAGCCATCTTTCTCTATCCTCTCAACTAGCACTCTTAGAAAAAAATATTTACTAGGGAGACAAGCAGGAAAGTAAATTTGCATTGCAGCAGGCAGGAGAATATATTTACTGGACAGCATTTGTTGGACAACCTGGGAAAAAATAAAGCTGTATGAGGAAGCTGCAGCTCAGACAGGAAGGTTTCAGCTAAGCCTTGCAGCAGGAGCACAAAATGTTAAGAAATTCCCAGAGGATCCTGAACTACCTGAGTACTTCCCAGAATTCCCAAACACAGGACAAAAGTTTAGAAAGAGAATACATAAGGAGAAGTGGGAAACAAAATCCATGGACACTGATGGAAACAGCTAAAGGTGGAAATGATGAATTCAAGACCAAAAAGTTGGCAAGAAGAACCAAAGACCTTTACGTGATAATATGAGACAGGTGTGTGGGATAAAGGGTGGTTTTTCTCACTCTATCAGTCAAGCTTTTTCATTTTTTTGTCTTCTTCTCAAACAAACCTAAACATCCTGAGTTCCAGCACTATAATATTACAGCATATATGATAAAAGATGAAGGCATAATCATTGCATGCAAATATAATCAGGTAAAACTGACTGAATGCCAAGGAAAGATTTTGTGGTTATTTTTAAGAACAGTTGTGACGATGGAGAAATGTCACTTCAACGACCACAGCAGAGCTTGTGCAAGCACGAGAACCTCCTTACACCACTGTTTATGGTTAGAGTAGCATTGAAAGCCAAATTATCTGCTACGATGAGGACCATTATTGCTGTTCATCCAGCCCTGCACTGCTGCAGGAACCCACTTGTTTACACCAGACACAGAAAAAAAGATTTGGGATTACACATAAACCTGGGCAATACTGTAAGCACCAGGTACTCATCATCAGCCATCAAAGGCTTGATTAGACCTACATAACCCTAAAGGGCAGGCAGGCCATTAAGAATTCACCAAAGAAGTACAAGCCACTGTTCACATGTACCTTACCCACAGACACTTCTTCTCCTGCCTCTTCCACACCCATTTTCCTTCTTTCCAGTCCTACTCATCCCTTGTATTCCTCCAAGAAAAAGAACGCTTAATTTTTTTTTTCAGGAAGAATTCCGTTTCAGGAGGAACTCCACTATGAGGCTGGATCAGAGGAAGTAAAAATGAGATTAAACTGAGTACCACAGATTCTCAAACACATTTTTAGGAACTAATGGATGTAACAGTATCCATCATGCAAATGGTTGGAACTCTCAGCTACCAGAGTGTGGTATTTCCATTTAATCTGTGGTTAAGCATTGTATCAGACAGAGTTGGCCATCAAACATTGTGCCCACAGAAGAGGAAGGAACCCAGAACTGCAGACAGGTGATGCTGTGGTGAATTCCCTTATTCCCTATATGCACATGAAACCATTGCCTACATGATGCTGGAATTGCTGTTCTTTCTTCTGCACGTGCAAATACCAAATTTGTCATATTGACACCACTTTAAAAAAAAAAAAAAATCGAAGGAATATCTAACTTCTCAGTGTTCCCAGATTTGGAGGCATTAAGATCAGGCTCTTTACCTAAGCTAAAAATTACAGGAATACCCAAATTCACAAATTATTGCCTTAATGCCTTGTTAAACGTTTTTTCAGTTCCTCCTGTTAAACCTCCATCAGGTGACCTCCAAAATTTCTCTTTATAAGCAAAAAATTTTTCTTAGGTCATTTGAATACAGAAAGAAAGCGTTTTACATGTTTTCGCATGTTTTACATGCAAAAGTGACAGATTTTTATGGTCTTGAATACTATAGCATGACCTAAAAGAAACCAGTGGATATTGTGACAGAGGAATAGAGACTGTACAGAACAGGCATATTTGAAAAAAACCTCGTGACAACTATAGACTTTTCAAAGTATTTCTGTCCATGAAAAACAGAAAAGACAGCTTTCTTTTAATTACAAAATTTTTTTTGCTGATTTTTCTTTTTGCTATTTGTTTCAGTTTTGCTTCAATTTAGAAGATAACCTGATTTTTTTGTTTGGTTTTTAACAACAACATAAGTAAGTTTTCTTTGACAGGCTCCAATTATATGCTTGTGAAGAATTCTTCACAGTAGCACTTGAAATTCACTTTTCATTCAAGACAAAAATGTCAAATTCATTTAATTGCTGATACACTCAAATAAGAAGTTCCTCTGTCTCCAGTTATTCTTTAATGAAATACTCCTACACTCCAGGTAGTTATCACAGAGAAGTAGAAATGTAGGAAAAGATATTTCAGTGTAACACAGATGAAAATTTTTAATCAATATTATATCTTCTACCTGCAAGATTATCTTTAGCCAACCTGGGGAAAAAATTGCTACTTTCAACTTGGCTGCCATGGTAACATGAAATGGTCCAATTTATTGCAGTTATCATAAATGCTATTAATCCTGGGGATAACGATGGGTGGCAATGAGCCATACTGAGGAGGATTATTTTATTTTAAGTTTTGCTGAGGGATTTGGGAAGAACTAGAATAACCAGTACTGAATGATGGCTGAATAGGGACATTAAAAAAATGAGTTAAAACTGAAGATCTAAGCAATTTTTCTGTTTATATTCCTAGTCTGGATAGTACCAATCACTGAAAAGGTGAGGCAAAAGTCTGAGTAGCAAGTTGAGACTTCAGTAGTTTCTTTTGCTGCTTTAGTACATCTGGAAACAGTTTTCTGAATCTGTAAGTCTGGTTGCAAGCTCACTTTTACTTCCAATGAGAACAAGATGAGACCTTTAACTGTTCTGTCTTTTCTTTTTCCTCTTAAATGTTTAAAGAAAGAACATGCTGGTTTACATACCCTCCCCCTCCATACCAGGGAATTTGACCATACGTCCAGATATTCGAGAAGAGAACCATAAATCATACAGGTAGGAAGGTCTCTAGAGATTATCCAGTCCAACCTTCAGCTCAAAGCAAGACAAACTTCAAAGTCAAACCAAGCAGCTCAGAGTTTCATCCAACCAAGTTTTCAATAACTCCGCATTTGGAGGTTCAACAGCCTCCCTGGACATCTGCTGCAGTATTAGACATCTCTGAGAGCAAATCCACCCCCTTTCCCGCATAGCTCTTCTTATTTTCCACTGGAATTTTATTTTCATGACTTATGGCTGTTGCCCCTTGTCCTCTTGCTGTGCCCTGCCAAGGGGAGCTCCCATCACCATCTCGCTAATGCCCCTCAGGTACCTGAGGACAGCAACCAGAACTTCTCCAAATCCTTCATTCTCTAGGGTGAATAAACCCAGGATCAGGCTCCTGAAGGCATTGATGGGCCTTACAAAGCTCTCACAAGCAATTGCTGATCGGTAGCAGTCTGATATTTTATTATTTAAGCAAATTTTAAGAAACTCTTCAATATACCTGTTCTTACTGTAGAGTGTTTCCATGCTACATAAAGAGGTGATGTCAACATAAGAAAATCACAGGAAGATAATTTTCTAGTACAATCATTATTAGGAGTCAAGACTTGTATCATGCTGTGCTCTTAGAGCTGGGGGTGATACAGATTGCTGGAAAGAATTTATACCTTACCCAGAGTAATAGAAATGCATACATTAAAATACGTAGGGTCAGCTGAGGCACTTATTAGGTGGACCTAAGAAGTGCCTCCTGATGCCCAGGGACTGAGCTCACCTCTGAGTATTTCAGGTCTGCAGAATTTACCAAAAGAGCTACTATTTTCCAGATGTGGGACCACGGGGAAGGTTTTCCAGTCAGGCCTTAATGATCACTGTCTCACTCCACACTTCTACTCCCACACTTGTGGCTCAATTAACAGTTTATTAGAAGCTGTTCAACCTCCTGTTTCACAACTGCGTTTGTACCTTTGATGTGCAATCTACAGAGAACCTCCTTTTCTTGAAGCCCCTGGCTGATGAAATATTTTTGTTGCCTTTTTTTCCTCTTCTTTGCTTGTCTACAGTCAAATTGTCTTTTGCCCCACAGGTACGACAACTGAAAAACACGAATGTAGGCAGCAGTACATAATTTTAAAAAGGCATCCCAAAAGAAGGGAAATAATTTCAAATTAATTCTTTAGTCTTGTTCTATGGATGACTGAAGTACAAGGTATGTATAAGATGCCTCACAGTCACCAATTAAGCATAAGAAGCTTCTGAAGTGTAATATGCATGGATTTCTACAGAATTATGCCCGAGTTGCCAGGTGCTGTTGACAAAAAAAAAAAAAATGTATTTTGATATAAGGCTAATTGCATACTAGCAAAAGGTAAGTCTCACTTTGCAGGTGATTTTGTAGGGCCTTGGAACACAGGCCCTTTTAAATGAGTGTAAAGAAAATGCCTTTCCCTAACAAACACATTTGTACAGAAGCCCGGTTGCAGCAATTAAAGGCATCCTACTGTTTGGAAAACTATATTCTTGTGTTAAATCTTCTTAATAGTGAGCAACTATATAAATGACAAAACCAAACAGTATTCTAATCCTGGCAAAATAGATCACAAAAATGAAACTTCAAAAAGTCAGTATGACAAAACCAGAAGATTACTCTGGGCTGTATTTTAACTTCTCATTAAACAGGAGACTTTTTTTTAAAACAAATTATGTTCCACCATTCCAATGGAAATAGAAATTTGTAGAGGGAAGTTGGTAGTAAAAAGATTTAACAAAGGTTTTTAATACAGATAATTTTTTTGCAAATACATCTTATTAACAGAAGATTTCACAAAGGTTAATTGTTGCCATCAAAAGGTGATAATTAGACATTTCTCATTCAGCTTACTTAGAGAAATACATCTCTTCAGGAATATAATCAATCATATTCTTAAGATAAAAGGGAGCTTCCCAGCATGCACTTTTACAGGAGAACATCTATCACTCAAACCTCCTAGAGAATTAATGACAGAAACATTTCCATTATCCCCATATTACTTTACACTACAGATTACTTCAAATGGCAGGAAATCCTCATTAACCTTTATTTTTGCCTATCTTGAATCAGAGCACTTCTTTTTCAGACACCTGGAATAAAATGAAGCCAAGGAATAAAGGAGTGGGCAGCAGCTTCCTCTCCACCCTCAATATACATGGTGGATGGAAAGGAATGCTAAATTAGAAGACACTGAAGAGGTTTGGATTAGAAATGCCAGAACAGCCAATACCAGAATGTCTGATATAAAAGAGATTAGGGAATTTTCTTTGGAGCTGGACAGCAGTAGTTCAAATATGCTTACAGAAGAAGGCACTGAACTTCAATATTCCTCACTATCCCTTATTGAATACATCATAAAACTTCATCTTCTGGTGAAGACTTCTTTCCTAATTAGCCATTTGATGAACATAACCCTTAATTAATGGGCAGTTTTGCCTTCCTGTTGATAAGACTGGCAGCTGAAAAAGTTCCAGCCTTGAACTACATTTATAAACATGCACATAAAAATAAATCAGATATAAAGATCCCTTGCTTTATCATTAGATTGGGCAAGACTTCTTCTTCTTATTCTTCTTTAACTAACAGATCAAAACATTAAGGATGGTGCTCTCTATATCATTTGTCTTTCCAAAGTTGAATTTTTGGGGTGAGGAGGGCTTTTATCTCCTTGCCTTGGGTGGTGTGTCTTTGTATTTTGGAGTCAGCCATTTCAGGAAGAAAACCAGAATAAAAAAGTTACAATTCTTTTAGAAAGGATAAAACATTCCCTAACTTAAAACCTATCATATCTACTTTAAAGGCACTGAAGGATGGGTAGAAAGAGTGTGTCCCTGATGTTGGAAACACATAATTTTATCTGTTCAAACTCGGCGAGTTAAATGACTTTCAAAACTCTGGGGTCGTGAGCAGTCAGCAGACACCATGACAAAAGCAACTCATTTCCAGGAGCCATCAGCAGCATTAGACAAGCTCTAGCTCTGCTGGGAAGCTGAAGGTTGACCTTTCCACACCCATCGCTCTCCTGCCGTGCAGGGAGCAGAACCCCAAGGGACGGGCAGGAATTTCTGCACTTCCTTCACAGATGCATAAAGAGGTGCAGGAACACAATTGCCATTTCATGTCCTTGAACAGCCCGCCACTTCTGAGCCCTCAAAAAGGCGTGGGAACGAGGGTGTGTTACTTTCACAAAAGGCAGGAGGGATGGCAATGCAGACAGGTGCAGAAGCCACGCTGGTGACAAAGGCAGCTTGGGCCGGCCAAGGGGACAGAGCCTGGCTCAGGTGGCTGAGAAAGGAGCCAGCTGGGTGGGACACAAAATGGGATTAATTTCACCCAGTTTTAGTGCTAGAATGCGAAGCCCCTGTTGTATTTTAGATGCCATCTATGAGAGTTCTGACACAAAAGTCTCCATTTAGTTATGTGGTCCTTCTGGAGCCCTTTGTGGAGAACAGGCAGAGAGTTGAGAGTCAAAATTGGGCTTCTAACTCAGCAGAAGACCACCAGGACTGGGAGGTTTTGGTTATCTTTCAGACAGCCTTCTTTAATTAAGTGTTCTCCAGTCAGAACAGTGTTTCAGAAAATATTTCCCTTTTTGTGGGAGGGAAATAGTAAATGAACATATTAATGAAATGCATACAATGTGCGGGAAAGTAATTTTTCTTCTTAATAAATTTTCAGCCCCTCATTTTTTGGGCCTAAACCATTCACTGACAATCTGAACAAGCTTAGTATTTTGTTCCTGGATATATATTATTGCCAGCAAACCCTTTAAAAATTTAAATTGCGTATTCCATAAATGCCATAAATTAATCTGGTTCTCCTTGCAAAATACCTGCAATGCTGCATTCGTTTGTTGGGCAGTGTTTAACTCCATCTACAAACCCAGTAAGGAGCGAAGGCATTGCCCCCAAGGTTACAAAATCACGTAGCTGAGATTAATTCAGTAATTTATCTTCACTTTGGTGGGTTTTCACCCAACCAAAAGATAAATAAGTAATAAACTATTTATAAATGCCTAGAGTTACATTAGATTGGTTTTACTCTTAAGAAATAATATATCTTTTGAGATTTTGTTGTAAAAGACAAACATCAATCCCAGACATTATTCAGACAAAGGCCTTCTTGGTTCTGTATGTTCAAGTCCAGGATCTAAAACAGGGCTTTAAATGAGAAAAGGCCAGTACATTTCAATTATTTGGATATACATAAAACTGTGAAACTGTTTCCCATATGAAATTTTCCGGACTTGAATACCCCCTTCCTTCTCCTGAAGTTTCAAACAAATCACACATTATGCAGTGCTTAAGTTGTACAGTGCAAGAAGATCCCAGTGACTTCCATAAAAACACCATTTCCCCCTCCACTAATCAATACAAGTCTCCATCAAGTACACTACATTCTCCATTAAGCAATTATTCTGCACATTGTACATTCACTCCTCCGAGGGTTCTCTAACCTTCCTGTATTAAATGGAGTCAAACTGGCTTTAAATGGCTAAATGCGTTGTTCCCTGAGAACTGAAGCTCATCCAGATCATCTGGTGTGCTGAAATTATTGAACACCATAACCAAGCAACCCACCCTGCATCATTCCTTTAATTTATAAGCTATGATTTGGACATGAACCAATTGCAAATTTCTGTGCAACCTGACTAATTGCCATTACTCTTGAGGGTCATTGAATAATCTCACTATAAAGAGCATTAGACTCAAAATCTACAGCATGCACTTCAGGATAGGTTTTCCTTCTGCCCCAGACCTGCATATTTGTTTTCTTAACATTGCTCAAGTCCTGCTTGTTTTCTTGCAACAATTTCTATCGTTTCCACGTACCTGACAAAAAGCTTTACTGGTGTTTAGGCTTTACAAAGGTATCTTCATTAATTTTGTTTTCCACACCTTCTCTTTTTCCTTTACTTTACTACTCAAAATCTGACAAGCAGCTGAAAGTTTCAAGGATTGGAGGCCTTTCTCTGTGTGTGCGAATATTAAATAAAGCATGATAATAGACTGAAAATGCTATACGTACAATAATTTCAGTTTTGCTAATACTGCAATATTTATCTGCAAAGTCTGTTATCAAAAGCAAAAAAAACTCTTGAACAATCTCTTCAAAGGCCTTCAGTGCTCTCTTCTTGTTGCAGCGAAAAATACCAAAAGATGTGATGCACATTTAATTTGCCTTTAATTAAGCAAGAAATTCAGGCTAGAAAACTCACCTGCACAAGCACAGCTGCCTGTTGCTCCTTGGCTCCAATTTGCTAAGCTGGTACTGGGGAAATGCTCCTCCAAGTCTATGTGATGTACAGGGAAACACCATTTTTGGAAATCTGGATTGACTCCCCTAATGCCAAAGGGTTTAAAAAAAGAGGTGAGAAGGACAAGAAAAACCTGAAGTTATTTAAAATTGTGATAAAGGAAATGTGTGATGTTATGGAGAGAATAATTTTGGGTGCCATTGCAGCAATTCAAAAAGTTACTGCTCACTAATTTTTTTAGCTCTCCACTGCTAATCTGGGCCAGGGGGTTCCAAAAAACTCCACATTGCTTCAACAGGAACCTGATAGGCTCACTGGGACCTGAACTACCCCTCTGACCTTGAGCTGCTACAGACTTGCATTCCCAAAGTCCCATGCACGCAGGATTCAGGTCAGCTACCAGCCTTATTCAATGGCTATACTAAATCTGTAAATCTGTGTTTATCTCTCCCGCTATGATGAAATGGGTCTGACACACCCCATCCTTGAGAATTGAAGTAGGCACAAAAAACTAATAGGAGTAAGAATTAAATCTATGTTCCGTATTTCCCTACATTCCCTCCCCCCTCCCCTTCTCTTTAGGTATTTATGCCATTCCAGTTATTTCAGACAGGGCCATCTGGTGGTCTTCTAACTATCAAGAAAAAGAATGAAATAGCTGAGGTTGTCAAGAGAGCAGTAATGAGCTGATATTCAGGCAAGGCACCATAAAAGATTTGTCCCATGACAGGCTTCTTGGTAACAAGGCTGTCAATTGTTGAAGACAAATTCTTCCAAACAAAAGATGGGCATGATTTGACTTGATATGCTGTTATTTTAATCCTTCTGAAAACAAGAATATTCAAGAACATAGAATACGCAGAAAGGTTTTCGTTTCATCTGCCATCTCTCTCTTTACACTGCTCTGGCAAGGCTATTTGCACTCCCAGATACTTTACTTTTCCTTTTTGGTATTAAAGATAGCTAAACCACTTATAGACCAATAATACAGTCCAGTTTGCTATTCCTTATTTAGTTTCATAAAACACATCTTGTGCGTCATTTTATAATAATCTGTTTTATTTATGCGAGAATGCTTCATTGAGATTCAAAACAAGTGGGTTAACAAAGCTTCAAGAACACATTGGCATTCACAAGGCTATAATTTTATTTCAGTCTTCCTTTCAATTAAATATTATTGGCAAAAGTCCAAGGTACAGATCCACAGATCAATAAGAGCCAGGTCCTGCTTGTTTCGCTCTCCAGCAGACACTGCCTAATGGAATTCATGGAATTATTTAACCAAGAACAGTGGATGTTAATCAGCTATAAGGTGTAGAGTCACGACATGCCTCTGCCCCAGTTTTTAGTCACATTATAGGTCTTTATTGCATCAATGGGCACTGCAGCAGCCATCAGAAAATTGTTTGCTTAAAGCATTTCATCAGAGTCCCATTATAAAATACAGCAGCCTTCCACCATAAATTATAAAAGGCACTCAAAAAATAAAAAAATAAAAAAACCAAGAAAAAAACCGTTTTTGGCAAAAAAAAAAAAATCAACCAAATGGCACCATAAACATAATTTTGCATCCTAAATTAATAACCTGTCATGCTTTACTTTTCCTTTACAAGTCTGACTTCAGTTTTACAGAAGAGGCAAACAGTTTTTTGCTGCAAATTTCAGTTGAGAAAACGACTTTGAAGTAAGTACTAAACACAAGGTTTGGATTACTGATTCTTTTTCCTCAGCAGCAAGTAGCTTCTTAAGGTTTAGGGTGTGCTCAAGCCCTGCAGGAGTCAATAAAGCATAAGCTGAGCACATTCTAGTGAAGTTAGGATGGATGCATCTGTATCAGAAACAGTTTAACTGTTTTCTCATGTATAAAAAGTCACCTTCTTAGTCACTCTTTTCTTGCTGAAGAAAGATGGTTTTCTATCACACATAATTATTCAGCTAATAATAAGGAATTACCTAATACACGTTTCCAATTTCAATACAAGAAGCCTTGTACTACTGGACCATCCATCACCTTAAACTCTTTAAACCTTGGATTTTTCTGCAGCCATTGCTACCTGTTTGCACATGCCATTTGTATAAGGAATTTGCCATCAAGAAGAACAAACGACCTCTTTGATTAATGTTTTATTGACTCATTTGTTCTAGAGGTTTTTCCTTCACTAATGAGGGAGGTTATTCATGGGTTTCCAGCTGTCTCTTCAGCAGTTACGGGAACTTCTGTCCTTGGCCGCTGAGAAATGTTAAAATAATAAAGTTTGGCATCTACTTTTTGAAGAGATGCTTGCATTAAACAGCTAACCAGAAATATGCTGTCAAGGCCTGAGTTGATGCTGGGCTTTTCAGAGTTTCATTTAATCTTAGACTAAAATCACTTGCTCTTTAAACAGTTTTTCTCAGCCTTCTCTCTTGTATAGATAGAAAATTAGTGCCTGGACTTCCTGAACACATTGCTGTGCAATGATCAATATCCTGCCATAGAATTATTTTTGTGGTATTTTTCTCTACAAATGACTGTTCTCAAAAAACACCCCAAGTTTTCTAAAGTCTATTAGCTTGCAAAAACCTTTTGACTTTAAACAGTCTCAGTGGAACATAGAAGGAAAAACACTGAGTTTCCAATCTGTTCTTGCAGGTGTCCTCTGTTTGTGGGTGTGGGAAGTGGACAATGCAAAAGGGGAAAGGAGGCAGAGGGGCAGATTAAGAAAAATTTTTGAATACTATCTAGTTTGGCTTAAAAAAAATAATTATTGACTTGGTCCCATTTTATTCTCCATCACTGAAATGGTGCTCTCAGGAAGAAGCAACTTCCCCTGCCCTGTTTCATACAGAACAGACAGTGATCTCTGGAGTTGTTCTTCACAAGTGACAGAACAATTATCAACATGCAAAAGACAACCCTGTCATCAGTTGTTTCAGAGCCTCACTTGCAAGCTGTTGGGTTTCATTTGTAAAGTCCTTTTCCCTACAACGACCATTTGAGATTACAAAGTTAAATCTCTCAAAACTAACAATGTGATGTGGTGTTAACTCTTCTGATAAAACAACTCTGTGATTGCTTAAAAGCCATTCCCTCCTCCACTTTATACTTATCAACTCCCCTAGGTAATTGTAGTCGCTAAGTTTCATTTTAGATAGAAATAAAATTCTTCTGAATGTCATTGTCAAAACTCCAGATATTTTCCTATTGCATATACTCAAAAACGTTTGGGTTGGGTTTTCTGCGATCTTCAAGAGGAAATAGCTATATCTGTATTACACAACAGCACTCATTTACAGTTTAGAGCATGTGCAGCATGCAATAGATTTAAAATTGGTCCATGAGAGCATGAGACCCACAAGCTGATATTAAGATATTCTGAAGACTACACTACTGAACATAGAAATACATAAATCCATGAGTAGTGCTCTTCTCAGTATTCATAAGGAATATTTTGCCTCCTTTTCCTGACCTGATTCAATTGCAATCTCAGCATTATTCTTCCTGGTTTAAGCACATACACGCAGACATAAGAGTGGATATAGATCTTTTTATCCCTGTTTCTGATCCATTTATCACACTTGTGATAAAAGAAAGCTTTTCCACTTCATCTTCTAGCTTGCTCCTCTTGCCAGAATTGCCAGTAATTAGTAGCTGTTCTTACTAGCTTGCTTACTACAGTCCCACTGACTCCAAACTCCCCAGAGATGCAGGAAAAATCTGGTGGTGGCAGCAGCACCAGCAGGGAACAAAGTTATAGTAGGTGATGCTCATCTTCAAAGACAAGAAAAAAAAAAAAAGAAAAAAAAACCCAAACAGTAAACCAAAAAAAACCCATTAAACCTACTCTTTGGACTGTTGCCTAGTCAAGCCAGCCTTAGCTCAGGTATTTGTGGTTTGACTATTTCAGACACCCAATCTCTTCCAGTTCCTTGCCTTTTCAATGAGCCAGTGTGTGATACAGCATAACAGCAAGTAACAGAATTGGACTGTCAGCATAAGGGAAATTAAACCTTGTAAAGAGTTCATTTATTTAGATTATAGAGAAAACATGATTTCAAGTTTGAAGAAGAACTAATTGTTGTTTTTAACCATCATTTGGCAAGGGACAAATGAAACTAATTGCATCCCAGGGTTTAGCCAGTCCCTCAGCAGAGGTGTCAGCTCTCACAGGCAGAGCTCTGGCTGAAGCTCTTTCCCCTTTAGTGCAGAACCTACTTGGCAGCACCACACATCTGCTGGAGAGGAGCAGTCCTGCTGCTGCAGCAAATCAGAGGCCAATGGATTTCTGAACACAACTGCAAGTTTAACGTCCCTTTGATCTGTGTTTTCATGCTAAAAGACTTCTACTGAGTGCAGTGAAGTACTCGGGGAATAAGCTGAACAAAACCTGGTAGGTCTCTCTCAGATACCAAACCTTCTGCATGTGGTGAGCAGACTTTCAAAAGGAACCACCTGCCTGCACTCAGTGCTGTGCAGCTCTTCTCACCTGCACTGCTGCCAGCCACTAGGTGGGAATGTTCACCCTGCTGACTCTTCCAGAGACAGCAGAAGCTCCAGCTGAAACCCCGCATTCAAATAAATCCTCTCCTTTCTTACAGATGTGCAGCCATGCAGTAAAGCAGAAATGAATTTGTTTCCTTTGAGAACATTTTTTTTATTTTAAATTATGCTCACTTTTATGCTAAGCACAGAGAAGCATTGCCACAGCATCTCACATGCATTTGCTGTTTATTTCCTTAGACCTATGAACGGTTCCAAAGCAACTCCATCCATCAGAAATCAATTTCCTTCAGTAGAAGTTTCACAGGGAAGATGCATATTGCATCACTACCATTCAAAGCTGATATAATGGCATTTGCCTTTGTTTCTCTGATATTGGAACTAGGAAATGAGGTAGAAAAGGATGGGGATTTATCCTCCCAGTAAATTCAGGGTTTATGATTTGCTCAAAAAATGGTACATAGAAGTTGGCATGAAAAGCATACAGAAGAGATCAGAGAAATCATGCACTGAATTTAATGGAGTCAGAATATTCCTCTATGCATCCAAATCCTTCTGTGCACTAAAGAACATATGAGCAAACGTGACAGAAAAAAAAAGGAAGGTAGCACAAAATTCATATACTCCAAGAATCGCAGAGAATGAAAATTAACTTGGAAATATTCTGAGCACAAGAATGAAAAATTAATCCTCAGCTTCTACTCCCAGTTATTTAACCACTGTATTTTTCTGATATTACAACTTCCCTTCCTCTTATACCTGTTTTGTCAATTTGAAGAAAAGAGGTACCCGATGCAGTTGGTCACAATGTTTTCTTTTTTATTTTTTTTTTTCCCTGAGGGGCTGAGGAACAGGGAACTAAAGATGATAAAACTCTTTCAGATTTTGTAGTGGAAACAATTTAAATGAAGGTTTGTTACACAGACCAGGAAAAAAAAAAGAGAAAGTTAAAGAACGCAGTTAAGGTGTTTTAGGGTGGTCCCTCAAAGTAGAGTCATTCAGGGTTAGATCTATGCCTGAAAGAGCAGAAACAGGACAGAGAATCTCTCAGCACACTGCAAAGTGCCCTTCTCACAAAGTCAATAAAGTCTCCCTTGCACTGTGTGTTCAACTAATTAAATATTTTGAGGTTGAGAGGGGAAAATCTCCAAACAGCATGAGTGAAAACCAGACAGAACTCATCTGATCCACACTTGCTCCAGAGATGAAACCTTCAAATCAGTGCTGAGAAATTAAGTGACAAACACTTCTGTTCAGTCTGGTCTCTTACTGGCAGCTCTTTAAACCCTTGTGCAAACGTATGCCACATCCTCATACATGTTACCTGCAATGGGGTCTGGTGTGGGAGAGCCCTGTGTACAATGGCTTGACCCATTAAAAAAAATAAACCACTCTATTGGCTCAAATCATCCCCTTGTAAAAAAAAAAAAAAAAAAAAAAAAAAAAAAAAATATCAATCCCCAATCAGGCAGGAAGTTTGCTCAAACAGCAAACTTCACTCTTGGTTGCAAGTCTCGGATATATTTGCATGAATTAGTGCAATTACTTTGGAAAAATAGGGGAATAATTCATCTTACCTAGATAATTCATCAGAGAAACAGCCACTGAAAGCAGGGGAAGATTGCAACACACAATATAATTTTACAGTTTTATTTCACCACTAAAGCAATATTTTTAAAGAGTAGTTAACATAATTTGAATTGCAGATGAATAGAACTTCAGGTCTTGGATTGTTTCCTGCATGGATAAACCAAAATTTCAAAGGTCAAACTGTAGAATAATAAAGAGCAAGGAAAGTTAATGGACCTGCACCTACTTCTACCAGGACATAATTTAGCCTATTTGTGGGATTTCTTCCTCACAGTTCCCTCTGTCACATTTAAAGGGAAGTCAATAGCTAATTCCAAGTATTTGAATTTGTTACATCTGTTCATTCTTAGATTCTATCCAAGGCTACCCTTGAAGGATTCCTAACTCCTTGTTGGAGTCATGAGTTGCCCTTGACAGTACTTCTTGCTGAACCCTCTTCTCTGATAAGCTCTCAGTAATATTTTCATGGAAAATTGGATCAGACCTCATGAAAAAGAAATAACTTACTCTTTTTCTTCCATACATCTTCATTCCATTTTCCTTAAATAGCTGCAGAATGGCAGAAAGGTCTGGGCACAATGTCCAGTGAAACACAGCCTGGCAGCTGAGCCACGGCCTGAAACTGTGCTCCACTAACATCAAACAGGAATTATTCATGTAAGCACTTCTCATGTATTCATAGGTTGTGCTGCACATACTGCTTCACAGAAGCAGCCCTACTAGTCTGAATATTCTCAAAAGGCCGTCTGATCCCAGAACTGTAGAATGGTTTGGGTTAGAAGAGACATTAAAGATCATCCAACCTCCCGTAAAGTTCCAACTTCCTGCCATGGGCAGGGACAACTCCCACCAGACCAGGTTTCTCAAAGCCCCATCCAACCTAGCCTTCGACACTTCCAGGGATGAGGCAACCTCAGCTTCTCTGGGTCAACACAGACCTTTATGATTTTAAGGAAGAACAAGTACAAAGCCATGGTAAGAAGGACCTCTCCCCTGTCTGGGCACTGCCAGGCTAGAAGCAGCTCTGACAAAAGGACCTGGCCACAAGCCAGCATTGTGTTCTAGAGAAAAGGTGTCCAACAGCATCCTCAGGTGTCAGGACAGGAGTGCAGCTAGCAGACAGAGAAAAGCTGGTGCCAACATGGACAGAGTTCATCAGGAGTCAGCAGAGGCTGCTCAGGGACTGGAGCTCCTGCCCTGAAGGAGAAGCAGAGGGACCAGGGGTTGTTCTGGAGAAGAGCTGGTTTTAGGGGAATCTTAAAGCAATTTACCAGCACCCAAAGGTGTCAGGAAGGTGAAGCCAAACTCTTCACTGCAGTGCATGGCAGGAGGACAAGAGATGAAGGAGTGAGCTGAAAGATGGGAAGTTCAGATGAGCCATAAGGAGAAAGATTTCTGGAGGAACTATGTCCCAGTGGAGCAGTTTGCTCAAAACAATTGTGAAGATTTTCAACACCTGTCTTGAAAAAGCCCAGAGCAAGGTGCTCTGACCTCATGACTGACCATGGTTTGAGCAAGAAGTTGAACTAGATAGCTCCACATGTCCCTTCCAACTTGAAAGACCTTGTCATCATATGAACTCACAACTTAGACATTTAATATTAAAGGAAATACTGAGGAAAAAGTCATTTTACACCGGTTGTGATGAAAACCCAGATAATATAATGTGAGTTTTCCTGTCTCAGAGGAGCAAAAGGATTATGGCTCATTACAAGCCACAATTTTTTTAAGAAGATGAAATTTTTCCAAAAACTTTTAACAATAAAGAGACAAAAAAAACCATTTGAACACCAAGCAGCCATAAGCCAACTATATCAATGGATAGTTTAGTCAAACTGCTAAAGTGGTAGGAGAGATCCAAAGAGTTAGTGATGAAAAAAAATCTAATTATGTGTTAGGCATAGATTAAAGAAAACTTAAAAATTCTAGAAATCCTTTATAAACTTAAGACTTGAATACATATATTGTCAAGTATCTATTTAAAGAGTTAGCTTTATCTCTATGATAGTTCTGATAATGATTTAAGCAGAAAAGAATTTGGTTTCTTACAAAGCCAATCTGGTTAAAAGTCTGGCTTGGCACAATGATTTCTTTTTTATTCAAATAAATATGAATTTTTACTTACTAAGCAAGTAATGAGGATCATGAAGTTATATTTTGACATTACAGACTTTTGTGAAACATGAATAAAGTCAGTACAACTATTAGGGATTTTGATAGAGGAATTGAGACCCTTATGATCCCAGCAATGTGGCCAATATGACAGATACACTATTCTTTATTTTTTTGTTGTTTAATAAAGGAAATATACTCCAAATAAAGCATAACAGTTACACAGAAAAACATATTTTTACACTGTAATTAAGTCACCTTATTCTGCCAAGCAAAGTAACACATGTTAATCTTATTTTATTAGGTCCTCCGTATTCCAAGTATAAATTAAACTTCTAACAAGCAAGAATATTTCCTTAGCAATTTAAGCGTGATAGGGCAGAAGCAATCTTGAGGGAAAAACAAAACCAACTCAAAAATAAAAAGCCAAACAACGCATCAAAGACATTAAGTTTTGTTCTAGGAAGAGTCCCAGCAAGGAGATTTTCTCCAAGGCACCTAGTCTGAGTGATACCAAGAAATACATGGCTTGTGATGGGTATTTTTCAGTTTGAAAATGCAGCTGGGGATTGTATTCTCAGGTAACACAGCTCTGTCTGAGGAATACTTTGGAGTTCAATAACCTCTGTGTTGTGCCAGCTCATTGCAAATGCTAAAATAATGGAACATTCCCTTAATGCAAAAGGCTGAAGAGTCCTAGATTTCATCTGGTTTCCAAAGCAATCCTCACAAAGTAATTGGCCACCCAGAAATTGTAGTTTATCCAGCACTGTAATTTTCCAGGGAGACACCTTACAATTCCATCCCTCTTGGTCTTTTTTTTTATTTTCCTTCTTAAGTTTATTAATTGCTTGTAATGACTACCATCAGATCCCCACTTGATCATCACCTTCATTGTTTATTTTCCTAGAATAATTCATCTCCCCATATGAGAGGGCATGAGGCATTGTTAGTCATTTCCTCCTCGACCCATTATCCTGACTCTTATCTCTACACAATGTGTTCAGTTGTGAGCAATTTGAAACAAAGATTTCAAAAGCTAAGTTTAGGTTTTAAGTGAAGGAAAGATGAAGTTTAGGTTTTAAGTCAAGTCCCCACCAAGGCCAAGTTTACATACTGAAGCATGAGATTTTCTCCAGAAGCAGAGATATGAAGTAAAAAGAGGGAAAGACCCAAGTTTGAAGTTTCTGGATCCCAGGTCCAGGTACCTGAATGGTTCAGAAGCCTCAAAAAGAAGCATTGTAAGGTGTCTGTGTGATGCCTCAAGCTCTTTAAGCAGCCTGTGCCATCTATTTCTTAATGAAAAAGTGCTGAAGAGAGGGATTAAATCTCTTGATAACTCACCGGATATCCAAAACCCCTTTTGACATCAATTTTATCAGCAAACTTTAGAATGTTGGAAATTCTCCACATAGTTACAATTATTTTCTCTTTCCCCACAGTAATTGTAGGAAGTTTGTTTAATGAAACTTTAGTTTTTCCCTCGAGTTTCAGGTCACCAGATATGTAATGTGCAATGCCTTGCCTTCATTAAAGCCTCAAGGTGACCCTAAATTAAAATTCAAAGCAAACATTGTCATGGGATATATACAGAATGAGCTGAATAAGTGCTGACAAATTATAGGACAAAAAGTGAATAAAGTGTCACTTGTCAGTGTCAGCCCTATGTCAGTGGTGCTGTTTAGAGAACAGACCTGATTGAAACATCAGGCTAATCAAGTGACCAAGAAAATGACTCAGATAAGAAATATTTGTTATTTTTAACCAAATCAATTAAGGACAAGGTTCGCAGCAATTCACCCCTAAGATATCTACACAAAAACTGCTTTAAAAATGATACTGAGACCACTAAACCAGCAACACTAAAGCATTTCCATCTGTGATATGTTCTGCTCTTCCTTCATGCCACTGTGTGCCAAGTTGGGCTACCCCTTCTTCAAAGTTACAGAACATTAAAAAATTTTGAATGCCTTTTGTGGAAATCTTTTCACTTGGATTTAATGTCCTACTTTTTAAGTCACTCTTAAATGTCCACCTCAGGTGTTGATCTAAGTTGAAATACATTCTGTAATTTCTTATTCTCCTCTTTTCACTATAAGCTACATTATCTGCCACCTCACTTTGCCTCTTTCTCCACTACAGAAAAAGTTTGTGCCTGCCCTGCTACCTCTGGAGCTCCCCATTGTCAAGCTGCCAAAGACTTGACTATATTTTTCTATAAGGAAAACTTGTTCAAATAATTATGTTGGTTTTATAAACTGTATGCTACTTAAATACAATAAATCAAACTAAGTCAAGTGGAATACATTGAATTTACCTCCAGCATTTTAGGAGAATCTTTGGGTCAGCTGCCAGAACTAAGACATACAAATTTTGTTGGGGGATTTACAATCTAAACCACATTCCATGAGGAATAAACGCAATACTTTTGTTATTGCACCTCTCCAGCTGCTCAGCCTCAGCATTCACAGACTAAAATTGTGCTGTTTCAACAGTAACTGCCAGGACAAGTTCTCCAAGGAAAACAAGCCCATACCTGTTTGAGAAGGTACTCCTGCTTATGAGAACTGCAGTGCCTGTTTCAGCTATACAAGTAAAAGTAGCAACACACAGCCGAACAGATAACTTTTTTAAAATCTTGGTCTCATATACCAGATTATGTTTATTCTCATCCTTTTTCCCCTCCCCCCCCTTGGTTAAAGGAATGGGCTGAGAGATAAGTACTCTAATGGTACAAAGCATTTACAAAACACATACATAAAGCTTCGTGGAATTTATGTATTTCTATAATGAGCACCCATGAGACTGAAGAACAGCCAGTGACTCAACCCCAGACATTTGTCCATGGGCAGGAGGGATTTGCCCTAAAATCCCTCAGCATCTTGATTTAGATGAGGAATAAAGGACATGGAAGCCTCAAGTCAAAGGCAGGGGTGTAGGACAAGACTGGAATCCCTTTTCCTTGTTCTGTCCCAGCAAAAACAAAAAATAAACAAACAATGGTGTCAACAGCTCAGGCAAACCCTCTTGGGCTGATGTCGAACACAGAGCTGTGGCGGGTGGGACCCTTGGTCTCAGAGATGCAATCGTCAGGCAGCTCAAGTGTTTGCACTCTTAAATGCCTGGGTGTTTTAGTGTTGCTTCCCACAGCAGGGAAGAAATTTACCTTGCCATAATTTACTTATGGCAGTCATGAGGAAACCTGGGAGGCTGGGGTGAACAGGTCTGGAATTTAGGTGGAGGCAACACCATGATCTCCTTTGGACTGACCTCCTCTTGAACTGCAGAAGCTGACCCAGGAATTTGGCCACATCAAGGAATTTTCTTCCTGCTGGAAGCATAAGAGTCTATTATCAAGTTCAGGAAAAGGCAAATGCATCTGGGGAGGCAGAAGCCAGAGCTGGCGATCCTACTCTGGGAAAAAAAAAACAGGGAATGTAATGAGGCATGGAAACTTCCCTCAAGTAAAGTTTTGGTGAGTGATATTTCCTTGCCTCTTCCATCTTGGTTGTATCTAGGCAGGTACAACAAGCCTGCAGATTATGCATTGTGGAAATCTCTGAATGCTTTGAAACACTCCTGAAATAAAGGCAGACACACTTTGCCTGCCATGATGCCAGACTCCTGGTGTGTTTATACTCAGTCTTTCTCTCCATCTTCAGATCACAGAAGGAAGACAGATCCCAGTGAGAGGAAATTATAAAAACACTTTTCTACCAAGTGAGTGCAGTACATTTTACCTGTGGTTTTAATCTACAAGTTTTACTCCACTGTTAAAATGTCCAAACCACACTCAGATTTGGTTCTATGTGCTTGGAAGTCTGCTTTACTTTTCTCCTCCTGTCTCCCTCTCCCAAGAGGCAACTGAACACAAGATAAATAACAGCAGTATTATTTATGTCTTTCAGATATACAGACAAACCCTACCCTGTGCTATAAACAATGGAAATTAGAAGGCCATCAGTTCCACATCATAATAATGCAGAGAGACCTTTTGTCTTCACAGGAATTTGATGTTCTGAAATGGATTTTAAGTGTAAGGTCTTGATTCATTAAACCTATGACATTGTGGTCAAATGAAAAAGCATTTTATTATATCCCAGTTGTCCTGTTTGCTTGCTATTACTATGCTAAAAGAATAACTGGGGGGTTTTCTACTCACAGGCTTCACGGGTTTCTAAAGTAAAATAACATTATAAACCCTATTAGACTAACAACTCCATTAAAAAGAAGCTAAAGATCCTATTTCAAGTTCTTCAGGGTTAATTAATCAGTTGGGCTGGCAACTAGCTGCAAGAAGGAAAGCAGCCCAAATCAGCTGCAAATCTGTCTGCTGGGGTGCTGTGACCTACCTGCCCCAGGCAGCAAGTCCTACTGCTTGGGGTGGCAAATAGAAGAGGTTAATTTCTGCTTTTGGAATAAACTCAATGATCACACACACACACACACATCCCTATCATCCCTTGAAAGCAAATTTCCTCGAGAAATTCACACAAATCAGACTTCCACTATGGCAAGTTAGTTGGAAGGGTTTGTTGCCTGCTTGTTTGGGGTTTTTTAGCAATTGGAGGATATAAAAAAAACCTCAAAACTTATCAGCTCTCCCCATAAGTTTCCAGGAAAGGGGTTCTAGTCGAAAAGTCAAACACCAGATTACACAAATTAGCTCTGCACTGCAGAGAAAGCCTGTAGCAGAGGAGAAAGCCAGGATTGACTCAATCCATGCTTCAAAGAACCACACTCTCCCACCTGCAGTTCTTTTCTTCTATTTTCTACTGCATGGCCTGTTCTGGGATAAACCCTTCTTTGGAATCACAAAGCACATCCCAAAATAACCAATATTTGCACCACAGTCAGTCTAACTCTGAAGATTCATCTGTTGCTCTTTGCCTCCTAGGACTAATAAAAAAAAAAAAAAGACAACTTGTTGGAAGTCCTCTGCCTCTGAATATACTGCACACTTCTTTCTCTTTATGTTGCTTGCTAAATTTTGGCCTAACTTAGAGTAGCTTAGAGACCTCTAGATTCCAAAACAGTAAATCTTGTTTGCCAAAGGTTTTTTGATGTTTTTTCCCCTCCTCTCTACCATCCTTGGGTAAAGAAAAAAGACTAAATACTCTGAGTTTTGTAGTTTAAGGCGTTATTTACTAGGGAAGTGTAAAAGTATTTTGCGTGTGTATGTCTTAATAGAATGCACACAACTTTCACTATGAAATCTCAAGGGCTTTTTGGAGCAATTCTTGCATGGTTACCAAGAACTGAAATGTAAATAATGCAGAAAACCCCCTTTTTTGTTAGAGACTGGAATCTATTAAATTTCAATTTTCCACGCATTCCAGTTTAAGCATTTTGTACCACAGGGAGCCAAACGTGTTTGGCTTGGCACTTCAGTACCAGAAGCTGCAGAACAGATAAGGGAGCCAGAGGGAAAATCTGTGTGCAGACACATATAAAACACTGATTCCTTTCATGAACAGGTAGGAATCTGTGTTATTAAATACACATTTCATCTTTATTTTGTCACAGAAACTCATCTCAAGAGATGTTTTTGAACCATATCCAGAGATGCTGTAGCACTAGAATAGTTCACATCACCAAGGAATAAAGAGCTGATAATGGAAGCTGTTGACAGCCTCTGCCCCCCATCATGGTATTTTCATGTTCACTTCTTGCACTTTTAATCACTTGAAAGGACTCACATAAAACTTATGTTCTGTTAATCATCTCTCACTTCCAAGCCGAAAAGAAGCTCCATAGCCACCAGCAGTATAAAACACCTCAGATTTTACTGTAAAACTTGTGTAATTGACTTGGTCTGAGGTTGGAGATTTGGACATGTGCAGGCACAGCATCAGATTGAAATGTGCCTGTATTTTACCTTTTTTCCCTCTTACGTCATTAAGAGTTTTGATGCTATTATTTTAAAAATTAATGGTTTATTCGATATTAATGAACATAAAAATTTACCAACATGAAGTTGGAATAAGCAGTATCCCTGTACTGCAATGCAGTTGTAGCCCCCATTTCATCTTGTCATGGTGACAAGGTGAAGGTCACAGGAGATTTTTCTTATAAGAAATATTTTGAGAACTTACAGAAAAATAAGTAATCATTAGGTTAGGTGCATTTGCGAAAAAAAAATTATGTTTCAGGCAGTTCCTAACAAAACAAGCAGAAATACAAACAAATCTTTATGCAAGCACCTGAATATGGACATTATACACATCTATATATATATAACAACGCACTGCAGGCTGGTGGATGACTAGTGAATAGAACTACTTCATTTGTCTTTTGTGGGAACATAAGGAACATCCTGTGGATTAGGATATTTGGATAACCTCATACCCAAGCCTATCAGCTCAATGATTTGAGGAGAATAATGTACTACTAGAGACATGTGTTGCAGAGTGCCCATTTATCAAACAACAGGCAGTGAGAGTATTTCTATTCCACTCATGACATAGCTGCAGGTAATTTTACAAAGGGAAATGTCAGTAGAAGGAAAACACCTAATTAGGGCAGAACTTTAAGGCAGGGGATAACAAACAAGGGTAGGAGCACAGAGCTCACACTTCAGTAAGATACTAACAGAAGGTACAAAACCTCACAAGAGGAAATGACCTACTTGATGAAAACTTCCATGAGTAACAGTGGAAGATAGTCTCTTCTGGAAGGGCCTAGAGACAGACTTGCTTTCCAGACCTTTCCTGAAACCCTATTCCATTTAGTGACAAGTAGCAATACTACTGAAAATGCATCAAATAATTGCAAATTACTCTATCAGTAAGCTTATAGAAACTCAGCAGGGAATTTTTTGAAGGCACCAAAATGAATGCCATGACTAGGCTTATTCTCCACTAATTTATGTGCATTCATTCATGAAATTATTTCATTATAGTCCTGTTGTATATGCAGTTAAGGCTTTTTACTTTTCTGTATCATCATGTCACTTGCCACAAATTGAGACTCCATGAGACACTCAAATACCCCAAAAGTGAACAAAAGCTTAAATTCTTACTGCTAGCAGGCACGTTTGCTTCCTCTTTCACATGAAGTCACATGAAATAGAATTGACTGAAAATATTAGAATTACATTTAACAGGAGGCAATTATTTGAACTCTGATGTATATCACAATACAAAGCCAGAAATATGCTGTGTACTATTAGAGTATCTTTATTTCATCTCCACTAAAGTAAAATACTCTTCCTATAGCTCTATAGTGGGTTTTTGTGAATTCATTGAACGGACCATCATTAAAACACTGAAAGACTTAAAATGGACAGATCTGTTTCAAATAAGTCTCTGTATTTCTGCTAAGGAAAAGTAGCACAAAAACATCTTTCACTGGTCATCATTAAAGGCTGCCAGTTTGCTTAGCATGGTGATGTGACAATGTCATTTTAATGACACAAGTCAGACCTACCCCCAAACACATACATAAAAAGAAAAACTGGTCAAAAGACAAAGATATTCTTGGAAAAGTATCCTGTGTTTAAGTAGTCAAAGTTTTCAGAGCAACTAACTTGTAGAAACTCAAGTTTTAATAGTTAACTTGAAACATCTGTAACATCATGTAAAACCAACAAGATTATACTTTTTCTTTTGTCAGAGGATAATCACTCAAGAACTGACATAAATTCAACTAATGATACCATGCAAGATCTTCACTTTTCTTCTTCTAAGGTCTGTTCCCTTATTCATATCCATGAACAGGGTCTAGTAACCCTAGATCCAAGGATCTTTGCTCCTTGGATCACATACCTCATGAGACACCTCCGAGTTTTGTCCGTGTAAAGATCAGTACCTACAACTCCAGTCCTCATTACCATTTTGGAGGGGTTTTTCTGACTGCAAAGAAAGGCTGCAAAATCAGGATGGCACATTTTATTTGGTGCATCCAAGGACTAATTTATTCAAGAGAGTCACTATTAAAAAAACCATCTTTTCTACCCTTACAAAAGGAACTCTCTCATTTCTGGATTTAAGTAGTGGGCTTTTTTTTTTAAGTGCTTGCATAGAAATTGTTATACTAAAACAGCAGATAATGTTTCATTTCTATAAGTTTATACTAATTATTCTGACATTTAAGTTTCCAGAACTGACATTCTCTCTAGTGACCAATTTAGGAATAAAGATACAAGAAAATGTGATTAATCTTTTCTGCTATGGAGTATGATAGAAATTTTCCAAAGCAAGTCCTAGATTCCAACATCACTTCTGGATTAGCGCTTTTGTAATTTCTATGGTGTTATACAGGGCCTTTGTGCAGCCTATGAGACAAATGCAGAGAAATTTGGGAGTTGGGAAGCCATCCAAAGCTAACTAAGTATGAGTGGAACTGTTACCTTCCCAGGTGGATATGACTGGCCATGGATGGTTTTGGAATTGCTGTAATTACTGCAAGTTTTTGTTCACGTTGTATTCTCAGCTGGGCTGTTTGCTAGCAATCTTTTGTAATTTTCAATATACAGAGCCTGCTTTAGTTAAAAACAATAATGGTATTTTACAAAAAAAATAAAAGCCTCAAATCAGCAAGTGCCAAATCTGCAGCTCAGAGATAAATTAGACATTCATCTTTGCTTAGAAAGGAGGTGGGTTTTAGTTTATTTTCCTCCCACAAGCTGACTTACATCTTTGAAGACTTTAAAAAAATGTATTCAAACCCTTAAGTTCCACAAACACAAAGCCAAGGTCTTGACCATACTAGAATGCAAGACAAAGGGTACGCACTGTAAGAGCAGCCAGACTTGAGGGAAACAGCTGAAACAAATCTGCTTTAAGTTTCCAGGTTGCAGAAGGTATTCAATTGGAGTAGCAAAGGAAGGCCACAGGCTCAGACAGATTGCACATCAAATGACTCTGTTATAGCATATAATTCCATACAGCTACCACTGGCAAAGAATAGTCATATACTAGCCTGTCCCACATAACAAAGACATGAGAGATTGCAGCCTTACCACTGTGGCCACTCAAGCTGATTTTCCCTCTGAGGTGACTGTATTCTGGGCCAGGAGGATGTTCTGGATAGTCAACTTTGATGTAAATAGTAGAAAAGATAATTACCCTGGCCAACGAGACCTGAATAACTCAAAGTTTTAATATCTTCAAAAACAAGTGCCATATAACAAAGTTACTTCCTTCAGGTATGAGGAGAATCAAGCTTTTTAAGCCATGGTAAAAATCAACTTTCAATATAATTACTTAGAGGGTGGCAGTCACAAAGTAGAAAACAATTACATAGAACACCAGGAAAGTACAACAACTATCAAGTGTGCAAAAGGTTTTTGTGGAAGGAATCTCTCTCCATTTTCATAATTCAATAGCATTTGAAATAAGTATATCACAGGTTGGCTTTCCACTAAGAAGCCTGCTTCAGCTTTTGTATTTTTCACACTAGCAGAGTAAAAACCACAATTGGCTGCAGATTTTATTATAAATTAAAACATGAACAACAGACTCAGAGACTAATTTATTTTGTTCAGAATGAAACATATCCCAGGGAGCTGTTTGTCTTGCACTAAGCAACTTGTGGAAACTTTTTGGCATTTCTTAAATGCTTCCTGCCCAGGAGCACAGATTTCATCTTGGACTTGGATGGAGAAGGGAGCCAATACAAATCCACCTTGTCAGTGAGGGATTTTATTGGCTGGATGCCTTGGATACAAGTGAAGGTGAACCCTACATTTCCACTTTACTCAGAGATGCTGCCACCTGAGTGCAGACCATACAGGCACCAGAGATGTGTGAACATGCTCTGCTTTCTTGGTTTGTTGCTTGCCTGGCAACAGGAGGAACACAGAGGGTTCATTCCAACAGATTCCAACTTGAACATTCTAAAACATATCCCTGCCTCTCCCAGCAGAAAACAGAGCATCATGACAGAGAAAATAAATAAATACAAATAACGGGAAAGAATCAGCTTCAAATCTGCCTCATTAAATGCTCTGTTTGCAGGCAGTTTTCCTAATTTAAAGACAATGCTGACCATACATAGGCCTTACAACTTTTTTTTTGTCTGCTGTTTTTATTCTCGATAGTTTAAGAAATGCAAGCATGATGCAAGTTTCATGAAGTGAGTAGTCAAACAACGTCTGTGGACCCTATGCTGATCTTCCCCTGTTGACAGGAGAAGCTCTCCTACAAGCTAGGATGTTAAAAATCACCAGAGGATCCCAACAGAAGGAATACCTCCCAAAAGACTCTCATTTGGAGGCTGGTTTCTGGCACTCAGACCTGTCCTTGGTGACAGAGGCAGAGCACTGGCACTCTCTCTGAACACCAGCAATTGCATTTCCCACTGCACATCTCTGTTCTCCTCATTACTGCGAGAGCACAGCGATGCCACAAGCCATCCTCCATCACCTCCTGCTATAAAGACATTATCTGCCTGCAATTACATTACTAATTCAAGGCAAAGCAGGTAGTAGCTTGGAAGTTAATGAGAACAGAACACAAGCAATATTTTGTTTGCAGATTAAGAATTCCCTAGAGGAAATGACAACTTGGTAAAATCATTTGCAAAGCCAGGCTCTGCAGCAGCAGCCCAAAACCTGAGCAGAGTTATATTACCTTTGCTGGGATTATTCCCACAGAGCACCAGTCCAAACAGCAATCAAATAATCTAAAGATAAACGCAAGGAGAGACTTCATACATCAAATAAAAATGAGATCCTTGGAAATAATAACTGTTAATTAAGTTTTAGAAGATGAAAATGAGGACAGAACCTTAGTCCTACAGCAGCTATACCTGAGTTTTTTCTCATTAATACTTTGGGTTTGTAATGCCTTTCACAAGGTCATCTTCTCAGTGCTCTTATTTCTTTCTTGCTAGGCTTAAAAAACTCATTTTTGTAGACCTATCTGCTGGTTACACAAAGATTCTGAGCCATCATCCAAAGTTTCTCAAGATGGTATCAAACTCCCCAGATAAAGTACCAAAAGCAGTTTTAAAAGAAATTGCACTGTACCTTTTCACTGTGGGACCAAACAGATTATTGGACTAAGTACGTTATTATTTATATCTGCATGACCCAAAAAACTCCAGAATTAATACATATCTCACTTCATTTCTATTGTCTTCAGAATAATTATACCACTGCTATAGTCTGCCCTGAAAACTCAGAATTTTGGGTTCTCAGTTTTTTAAAGGAGTGAGCCTTTCCGCCAAAAAAAAAAAAAAAAAAACAAAATCCACAACTAGGATGTATATGAAAATCAGATACAGCAAAAGATATGAACCTCAGTTTAATAGAACAGCTAATAAAAACAAAACCACACCAGTACACTAAATCCTGGAGACTAACTCAAGTTAATTCACAATTATTTGCTTTTCTGCAGCTTTTTTTCCTTGTGCTTATCTTGTGGGCTATTTACTATTCAGGGTAGGAGGGATATAACTTCTATTCTGAGAAAGGCTTTGATTGCAATGAAGTACAAATTAATGGCTTAATTGACTTATTGCAAGTCAATATCAATATCAACAAACTTCCAGCTCAAGAAATAAAACTAGGCATAATGTTTTTGAAGAGGAAATATAGATAGGCAGAAAACAGCATTTCAATCCATGAAGATGCTATATTAAAGTCAAATCTTACTTCTTGGACAGTGTTAAAACACCTACAATAAATCACAGGTAATAAAGACCTCAGTTTTACAGCTCCTTGGAAAAATGGTTTCTCTGAAAGCGTGACACAGACAAATGACATCCTTCATTCACCCTAAAATGACCTAGAATACACAAGGTGCCTACTGAATTACAGCATTCTGTAATGTTTCCCCAGAACTTCAGCCACATGTTCCTTCCAAGCTACTCCTGGCTAAAAACAATTCTAATCTGGCAACATGGATGGATACTGCCCAGTCTTGTGTTTTAAATTGAAACCCATAGTAAAGCTTGCATTAATTTTCAAAATCAATTAACCCATTTTCAAAAAAGCATGAAACAGAACTTTGCCTTCAGAGGTTGAAGTAAGCTCTTGCTACCTGCAGGGAAAACCCCATCCACTGATCCTACTGCTGCGTTTAGACGAGTAGCAGTGAGAGTTTCAAACAATATAGGAAGTTAACATAATACTGAGTAAAAAGACATAACTTCTGATATTAAAAAAATTCTGAGAGTGCACTGTAGTTTCATTTGGTTTTAAAATATCGTATAATTATTACTCTGCACTTACACACAACTACTGAGGACCCCCTATTTAGAACAGCCAGTTCTTGTGTGTGACTGTCAGCTGACCTGATCAATCATGATATTAAACATACTTTTGATATGCCAATGGAGGGAGAGGAGCAGAACCCTCATAGTCTAGGGCTTTAGACACTGAAATAAGGCAGAAGTGGCTGCAGCGAAAGGCTGTGCTAGAAAATATCCTGTGTCAGCAGAAACAGAAATCTCTAAGTCCTATTGCCATTCCCAAGGCCTGCATGCATCTCAGTTTGACAGAAGGTTCCAGCATTTTCCCTGGATTAGATGCAGATGTGTTTCCACATGTAGATGTTCCTCACACCCCTTCCCAGATGCTCACTGCTCATCATCTTCTGTGATAAAAACAATTAATGCCCTTAGAACAACTCCTGGTGGTTACAGCTCAGCAATATCCACTTCTCCAAAGCTCTTGCCTGGTATCTATTCACACACTCAAGACAACAGAAGAAAACTACAATATGCAAATTCAGAAAAAGTTGTTCTTTCTGAAGTTTACAACTCCAGAACAAACAGTACAACTTAAGTGACATTCAGCAAATCTATGGGCTACAGACAGGCCCGCACAATTTCTTCGCAATTATTAATCCTCAGGGTTGGACAGGTATCAAGGTACCAACAAGGCAAGCAGGCTTCTGCTAGTCCCACATCCCAGTGCTTGAATTCCTTGGCTCCCTTTGCTTCTTTATCTCAAACTTGTCAGCCATGCAATGGCCCTGCAAGGTCCTTTTATGCTGATAAAGGGTACACAGTGCCACAAAAAGTTCCTAGAGCTATTTTTTTCTCTCACTGCTCTTTTATTCCATGATCCACGCTATCTTCAGATGTAAATAGTCATAGAGAGCAAAAGGCCTTGATCTATGCCGTAGAGCACATTAAACACAGACATCACCAAAAAAAAAACATGGACGCTCTCTAATTTTCCAATGTAATCACACTTGAACAGCAAAACTACAACCTGTCGTGAAATCTAACAGCACAGTCTCTCCACTTTACTCACAAAATGTCATTGAATTCCAAGGCAGTAGTCTGCACTTCAGATTTTGAAGTTCAAGACCCAAAATAACTTTGGTCCAAAGTCTCTCTGAAAAAGGTCTCTGTTCAGCGAGTGTAAACATTCTCAGAAGATGCTGCAAACTTCATCATGTTAAACCTTCCAGAGAAGGAGATTTAACTGTTACCTCCTTGTCCCAGTAACTTCAGTTATGTGGTTGTTGTCTAGAGACCACACATGATGCAGCTCTGCTCACCACAGCCCTTCTGTTGTGCCTTTAGCCTACTCACTGCTCTCTCAGACACAAAATGGAACAGGCTGTGGAATATCTAGAATTTAATCTACTCCAGCTGTATTGATAAGATGCTGTCCTGGCTTAAAAATAGGAGCCAAGTGTAGGCAAGAACAAAATGGGAATCCAATGCTGAGAAGAGAAACAACCACCTAAACAAAACGTGCTCAGGACCTGCTGATTGTGCACACCATTGTTCCACTCCCCCAGAGTCAGACCCTGCTGTGAGTCAAGGACAGTTTGGGAAGGTGTAGCTCTCTTCTGGCACTCACACTAAATCAGTGATGGGATCACTTCAAAGGACTGCAAAAAGTGTGAAGTCTGAGTAGCTGGGCATCAGCTGCTCCTCATAAATCATTAGGAAACATATTTCCCACAACACTTCTGGAGGTTCTCTCATTTTAAACCTACCCCTGCATGAACGGCTTTCAGCTCAATTCCCAGTTCAAGTGATAAAATCTTTCCAGTACCTCAGTAAGACAGATCAACTTAGATCTCAAAACCCCCTTTGCTGTACTTTAGGTGACATTTCACATATTATAATGCCAGTTTCCAATCACTGGAGTAATGGTTTTGGTAATTTGATCAATAAGGGGGTGATTCCGTGCTTAAGACAGCTGGTTCTCTATTCCATCCTTTTTCACCCTTTTAGAGTGCATTGCAAAATTTTGACAAAAATTTACTGCTGTAACGTGAAAGAAGCAGGTGGCTGATCGTTATGTGAAGCAGGTCTTGAATGTAATTCAGTTGAAGTCCTACACTATCCAAAAATATCAACTATCCTGTTTGTTCCACAAAAGGAAAGCATTTTTAATTTTAACAGCACCAATCAAATTACATCCTTCATGGATTTACTTTGTGTTCACACCTCTAATTAGCCAGAAATATGGGGTTTTTTAATCAAATCACCATTATGCAAATAAAAGATGTCACTCTGCCATATCCTTGCATTGACTTCAACAAATCCTCAAAGGTACACCATTACCATTTCAAGCATGTTTTGAAGATTTCTCACTTCCTGAACTTGTTCCTTACCAGTTAATCAGTAAAACAGTCTCAAGAACACAGTAAAATGAAGTTTAGCAAGAAATCTCATAACATTAGTCATTAATAGCTTCAGGTTAAAAACATTTTAAGACCAAATATTAATTACTTTTGCCACTTGCAACTGCCGAGAGGCAATGAAATCCTAAGTTATTTCTTGTCTCTTCAGCAAACAAGGAGACTGATTTCTGCTCCCAACAAGACACATACCTGTGGACAATTAGGAATGTCATTAATTACAGTGCTGCTGGCAGAGACTGGTTAGTTGTCTGGGAGTGGGTTTCTTTTTCTGAGCTGCAAATATCCATTCACATTTTAGAGCAGTCCCTTCAGCCTTTAATTACATATATTTAGCATTACAGGAAATTCAATTGTCATAATCAGGCTACTCTATTCAAAATTGTTCACAGACAACAGCCACTATTCATCTTGTGAAAGAAATACAAAATGAACCAGGAGGACAGTCCTTTGACACATCACCTGCTACAGGGAGTGCCACAAAAGGAAATGAAGTCTCTTAAAAGAGAAAAGTGATGAAAAGTGCAGTTCATACACCTAACAAATGAGAAATTTAATAGATCATATTTAGTTTACACTGTCATTGATTTTTCTACAAGAATGAATATGGAAACATGCATGTTGTCAAATTTCCCCTGATACAATTCAAGATGAAACAGGAAAAACTCATTCTGACAGAAAAAAATAATCCTGTGTGTAATGTAGGGGTCTGGTTCACAGGGCAGTGCTGCTCAAGGTAAACTAACACCACTAACACCTACTGTCAAGGTTATTTACATGCTGAAATAGTCTTATTTTGTTCCAAAAAGCTTTTAATAAAAAGCCAAATTTAATCATAAAAACATGAGAAAATGACCAACTCATCTCATGGCTGGTGGCACAGAGGTGGCCAAGTCTCAGCAGTTTACACACAGCGATGTTCCGTAAGATCTGCAGGGAGAACGGCTTTGGAAAGAAATCCCTCCTGAGCCCATGTAAACGTGAACAGCTCAAAAAACTGCACCCTGAGAACACATTTAGAACACAGCTAATCAAAATCTCAATACACATTATTGTCTGCTGTCACTAAAGTGGGACAGGTAAAACAGCAAACCATCTTGCACCCCCAGTGTCTTAAAGAAGACACAAATTACAGAGCATGTGATGCTTTTCCAACAGCTACCCAGCACACTTCAATGCAGCTGCTTTTCCATCTTACAGTGAAACAGAAAAGCAATTATTTCCAGTGACACAGACCCACCATCTGAAGTTATTGGATATACTTTGGCTTACATTTCTCTGAAAGCAGATTAGTTTATATCAACGTCATTTTCATTATTTTATCACCCCAGACTGATTTAGCGCTTCCTGGTAAGAAGGGGAAAAAACAAGAGAGGATAAAATCCATTCTTTCTCCTTTATCACCAAACCGAAAACTTACAATATCATAAAGCCTGGCCTGAAGCCCTCACACCTTGGAATCAGAGCCTGGAGGACAAACACCAACTAGCAGGAAATAGTAACCACAACAGTCAGGGAAGCCCCATTTTAACACAGAGCCCTCGTCAGCAGGACCAGGGAGAGAAGGAAGTTTATTGCTCAGCTTTTTCGTGGCCAAGATAAAGCCAAGTGTATAAGCCATCCCACACAGTGGCACAGTCTGTTGGCAAGTTGAAGATTTATCTCAGGACCTTCAATGGCATCTCTGTGAGAGCCTAAAGTCTTCAGGCCAAAGATAAAATGGGGATTGGCATTTGTATATAGCCTCATTTTTATATATTGATTTACATTTAAATCAATTTTCTTTGATAAAATTTTTTGTTCATTTTGAAGTGTGACACAGCCTCAAACGGAGCTAGCATTTCACATACTCCAAATTCTTTTTAAGCTTGCACATAAATTGATAAAAACTGAATATGTACTCTTAAAATAACTTCTATAATTACATGATCTCAAGCATAAAGGTAAATATGTGGGCTTCCTCCCGCCTCAATCCTGCATTTTTTTAAACACCTGTCTCTAAACAGGAGTAGGTGATAGCACCCAAATTTCATCCAAGTGTAAACCATAGTTGTTCCACTCCTGCCAGAGATCGCTTAATTTAGACTTTAACTACACATAAATCCAGATCAGTTTGCTAGTTCTGAATTCTCATATTCCATCTCAGAAACAAATATTTCAGCACTTACCTCAACCTGTGTGTCAATCATGCTCAGAGCTCAGCTATGCCACCAAGGTATGTCAGTCATGTGAGCTCACAATTCCTGATAACCATCCCTGAGAATTCAATGTTTCTCTCCCTCTCTCTCTCTCTCCATAGCACCTCTTCACTTTCACTGAAAAAGCAGTGCTGTCTAAAACAATAGTGCAAGTGGAAAACACATTTCTTATTCTTCCTCTTCAGAATACTGTTCCTTTTTCAGACATGAGGAGTTGGGGGCTTGATCACTGTCTCTATTCTCTTTGAAACTCGCCCCTTCTGTAGTAAAAAAGCCAGAACAGGGGGTTTCAGTTGGCTGATAAATGTCACTGACTGGCAACACTGAGGAGAAATAGACTTTTATGACTTTTTGAGACCGGCAAAACAGTTGGGAAAAGAAAGGAAAAAAAGGGGGGAAAAAACAAAACAAAAAAAACCCCAACCAAAACCACCTTCTTGTTTACTACATGACTTTTTTTTCCTAATTAAGGCCAAAAATATAGGAAGTTTCTAAGAAAAGCAAGATGCTGAATAAAAGAAGAGTCTGGCATAAAATAGACACTTATTTTCTCTCCTTAAACTATTTTAAAAGAAACACTATTCCTTCACAAATAAAAGGCTTCAGAAATTCCTTCAAAAATCGGCGAGACTTGGTAAGATTAATTTTATTTTCATTGATGTTTCACTAATGCTTAGTGTGTTTTGGAGTAGGATTAACCTGTACGCTGACCCAGCATCAGATTTCAGAAAGCATCTCTATAAACATATTTGAGGCTTCTGATTTGATCTAAATGAGGAATAAGTAAAAAAAAAAAAAAAATCAATGTAATTCAAGGTAATAAAAAAGCAAATTGAGCAAATATGATCAATGGGCTGGCAATCCCCATAAAAAACAGCAGTGATTTATAGGAAAACAGTTACAGGAAAGCTGAGCAGCAGCAATCTTCCTTTGAGTATAAAACAGCCTCCCAAGCCCAGTACCCTGACTGGGTTCTGTTAAAATTCTCTGCACAAGGAGGGTTTAAGGTTGAACCCCAAATGTCGTGATCTGCAGATATTTAGTGCTGTACAGTATTTTGATTTGGTGTAATACATCAACATATTGAAATCATAATAAAAGCACAACAAAAATTGCATTATACAGTTCAATCAATACAAACAAATTGTGGTAACCAGCCTTTGCATGGTGATTATCATGACGTTGGACTTCTTTTCTTTGCCAGTTACTTCGTTTTCATTCACTGCTATTGAGCTGAGCCAAGTACAGAATGCTTCCATGCTGATCTGGGTGGCTCTTTCAGTTAATTTGGGCAAACACATTTGCACAATCAGCTGAGCCACTGTACTGGTTTGAAAAGCAAAGCCAGTGAGACTAAGTCAGTAATACAATTTGTAATAGGGAAGAGAAAAAGGAAAAAAACAAAATCATGCAATAATTAAAAAAAAATAAAACCACTGACAGAGTCAGAATACAACCTGATACCCTGTCAGTCAGGGTGCTGGTGCAGTTTTCCTCCAAAGGGTCCAGCGATGATGTGGATAAAAGCCTGGTTCTTCCTCTGGAATCCAGTGGAAAAAGGCTGCCTTTGGCATTCTAAACCTCAGTTTTTATCTAGGTAGGAAAGGCTTGGCTCATCCTCCTGGCTGGAGCATCTCCCAATGGGATGATGTAATTTTATCAGTTATACGGCAGGACTCAATGGCCCATTAACAGAAGATATTTCCCACAGAGATAAGGAAGATCACCCTTATCAGATGTTAATAGAATACGTATCTTGTATTTTAAACCAGGACAGCCACTCAAAGGATACAAGCTGGTTAATCTAAAACAAAGGCCACCTCCTGACTCCCTTTCTTTTGAGGCAAGTTCAGTGTGGGTTGGCTTTCTTACTGGTTGACTACTTGGTTTGGAGGTTTTTTTACTGTCTGGAGGTTTGGTGTGGATATTTGGCACTTTTGTGAGGGTGGTTCAGGTTTTTTTTTCAGAAAAACTGTGGTCAGTCACACTGTTTTCCTCCCTGAGCACATCACAAATTGCATACCCCTGAGCCTTCTTGCACTGCAGGGGATTGTTGAGTAGTCCCCTTGATTCTTCTCATTTCCTCCTTCCTCTGCCCCATCACGCCCTTCCCTCCATTCACATCCTCCTTTCTCACTGACCTTTCCACCTGGAACTGCCACCTAAACACCCTGCAGAGCAGAAGGGAGCCCAGCCCCACATGGCCAGCACAGTCCTCAGCCAGGCACTGCTCAGATATTGCCAGATACACCAGAAACTCTTTAAAACCTTCTCAAATACCCAGGAAAACACAGCCAACCTTACAAGCAGCCAGCCCAGGGTGGACACAGGACCACACTGGGTGAAAAGCGCCGAGTGCGAACTGTCACCCTCCATCCTCAGCATCACCACAGCCCACCTACATCCCAACCAGCCTTTCACACGTTGTGATGCACTTCCCCAACTTCAATTTTCTTCCTGTCAGCATGTCATCACACATTTAGGCTTGGGCTGGTCTAATCTCAACCTACAGACACAGCAATTCTTGAAAAATTATGCCAGCAGGCAAACTACTTGTTTGCCCATACCCTGATTTTAATACATCTGCAAAATAGCCACATAGCAACATATTACACAAATTAAATCTTCCATTAAATAACTGTAGTAGCATCGAGCCTCTGATCAGTCACATCACAGCAAGCTGTGTTTTCATGGCAAAAATTAACATTCTTGCTAACTCAGTTTAAAATGAAGGAACAAGAGCACTCCAAGGCAGCTCAAGATTCATACTTCAGATAACCCATAGCTAGGCTGCCATGCACAGCAAAATCTGACAGGTAAATTTTCTCCAGATTTAGGCCAATGACATTTGTCTGATAGTTCTACTCAGGCACACAGTGGACAACCTATGTGTCAATTTACCTGTGAATGTTTCATCTCATTAACATATTTCAAGAATTAAATACCAGGTTAAACTCATAGTAAGTTCATTTTGAGGCTGAGAAGATGGGAGCTTCATTGCAAGGAAGTTGAATTTGTTACTCACTACCCATTAAAGGGAGAATGAAAACATTACCAATTTTGCTACCTGAGCTTCACACTCGAAAAATGTTTGTTCCCCCCAAAACACGGATTATTTCAAGTGCTAGCTCCTTGTGATCCAAGTGCCAAAGCTGCACAGTGGTAGTCACTGAATGCTCAGCATTGCTGCTTTCCAGGAGTTTTTTTACCTTGTTATTTAGGAAACACAAATCCTTTCCCACAAAGCTATCCTTCATTATCTCCCTCTGACAAACTTTGCCAGCACAGCCAACAGCTTTTATAACAACTTTGACCTCTGTGCTGCATTTATCCCATGCAGCACCTCACAGCCTCTTGTCTTAGAGCAGCACAAGGTCCTTGAAGCCGTCTCACTTCTCTTACAGAATTTTTGTACTTTTGTATTTTTCGTACACAACTTTGATGTCTTCTCATTATTACCACACTGCTGTTTCTCCAGCTTTTTATTTAAAAATTAACTCCTTACTAAAGAGTTACCTAGACACCATGTGAGTATATTAAATGTACAGAGCTTCCAACCCATTTAGCGGGACTAAAAATATCTAAACTTGTAAACCTGAATTCCTTGAGCTTGAACTAAAATAATCTTTCAAAATACCTATCAATGGATTTTCATGGAAATCACAACAGTATCTTTAAAAGAAAATAACCCCTCCACGAGAACTTTTTTTACAGAAGCAACTTTTTTAGTGAGCCCAAATAATCAGCATGCACTAGGAAATTCCACCAATATGTTATAAATCATGAAGACCATCACAACAACTTAAAAATTCTTTTTGCAAGATATAAAACAAATTATTCAGAAAACTTCTGAATCATACCAAATCAATAAAGAACTAGTAACAAATTCAGTTAATGCTAATGGATGTTGGAAGTAGCCAGCAAACTTGAAGGATAAAAACATAAAATAAAAAGTTGAAGTGATCTTACCACAGAAATGCTTTTTCCAGTACATTGTTTCTTAAAATCAAAGTTTATTCCTTCAGCCTAAAGTATGCCATATTCTTTTTTCTATTTTACTGCATATGTTATCACATCATACCATGATCTAGTTCTGTTCACTTTTGAGAATGCCATTTATTTAAAGACAGCTTTGCAAAAGTTAGTGTTTATATTTCTCAATGCATAACCAATATAAACATTGCCATCTCCTACAGCAGATGGAAATCACAGTTCTTAAATTATAGAACGGTTATAGAGGCTGCTCCTTTGGGTTATTCTAAAAGAGCCAGTTAGAAAGATGCAGATTAAAAATCAGCTGAAATTACATAAGAAGAACTTAGTGACAAATTGGACATTTGGTGACATCAGCATTCCATGATTTGCTATAGATTATGCTGAATCTGTACCTTATAAAGACTTGGGCTATAAGAAATAATTGGGGTGGCGTTGAATCTTTTTCCATTTTCTGCTGTGTCTTCACAGGGCAGATGGGAACGCCACAAAAATAGTAATTTCCTACAAAATGGCAACTCTTACATAGAATACCCCTTTAAACTGCTTACAGTGTGTGTGGATAAATACACACCAAAGTGCACCAGTGGAAATTCAATCTAGCTAATGATACAGGCTAAGGCAGAATAAAACAATAAATAATGTGTCAGCCCTATCTACAGTGCACATGAAGTATTAGCAAGTTGCACGCAAAATAAGATCAAATGAAACCACACCTGAAGCTTTTTAATTTTAATTCAGCAAACTTGAGTTTGCTGGCATTTCATCAGGAAGAAAATAATTTATATTTCCACCTGGTAAAGGTCAAAATTTTAATTCAAACTTGAGAATAATTACTTTTGAAATACTGGAACTTCCAGTCAAAAAACCCATGGCTTTTAATTCACCATTCTTTAAATATCTAGCCACACCGCACATAAAACTTGAATAAATAAGGTACTGCAGAACTGATCCAGGGCTTACGAAGCACTGAACAACAGGGCAGGAGGTTTCTGCCTCCTGGATCAAGACACAAAACATCATGTAACAGGGTCAGAAAGCAGAAGGAGGATCTGAAAAGGGCTTGTGGGTTTGATTATGGCAAGCTAAAGGTGCAGTTGGAACTGGAGCTATGGAGCAGTTCTTTAGACTGCTGCACCCTTTGGGCAAGATCTGTCACAACTCTGGGCTGGGAGTAGGTGGAAGCAAACTGGGAAGAGGTACACACACACACATTCAGACAGCCCAAGACTGCCATAATCCACAATATTTTCCTGTTTGTTAATTTAGCAACTCTACAACTCTCAGGTGCACCTGTAGGGGCTGCATTATTCATTCATTTACTGGAGGTATCACCAATTGGCACAGCAATGAAAAGCCCTTGGGCGTTGAGCTGAGAACTTGAGCACCTGGGAAAGCTTCAGCAAGGAAATTACCCTGTTATTCCTACTTCAAACAGCAAATAAAGCTGTCTTGTATCTCATTTCAAGACCATGATTTCCAAGCCAAAACCCAGCAAACCACCAACAAATTTTGTGAACTAGCTCTGTTATAAATAATGAAGTCATTAACAAATGTGAACATAATACACCTCCTAATGCAATATAGTCCCTCATTTTGGATGTGAGCATCAGAGCAAGAAAGACAGTACCATTCTAAGGCACTGATAGTACTGCAGACATTTTTTTAATTTTGCTTTTCTTCTGGGAAATTTTCTGTATGAGTATGGACTAGTGTTTTTTTCCCACACACTGATGTCACTGAGATGCAAATGGACCATTGGAAACATAGTTACATACACAGATGACTCCTCAGGCTTTTGTATTCTTCATGGGAAACAACTCCGTCACAATCATTTTCTTGGCACAAATAGTCATATAATAATAGACATGAGCAAATCTCTCTTCAGCTCAACACATCTCCATGTAAACCAATTGCTCCCATTTCAGAAAAATCCTCCATGTTTTAATATTATGTGTCAGTAACATTACAACTGCCTGCTCTTAACTAACACATAATTTGACTCTTTGGCTTCTCTTTGGAGAGGTTCAGAAAATTTTCCCTTGTCAGGCTGGCTGGAAGGGAAGGGGAGTGGGAAGAAGACAGTGGAAGTCTGAAAAAACAAGTTAGCCCTAAGAATGTCTCAGAATATTGCCATCAATGGATTAAAATATATCTGCATGTATTAGGGGGATGAGAAAAATGTTGCACACTGTTCACCTAATTTAAACTTAGACTGACAGTGATTAAAATAGAATTTTTCACCTTGTTATCCAGATAGTTCTATTTCTTAAGTTTATACTGATGGAATAGTTCCAGTTGGATAAATTACAACTGAAAGGGAAAAAAAAAAGTAAAAAACTGCACTACAGCTGCCAGAAGTTAGTTTTCAACTTATTTTGCTGGGGTTAAATATTTTCAGTAAGTGACAGTTGGAGACGAAAGGTAGAAGAAATAAGTCCCACAGTCAGTCTTGGGTTCTTGAAAGATAAAAATAAACCCTGGATTAATTTTTTTCTAAATAAGGACACCAGCAAGAAAAACAATCTCAATGTCTTAAATTCCTGTGATCTTTGAGTCAGTTTCATGTGGTGTTACACTCCAGGCTTTACAACAAACTGGTGTGAATTAGTAGTTTAAAGAAATATGTGTAATTAAGCAGTAAATTATTCATACAGCCATGAACAGCTGCTCTGTAGGATTCAAGACATGATCCATGATATTTATAGAACTATTAAGCCTAGTCCTGTTTAAACAACTGGTAAACATTTCAAGTGAAATGACTGTTGCAAAGCCAAAGGGGAAGAAAAAAAAAAAGGGCAATGCAGAGATCTCAGCCTAAGCCTCTCAAAACAGGATGGGCTCCTTCACCTACATTCTCGCAAATAATACCAGGAGTTTGTTGTTTTAGTTTTGGACAACAGCCATTAAAGATATTGCTAAATAAAAATGGTTTTGTTTTTTTTAACTTCTGTTCAGAACAGAGATGGAAAATCAAGCTGGAGTAATTCATCTCACAAGCAACATTAAAATCAGGACACAAAAAAAGCTTTTGATGAATGAAGTTTGCATTAATCAACAAAACCCAACACTTTGGCAGCTGTATTTTGCCTTCATTCTATAAAGATAACTTTGTCAGAGACAAATAACATAAGGACAGGGTATCTGTCTTCCGATCTGAAGACAGGAAAGTTCCCAAGCTATCATTGTCTTACTCAAATTTTCCTCATTTTGAGTAAGTGTTCAGAGCTGAAACACAATTTAGTGTGTTTAGAAACATTATCCAAATTATTTACCTTGCAACTTTGGCCGAACTGATTCCTAAATGTTACCTCATTTTATATTACAAAACTGTAATGTGGTTTTGAACGGCATTCAGTTTTTAATGTAGTAATAGATGACTAGTTGACTGCTTTGAATAGGCAGAAGTAATTTTTAAAATTAAATAGTCCAAAGATATTTCTATAAAAATTTAATATTTTTTTTAATTTCACTTTTATTTTTTAAATGAAAATGTGAACTGTGAGACATTAATCAAAACAAGGGCTCAGTCATAGATTATATTCTGATAATGTAACACCACATGGAGAGGAAAAAGTGAAGGGAATCCTCAATTCTCTTTTAAAACTGTTTTCAAACCGGTTATTGAGTTGTGATACTTTGAAAGAGTAGAAAATTATGAAAAATCGCTAAAATAATGACATTTTCATAAAAATCTTAGTACCTTTACAATAATATCATTACAATAACTGCCTGAGATGTGACCGTATAAAGTTGATGTTTATTCTTGCAGAACTGTCCCAAATGTCACTACAAAAATGTTTAATGTTAAGTAAACTAGAATAATTCAAATGTATCAGAGCTCACTGCTGTACCACTTGGAGTTCACAGACCAGATATCACATAAATAGAAACAACCTTGGGTAATCCTTTCCATAACACACCTATTTATTTGTCCTAAGCTTGTTTGTCATTATCCTACATCTTACACCAAATGAATATTTTTTTTCCACTGTTACGAGGATAGTAGCATTGGCATTGATAAAGAAAATAAAACCCACATTAAATAATCCTGGTCACTCTTGTTTCCAGATTTCTACTATAGTAAATTCCTGTCTTGAGTTTCTGGAGTGTTGTCATTCATTTTCATTGTATAAACCCATCCAAAGCTTATTCAGATGCAAAGCTAAATCAGACACTGTTTAATAAATTCTGATTTATGCCCAGATTTTACCATCTCTGGTCACAACGTGCACTATACATCTAAAGTTATTTCCATGGATGGCAGCGTGAGTCAAGGGGCAGAATATGGTCTTTAGAGATTATCACTACAATTAATCTCTACCAGACATCAACTGTGATGACTTTTTAACCCACATTTTGAACACTTAGAGCCAGGTTTATGCCAAATGTGTATGAGCACAAACTCATATCAAATCTGCTTCAGCAGAACACAAAATCCTTTCCAGAACAATCATTTCCAGGCAAAGATTTTCCATACCCTCCATTGTGGTAGAGAACCATTCCAGTAAAAGAATGTGCAATGTTTACCAGCTAAAAGATCTCAAAATAGCAGAAAAGTCCTCGCTTGACAACACAAACAGCCAGCACACAATGCAAAGAGTGCAACTCAAAAGGTATCTCCCAAATCCAAACAGAATTCACACTGAGATCTCCTGAAAAGGAACCTGTATCCACAACCATCTTTATAGAAATAGGAAACCTAATTATTTTGCTGATGGTTATGGACACAGGTGATGTTCCTTAATCGTCTCTTGGGCATGCTTTCCTTGTTGGAAGTAAGCTACAGCTGGGTTAAGAAAGAAGGTGATGAACCTGTGTGCTCTGTACACACCAAACTTGTCTCTGCCTGCTCCCATTTCATTTGCCACTAAACACATAAGGGGAGACTTCCCTACCTCACAAGATTTCAAGCAGTATTGGTGTTACCCATGTATGTAAAATTCAGCTGGAAACACAGGAGCAAGAGCAACACATTAGTCACACCAATCAAAAATAAAACTGTCAGGTCACTGGTTTTCTTATTCCATCTGTACTCCCCTCTCCTCACTCCCCTGGGCTGTGTGATTAAGCAGCAGAAAACATGGGGTTAGGGCCCAAACTTTTTCTTCTCATATCAGACAGAGACCAGCCACTGAAAAGTACAAAAAGCGAAGCAACATGTAATGTAGTTCCCAGTAAAGCCTTCTCTGAAGCTATAAAACATCCTCAGCCTAAATCCCCCCATGATCTGTGCCTGGTCCCATTTAAGAAATACGTGGTCAGCTGGAATTGGGGCACATAAAACAACCCAAAATTGAAACAGATCCTTTGAATCGAATAGAGGAGCACAAAGCTTGATTTTACCTTTAATTCCATCTTTCTCATTGTTTGCTCCCACTTATAAAGTTTATCCTTAAAGATTTGAGATGATCTAAGAAACATCTCCTGACAGACTATCAGCAAAGTCTGAAAGCTGACCCAGACTGTAATAATATTTTTTAAAAATTGGAATGCAAGAAGTGCTAATAGAGGAGGAAATATTTTCATGATTATGGATTACCATTAGGACTCCCAAAAGCTTGGCAACTAAATATTTAGCATGATCCATCTGTGAAGTTTATTTTGCTTCCTCAAATTCAGGAAGCTCCACTGAACTGGAGAAGTTCTAACCTTGAATCTTGTCATACAATTTCTTTCACTAAGTTTAGTTGGGAACCACTGCACAAGCACTGCCTCCTAATTTAGGCAGGAGAAGGTCAGTGTTTGGCTTTCTGCAGGAAACTCTGGTCTCTGCAGAGTTCAAGAGCTCAGAGTGAGAGAAGAGAGGTCAAGCTAGCATCTTACTCCACACATCTGAAAGGTGGTTTATAAATAAGCTATCTGACACAATGGAGAAAGTGTGATGATAATTGCTTCAATAACCTCCAAATGCTTCTGTTCCTTTTCATTAGAAATCCATCTAACACATGGGCTGGCCTGAATGTTCCCTGATTATGACCCAAAAGGCAAAACAAAAGAAATTAAGAATATGGAAGCCATAATACTGTTGTCTTGGGGTAACTACTCAAATTAATCCACCACCTGTACAAAATCCTCTGTCCTTTTCCCCTTATCACATTAAGCTTTATTCTGCTTCAACAAAGCTTCGCATGTTAAGTAACCAGAGAGTCAGATACCAGCTGCTCTGCCTGGACCCTAGAGTCAAAACTTCTAAAAATTATTTATGCTGGCATTATTTTTCTCCTCCAGACTTTTTTAATATTTCTGAGACCATGTAAGAGTAAGGGCAGCACTGAGGAACAAAAGGAGAAGCAGAACTGTTTGAACAGAGTTCTAGCAATTCATACCAGGACGAGGCAGTACCAAATGATCTTTCCTTTCAATAAATACCTATTTTATTCCTTTTACTCTGCCTAGACTCTGTTCCATATAACAGTAAGACTGCAGGGCCATATCCCAGCTGTCACAAGCACAAAGCCACTGACTACTTGAACAAGCTTTTATTTGTGTGCTTCTGTTCCATCATGACATTTTAGGCAGATATGCTCTGAGATGGTCAAAGTGAAAGTTCTTCATTCAAAAACACTGACATGTAAGAGTATGAATTTTTTGTGAGCATTTTATTTTCAAGAACCTCCAACATTAAAACTCAGAAGTTAGACCTAACTTCAAGACAAGGTAAAGTTCTCCCCAGCTGTTGAAGGCCCAGCAACTGACTTCCTATTTGGCCATTTTAGAAAGAAAAAAAAGCAACTTCTTGGGCTACAGTAAATTCTTTTGTTTAAATTAAAAGTATAAAAAAACCAAACATAATAAAAACATGTCAAACATGAAAAAAAAGAAAGGGGGGGGGAAAGGGAAATTACAGAATTATTTGGTTGGATATCAGGATAAGGTTCTTTCCCCCAGAGGGTGTTTGGGCACTGGAAGAGGCTCCCCAGGGAAATGGTCACAGCACCAGGGCCGACAGAGTTCAAGAAGTGTTTGGACAATGCTCTCAGGCACACGGTGTGACTGCTCAGGTGTCCTGTGCAAACAGCCAAAGAAAAGCTTTCTTCCCCATTTTTTTTTTTTTTGAGGTCCTTAGCCTAACAAGGACTCTGAACAGGACAGCAATAGGCCACCCAGTCACCAAAGCTTCCCAAACCATTTGGTCCTGTGAGCTGGAGCCAGGAATGAAACCAGTATCACTGGGGATTAATTTAAAACATCGAAATAATACCCAAAATAAGGAAATATGTATGATCTCAGTCCAGCTCCAAAGAGATAAACACACTGCAAAGATGAAATAATCATTTCCCTAAGGTTTGGCCTTTTTCTCTAATTTCTCTTTTTCTCTAAGGCTTTCAGATAATTCATGTGAAAGCAAACTCCTGCTAAGCCATCCCTGGCTGTGCTGCTCCCTGAGGAGTTAGCAAGCAGTGATATGACAAAGTGTTTCCTCAACAAGCCAGAAGTCCTTGATCAACATCATTTATTTATCAGCATTTTTTACTAGCCAGCAATGTATCATTTAAAGAGAGAACAATTAAGGATCTCAGTGAATAATTGAAACTTAACACATCACAGCTTGTAAATGGAAATACATTTGATTACAACTGGTGTAACAAACTTATTTTGTATCACTGCACTCAAAGCAAAAGGAACAAGACTAGAATTTGTAGGAGAGGGTTCTTCTGAGCAACAGTGACCCTGCTTTACCTTGCATATGAAAAACAAGTGGCTACAGGATTAGTTCACAATTCTGGTCAGAGCACCCTGGCAGCAGCTAATGCCTCACAGGTAACATCAGTGCTATTACTTAATGGTTTCAAAACTACCAGAAAAATATTAAAACAATTAAGATGTTGACTACGCACATTTATGAAGATGAATATTTGACAGGACTTAAATACCTTTAAGTCACTGGCTACTTTTATACTGAGCTCATTGCTGTTGCAATTTTAAGGCCTGTGAAACTACTTCTAAAGATGAAAGGATCATAGCACAGTACTCAAACAGCTTTGATTCAAAAGTTTTGTTTCAAGAAAAGCGTGAGTAGCACAGCAGGTAAATTATGGTACAAAATCAGCCCGGGATGTCAAGTGCATTTCACAGTAATGAAATGAATTAGGCATGCTGGCAGATGGAAGCAAGAAGGATATGCATCAGTATGTTAATTGTGTGAGTCTGTCAATGACTTCATCAAGTTTAATCTGTTTGGTTGCCACTCTCCATAGCCTCTGTGACAAGACCACCCCATCTGTCTGGAATTATCAGACACATCCTCTCCTCCCACCGTGGGTGCAGCTTGATCAGACAAGCAGCAACTGGTGTGGAGAGCTTTGGGTTATTTAAGAGACAGATTCCAATAAAAGAGGCAAGTAATTTTCGAGGAGACAAACAAAAAACACTGACTGAGCTTTGAATGTGCACAGAAGTGCAGGAAAGCCAAATTACAAGGTAGAGCTGTAATGAGCAGACAGTAAAACAACTGCACAATTAGAGTACATAATTGTACTGAGTCTGGCTGGGATGAAGCTGACATTGTTCATAGCAGCCTGCAGGATGCTGTGCTTTGGATTTTGCTCTAAACCCACATCAGTACACACCAGTGTCCTGGCTGTTGCTCAGCACCACAACAGGAAGGAGGTTTGAGGTTAGGTTTCTCCTTTCCACTCTGTCCCAGTGATGCAAGAAGTCAGAACAGAACACAACCAGGAGAGCTGACCAAAGGGATATCCCCTACTCAGCAATTACAGTTCAGGGAAAGGAAAGAGAGGAACATTTGTGGTTATGGCACTTTTCTCCCAAGCAGCCACTGTATGTGATAAGGCACAATTTACCAGAGCTGCCTGGACACCGATCTGCTGATGGAAAACAATTAATGAACTCCTAGCATCAATTTGCTTGAAAACAGCTTTGTTTCAGTTACTAAACTCTCTTGACCTTGACCCACAAGTTTCCCAGCTCTCTTCCCTATCCTGCTGTGGGGAATGAGCAAGCTGCTGGATGGGAAGCTTGGCTGCTAGCTGGGGTCAACTCACCACACTAATTTAGAGTAAAAATAGAAATAGCTTGAGTTCCACTACCAAACCATTTGCACCTTCTGGCTGCAGTGCCCACTAAACCCCCACTTTTTTTCTTCCTGCTAAATTGTCATTTAGATAAGCAGAAAGAAAACACAACAGTGGCAAAACCAATGCAAGTATGTATAGCCTGTAATGATAAATATTATGAGAGAATACATGGTCTTAACAAACAATGCAAAGTACTGGTTTAAAAGCATTTGGTTTCAGAATTGTGGAGGTTCACGCTGTCACAACATTTCTAACATGTACATTGGGATAGAGCTGGTATTACTACTACAAATAACTTGGAACAGGAACCATAGAAAGCTCTGGTTGCAGATTCTCAAGATCAAAACTGAGATCAGCTCAGAAACATTAACATTTCTAACCTAGAGAGGCACAGAAATGCTACCACCAAGCCCCTGCCTGGGTGTCCTCGGTGCTGTGTGTCCCACATGCTGGGTTTTTCCATCATGATGTGCCCATTTAAAAAGCTACAGGACAAAATTTAACTGTCTGTGTGGCTTATCAAAGAGATGGATTACAAAAATCAATCTTCTGTGTAGTGGATAGAGAAGGGCTCAGTCCCTCAGGCTCTTCCGTGTAATTCCATGCAACTGCAATGAGGTGATCTGCCAGGTTTTCTTTCCTCAAAATACAGCCTTGGAAATAGTTGAACGAGCAGCTTTATGAAGTCGGAAGCTAATCAAACACACATTTGCAATAGGATAAAGGATTACAGAAAGTCCAGATATGAATAAAACTCAGCTGCAAGTAATCACGCTAATTAATCAAACTGGTGACAACACAACTGAAAATATTGCATTTTTTCAACAAAACCAGCAGTACGATGAGATTCACACAGAACTGAGAACTTCCTCCTCTTTCCCTAGTGTGTGGGGGCAAGCAGCCCCCTTCCCATGTACACCATCACCTCTATGAGCAGCCCCAACACCAGCCCAGCCCCTTCCCCTCACAGGGGGCTTCCAGCCATCCCACTGGGCCCAGCACCATTCCTTGCTGTGGCTGTACAGGATCTGCAGGGAGCACCCATTTCCCTCCCTGGCCCCAGTCTTTCCCACCTTGCAAAGCAGGATGTAACCAGCAGTATGCATTCTATCTCCATCTGTTAAACCAGGTGGGGCAGTGCTCTTTATCTTTTGCAGGACCCGTCCTTCCTCCAGGGAGGTGTCTTCTGTCAATGGGCCCTTGAGTCCCACTGCATGACTGATGAAATTCCATCATCCCATGGGGAGATGTTCCACCCAGGGGGAGGAGCCAAGCATTTCCTACCTGGATAAAACCTGAGATTTGGAACATCAGGGCAGCCTTTTTCCACTGGATTCCAGAGGAAAACCAGACCCTTCTATGTCATCACTGGACCTTTGGAGGAAGACTGCACCTTCTACAGGATCACTGCTCCAACAGAACCACATCTGTCACTGCAGGAGGATGCAGCCACCATTTAATGGGACTGTTACCAACACCCTGACTGACTGATGGGGTGTCAGCTTGGATTTTGACTCTGTCAGTGTTTTGAGTTTGTTTTTTTGTAATACCATATTTCTATTTTAATTTTTCCTAGTAAAGAACTGTTATTCCTATTCCCATATCTTTGCCTGAGATCCCCTTTAATTTCAAAATTACAGTAATTTTCCACTTCAAGACAGGCTCCTGCCTTTTTTTTTTTTTTTTTTAGCAGACATCTGTCCTTCAAACCAAAACAGCACCCCACCACCTGAAAGGGCTGGCCCTATTCATGTTTCCCTACAGCCTGTGCCTGTGACAGCCCCCCCCAAAAAAGACCAGAACTGACAACAAGATCAAGGCCACCTCCTGCCTCTTGGGAAGTACAGTCCAGCACATGAGGTGACCAGGGCATTCTCCAGTGGCAGAAGCATCCATCCATCCAGCTGGAGGCTTCCATGTCTGGAGAGTTTACACGAGCCAGCATAATAAAAAAATATTCTGACTTCCCCATGCAAGAAATACTTTGATCAGCTCAATATATCTGAGTAAGAAAGAATTCCTCAAGGGCAAGGGCACAGAGATCACAAGCCCCAAAACTGGCTGTTCTAAAGGAGTAGTATGAAACCAGAAGTTCTCTTTGCCACAACATATTACTATCAGAGTCATCATGAAAAACCCTGATGAACTTAATTAAAAGCTATTTTAACACAAAATAGCTAAAATCATCACCTACTCTGTCTTCATTCACAACACCTGCCCTTTGAACAGGTAAAAAGATTTGTGATCTTACCAGAAGTGACAGCAATTTTTCAACCAGACGCCCATCACATCCTGCAGGAAATTAATCAAAGCAATCATTACTGGTATTAACATCTTATTAATGATCAATAATCAAGGAGTCATTTTCAGTATACCTATGTTCAATCTCCATAATTTTCTGTTTTCATGCTGTATAGTATATTTAAGAACAAATCCATTGTCACAAATCAAATTATGTAATTTTCTAATGCCTGCACTGAACTAGAAACAGGAGCCATAGAAAAATATAAGTGAAAGAAGAGCTTAGTACTAGTAAAATCAGCACCTTATTTTTCCTCTTGCTGTAACCTAGATTTCAGTGGAACACCTAGAAACCTCAGAGGAAGCTACAATAAGAAATTAACTTTGAATCTTTGCTCAACTTGATGCCTAAAGAGAAAGAAAGGTTAACAGCTGTCTTACTGATAGGTGGCTAAAAACTACTGTAGTTAGAGTGGATGAGCAGCAGAGGTTTTTTGTTGGTTTGGGGTTTTTTTTGTTGTTTTTTTTTTGCATTAAACACTTGCTGCTTTGTTGGCAACATTTTCAAACAAGCTATTCCCTTCCACACAGAATTATTTCCTTTCATTTTCATAAACAATTTTGTTAATGAAAAGCAATCTCTCTTGTCTTAAATTAAGAATAAGCCCCTTTACCTTCATTAATCCTCCTGGTATATACATTTTGCTTAGGAGTTGTTAAAATTTCTCAGATATTATCCTGCCAGCCACAAATCCATCGCATACCACCTACAATAATTTCTCACTAAGTTCAAAGTATTTTCTTCAGTACCCAGCAAATGCACAAAAAAAAAAAAACAGGATAAAAGACATTTCTGAAATAACCTGTAATATCCCTCACTCTCTTCCATGAATGCCCATTTTACTTGATTCGCTGAATTCCATGGCTAAAAGATGGGTGTGAAAGAGTTCTACTGGATTTTTAAAATTACTTCTGGCTAAATCCAACACATTCCTTGCATGCAATAAAAACACAGAGCAGTCCCATTCCTAGCATAAGCCAATACAAGACACTGCAAAGATGCCTCAAGTGAGGCTGGAAACGAAGAGCTGAAAGTTGTTCCACATTTTCTAAGTTCACTGCAAAGTTTTAGTCCCCCTTTTTACATTTTTACTGTGAACACCACAAATATCAACAAATTTTTGCCTGTACTGTTACAAAAATGCAAGACTACATCTCATTTCATTCCTCGATATACGCTGCTTCATTTTCTGAAGCAAGATACTGCTGCATTAGCAATGACTAATCTAAACTGGTTATGAAGGACCACGCCAAATGCTGATGTCTAAACCTGCAAGAGTCACCTTCGGTTCTCTTCCCAGTCAGAGGAGAAAAATGGGCATTCACAGGGCATGAGTCATCTTGTCCCAGCATCCACCAGATCTAAACCAGGTGAGACAAAACGCAACCTAAAAGCATCCATGTCTTTTCCCTGAGTATGAAGTGTCTCAGCTGGCTGGAGTTCAAATGAAGACATCAATGATGTGCAAATATAATGGTGGATGATGTGAATCCTGCCCGTTGTGACCAGAGCACAGCACAAGGTGTGACTGGCACCCCAATGCTCTTTACACAAAACTCTCCCCTGCACTACTCATCTTTTGGTCCAGATCTCCCAGTCTAGATGATTAACACCCTGCGAATAATAGGTATGTCTGTTTAGCAGCCAGACAGAGAATGAAAAAGAAAAATTACATTTAGATTGTTCCAGCAAATGTTAAACACCTACTGGGATAAAACTTCATGTACTAGCAAAGTGGGAAAAACTCATGTTAGATCCTAGACTATTCTTTAGAAGCACTTCTGTATAAATAGATGGAATAATAGAAAGTGAAAATAGAGACCATAAAAGAGACCATATTTCCAACATTATTATAGGAGCTGGAGAGGCTCTTCACGGGCCACAATTACCCCTGCACAATAATTTTTTCTTCTTAAATATGTTATCACAGAAGCCTTATCACCATTTCTGATTCCATCTTGGAACTGGCTGGCATTGGCTCTGCTGGACATGGGGGAAGTTTCTGGCAGCCTTTCACAGAAGCCACCCCTGTAGCCTCCCCACTAGCAACACCTGGCCATGCAAACCCAACACATTGTGAAATTCAGAAGCACCTACAAAATGCTCAAAACAATGCTATCTTAAATTGAGCATTTTCACCACCTGCTTTTTTCCCTGTACACCACACAGTCAAACCACCTCCACAGGAAGCTGTAGGAAGGTAGCTCTTTCTCTTCAAGCATTGGACTTGACTGTCAGACTGATTGAAAAATCATTTACAGCAGGACTGAGCAGGACTGCTCAGTACTACAAATTTCTTCTTTGAAAGTAACCTACTCGCACTTCCACAATAGCCAAACAAACCAAGAAACAGAAAAACCACAAAGCTCTTTCAAACATGTTTGTGAAGATTGAATGTCAGCACTGGGTGCTGCAGTCTCATTTTCCAAGTCTCTAAGATCCAGGGAGATGATGGTACCTATTTTTACCAGAAGTTGTTTAAAATGCTGAAGGAAAATGTCATTTGTCTGCAAATCACACCTATACTAGTCTAAGTATAAATGTAGAGACCCTGCTCTGCACAGTAAGTCATGATGAAATCAAAGCTATGTAAGTTCTCTCTCCTCCATCAACTCCTCCTGACTAGATCCAGCAACAATGAATGTTTCCTCAGCTCTAGCTTAAATTAAGACATCACAGAACCAGTAGTTTCAAGTAAAAGCTAATTAGTCCCGCTTGATGTTCGGCTGCAAGTTTCTGTAGTGGGGGAGCATTGTGCCAGCTTATGTGATCAAATACCTGGCTTTAAAATATTTCAGAGTGGACTAAAGGGATTGTAACTTCAATTACTTTGTTAATGTCTCACAGGCAGGATTATAAACTTCTGTCAGAGGGTGCAACACTGCAGCCTTGCAGGAAGTTGCTGGAAGTCCTGTAATGAGGAGTAATTTGTCCTCAAACCAGAAATAATCCATGAAGTTTCACTGCTCCTAAGCATCCAAAACTGCAGCTTGATTTCAGGGATGGGAGAGTACATGGATACACAGTTTCGGATAAAAAAGACAACAGAGCAGCAGCACCAAAAAAAAAAAAAGTGTTTGTCTTTACCAACCATGAAAATGGAAGCACTGGAAAATAGGTGGCAATTTGAAAGCACTAACTGCTCAGCTGAATAAACAGATTACAGATGTAAAAAAAGTATTTGAAATGTCCTGTCACTGCAAAAAAGTAGCAAAAGGGCATATACCCATCTGTCTACCTACTTCCAGATCACCAACCAAAATTGAGATGAGATGATGGAGATTGATCATTTGGGCAGAGCAAGGCGCCTTTAGGACAATGCTGTCTGCCTCCCAGCTTCTGAGAAGACTTTTGAAAGAGCTTTCAAAGCCCTTTTTGAAACATGCCTGCTTATTTCTGGTTATTGCAGAAGTTGTGTAAGCCATTTGAGACAGAAAGCAGTTTCAAATATGCAGTAATTTTGTCTGCAAGGGATTATTTTCTTTTCATGTCTGTGAAAGACTATGTAGACAGGAATGTTGATGGTAAAGTTGATGCTATCCTATAAATTTCCCGCTGTGTAAAGCTACAGAAATTGACACGCTTCGGAGTCTTACCCCCATATTGCAGTAACTACCTAATTTTTTTTAATAAAAAAAAAGGGGGGGAGTGACTTGTAGCTAACCATTTCCACACAGCAGAACAAAAGTGACAGAATAAACGTCTACAAGATACCTATTTAAAGAAGTTTTAAAAACTTGTCTTTCATCACATTAAGAGAGCACCTGCAGAGGTATTACCCCTCTTCATTTGCCTACAATATTACCTTGTTACAAATTCCAATGAGCAGTCATGTTATAAAACTTCACTCAGTCAAAGGAAGGGGGGGAGGGAAAGATTGAAGCAAAATAGTTGGAGCCATCAAAACTTTCATACCCAGCACACTAATTTTAATCCCTGACTTCAAAAACTATAAGGTAGCACAGTATCAACAAGCAGATGTTACAGGGGTGCTGTAAGTACTGCAGAACAAGAGCTTCCTTCTAAATCCCATCTAAAAAATTGCTACAGCACAAAGGGCAGGATAATGGCAGGCACAAGACCAAGCTGGCCCTGCAATAGTGCTGCCTCTTCAGGAAACAAAATTAAAAACCCTTTAATGTTGAGCAAGAGTTCTACTGTACTTCAGAAATATGCTAAAAAAACAAAACAAAAAAAACCCAAAAGGCTGGAACCGTGGCATGCAGCAAAATAAGGAAGGAACTACAAGCAAGGGCAAGGAACTGCAGGAAGTGCAGCACCTGGGCAAGGCTGAGTGGAGCAGAGAGCACAAAGTGGAGGGACTGAGGTAGCAGGACAGAGGAGAGGATGGTGACAAGGCAACCAGAAGTTGTAATTACAGCTGAGGAATTCCAGAACTCATAGCACTTGTCCTATCATACTTTCTTACACAGCTTCAATTCTGTTGCACATCCCTACCTGTACAGCTGAAATAACGGCAATGGTTTGTTTCACCTGGGTGTTGTGTGGATAAATGTGTTTATCAAGAGGTACAAACTCTACCACCAAGGCAGCAGATGTGCTGGAACACATTTTCCCTCAACATCCACTGCAGCTCAGGGTTTCCATGTGGTACCATTCCTCCCTTACCAGCAAGCACTGCTCAGCCTCACTAGCAAGGTGCATGTCCCCCCTAATTAGGGGGGGGGAACTGCTCACTCCATGAAAGCCTTTGGTTGCTAAGGGACAGCTTCAGTCATTCACACTGAAGACGACCTGACACTGGGATCAGCAGAATTTCTGTTCAGCCCTAGCAGTTTTGAGATGGATGAGCCACTGGATAGAATGAGGCTGCCAAGGGATGAATCAGTCATAGCAAAACTCTTGTGCAGAAACGCTGCAGCAGCAGCAGGCTGCCTTTAAGCTTTGAACTTGGCATCTGCTTTAAAGGTACATAGTTCTCAGTGTTTTAGGCACAGAAGGATCAAGACTTGGGGCTTTTATTCAAGCTTTTCAAATTAGTGGAGTCTTTATCCTGATATTTCTGCCTCTCCATTCCCCTTAAGTAAAATGGGAAGGCATCACTTTACTTTGGAAATAGCTACATTTGTGTTAGCAAAGCCTGTAAGATACCACAAATAAAAGCATTACCAAAAAACGTTGTTATAACAAGTCTATTCAAATCAGGATTCAAATAATCTATGTGGACAACACACCTTAAAGCATAAAATCTAAAACAAATATCAAATTGCTTTTAATGCCATCCATCTTACAAATTTAATGAGTCATACATCCATGGAATAAATATATGACCTCATAATTAAGAGCAATTGTAAGTATGCACACATAAGGGATCTCGGTTTTTAAAGAGCAAGATGAAATACAAACTTATTCCATTAGGAACTGGGAAAATGTTTGGGAGCAGTTTTTTTAAAATAAGAATTAAGATATTACTATAGTAGCAGAAGCTATCAAGAAGAAAGTATTCTCTCAAAGTGTTTTTTTTCTGCAGTGTTGAAATAAAAAAAAAAAATGTGCCTTTCCCCCTTCTCATCTCTACTGAAGACAAAAATCCCAGGCTAAATATATTACTCCTGTAAACCATCATAGCATCTCTACACTGTGTAGTTAATCCCTTTTTTCCTCAGTGTTTTCACACAGGTTTCACAGAATGGGTCAGGCTGACAAGGGACCACAGTGGCTCATCTGGTCCAACATCCCTGCTCCAGCAGGGTCACCCCAGAGCACACTGCACAGGATTGTGCCCAGATGGTTCTGGAACATCTCCAGTGAGGCAAACTCCACAGCCCCTTTCATCAATCTGTTCCAGTGCTCAGACAATGCACATGAAAAAAGTTCATGTTAAGGTGCACAGGTTTCTGCCCACTGCCTCTTCTCCTGTTAGCGTTAACTTGGTTTCCATGCCATCTCATTAGTCACTTTGGAAATCTCAGATACAAACCAGATGTTTATAACTCTTCCTAAATTTCTAGGGGAAGCATAATTCCCACAGCACTGCCATCCATGTGCTTCCCGTAAGATAGCTAAAAAATATTTCATATCAACTTCCACTTTCAAAACATGCCAATGACATAATTGAGAGAGAATGGAGAAAAATGCTTCAATGCATGCACTTTATACATGAAAAGGCTAAGAAAATATCATAATGCAGGGACTGCTGCAAATATTTCACAGAGTTGAATTACACAAATATAGCAGAGCAGGGATGCAGTACATTTGAAATCCTTTTATGAAGTGATCCCTAATCCCAAAGTCCATTGGTCATAACCACATTGGCAGCCATCACTAAAAAATTTAATTTTAAATGCAAGGAAATTGTAAAGAATGCTCATTTTATTAAAACTAAATGCAATGCTAAAACAGATAAGCAATTACCATGTGAAATTTTTACTTTCTCTTTTAAGTACGGATGACATTTATTCTTCCACAGGATTTGCTTTCCATTGGCTGTGTTTTAGATTATATTAATTAAAACTATAAGCCACCCTCTTTTATGAGCAGGAGGATGCAGAGTTGCTAGGAAACAAAGTTATGATCCCAGTGTAAACTTTCCTGACAGCTAGAGGAAACACTTCATTAGAAATCCAACTGGGTCATTTAGGGAACAGAATAAAAGAGACAAGGGAAGTGGGAGTCTTTTCCACATTTAGTTCCTTTAAATTAATAGGACATTTTGTGTGGGCAAATTCCTGCATCTTATGCTTAAAAAAAAAAAAGCCTATCTTTGAGGAAATAACCTATTGAGAAATATTAAACAGAAAAGAGCTTCCTCCCTGACTCACCCCTCCAATCAACTAAGAGCCACTTAACACCCCATACAAAGCCATAGCCGCAATATTTGCAAACTAATAGCAAGTCTCTAGCTGGAAATTTGGGAGCTTATCAGCTGAAAGGAGCTGAAGAGGCTCAGAACAGGTTTGCAACCATGGAATAGTGTGACCAGACTCAGAAATGGCACTTGTCACAAATATATGAGGCAACCAGAAGGATAATGAATATGGCATTAAGGACTTAGGGGAGCTCATCTTTAACATTAACCCTTTTAATCAGTGATGTTTGGTTTGAATTGGTACAGAAAGGTGCAGACACACATGAAAGATCCCACATGAAAGATCCCTTTATTAAGGAAATGGTGTTATGACAACACGAGACCTCAGGAGCCACGCTACGCAAACAGAAGCTATATCTATATACACACACAAATATGTTTATATGTATGTACTTGGATATGATTCTAAAGCAATGATAGTGCATGTAAGTTTCCTAAGTAAGTTTTCATATCTACAAAACTTTCTCTCTACAACAGGACTGCCTCTAAAGAGTTCAGGTGGCTCTTTTTCCATGGAAATGACTTTTGCTCGTTTAGCCAAGTGAAGCAAACAAAGACCACATACTGGGAGCAAAGCATACAGGACAGAGAATATGTGCTCTCAAATCCAACCCGAGACACCTAAGGGTTAATTATCATTCAATCCTTATCAGACCTCTGTAACCATTGAACTCGCTTGCTTCTGGAGTAGGTGTTCACTTGAGGTTTACTGACACACCAGTGGAAAAAAAAAAAAAGACCCCCCTACTTCCTATCTTACAGTTGGCTGCACATTTGGGTTTTTCCCACACCCACAGAAGAAGGAAGTCCTCTAGAGAGGAACAATCATTCTCACCTCATTATCAGTCCATCTGTGAAAGAACTAATTTCTAATCTAAGATCAGCTGCTGCTGCAGAAGACCACAGCATGCTGAACATCTCCCTTGACGTGATAGTTTGCCTTCCTTCAGCCTGGAGTTTCAAATAAGGAAAGCCTCACAGGAAGGCAAGAAAACTGAAACTTAGTGTAGGTTCAGTCTGGGTACCTTCCCAAGGGTGTCCAAGGGCAGCTTGGCACCCAAGCTCGGCCCAGTGCCCTCCTGCACCATGGAAATTCCAGAAGGGTGCAGCTCAGCTGTGTCAGAGCTGGATGTTGATGGCAGTGAAGGGGAGGTGTTGCCCTCCTTCCAGATTCTCTCCAGCAGCAGCCAGCCCTTGCCAGCCCTTGCATTTTCATCAGCCCTGCAATCTTGACCACCAAATATCATAAGAAATAACATGATTTTCAGGCTGTGCAAAGGGATAAAAGACCAAAAGGCAACGCAGAAATCCCTCCTTTATAATCCATAAGGATCAAAATTAAGGCCCGCTGGGGGTGGATCATGAGAGTCTGGCAGAACACACTCAACACCAGCAGTGGCATCAGTGAGCACAGCTGGGTGAGAGGCCATCACCACTCCCAGCAGGCTGCATGGATACTGTGCTCACTACAGAACCCTTAGAAATACCAAAGAAAAGCATGCCCTTCAGTGCTTTCCTCAGTACCTTTCTCCACAACACACATTATTTAACTCAGTGCAGTCTGATATAGAGAACAAAGTGCCCAGCACTTGCCATGTCCACTGTGACTTGGTTAAAACCATGGTTAGCAAAGCACAGTGGGTCAAGAATAACAATTGAAACACAAAGGCTGCATCTAGATTCCTTCCAAGGTCTGTTCTGAAGCAACGCTAATGTTTACAGATGTTTACAAAAAAATCTCTAGCCTGAGCTCCAAATATTTTTAATAACAGAAATGCATTACTCTAGGAACTTTATAGGAAAGAGCTAGTTATCAATAAATCTGTTAGTACTGTTTCTGAATGCAATCTTGGCCTGGACTTCGTTCTCAGATCACCACTGCTATAACAGCTCCATTAGCATTCTTGACAAAACCTGCTAACGATTCCATTAGTGCCTATGTACACTTTGCAGTACTGATCTGACAAAAAAGATGAAGTCTTGGACATCACTATAATAAACACTCATCTTAGAGGACAGGATGTTTTCTCAACACCTTTGTTGCACATTGTTGACTGGACAGAAATCCAGCACTGCAGGTAAAATTTGCCTTTGAAAGGCTACAGGATGGTTTGCAAAAAGGGCTTGGTAAAGCTCCCCTTTGCTCCACAAGAAAATTCCCAAGCTCCTAAAGTTCGTCAAGATTCACAGCTGATCAGGTTAAAAGCCAATTTACATGAAGTTTGATCATGACAAAGGATTTTTAATTGGAGCAATATATGCAGAATATATTTAGGGTAGGTCTGCACAGCCTGAACTCACAAAATATCATGTCTAAAGCTTAGCACTGAAATAAAACAGAAGCTCAAAGGAGAACTCTAGCCCATTTTAAATACAATTTTAAAATATACCTTTTTATTGCTTTATATCTGTGATGATTTTTAAAGACAGACAGCACTGGCAAGCAGGTGAAAAGAAAGGAGAAAGCTGAATGTAGACTCCCCCTGCATTGGAACAGTGGCTCCCCATTTATCAAGACTCCGTAGGACTGTTCAGTCTTTCAACAACAGGAAAGCAGAAGCTGTATCTGCAGGGGTTTACGTGTCAGGTCAGTCTACAAGGAATCACAGGCCTGACGCAGAGGCAGAGGATTCACCTTCCCCACTCCCATCCATCCCCCTGGGAGACCTGCAATTCCCCAAGACTGCTTTCCTGGAGTGGAAAGTATGGTCTAAAGCATTCTCTAAAGACACCTACTGCTGCTAAATCAGGGGCAAGGCAGCAACTCAAAGGCCATGGAAGAAACAGCCAAGCACTGCTGCTGTTCCTCCTGATTCAGGGCACATAGCCACTGTTTCACTTAGCACATTTAGCTCTCTGCTCCTCCAATAAATGTAAAAATCCTCAGAAAAAAAAAAAATCCTCTTAATTGCCACTTGCTGATCAAGATGTTGTGTGAAAACCATTTAAAATTTTAAAATTAAGGAAAAAAATTGCTGAAAAGAAGACCAGCTCTCATAAAATGGAAATAGTGGAACAAGAAGATTCTTGAGGTATTTAAGTAAGTCCTCTTAATCTGCGATTTCTGAACATTAACAGTGGAAGCAAGATTTTCATTGATTATCCCTTGTGGTGCAGGGAAATAAATTGATGGCCTCTTCTTCAAACATCACTGTTTGGGCTCCAAATACTAAGTAATTCCTCTGAGCAATAGAAAAAACCCTGCTGAGAGGGAAAGATTTTGGAAGAAATTAGCTTGTATTTAGTTCAGAATCACTGTCTGTAGCCAAGTAAAATCAGGGCAGAGATATTTGCACAAGTCCAGTCAGGCACTGTAACTTAATATTTACTTTGAATAAAATCCCAGGAGCTATTCTGGGATATTCACACAGAGGGAACTGAAAAACACTCTTTCAGGTGGTTTATTTTATGTGAATGCAATCTAACTTGCTAGTCCACATATGTCAGGGCTGTTTTGCTCATAATCCAACAGATTCTCCAGAGGAACTGCCTGCAGGAATTCAACTAACAAAGCCTAATTCCAGAGTTATAAACAGTTTCTGGATGGCTGAAGAGAGCATGACAAGGGCACACCACTGACAAACCTCCAGGTCACATCAATTTCTGTTGGCCATATATATTTGCTTCAGGCTTAAGGTATAAAAAAAAAGGCTAGCCTTTCCCTTCTCTACATGTATACTCCAACCCTCCAAGACTAAATAACTTATCAATTTTCAGGGCTACATTAACTGCTGACTAGTTGGGTGCTAAGTTAATTAAGCTTGTCTCCTTTTCATTATCAGATATGGCCCAGTACTCATTAAACAGAATGCCACGGTCATTAGAGTTGTTCTGAGTGCAGTTTTCTAAAGGAGGAGATAAACAACCTTGTGTCTTTGCTAAACGTCTATCAATTTTGTATATATACTAAAAAAAGCCAAACACAAAACCCCCAAACATGATGTGACAGCTATCTCAGGTGGCAGAGCAGGGGGGGGATATTATCCTGATTTCAGGTGGGGTAGAGTCAATTTATTCTCAGTGGCTGCTACAGCACTGTGTTTTGGCTCCAGAGTGGTTAATAACACACTGATGGTTTGAGGTTTTGCTGAGTTATGTTTATCTTAAGGTTGTTTTTTTTCCTTGCTTCATGCTTCGCTGCTGAGGATGTGCACAAAAGAAAGCCAGGAGGGAACGCAGCCAGGACAGGTGACCCAATGGTCAGAGGAGTATTCCACACCAGAGAAACATCATGCCCAGTATATAAACTGGGAGGAGTTACTCAGAAGGGTGGCCAGTCTGGGTTCAGGAAGGGGGTTCTGGCATCAGTCAGCACAAGGTGAACAGCTGCATTGTGCATCACTTTCTTTTATTCCACCTCTTTTTTCCTTCTTAGTCCTCCAGATCGATTACAGCAGTACAAAGTCACTCAGTAAAAAAGCTTTACTAAAAAGAGTCAAGCAGAACAGGGAGAGTCAAAAGGATGAAGAAGCAGGACCATCAAAAGGGTGACTCTTAGGGCCATCATCAAGGTCATCATTGGAATCAGAAGAGGAGACAGAAGAAGAGACAGAAGAAATAACCATGACTTGATCCCTATCCCCAAATGAACTGCAGGAGATATGAAAATATTTCAGCTTTTGGCCACATCAACTGAGACAATGGAGCCAAGAGTGTGGAGTCAGAGGGTAAGGAAGCCAGCTGGGATTACTTGCCAATGAATCAGGCATTGACAAAACAATGGGGAAAAAAACCCACAATCCTTTATCTCTGAGTGTGAGGGTAAGGTGTCCTAATAAAGATGATATTCCACTTCACTCAGGCAAATGGACCGCAACAGAGGAAGGTATTTAATACCTGAGGGAATCAGCCATGGCAGAAATTATGTATTTTTGGAACCAGGACCTCCTCCCCAGAGAGTCTTTATATAGGATGCAATTTGAAAGCATCTCTTTCTGCCCTTTCCCATGGTCCATACTGAAAAAAAAAAAACCATCTGGATGGATCAAATGAAGTCCAAATGAAATTAAGTCTTCCGTAATGCAAACAACAAATGTGAATCTTGGGTAAAAGAAAAGGGTATCAGAGTGGTTTAACAGAAGCTGGTGTCCACCATGAGCTTCAGTGGCAGAGGAAGCAAGGAAGTATTTTGAAGACAAATCAAGATCCGTGAGCAAGACACGTATTTTTTAACATCTGTCTGCATCTTCATTACCCGTCAAGTAATAAAATAATGGAAGTTCATGGACTATGGTTAGCAGAGATTTCATATACTGCCTAAGAATTCTCTAGCTAAGGATTCTGGTACTTGCCAAGGCTGATGGTGAAGGAAGCCTGTTGTAGTTCTTTTACCCACTTAAAGACATACTAAATAAATAACAGAATAAAACAAGTAACTATGGCTGAGGGTTGAAAATAATTCAGAAATTAAGTGTGAGGGCGAATCCAAGTAATTTGTGCAGCTGCAGCATTCCCATAACAGAACAACAGATTTATCTAAAATTTCCTTGTTGCATTTCAATATTTTGCAGCCAAAACCAATTGTTTACATGAAAAGAAATACTTTTTTCTTTCAAATAGATGGAAGCTGGACGAGAGAAAGCTAAGTTACCACCTGATAGTTCTCAGAGATGACTGATATTTCAGCAATACATTTATACACTTTCCAGTGTAATTCCAGTTAAAAGCATTACCAAGAAAGAAGATTGAAAATTGATTCAAGACCTTCTCTGCACTTGCATTCATTTTTCTTATTGTCAGAGGCAGTCTATTCATAGAACGGTGATATGTACAGTATTTAACCTGAACTTTAGGCCACCAAAGATTATAGTTTTAGGTTACAAGCTTACGGAAGTGCTCTATTGGATTGCAGTTACATCTCTGATTTATAGGTACAGTCTCCTCAAATTAGAGGCAAATTGACAACCAGTTTGTGATTTCTTTTTTTTTCATCTCACCATAAAACACATTTTTCATATAAAAGAGCATCAGAAATAGGTTTCTTTAAGAAATTTAAAATACAAAAATTCAAGTTTGGGCTTGAGATGCAATGCATATGAACAGCAAGTTCACACTAGCATTGGGCTGAGCTATTACTTTATGTTGCTACGTGAACACACACAAGGCAATTCAGGACACCCCAGGAGTACAGTTTGTTCCACGGACCACAGAGAGCTGCAGCTCTTCATTCCAGCCTTATAATTTAGTTAAAGGTGGACTCTGAGGTATTCCCACCCTCCAAGTGATTAAATGAGGTCATTTACATTGGTCTGCTGCTCACCTAATGTACATCTAGGAGGCTTGAAGAGCAAAAGCCAGCCCTGGCACAAACAGAAGGAATGTTAATTGAGGTCAGTAAGACAGGCATTTGCTTGCTGCAAGGCTGCCTTCCCCTCCATGAGCACAGGGACATCATATTATTCAGCTCAGAAAAATTCTTATCTCCTGCCTTTTAGTTAAATGCTTTCCTCCCCACCTCTTCCCATAATCAAGCAGTCTCTTCTTTTGCTTTTTCCAAGTTTGTGGAAAGGGGACTGCTGAAGGTCTAAGGCTATTTTGACTTATCTTTTTATACTTAGCAAAGTTTTTGCACAAGGTGTACTCCCCAAATCCCGGAGTTATCTGACTTTGTACATAACTAACAGGAACGGTAGCTTCTGCCTGAAACCTCCATCATCCCTCACCTGTCAGCTTAGATGACACCAACATTTATTTCTTTCAGGCCTCAAGGTACACCTCAATATCACAGAACAGAAAGAAAAAATAATAATAATATATTCCTAATTCCTTTATTTATTATTTAATTCTCACAGCACTTGCAGCATTTCACTCTGGTTTTGTACCTTTGTTGAAATCTTCACTCAAGAATGCTGAAAAGCATGGACAAAATCCCCCATAATTAAGGGGAAAATGAAAATCTGATACTTATGCCTTGTGATTCGTATAGAAAGATGTGTCACATCACCATATACTGAACTAGCAGGATGACAATAGGTACAGATGAAAGCTGGATAGTTTAACCTAAATATGGATCAAGACAGATTGGGTTGCACTGCCTGTCTACCTGAAGGAAAGAATTCTGGTAACAACGAGCTTTAAATCTACCTTCCAAATTCTAGAAACCACAAGCAACAATTCCATATTACATGGTGATATTTACTTTAGAAAGCAAAGAATTAATTAGCAAGATGTCCAGCTTAAAGACAGAGCTTTCACTCTAACAATTTTAAACCAACACAAGACATCCTGTAGAAGGTGAGCCAGGGCTGGAAGTCCCTGACAAGCCTCTAGTTATTCAAGGCAGGGAGGTTACTGTGTTATTCGATTTAAATATCTGCACTTAAACAAGAAACCAAGATTTCAGCATGAAACAAGGTACTTTTATCCGCAATATTCACCTTTAATTTAAAAGTAGGTATCAACTATGCTTGTGACTGCCCAAAGCACCTACATACAGCAATATTAGTTCTGCTCTCCTGAGATGAGACTCGCCTCAATCTGTTTTAAACACTCTTATCCCAAACACTACACTGTCCAAAGAGGACACTGAAATGTCATTCCAAGTATTTCTGTCAAAGGTTAAAGCTGTGTATTTATTTACTTTAAACCAAAGCCACCGTCACCATCAGCTTACCTGGAAGAAAGCTAGGATTTTAATTAAGAGAACAGCTTCTCAGGTAATTGTCACATCTAAAGTATCACTGGAAGCCAACTTCTCTCATCAAGGACAGGCCTATCCCAAATTACTTCATATCCCATTAAAGCAACATGGAGGAATCTGCAATTGTCTCTAACTCCAGATGACTCAGCACCAAGTTGGGTTTTTTGTTTCAATGAACATCACTATCAAATCAGAGCATCTGTGTCCAGGTCAACTGGACTTCCATAATCAGACTCTCAAAAAGCTGGCATTTTTGGTTCTGAAAGTTGCAAGACTTATATTCCTCCCCCCATGAGCTCTTTGCAAAAATACCATACGAGTCCCTTAATATCTTTTTGTAACTTCATTAGAAGATTTCTGGTAATATCCAATTTGCACTTTATTAAAAAGAAAAACAGCAAACCAAAAAGAAAACACAAAAAATAAATAGAAGGTACCACCTGACTACCTGACTCTACCCAGCAATTGCTATATAAAGAGCTGGCATCAGCAACATCCACAACATACAATGTCCAATCCTGAGGTAAAAAGCAAGGAAATTGAAGAACTAGAAGGTGGCTGATTTCAGTAGCATGACAGCACTGACAAAGCTGCGGGTCTGAACAGACACCAAGATGTCAACAGAGCACTGATGTGCTCATATCCAATACTGCTGGCAAGACTCTGTACCTGGATGTGGGGGAAGAAAGGAAAGACAAGACAACAGCAAAACTAGGTGTTACATAAGGACAAAGCATTACTAGATCAGATCCAGGTGGGAATGCAGCTTCTGGGCTTCCACCAGCCCTCAACAGTATCCTGTTTCTGGTGGACATAGACCTGGCACACTCCAAGTCCACAACACGTGCTGCTGAACACAAGTGGGGTTTGATTCAGTACTTGCCTCCAGCACGGCATTGCCCAAGGCTCACAGGGAAAGATGTAGCCACGCAGAGTTTTGGAATAGCCTCTGTTCTGCATGAGTTCTTCCTGAACTGAGCTGAGTAAATGAAACAAACCCATTTCCCTAGAAGCTACAGAAAATCAGTTCAATTACTGACAAATCAAGGGTGGGGGTGGGGGTGGATACACCCCAGCACCCTCATCCTCCTCCATCAGAAGCAGCAGGAAAGCATTTGAGTATCAGGAATTATAAACAACCTTCAGATTTCAAGGACAAAAGTAGTTTAGGGATATGCAAGATCTCTCCACTCCAAAGGTAAAACAAGACAAAAATACAATCAATAGCTTCAGAATCCCTAAAAAGAACACAGCAGATAGTTTTTTCAACTATCATTTCACAGATTACACACTTGAGTGAAGTGCTGTCCAAGCTAAAGCAGGCAGCACACGTTGTAAAGCTACACCAGGAAGACTGAGGTAGATTAACCGAGTTTTGTAAATGAAGTAGCTACTCTAAGTTTTGCATACACCCCATACCACCATAATTGTAAAAACCACAATTTTTGAAAGTACTGAGTCAAGGAATGGATAAGAGCCTGCACACCACAATCTGAAGCAGCTTTACCAGAAAAATGTGTATCTGTACCTCCTCCCTACCTGAGGTGAAAACGTACCACGAAGCATCCTTAACAGGAATCAACATATCAATTAACTGGGAAGAAGAGTGCACAACTCTGCAGCAACCCAACCTTTATTCGTGTTGTGCTGCCTTATAGAGTAAGGAAAAAATCACCCACCCTAAGATAAAACAGAAATCTGTTTTCTAATAGATCATAAAGCTGACTCAAAACAGTTCATAAACCTATAGTTGTAAAAAAAAAAAGTGTTAAAGCTGAAGGCGAATAGCAAAAGTTTGGCAGGCTTGATGCTGAAATAGAAAAGGATCCAGAATGGATTCAACTAGGAACGGGGTGAAATGCACACTGGATTTCAGCTAGGATACTGAATGGAGGAAAATTCTCCCACTGAATTAAATTCCGTTTTCTTGCTTTAAGTGTTCACCTTTTCAACGGCAAAGATGTCAGGAAATATCAAAGGATCAAAGCTGAGGTACAGAATGGCAAAAAAATCCAGACTGGATCTTCAACTTGCATGATGCATAGATGTTGCATGCAACAGAAATACAGGGAACAAGATTAGGTTTGTTTAAGCAAACAAAAAAGATAGTGCAAATTTAGGGATTTCCAGCATGTATCCTGAAAACACAGTCATTCACAGCAATGTCTGAGCATGGTGAGAAAGAGAAAGCACCACTACATGGACATGAATTAACCTCCAGTTTCACTGTCTCAGGAAAAAGGACAGCAGTGTGTGCCTCAGCCTAAGGATGAGCAACAATAAAACAAACAGCCACTTGGGGACTGCAAAAATATTTGAGTTACATTTTGCTCTCAGACGTGATACTGAAGGCTGTAATTGTCCAGTTGTATAGTGGGGAAAATTCCCTCCTTCACCACACTGCGCTACCAGAGAAATAAAATCAGAGCAAGTAAAATCTTCAGGTCAAGGGAAGGAAGATGGGCAATGCCCTTTTTTCCCACATGCACATTCCACTGGGAGCCCAGCAGTAAATCTTGTAATTCCAGGGGTTTTCAACCCACCCACAGTCTCCTATAAATAAAGGGACATGACCAGGCATCATTTCAAGGTCAGCTTTTTCTGTTGTTGACAAAGCTCACAACACAGGCAGGTTTCTCTCTGTATTTGTTGCCTGTTACGTAAAATCTTCCTCTGCTCCTGGTTCACAGTCCCAGGATATCCTGGCAAGGAAACACACACGAGGCTGCACTTTGAGATCATTTAAATAAAAGAGAATTATAATGAAGAGTGAAGGAAGGGGGAAGAGGAACTTTCAGAATGTTTAGCTTAAACATACTTACGGTTAAAACCTCCCACTGAGTTAAATTCAATTTTCTTGCTTTAGTGATCACCCTTCCAATGACATAAAGACTTGGAATATCAGAGGCAGCCAGTGAGTCCTTTAAATGGTACTGGATCAGAAAACATGACCACAACGTGGACCACTTAAACACAGACATCCACCTTTAGCAGCTGAAGTAAATACTCCGTAAACCTCTTCTCTGAACACAGAGTACAGTCAAACATTTTCTTGTAATGATAAAAGGGGAAGATGCACATCTAACAGTTTTTTGTTGTTGTTGTTTTTCCTAACAATAGTTGATTTTTTTTTTAAAGATAAAAGTCCCAAAAATGTCTTTTCAGAGATGGTGCATCTATCTCATGCCTAAAATTTAATTTGCAATGAGATTCTCATTGATATCAACAGGAAAAACCTCAGAGCAGTCCTACACAAATCTTAAGCTACAATATTGCAGAGAAACCTTCACAGCAGCAATTACTCAGCAATTTTAACCTAGAAAAATTACCAAACAGCCTCTGTCTTAAATACAATCCTAATATAAGATGAGGAGTGCTGTTTTCAGCAGGTATATGCCTCTTCTGCATGCCATGCACAGAGCAGGCTAAAGCAGCCCAGAAAGAATGGAAGATGGAGAAATTGACCTATGAAGAACTTTGCAAAATCAAAAATGCAGTGCAGTCCTCTTAAAGGGATCAGTGGCTTCACTAAACTAAAACATTTTGCTTCAGCCCTCCTATATCTTCCAACAAGGTTGCCACTGAAGCTCAGAAAGCCACTAACCTTCCTGAATGTCTGTTTTTGATAGAGCTGGAAGGATCTTGATAAAGAACACATCATCTTTAATCTGATTTTGAAAAAAAAAAAAAGCAGAAGCGCTGTTGAAAAACATTGTTTGTACCATTCACTGTCATACTATGAAACTTGACTTCTTATACTTCTATTTCCCATGAATCAAAAGTATTTCCCTGGCATTAGAAATGCGATATTGCATCTGAAGAGAAAAGTGTTCTACCAATCAGTGACATTTCCCTCTTGCCCCAATGTATCAACCTAACCTGAACTGAAGTCTCCTAAAATATCAACTATATGCTTTCATAATAGTTAAATGTCTTGGGGTTTAACTAGAGCTAGTGAAATAAAATTTACTCAAGGATGGTAAATTAAACTAGGCATGCAATATTTGAACAGGAAATTAGAGTGCGCAGCTATATATATATATTTTTTTAAAACCCTGTGATTAGATAAATGCAGACCTTTATGTCTTTCTTTAGTGAACCCATACCCTATGTTCATAGAAAATATGACAGTCCAGACAGTTTCAGGTCAGAATATATATCTGCTCTCACCATTACACTCCCTCCTGTCTGTGACACCTTGGATAATGCAACAGCCCACACCGATGCATTTCCTGAGCAAAGTTACGTTAAGGGGTTTTTGTTAGAGTTGAATCCAAATCAAATCCAGCATCTATACATTTCTAACAATTCGCTGATAAAAATATACACAAAGGCTCAATACAGTGGCAGGGAGATGTGATATAATGTAAAAGGAAAATCCATAAGAATGAAAAATAGTTTTGTGCTCAAGGGCAGAGCTTGCCCTGGTAATTGTTTCATGCATATGAAATCTCTCAACCTGAAACATGACCAAGTCCAGCTGACTTGATGCCACAAAAGTTCAGTGTGACCCCGGCACTTAAAGTTGTTTTAATAGCTATGAAGTTCAGGATGTCAAGTAAAAGCAAAACTTTAGTTATGGAGAAAAAAAAATAAAAATCAAAGTTATTTACCCTGACTGTGATGTTTCCACCCTAAACCAAAAAACAACAGAACTTTTACTAAGAAATCATCCAGAATAAACCAAATCCCTAGAGATTAATTTGAAGCAACAATCCTTAAAAAAATAACCTGCTCCCTATTCACAGGCCAGACTAAAAATTACCCTAAGTTACTATAAGCATACTTTTTAAATTAAATATTTAATAGAAAGGACCCAATCTACAAAGTTTCTTGAATCAAAACTTATCTACCAGTTTTCAATGGGATGACATAACAAAACTGAAAGATTAAACTTCTGCAGCTGAATATTAGGCTTGAAGGTATCAATGCTTTCATGCTGCTGAAAAAAGAATCTTTATATTTTCATTGATTTTTGACACCTTAAAGCGTTAATGATGCTATATGAAAAATTATTCAGTGACTATGGCAAGTAAAATTCATTATGGAGAAAAACAAACTACTTTATTCCCTGATTTTTTTTACTTCATACCTATAATTTGCATATAATATTGCTAAATACAGCCTCTGGGAAGGACACAATGTGAATGAAGAGAGATTGAAGATAAATCAACTACTTGTGCATGGTCAGGGTGACCTGTAGAGACAGGGCTGAGAACTCCCTGAGCTTCATGCTGCAGAAACTCATGTACCCTGTAAGTTACAGGGAAGCTAGTAACTTACTTTTCATTTGGAAATAGAAATTTCTTCCATTTTCCTGTGGTCCAGCAGCTTCCACTATTAGCTTCCCCTCCCTCAGGGCAGGCTTTTCTTCTGCTAGTAAGAGTTACAAGTATAACTAGAATTGTTCACAGCCATGCCAGGCCCATTTCCCAGCAGCTGGAAAGTTAACTTTTAAGAGGACTTCATAGTTCCCCCTGCCCTTTTTCTGTCATAGAGATGCCACAGGAAAGCTGCCAACCCCTCACCAGAGCAGTGCAAGTCCAATATATAGAAGCATTCCTATTTGTATAATTCTTTGTACTGTACACAGTTTTATTAGAGATTCTGTGCCACAGAATAACATTAAATCACAATTTTCAGAATATTCAGCACATTGAAGGTACAGCTTTTTCCACCACAGAATGACAGCTTAAGCTTCACTTATGCGATCTATAATGATACAAAACCAGCACAGAACCCTGGCACAAGTCAGGGAAGTAACTTTCCCTGGAACTTGGAAAGAAGGAAGAGTTGGGGGTTCCCCACACCTGCTCCTAAAATGATGATCTCTAAAGATCTTCCAAAAAGAGCAGGGTCATAAACACAGCTGTTATTTGGGCATTCAGCACAGGGACTGTGTGAGTGAGCATAGTCCAGTGGTTACATACCCCAGAAGACAATAGTGATAGTGTCAAAATTTGTGGTGTGATCCTTTCTCCCCTCTCCTGAATCGCCCTGTGACATGTGTTACCTAGTAAAGAAGTCTCACTTCTAAAAACCTACAGTACCACACCAGGAGAACATAGGGAGAAATAATTACACGCCAGTGCAAGTGCACAGAGACAAGGAAGAACTGCACAACATTTCAGGTAAATTAAGATGACAGGAAGTTGAAGAGTTCAATGATCAGTCTGTTCAAATGTTATAGCACAAAAACAAAACCAAAACTTTTTAAGCACCAGAAAACAAACAGATTTCCCCCCCCCTTCCCAGCTTTCACCAAGCAGATAAAATTCAGCTTGCCGTTCTATCTTGCTCTGGCAGACTGAGGTAGTTTCTAGGTCAGATACAGAAACTGATGTTTCCAAAATAGCTACGTGACCATTCCTTCAAGCACCCTCAAGCACATCTTAGTGCACAAACACTTGCTTCGGAGCAGGTATAAACTCAGTCCTAGATCCATGAGAAAAACTGTGGCAGTGAGGAAGAAGGTTAGACAAAGCCCCTTGGAAAAGAGAAGGAAAGAACAGATCTAGAGTAAGACTGAAGGAGAAGGATGGGGGAGATGTCTGCAGGAGAACACAATGCAGTGGCAAAATTACCACCTGGGGAAGGGACAAGCCAGAAAACAGGATCAAAACTCAGCTGCCAGGCAAAGAGTGAAGGATCCTACCTTGTTAGGAAACAGGAGACAGTATGGATCAGAAATGGGATGTGCTAGAATGGGAAGTGAAACCAGGGGAAAAGGCACACCTGTAGGGCAAGTTAGCAGGATGCACAGAATCCTACGCATAAGGGGAAGCAGTGGACACTGCCTCTTCCCTGCTCTCATTTTTCACTTTCTTCTACCTCTTTTGTTCTATTTTTGTTTGTATTTCCCCCCCTCCTCTCTGAACGACCCAAACCCAGGACTTATACACACTCCGGCCTCCCCTAATTGAGCCTTGCTCAGTTCTGGTTGCCACAACTCAGATAAAAACCATGTCTTGTGTTTGAAGTGGAGAGATTCAAGCTCAGCCATGTAGAAATGCAGCAGTACAGCACAGTCTGTCCTAGAATGTGAGATGTGAGAAAAGAAAAATAGTTGCTCTGATTCGATATTTTTCTCATTGCATCAAGATTTTCCCAAAGTCTCATAGACCCAGTGCTGAATCATGTCAAAACACAGTACAATTGCTGGAGACAACTCTCTTGACATGCAGTGCCATATTATACAGCATTCACCATCTCCAAACAGCTGTCCTAACACAAAAATCATCTGTCAGTCAGGTCTGCAACCCCCTCCAAATTGCTGTAGAGAACTTGGAGGAAAGTGTTCCAAGTGTTTTATCAGTATTTTAAGTACAATGATTTGTTACACACCTTGGTTTAGTTAAATTAGAGATTCTTTTATTGCTGTCATGGGAAAAAAAAAAAAAAACACAAAAAAAGACCACAGCCACTGGAGTCTGGAAAAGCTGAAGCAATGCCTTAAGAACCTGTAATTCTGCCAGTGGATGACAAGTAATTGAAGAAACAAACTATTTACAAACTTATTATAAATATTCAGTTGATACTGAGAGTATTAAATTTGTCCTTGGTACTCTGAAAGGTACTTGGCACTTAGACATGAAACTCAATTTTTGTAATGCAATGAGCTAGAAGAGGCAGCAACCTGGTAACTCCATAGAGGTTAAAGCTGACATGAGTAAAGCTGACAGGGCTTCTCTCAAAAGATCAATGCAATTATGGGACCTCAATACCAATCTTCTGTATCACAAAGCAGCCACTCAAAGATCCAGGGAACTGACTGCTATTAGTTCAGCTAAACAAGATATTATGAAATAGCACCCTTTAAGCTTTTTTTTTTTTTGCTTAAACAGGAGAATTACACACTAAATCAGGTTAAGTATAAAGGGTCCCTGCCATCACTAACCATTATAAATTATTAACGTACCCCAAGCCAGGGCATGGCTGAGCCCATTTTTCTACTGAGCAAGTACTGCTGCTGCTTGGTACAAAAACCTTCTGGAAAAGTGCTGCTGTTTCTCTGCATAGTATAATCCTTGACAGTCTCTCCCTCACCACCATGAACTCCTTCAGCTTTTAGTTTCCACGGCTTCCCATGGTGAGAGTCACACAGCTCAGTGGGCACCATCACAGTGCCACTCAAGCACCTCCTCTGTCTGCATTATTCTGAGAAGGACTTGAGGGTTTTCAAGGCTTCAAGAGTCAGACCATGGTTTCAGACAAGGACTTTTTCTAACTCTCTCTTTTATACTGATGCTGCAGTGAATTTCCATAGCAAGAGCAATATCTGCTCCACAGTTGTTAAAGGCACAGGCACTCTGTGCCTTTAAGTTTTTTGCAAGACCCATTGCTGTAGCAGCAAACTTCCAGGTGTTTCCTTTCTGACTTTCAGCCTTGATCTTCTGAGCGTAATTTCCCCAACAACCTCAGCCTAAATCTTTTCACCTCAGGCAAGTGCAGATCCATATGGCACAGCAAATAATGACATTACTCATACAGGATCCACATCATATACAATAGCAACACTTGCCATACAGCAATACCATGGAAAGGGTTTCTGTAGTTGTTCTCCACTATACCCAGAGGAAACATCAAATTAAGAACAACTTAATTTCCTTGGGCACGTGGTGTTGCTTTTTTCTTCCTGAGATGTTAAGTATTGACCAGTGACAACTCTTCTGCTTTAGGTGTAAATAAAAAGAAAGTTTTTCTGTGTTTATTGATGGAAAGATGGTGTGATAGAATAAGAAAACAAGCATTGGGTGATATTTGCATTCCTGTGAAGAGCCTTGGCATCTGAGTCAAGCACTGAAACATTTTACAGGCATAATATCTCCATGGATTTAAAAAATTCTGTGAACCAACTACTACAGACAACATAACTGAACTATTTCAACTCAATAGAGCCAGAACATGCATGGTGTGTTCATCAGCTCAGGGTTCTATTATCCCTTTTCCATTTTATGGAAAAAATTACATAAGCAAATACTTTCCATGCTCCTCTGATACACCTCTACTATAAGTTAGAAAAAGCTAAAAATACTGTTCTAGTGAAAAATCTTTTTTTAAACAGATTACAAAGGCTTCTGTAAATTTGAAAATGCAAAAGCTGTGTGTTTTACAGTGATCCTGCTTTCACTGGAGGAGGTGAGGGTGCTTGCTAGCAGGAGCTCCGCTAGAACAGGAGAGGAGTGCTTGCCCAGAACAGCTGGCTCAGCCCCCAGAATTGAGTGATGCCATGGATGGCAAACACTTTTCCCAAGGACAGCAAACACCAGTGGCCCAGGAAACTCACTCCCATCCTTGCCTGCCCACCACTGCTCTCTAACCATGGCTGAACACCTTCTGAGGGACAGCTCTCAACAATCCCTGCCCTTTTTTTTTTTCCCCCAAGGGCTACCAGAGTAGTACCAGAGTACCAGATGGTACCAGAGTACCATCCCAACAGATGACAGCCAGTGATCCTCTACCAGCCATAGGAGCCAGCACCAGGATGCTTAAAGAGGGCTCCTCCACCACTCAAACTACCACAGAATGGTCAGCCAGCCTCTCTCAGAGCAAACAAATGAACTGATAAGCAAACTTAGCCCTGTGGCTAAAGCCAAATCCTCTTAGCCAACTCTTGTTATCAGAGGGTCAGGCTGTTCTCAGCTTCCAAAAACAAACCTCATGAAGATGGTGCAAGCCAGACAGTGCTGAAATATCTTTCACAATGCTCTCCACTAGGCAGTAATAAAGCACAAGCAATTGTAAACAGATGTTCAGTCTTAAAGCAGCTTTCAGCTGCAGTATATAAATACAGCTTATGCTAAAGAAATGTCTTCAGTGAATTTTGTTAACAACAGCTCATCATGAGAAGCCAGCATGTTTGTGTAGCAGCATTACAGATTGTTATTGAGGCTTTATGGGTAGAAGTAGGTCAAATGGATTTATACAGCAGCCCTGACAATATAGTTGTTACTAATATAGGTGTAGTTAAGTTTATCACCAAACAATGTATTCTTATCTCATTTTCTCAGTACTACAGAGCAAAGTCCACAATATGATGCACATATTATGTACACATCGGAGCAGCAGACAGCTGTGTTATTAAAGGCACTGCACTTCCAACAACACTGCTCTCTAAGCAGTTATGAATCATGAAATAAAACATTAAAAGTGATTTCTTTTGTGTGGACATGAAGAGAAGCTTTAATAGAATAAGGTACTTCACTTGGCTGTTGTTATGCCACAAAAAGCGTTCGTGTGCTATTAAGTAATTTGGCTGATTAACTCTTGTATACCAGGCACAAAGCTGGTGGAAGCCAAAGACAAATGCCATTACCATCTCATTAACTAGTATCAGAAACACTGAAAACATGTTTTGTTTTGCAACAGTAACAAACAGACATCATTCTTACCTACACAGAATATAAAAGCAAAACAACAAAAAAAGTCCTTTTATTTTTCATTGAAATATGCAGAGGTTTTTTGGAAGCCTTTTATTCTCTTCTATAAAATACTGATTTTTTTTTTTTGTTTGAAGCTAATAAACTGCATCTGCCAAAAATCACTTATGTCACTCAAAAAACAATTTACAAACAGTCAAAAAAAATTACACGTCTTCTCTGGCTTTAAACCAAGCTAAAGTCAATGAACCAAGTCAGCAATTCCTAAAGTGCCTTGGGGCTAACATTTCCCATAACTTCTCACATGTCTGTAGGAACATCCTTCATCATCTTGTAGCAGGGTTGACCATGCTGAACAGCAGCTCCCACAGGCACAAGCTTTGAAACCGCTTACCCTCACATTTCTAAACTGGGAATTATGTAATTAAAAGGCAATTTAGAGCTGCTTATTTTTCCACAAAAACACCTCATCTGATGATAACATTATTGGCCAAATAAGGAACTTCTTCCCCTGCTCAACACTCAACTCAAATAGAGTTACAAAATGCAAGCAGCTTTCAGCCTGGTTTGAGCAGCTCCTTGTATGCCCTCCAGGTCAGAAGACCCAAAAAGCAGGAGGTACCACTCAGCCAGGTGGCACCACTCAGCCAGGTGGCACCTGCAGGTGCCACTTCCAGAGAAGCTGTAGATCACAGAGGTTGTGGGGTTTAACCAACAAAAACCCAGACACCAGGTACATCCCAAACATTTCACAGAATCAGCTGTGCCAACCCACAGCGCCCCAAAACACGGTACTGCTGCTTCTCTTGCTTGCAGGAACACAATCACATGGCCTGTTCTAATGCCACACTGCATTATTCTGTGACCATGTTTGCCCTCCAGCTATCCTCATCTGTTGCCCAAGATCCTGATGGCTTCCTGTTGCACTTATTGAATAAACATCAAGTGACTGCCCATTTAACTGAAAGGGTTTTTCTGTAGTCATGAGAGGGTGGGAGAGAGAAGAGTGTTAATACTTCTGTTGCCCAGCAATCCAACAACACACAACTTAATCCATTTTGGAGCTTTCTTCAACGGTCCTTTTAGTCATTTTGTCTCCAGGAGAATGCCCCCAGACTCTGCACACCTCCTCTTAGCAGAATATTTCCATACCACTAATTATTTTTGCTTCTTCTACCTCCATCTCTACAATCTTGTCAGCAGCACAGCTAAGAAACTAACAGCACACTGATTTCCAGGTGGCTGCACACCATACTGAGGGTGACTGTCATTATTTCCCTTGTTCTTTCCACAACCTACTGGAAATTATGTTTCTTTATGGTGGCAAACCATTTGTTATTTGTAGACTGCAGTTAGCTCTGAAGCCAGTAAAAAAGAACATCAACAGCACACATTATTCCCTCTGTTGTACATTAACTTTCACACACCAAGGATCAGTTTGACCCTCCATGTGCTACACAGTTGTTTTATTTTGCCAGTTCCTTGCAAAGCTCCTTAGTGTAGCACATATCTATTAAGCAGCAAACAGGATGCCTCAGGGTTCAAGAAACCTAACTTTAACATGCAATATCTGAAATTGACCCTGGTATTTTTTGTGATGTAACTGAAATAGTAGTTTTGTTCCCCATAGCTTATCATCTTCCTTTAGGACCCCTCCTCCCTCAGTTTCCTGGGTATATTTGGTATACTTTGGCACCTTTCAGAGGATTGCAACTATAAACTTGTCTGGGGACGTGGCTGGAGACAAACACCTCCCTCTGTGATCCATGTGACAAAAGCTTTCCTTACAGTTCTGCACCCACCTTGAAGAGGGGTTTTGAATTTCCCGGGCACACACATATGATGGGTTATGGTCCTAAGTCATTTACTTGGCCAATGACACACCTGCACTTTGGGTTTAATGGGTTGGTTGGGATCCTCTGTGTTTGTTCAAATCCATCCTATGGTCACCCACTCAGGGACCTGCCTGCTTACAAGGCTGGTTGAGTTTCAGGCTGCAGCTTTTATGCACCAAGAAGGCAGGCACAAAGAAGAACTGAACAGCAGGGCTTCAGTCTGCTAACACCACCACACTGGTGTGTGCAATCCCTCCAGGCACATGCAGGAGCACCCCTTGGCCTAAAGCATTCAAAGCTCCTCAGCTCAGTTTGAAGGCAGAAGGCATCATTTATGCAGATCCAAGTATATTTATACCTCTCCCACAAAGCTCTGAGTCCCTCTCCTGATATTTACTACTCCAGACTTAATGTCTGGATATGATTCTGCTTAGAAGCGCTCCTCATAGAAATAACTTCTAATATGTCCATTAGCTTATCTCCAAATGGCCTCCAGCTGCACAAACAGCTAGGCAGTAGATGACAATATCACTGGAAGATCTCTGGTTGCTATTCAACATGAGTGAAGGTGGCCCATAACTGGGCATTTGTTGCTCTTTATAATAATCTCAGTGTTTCACCATTTGGCAGCATGATCAAAAACACTAAGAAGTCCACCTGGCTAAATCTGAGATGGATCTCTCCAAGAAAATTTGTTTCTCAGATGAGCATGTTTCACCCATCTAGCAATAACACTAAGCACATAACTGCACAAATTTATGTAAAAGACCAACACAGTGAGGGTGTTGCAAGAAGAAAAATGGGAACTAAGCAAAAAAAAAAAAAAAAAAAAAACCACCACTTCCACAAGACTACTCAAGAATTTAAACATTTGCATGAAAATGCTTGAAAAGGAATATAAAAAAAAAGGCAAAAGGTGGAGGAGTTGTAAGATATTGTAGTTACCAAAAAAGAAACAACCAGAAGTAAAGCCAGTAGAAAACAAGCAGACCTAAAAATGAGTTTTATTCTACAAGCATTTTGTGTATGCCTTGGTTGCACAACTAGGAGATTGCAGAAGCCAAATATATTTCCAACTCTGATGAAGGTCATTTGAAAACACAGGGTGAAGGGTGAGGGGAACATGGGGACAAAACTTCTTCTAAAAGAAAAAAGAAGCCTCCAAAGGCAATGAAAAAATCCAGGAAAATTTCTTAATATAGTCGAGGTTTAAAACACCTTAGAAATACAAAGATCCATAAAATACTTGAAAAGCTTTTTCAACACCTTAATATTGAAAAAGACTACAAGTCATCCTTCGAACATGACTGTCATGAGAAGGGGAAGTCTAGGGTTCAGAGTAGTTTAGAACTAGAACTTTCAGGAAGCACACAAAAGGCTTGTTGCAATCTCAAGACCCCGCTAAAGCAAAGCCTTACTTGGACTCCACGTGTGCTGCAGAGATAGTTGGCTTCTCCAGCTGGGTTAGTGAGAGCAGGATGCAAGGCTGGAGGGTTACTTTATAAGAAGCTTGCCATCAGTATGCCCAGTGTACCTACAGTTAATAAATCCTCAGGCAGCTCTGAGAGAGACTCTTTCCAAACAGCGCCGTGTTCAGAGTTCACCCCGAGCCATTGCAAACACCAGACTGCCATTAACGTGGGGATTTCTGGTGGGTGCAGACAAATACAGCATTGATTTCCTTCTATAGCCGTTCCCAAGACTGCTTAGAAAAGCATCACTGCTATTTGCATTTCAGAGGAAGAATACAACCCCAGGATCATTTGTTTTGTAGATAGTTGATTATGTCTTAGAAGAAAGGTTTCTCCTCTGTTCCCTGCTATTTTATGTTGAAGACAGAGGAAGAAAAAAAAAAAAAAAACAAAAAACAGCACTCTACAAACACTGTTTGTGGTTACTTCATTTCTTTGGACTACATCAAGAGAAATATTTTGGCAAAGTAATATTACCCAAGGCAACAACTATCACTCAGATGAAAAGAGCATTTCACGTATTTTCAGCCATCACTTAATCCAGTTTAGCATCTCTACTGACACTTCCACCTAGTTTTTTGCATCCACAATATCTCCAGCTGATGTTCATGCTGAAGGGCATTTTCTCTCAATTCAAGGATGGATCAAGTCCTTTTTGCTCCTGTAACAGAAGCAATGGGCACACACCTCAGGATAAGCAGCCAGATCAAATGTCTAAGGAAGAAATAAAACCCCAGATTCTGAGCAAAGAGAGCATCTGTTCTATAGTGGAATCTCTCCCTGGGGCTTCATCGAAATGCAGTTGCTTGTTGAAAGCAAGGAGGCAGGACAGATTCACTTGTTTTTCCTACAGCTATTCTTATTCCAGAGAAGCTGAAAAGCTAGGAGAGAGTGTCTGTGTAAATGATGGGAAAACTGGCACCTTGGACACTTGGGCATATACATTTGCTCTCTTAGAATTAGAGCTTAAATCAGCAGGGAGGGATCCATAAGCACTCCAGATAGATCTGTAAGGGAATTGGCCTAAGGAATATTTATTTATATGAGGCAGCACTGAAAGAACAGAGGCTTAGAGATGCCTGCTGCATGAGCCCTGGCAACACAGTACACCATGACATCCTGGCCATTAATTTTCACTGTCAGCCTGTTTTTTCCCTTTTTTCAAGGGCAACAAGTAGCTTAGAAACATGCCCATGAGGAGGGAAATCCAGGGTTTGCACTTTTACAAGGAAGCTGTTTCACTGAAAACCCATCCACCATTCTTCTTTCTGCATGACAGAAGCCTTCCAAAAGCATTTCTGAAAATGCACCAGGGACACCTAAAACACTCACCACTCTCTCCAAACAGCTTCAGTTTGGAAGGCAATTCATAGAGTACAAAGAAAAACAAACCATAAAGCCACATAATAGGCTGAAATATTACCCAGCTGTGAGAAAACATCAGAATTGATGCATGACAAACATTATATACTGAGAGAGAAGCAACACAAAACTGCTGCAGTGAAAGAAACATCCCCACCAGCACACATAGACCCTGACTCTTGAGAGAGCTGCAGTCCGAGCACTCTGGTCACACAAACTAAAAAACCCAAACTCCAAGCAGTAAGTGAGAGAATGACAGCAAACCTGACTTCTAGGAAGCAATCAAACAAAATTAAACCTGCTTGGTTACATCAGAAAAAGTTTTCCTCATCTTGGGAGCACCCAGCATTCATCAGCTGGTAAAACACTTGCTTCTCAGATGGATTTCTGCATCAGAGCTGTTTCTATCCACCTACAGAAGCACAGATCTCCTCCTGCTTTACCTGACAGTGTATTAAGCTCTACAGCTACAAGGAAAGCACAAGAAACAGCACTGTGGGCACTTCTCCTGAAGTAAATGAGTGAGCTGTTTACCTTGGGAAGTCCTGGCTCATTGAACTGTTAGCAGAGATTTCAGTTTAATATCTTCTTACTGCAGCATGCAGAAAGTAAGCCATAGCTCACCCACACAAGATAGTGATCTGTTCAATGCATTATCATCAGCATTTGTCTTTTATGCTTGATCAAATAAAATCACTTGGAAATCATTTATTAGCTTGCTTACCCTCTCAGTTGTTCTAGAAATGGTGTAAAACTACAAGGAAAACAATTGAACCACTTTATAAGGTCCAACTCTGGCTTGTGTCACTCAAGAATTGCTAACAGCTAGGACTTCCCTAAAATCTATGAGTAGAACTAAGACTGCATCACAACAGCATTCTTAATATCCAGCTTAAACCTCCCCGACACAACTTCAGGCTATTCCCTTTGGTCCTGACAATGGGCACCATGGAGAAGAGACCAGTACCTGCTCCTCCCCTTCCCCTCATAAGGAAGTTGCAGATGAAGTTGTGAGGTTTCTCTTCTCCAGGCTGAAGAAGAGAAGAATAGCAAGCCTGTTTGAAAGATTAATCCATTCAAACCATTACCACTTAAAATAGCCATTATGGGAAAGTGATATCAGCTTTCAGGTGCATTGTCTGTTGATCTGCTCCAAACATCAGCAAAAATACCACCACTAGAACACTCTCCCTGATGGCTCTTCATATTTCTGAAGTGAGTTGGAGTTTGTACCTAATGACTGTTCTCACAATTAATACCTTTTTGTGCACAAACCCTCAAAGTCAAGATGCTGAATGACTGGCATTAATGCAGGAAAAGATAAATGCAGACAAGGCAACCACTACTTATTATTGCTTTGAGTATCAGAGCTGAGAGCTTGAACTTACTCCATAATTTCAGGTTGCCATTGGTGAATTTATTGTCTCCTAAAGACTTCAGAAGATGCCTCTCAGCCAGTAAGACCTCGAGTCAAGGCCATATTAAAGGTGATCAGCTAACTTATTTTCCAGTAAATGTTATCTACAGCATGGCAATCTGGTCTATTCATAAAGTGGAAACCTTAGGCCTTCTCCTGCTTTGTAGCTGTGTTTTCAATGGCTCAATGGCATTGACTCCAAGTACAGCACAGGATGTTCCTTGGGATCACTTCCATGTTCCCACACAAATCCACACCTACTGTGAACTCAGCCTTGTCAAGCTACTTGATCCTATCATAGAAATCCCACTGTGGCAATGGTAAGAACAGTCATTCCAAGCTCAGATCTCTCTAGGAATAGGAAAGACCAAAAGCACAAGTGTGACACCTCATTTTTGACATGGCCTGGGTTAGGCAAAGTGTTTTCTCCCTTTGCCTTTCAGAGACAATGCCACACTAATTCCTAAAAGCAGGGCCACCTCTTGCTGCATGATCACTGACTGACTGCAAGCTACACCCATCCCAAGCTTTTTTTTTTCCCCAAAGACTGGATTAAATTAAACCACAATGTGTGTCAGCTTCAACACACCTAAAAAAAAAAAATACATCAGTGGTGAGTTGCATAGGCAAGTCGTTGTGTTCATTTTGTAGTCATTCACTCTGGGGAAGTCGTTTCACCCTCCTGAATTTCAGCACTATTTCAGGGACAGAGACACGGCAGGGTTGCAATCATTGACTCCATACCCATTTGTATGGCTTTCAGAAATCTGCATCTCAGATGTCAGGAAGACACTGTAAAGCCACTAGAAGTACTGAACAAGTCCTCTTGATATTCCAGCCAGCAAAATTACTATCCACTTCAACCTGTTCCCCTCAGGCCCCTTTGGTAAAAGCAAAGCCTTGTTTTGCAGCAGGAGTTTTGAAAGAACAGCAGTTACCTGGAAATACTGTATCAATTACTGGTGTTCCGGATGTTTATTCACCAAGTTGGAAATACTACAACACTGAAGAAATACAGTCCTTGTTTCTGGAAACAAGTCCTATTATAGCCCAAATCATTAACTTCCCCAAAGACATGATGAGTCAAATATTTTCCTGCACGATAACAACATCCACTGTAGTGGAGTGAAAATAACAGCATCTGTGCTCTGGCAGCTCAAGAATCACCATTTCAGTGGTAACAGCTTTCCACTTTAAGGATCAACTAAAACTTTAACTGCTTCATGCTCACCTCTCCCTTCCCTACTCATCTTTTTTATTTTATTCCCATCTTATTATGCTGCTGTACCACTATTTTGCTATTCTCAGTTCAAAAGCAAGCAAGATTAAATGGTTACCTTCAGTCACTGCAAAGATATAGATACTTGCACATGACTCTGTCTTATTACTTCAAAAAGCAGAACTTAAATTAATTTTTATCCTGAAAGATCATTTCTCTGACAAGCATCACTCCAACTACAGCTCTATCATCTTTCTTGAACCATAAATAAAAAGTATTTCTTCTTCCATAGTGCTCCTCACATGAGACACTGTAGCTCTTCCCCATCTTGCTTCACTTCATATAAGGAAAATGCAAATAGAGCATAAGAATGTGAGCAAAATCACACCTGTAAGATATTGTTCCATTCTCCTCATGCCTTTTTGAATTAAAACACAACTTCTTTTCAAACTTGAGGGTAGACAGTGCACACCATCCATTTCAGCAGGTTTTGTGTTTCTTAGTACAATGTACTAGGTATTACAGCCAAGCTCCCTTTACTCTTATTATCATCATTGGAAGGGGGCAGCAGGGAGAAAGGAAGATACAGAGGAAGCTCTTACCCTGTCTTTTCAGAGAAGAAAAAGTGACCAGCCTTCTGAGCAGAAGAATCTTTTGATACAGGGATGCTAAAATGAACTTGACTCAATGCCATCACAGTGAAATGAAGGTGCAGAGACTGTTGCTAGAATTAAATATTTTATAATAGCCCCTCTCTGTATAATGATCCAACATTTATCTAAATTTCACAAGCATACATCTTTAGAAATTGCAAAAAATAGTAACATTCTAAGATCCTGCTAGTGGTGCAAAAGAAAAAAAAAATCAAAATGCCTGCAGTTCTCCAGTCCCTCATGCATCCATCAAATTTGGATCAAAAGATGACTGGCTTTAAATTAAGTGTCTGACAAAGCACTACAAAACACAGCTATCATGGGAAGATTGATATTTAGTCTCTTACACTAATGAAAAAATAAATGAACACATAAGCCTTACAGACAGATTCAGACTTTTAAAATAACTTATCCCAACAACACTGATGTGTCATTATTCTCAAGTTCAGTTATATTAATCCTTGCAACCTTTCCAAATGCACAGTTTAAAAGCAAGTCTTCCAAGCAGTTTGCAGTACCTCTGATGACTAGAGGTTCATTCCAGGAGAAATCTTTATGTAATGGACTCATCACCAGTTACCCAGGTGAGGAAAAAAAAAGTCAAAGTCTTATTTGTAGCTGTGTCATTCTCAAATGACTATCATAGCATAAGATTTTACAGAGCAATATATTGCTGCACCTCAGAAAAGATCACAAGTGATGATACAGAATTTGTCCATGGCAACATGTACAAGGGCAACAGTTAGTAAATGTGTCAAGTGCTAAAAACAGCAGATGAACTTACAGCTAAGGTTTTCCTCATGCAGACAGGCTAAAATCTGGAAGCCCTGTTTCATCTTCAAAGACCAAAACTTTCTATTTTCTTAAAAAAATAGTTGGTTCATAAAGCCATCATAAATCAAGAAGGTTGTTTTTCCAGCTGTTACCCTACACTATCAAAGGTTTCTTACTTTACTATTTCCTCAAGTCCTCTGCAACATCAAGAATTTGTGGATTTGAGGGGGAGCAATGTAAAATTAAAATAAAAAGTATATGGGGAGGAAAAGAATAAGCATAGGCCACCTACAGGAGACATAATTTAGTCAAGAGCAAGTCAAAACCAATCCCTCCCATACAGATGGCTGACAGTGGTGCCCTCAGAACTAAAACTGGGGTTGGTTATTGCATTTATTCTTCTCCCTACATGGGCTCCTTGGATAAGCCATCTCCTAGCTTTGAGCTGAGCCAAACATAAGCTCCCAAGTAGTGTTTTAGAGTAGATTTAATTACAGCACCATGCAGTCTTTAAAGAAGAGGAACACAGAGCATATACAGCTCTCCCCTGAGCTATCACAGCTATCACTGGGGTTTGGTCCAACTCCTACGTGCAGTCCTTGAGCAGAAGTGTTTGGAACAAGTCTTTCCAGATAAGAGCTGATTGCATCAAAACACTCAGCAAGAAAAAAGTATCCCCCAGTTCACAGGAGTGCCACACGAGCTCACTTGTGGTTGCAGGCAGGATTTCAACAGACAGCCTGGGGATACACCTCCCCAGACACCTCCAGTGGCTGCACCTACCAGCTGCTAAACCACATCCCTGCACACTCCTGCAGCTTCTCATGGTGCACAGCACACGTTCCTGCTGGCAACTGGAGCCTTTCTGCCTAAGGCAGCATGCTTCTCAGCCTGTGCTCTCCTGGCTCAGAAAAAACAAACCCTCTGTTTCTCTACTTGCGCTCTGAACATAAATTCTCCACAAGTTGTGTTGAGGCTTTGCCTTCCCTCAGTGAGTTGTTTTCCAGAGCACATTGGCTTTCTGCAAAGCATTTCCTCCAGCAAAGGGCTGGGTTTGACTTCAGGGCAGGATACAAAGCTTAAACATATTAATCATAGATTTATTTACAGGATTAGCAAATCCCCAAGTTGTGGTTTGGATGGGGAGGGAAGGACAGAGTTTAGACATGAAAACTATGATAAGACAGCATTAAGATTAAGGTGTTAAGATATGAAAACCAGCATCTCTTCCTTGATTAACTAAAATACTGTTAGCTCTTTTCTCCCAGAAATCTAACTATTACTAGGAACAAGATGTACTTTGCAATATTTTCATGCTTGCTACTTTGATAAATCTCCTCCCCCATACTGGATCATTCCCACAGAACAGCCACTATGCCCAGTGTCAAAGAGAAGAACCTGAGATGTGACACACAAACCTCTGGCATTAGAGCTGCTAACACAAACCAAACACCATTAAATCAACACAGAGGTCCCAGGAAACCCAACCACCACCAGTCAAGGTAAGGCAGGAGCCAGGCAGGGTCCCAAGACAATCTCTAAGCCAGTTCTGTAGGGCAGGACCCAGCCAGAGGGTTCCCCCATGCTTCACTGAGGAAGGACAAGTCTCTCTCCCACAGGTATTCCAAATCTCACTTCTCTCAGGACAACATCAATGATTTTTTTTTATAGAAAGTGACCAGCCATCTGCACATGAACAGCACCAAAGTTTAAACTAATGCTCTTCCAGCAGCTGGGGGTGACCAAAGCTTAAAACACCATCAGGTCCATATTCTCTGTGCGGGCAGAATTGCCACTACTGCATTATACTTTCCATGCTGGTAGACACAGCTAGCAGGAGCAGCAGGTCAGGATTTAAGACATAGAACGGCCAGAAAAAAGCTACCACAAGCCAGTGATCACACTGGGGTAGAGCCTGCCCTAAGAAACCATGGTCTACTCCACAGGCATGGCTGAGTCAGCCACCAAAGACATGGCTTTAGTTAACAAAACCATCCTAGAGGAAATGTGCCCATGACTCTTCATACAGAGCCTTAGTGGATGATTTGAAAGTTACTAAAATATTTTAAAAAAACCTCACCCTTCTCTTCTGCAAAACAGTTCCTGTGGCTGCTTAAGCAAAAGGGAAGATGATACCATCTCCTCTATCAACATTTGCGTCAGAGCAACAGCTTGCAGCAACTAACACCACATTTCTGTGATCGCACAGAATTTCTGGCCAGTACCATCTTCAGATTTTGTTTTGTACTTTTCCTGAAGGGATGATGAGCCCATGCAGAGAACACATCATTAGAAATAGGAGCAAGGGGCATGTAAGTGTCTGTTCAGTTCCACAACCCTCCTGATAAATTGATAGTTCACAAATGCGTACCAGCTGTTCACAAATGGATACTCGTTCACTTGAATTACAATAGACACTTGTTTCATCATCTACCTGTTCTCATCACTGAAGTCTCACAGCAGCCTCAAATATTTGAAATCCAGTGGAAGCTTTTCACATTTAGCAACAGCTTATTTTGTAATGCTCCCTGTGTTTGTGAGCTGTACAAGAGAAACTGAACAAGTAATAGTTACTCGTACTAGCCAACAGTTCTATTGTCTATCTTGGAATACAGTCACCTCTCCCATGCCATGACACCAGCAGTGGGACAAGGCAAACTGACATTCTTCCATGTGTGCTTCCAAAAAAAAAAAAACATTAGGATTCTCCATGAGGACCTTGCTCAGTGACTGTAGTAGAATACTAAAGATTCAGTCATGTTATACAGCTTTCTTTGATACAAAGGGCACCTGCACAATCCCAGGCCCCAGAATCAAGTACATAACCAGTTAGACATAGTCAAAATGCTGCTGTGGCACAAAAATAGACTTTCAAAGCCTTTTGCAGTATTGTTCCTTTCGTTCATAGCCTTCTGGTTTTCATTTTCTTTAGAGCTTTTTCATGCTCTCTTTCCAGTCTGACTGCAAGGCTTGCCAGGACATCTCAGAGGACCCACACAGAAGCAATAAGCACTTCACTGAAGGCTCCCACACACTCAGGGAAGAGAGGTAAGAGCATCTTAAGATGCAAGAGCAAACCTCTTCCCCCATCAGGGAGAAGTCCGTCACTAACAGCAAGGATTAAAAGCACAGTCTACTCTATTTTGATACCAGCTTCTCTGCTCAAATACAGGTTTCACAGTAAGACACTGAGCAACACATCCTCTACCCAGGATTTCTCTCCCATGTCACTTAGCAAGAGCATCCACTCACATCCCCAGTCTGGAGCACTCTGCCTTGCCAGGAGTGTTTGAACGCTGAGAAACCCCAAAACCTCAACCTTTCTGAGGAGAGGAAACTGGTACTGGAGACCCTCCACTAGACACTGCGTTTTTGTTTTACAAGTGAATCTAGAAAACAGTGCCAAAAAGTGTACAAGAGGAAAGCGTTTTTATTGCTCCTCAATTGAGGCTTCTAGAAATTCAGCAAATGGTATTTTCAGACAGTTTTCCAGATTGCAGATGTTGGCATGAGCATATCATCTCTTGGATTCTTTACACACCAGTTCAACCTTCAGATTTTTCCAAATCATTAGCATAAGTCCTCCAAGTAAAATATTTTCCCTGGTGTGAAATACAAAACTATTTCCAAATAAATTGATTGCTCAACTCCCACTCTCTTCAGAAGAATCCAGATATAGACAAGGATGTGCATTATTAGTCTGATGACATACAGCGTAATCAAACTAATTAATTTGACAACTTGAGATGGAAAGGCACAAATTGAGGCATGTGCTGAACAAAAGTAGGAAAACATGACAGTTTCAAGCCAAATATTGCATGCAGAATGTTATGTTTAAAAAGGGAAGCTTAATTAGAAGCACCATATTTTTACAATTTTGAAAAATCAGTAAAAAGAAAATTTTCCAATTTGTTAATTGGAGAGAAAGTGAAATTTTTTTCTTCAGAGATGGAACTGAATTAATTTACATACAAGCAAGCCAATGAACACTGCATTAGAAGATTCCTACAAGTTTTTTTAAAAAAAATTCAAAATGGCACAATAAACTGTCAGCAAGAAAAGCACTTTTTTTCAGGCATGTAGAAACTTATCTTGGAAAAGTCACCAAAGCAGGCAAACCTGTTGAAGTAAAATTCACCAGCGGAAATATTTTGCTCATTACTTTACTGTTAACTACCTCAAAGTGGCAGTGATTTCCAGTTCAAAGCTACATCCCTACCATCCAAACCTTTTGACAGTACTGAGTAGCACACATAAAACTCGCACAGAAAGATTCATTTTCTTAAGAGCTTAAGATGAAAAAATGCCAAGTGCAATGTCTCTCCTGAAGAAGTTTTAAAATAATTCCTTCTCAAAAAGAAAAATGTAATCCTATAACACATTCGTGAAGAAAAGGCCACCAATTTCAGGTTATTTTTGCAACCAACATCCAAACACACCAATTTCATTTACATGATACAGCTTCTCAGTTAAGAGAAAAAGCTTTAAATTCTTTACTTCAACTGGAGATTTCTGCTTCCCCAACTCAAAACAATTCACTCAACTCCATGCTACACAATTTTGTCAGATCTTCCAGTGATCAGAACATAAAAAAGGTAAAAGATTGATCTTCCATCTTATAATTCATGTTGTTGCCAAGTGTTCATAAATATATTTTGGGAAGTAAAAATAGTCTTTCTATTCCTGGAATGTGATTAATCACCATAAATAAAAACTGAAATTATTATACTAAATCACAACAACCTTTTTAACCCTCTTAGAAAGGGGTTCTTATGAACTTCTATTTGTTCAATGTTTTCCATTCAATATAACACCTGTACATTGCACAAGAAAAAGTGGGTATAATTATGTGGAAAAGATCAGTGGATTCCTGTTCTAGAAGATTTAGATCCCTCAGACCCACACAAGTCTAACAAAATTGTGTTTGCCATTATTCACAGTGAAGCTGGAGAGAACTAGCAAAAAAATAAACAACTTGAAGAGATAAATACTTTCCCTCCAAATCCCCTCAGGTTCATATCCAAACAAGCCACAGCAGATAGGAAAGGGACCACTAGGTTCAAACATCACTCTGACACATTTTACTACCTAGCCATTCACATTTGCATCATCACAATCAGAATTTCACATACTTCAAAAGCCCAAAAAGAGGTGGGGACAAACAGTAGGGCTCTCACCTATTCTAGAGACACAAGAAGTCCAGAAAAGAGGTATGGAGCCATGCTGATTATCTCCAATGTCTGAGCCATACATCTATCTTATGGCAATGCTCCAAAGGTTTTATCACTGTATCCCGAATTAATGGGGTGCTTTGCTCATCATTTATCAGGACCTCACAGTCAACAAGGTATCAGATAGGGGCTTTCAGATGTAAAGTTTAATGACTGAATACACCAAAACAAAACACCATTTTATCTTGCTTTCTGTCTTATGAAAGCTTCTTCAAAACTATTTCATTGTTCAGGCATATTTTCCCCCGATTCTTCTTTTTCTCTTTTTTCCATTTTAATTCTAAACATTTCTAGGGGTAACTGTGGCTGAGGTTAACTAAGCACCAAAAGCTCTTTCCTATGCAGTGAACAAGATTATTTCTTGTCACATATAATTCACAAAGCAAATTAAATGTGTCAGAGTTGGTGAATATCGTGAAAATGACTCTTGGAGAGCAGTCAACATATGGAAAACAGCAAGGTAATGGTGGCCTCACTAATTACTTACAGGTTGAGTTTTTTTGACCATCTCAGAACTCTAAGTCAATATATTAGGGTGAGATTGAAAGTATTTGGCAAATACTGAAAGAGCGAAAGTTTTTGGCAAGATCTCTCATATGAAAAAAATGAAATTGTCCCTCTCAAATTCTCACAGAGTGCAGAATCTGGATAATTTATAATTGGAGTGTTGCACTAGTAAACTGAAATAAAGAATGTCTTTTTTTATAGTGAGGCAGAAGTGTTTTATACAGATACCATTGCAGCCCTGCCTAGTGCATGCCAAGCATGAAAAATTACAAAAGTGTGAGTGCAGTGACTTTAAAACCCTTTATGAAAGTTTATATAAAAAAGTTTGGCACAACTTTCTCTTGTTCTATAGCATTACTAAAATTCCTTCATCCTCAAAGAAAGTGGCTTTTGCTAATTCCAGAGCTTGATTAGATAGAAACCAAACCATTTTGTTGCAAACGCAAAGTCAAAACAGGGGAAAACTGCTAACTTGCTGCAAGTTTGTATTTTGGTCCTTCTCAAGAAGAGGAGGAGACTTGATGCCAACAGCCTTGGTATCTTGTTAACTTCCTGTAATAAATCACATCTCTTAGTAATTATACTATCACTCAAATTGTGTTATCCTTGCACTGCTGTGATTGCAAATCTGTTTCTCTCAATCTTAGAAGAAAGGATTTCATTTTCATTGGGGTAATAAAGAGTAAAAGGGAAGAATCAAAAGGGAAGAAAACTAACAAGTAAAAGGGATTTGGTGAGCAAGAAGGAGAAAAGAACTGGTATAAGAAAGCAAGCAAAACAAGAAAACACAATATTTCATACCTTTGTGAGAGTTACTTGGTACTCACTTACTGCCATGCATCCAGAGCAATAGATACAAGTTGCTGCTTATTAAAGCCAAAACAGCATCGTTTTTAGCTGTTGTGTTTGGCTCTTTTCTGCTCATGGAGAAGCCTTCCCTAAGTAGAGAAATCCTCTAAATCCTGACCTAATACAGCCAGCTCAGAGTGTGAACTGAACTTGAATTCTCCCTTTACCAGCATAGCACAGGATGCTCTCCAAAGTTCTCCCATTACTTTATCTTTCTGGGCACATGAAGGGAAATTTCAGCAGTAGGTTTGCTGATAAAGAATTAATTGCATTAGGAATGATGGGAAAAGGTCTTTAACAAGCCAAGAACAGCAGCACTAGATATGACTATGTAATAAATACCTTTGATAAGACCTGAATGGACTTGTCACTTGCAGTGGGAGAATCAGTGGCAATGACCCCTTCCCTATTAGATAAGTACACTTTAAATTACTATAAAATTGTATTAGTATAAATTATAAAGGGAGAATCACTTATTTTAATTGTTGTTAAACTTAATTGTTAGAATATGTTACCATTAGAGGAAGAAGGCTAAAATCTTTTGGTTACATAAAATGAACTTCATCAGTGAACCTATACCACTGAGTACCAGAAACAGGTGACAAACTTCTCTAACAAAAGATACAACAAAAAGTTGTGTGCTCATGTGCACATCCATACAAGTTCTCCAAGTCTACATTCCTTTATGGCAAAGACAAAACAGGCATCCACATCTCCACAGTGACTCAGTGATGATTTTTGCCAAGGGCCAAGGCTGCCACTCACTGCACTTGTACATAAAGCTGGAAAAAACTTTTTTATTCATGCAAATTATGCAGCAGTCACCAAGTATCAGAAAATCAGCTCTACCAACACCAAAAAGGTGCTCACCAGAGAAGACCTGTCAGTGTCATCTCCTACACACATGGGGCCAGTGGAAAAAAAATGCTGAAACATTCCAAAAAGACCCTATCAAGTCAGAAGGCAGAAGAAAAATAAAAACGTCTATATTTATATTGCAATTGAAAACCTCAATACTTTAAGTGATCTCCAGCAAGTGTGGTCATCGAATTTCCCATGTTTAGCATCTTTCAGTATCAAGAAGAGAATCCAAGTTTTAAAAGGTCCAGCCTCACTTATTCATGACTGATATTTCAGTATGTGCTATATCCACACAGCAGCATTAGTGTTCTGTAGGCATCTTTGTCAATCTGCATCAAGAATACCTCTGCCAATGTAATTCAACCTAAAATCTATTAAAGCAATTCCATTGTGCATAAAAATTGACGAACAGCAAAATTTTGAGCAAACTTAATCACCCGTGTATTTGCAGACATCTGTTTGATTTTTTTTTTTTTTTTTTTTTACAGGAAGGCTCAGTAGGGTATAACATGTGGCATAAAGCAATGTAAGTCTCAGCTAACCATAAATCCTGGAACTAAATTAGAATTACAACAAACAACAAATCCGGGGTTACCCTGTGGTTTCACAGCAGCCTCCTCCTGGAAATGCCAGTTTCAAAATACTGATCTAATCTAACATTTACCACATTGCTGTTCAATCAATCATTCTCATAAGGAGTAACAGCCTGATTTCATATCAGCACAAGAAATAAATGTGAACCATACTGTTCAGCAGCTTAAGTCACCATCTGAAATCCAAGGAAACGGAGCTCAGGATTTCATGTCAGGAAAAAAAAAGATTCTTCAGAGAAGAATAAAAGAAAGGAAAAAAAGATGAAGCAAAGAGTTGTTGGTTGGCCTTGAACTGCTTTGGCTTGTTTTATTTTTCAATCAACACCTTCAAGCACAATTAATTCCTATTTTCCTCCATGTTCCACAGCTGTTTATTCTCCTACCTATATTTTCCTGAGTTCACAAATTTATATTTCACTGAAAGCATGGAGCTCAGGCAAACAGAAAAGCATTTCTCTTCATTTGTCCTCCTAAAAACCTGCTTGTGTCCACAGGAAAAGCAACACCTCATAGTTGAAAAGGGTGTTATACAACGGCAAGACATGCCAGCACTCCTTGAAACACCCAGCACAAACACCAGCATTTCATAACACAACAAGAATGAACCTTTTAATGCCAGGATTTTACCCATCTTCAGTATGGGCACTTCCTACAAATAATGAAATCTTGTCCTTACACATTGCCTGAAATAAATCCTCAAGAAGTTGTGTGACCTTTGGATAGTCCAAGGACAAAAACAAAAGCTCTTGAAAATATCTACATTTATTTGGTTACAGAATTAATGGTGCCAGCCCATCTCACAGATGACACATGAAGCAGCAGCTGCTTTTTCAGACACTGACTACAGCCAAGTGACCATGCCTTGCCTTGAGAAATGGATTGCACTCCAAACTTCTCTGTGCTGTGATTTTATGAAAGCAGTGTGATTTAATTCCTGGCACAGAAGCAAATACTTTCCTGCATGATAGATTTCACATCTAGACATTCAAGATGCTGGACAGATCAGGTTTTTCATAACTAAAACACCAGCTTATTAAATTGACAGCTGAGTGTGTGTTCATGCACATTCACACAGTTGCAAGGAGTTTAGGAGGCTGACAGGAAGCACATTCCTGAGTGTGGAGCCCTCCTCCAGTCCATTCAGGTTTCTATAGACACTTCAGAACCAGGCTGGTACTCTGGAGATGGTCAGGAACATGCAAATGAAGAGCACACCAAAGAAATATGTGGCTGCTACATCATCTCATGATGAGGTTCAGCAACAAAATCAATACAGCGAGTTGATGACAAGAAGTGTTTATATGATTATGTGTTTCATGGTTAGAGTATTCTGTCTGCCAGCACATGGACTTGTTTAAAACTCCATTTATAAATCCATGTATAGAGTACTCTCTCCTTAAGCATTGATTGCCTTGTCCCTTGCACTGTGGCTCTCTCCTCACTCCCCATTTTCTTACAGGGCACTGGGGAAGGCAGCTGCCACTCATCCATCACCTCAGCCCCTTGCAAACAGACATCAACACTCCCATAGCCCACCAGACTGGGCAGTGCACCCTCCACTACAGAGCAGAGGAAAAACCTGGTGTCTCCAGGAACAGCAGGCATCAGGTGCCCAGTGACTGACCAGTAACTAACTAACCCAAAGGAGGAACTGAAGGGTTGAAGCACAAAGCTGATCAATACAGTCATTCAAAAGAAGGATGCTCACCAGTCTTCTGTGCCATTCTGGAACTGCAGCTTTCAAAGCAGCTTTCAAAACAATAATGTAAAGTGTATGTGCATTAGTGTATTTACATTGTGTACCTAAAATTATCAATCAATTTGTTCAATAAGCATTTTTTGTTTGGAACATGAATTTGAAAATGCTCCCTCATCTGCCTGACTACAGAAGACTCTCTGCCTTCTACTACTAGTAAAGGCTTCAGCTTTTGGGTCTTTTAAAGAGAGGTACAAGTGTCACTTCAGCAAACCCCATATGATGAAACCCTCTGGAAAGCATTCAAACAAATACTCTATCCATCCTGAATAGCAGCCAGAGCTTTTCCACTGGTTACACGGAAACCACAGTCAAATCCTTGCCACATATGATGCAGTCAGAATATTTGGGCTCAGTCCTAACTTACCCCTAACAAAACCTTACCACAACAGGGACTATTTCCTATTGCAGGTGGGTGTCCATTCCCAATTATGACCAGAAAGTTTAACCAGGACCCAAGAGAGTTTTACTTTCTAATTAACTCCTGTCTGAACTGGCATCAAAGAGAAACCTCCATTGCAAATTCACAGTAACCACTCTTTTGAAACATCCTCACACAGCCAGCAGACCTCAGTGAGAGAAAGAGGTCACTGTGAAATTACTGCTGCTTACAAAGTTCACCAGTGGATAGAAAACTGCGCCATTATTTCCGTAACTCATTTACCATACGTTTAGAATTACACAAGAAATCACCCTTGTATCAAAAAAGGTATCCTCCATGAAGCGTTCCAGAGAATTATAAAATACACATTAAAAAGATACTTCCCAATTTTTGTCATTCTCCCCACTGGTCAGTTCAGCCAAGTTTCACAGCATTGTTTAAGTCTGTTCTATAAGTGACTGAATGCTAGAGAGATGAGCAGAATGCTGCCTGCAGTACTTATGCTTATTTGTCACAGCTTGAAATTGGACTGGGATACTGAGAGCATTTCAGAGCCTGTGCAAATCCTCTTTGGATTATTTACAACCTGTTGATGCATATTCAGGAGCACACCATAAAATATCATTAAAATGATAAATCTGTCCTCAATTACTATGAGCCTCCTCATCTCCTCTTGCTTTCATATGTTTTCAATTGGTTTGCTTACATTACTAACCTAAATATGACATCTTTTCAATAATAAAACAGACAAAGTGCATGATGCTGAGATTTCTGTGATACCCTCACCTCTGGTGCTGTGAAACTGAAGGCAGAGACTATTTTACTGAAAAACAACAATACTGAGTGAAGAACAGGAGTGACAACTATTTGCTGAAAATGGATGCTGTAGATATCAGCAGGAAGCTAAGATGCATTTCACTGTCACTAATTAAATTTGGATATACGGGTAGCAAAGAAAAGCAACCAAATCAAAACAATAAATGATTCCCATCCATAGCAGAAAATCTGTTGTCCTGTTTTCTTGAAATCAACTTCTATGATATTCAGAGCAACACTGCTGTTAACAGAGTTTATAGTGCAAATTCTTCCCTCTTAGATCTCCAAGTCGCCATGTTCCAAGTCTCTATTTCACTTTTCCCCCTACAGTTTTTATTCAATAGATTTCTTTGATTAAAGTTGAGTTAAATTCTTAAATGTCTCCATCATTTCTGTGCCCATATTGTAGACAGAGTTTCTTTTCTCCTAGAAATATTCACATTCTAAAATAGAAAAGAAAGTCAAATTCCCCTGGAGTGCAGTGTGTTTTGACTTGATCACAAATATCCTGTATATTGAATGGCATCTGTCTCCCTGAAGAAGCAAGACTTCCCTCTTTCCAAAGCAGTTAAATATGGAGTGCACTGCAAGCTGTATTTTGTGGTTATTATCCAAAAGAAGAAACACCCCAATGTTTTTTCCCTTTCCCTAGGTGGCCATCAAATTACAGGCATTTGTAATTCAGAGAGAGGCAGGGGAGAAAGAAGTGCTCAGTCAGCAAACAGAATTGCTCACAAGTTCAAAGGGAGTGTGTGCGTTTACAAGAGAGGATTTTAGATTGCACGAGAGGTTGACTGTATCTTAGTCATGTGCTGCTTCTGCCAACACCATCCGTGATGTTCCAGGACTGCATGGTTCCAGAAGAACCACACACTCAAGGAGCAAAGATTAAACCAACATTATTACTATGAGTTCTCACATGCAAGCACGTGGGGGGGAAAATAAAGAAGTCTCTTCAATGACAGTTACAAAACAGCTAAGATTAATTTTTGCCAGAACACTAAAACCAGGGAATCTTTCTCAGAGTCCTCCTCAAGGCATTGCCCTTGCCCTGCCTTATCCCAAGCATCCTCTAATCCCTCTCTGCAGGGCTGTGCTGCAGCAGCTGACAACATGCTAAACCCACAGCTTGAGATTCACAGAGGCTTTTGTCCCAGGAAACACGGCTCAATTACCATCCCAGGAAAAAAAAAAGTGGTACACTATCACCTAACTGCCTTTTGCTTGACCCACAAGCTCTTAAAGCACCCAGCCACTAAAATAAGTCATCTTGTCTCTGGTTTCACTGCTCCCGCATCAGGGTGCCAGCCAAACCCTGGCTTTGCACATAGAGCTGTACAACCAAACTGTGTGCACACATACAAACACCCACCACGAAAGGACCATTATTATTATCATCATTAAAGCAAAACTTCCCAAACTTATGTGAAAACAGGAGAGGAAAAAAACCCAAAAACCCAAACAATAAAAAAGCAAAAAAAAAAAAAACCCAAAACAGATGAAGAATTGCTCATGGTGTATGCGTTTAATTGAATGGAGAGATGCAGCATCAGGTTGATACCCACCTTCCCTTATCCTATCCAGACTCCTGGCCCAAGCATTGCAGCTCCCAGAACAGCTTGTCCTTCCACCGTTCAAAGGTTCTGATAACAATTCTACCCTTCAAATATTTCAAATTGCTATTAACTCAGGAATTTGCCTGGAATTTCACCAAGGTGTTTTTTCTGAAGAGAAATTCTCTTTAACCTGTAATCTGAAGACTTGCTTTGTTTGTCTCATTTATACTAGTGTAGGAAGGATAGTTGTGATCTGAGATGATGGTTCTTCCTATTTCTGTGATTAATAGCTGCAGTAAACATGTTATCCACAAAACTTGGAGAACAATCCCCACTTATATCTCTTACTGGAGAAGAAAAGCAACCAATAATTTCCATTTAGACTACTGATTAGAAAAGAGAAATATTACATATAGCAGCTGTCAACATGGTCTTTAAAGGGGATTTTTTTTTGCTGTTTCTTGAAAACTTTGACATTTTCAAAGGAAAAACCAGAAGTCAATAGTTAATTCCCAAAATATTATTTCAGATACTGAAAATGGCAACTTAACCCGCATCTTGCAATTGTCACTATTTACTATCAAGTTATGGCCACACAGTTTTTGCGTATTTCTTAAAGACTATTTCGATAATTTTAAGGCACATCCACTATGAAACAGGTCAGTGAGATGAAAGGCAATAATAGCAGGCAACACAAGGGATAGGCTGTTTGAAAGGAAGAAACATCTCCAGTCTGTGGGCATAAGTTCCATATAAAATTGGTTCATTTTTGTTAAACGTGCATTTTTCAAGCCAGATATCAGCTTTTATTTGCTGTGTTAAGTATTCGAAATGCTTAATAGCTAAGACAGCAACCATACAGAAAAATTAAGTTTCTGCCATAATTAAAAAGTTTTCACCATCAAAAGACTTCCATAATGCTTCAAAACTATCATTACTATCACGCAAAAGTAGCATTATGCCTAGTACTTTATTTATCTTGCATTAAAGCTGTCTCTAAGTAACTTCAGACTTGCAGGTAATTAAAGTCACTGAACTCAAAGTGAAATTATATATACCATGGGGAAAAGGGGAAAAAAACCACCCCCCCCCCCACGTATTTAGTTACTAATTATTACCCTACACAAGGACACCAGGGCAACTTTGGGGTAAAGATCAGCTCTCTAAACCATAACTCCCTACCCAAACCATCAGCACCTCCACATCTTTAGGCCTTCCTGAAGCAAAATTCCTTTCCTCTGCATGCCACGCAAGTTCAGATAATCATTTCACATTCACTCAAGGTCGTATCACACAATAACCTTCTCCACCTGAACAGATACTCAGGGATTGTGTGGCACCTCCTCAAAAAGCATTAGTTCCAACTCTTCCACAGGAAAACAGAAATCAGGATTATTAATACCTACATGATTAACTATCACTGCATGGTCTCTGGCTATCGCAGAAGTCCTGGGATACAACAGCTCCTCTGAAGAGCTAGGCTGCTTTTCCACAGGGCAGGCAGATACTCTTCTCACTGGGCACCACATCCATAAGAACCCCTCAGGATGTGGAGGATTCAGAGGTCCTGACTGGAGCACATTTTTCAGAGAAGGGGGGGGAAGAAAACAAAAGCAAGTTGTCTGCTGACAGAAACAACAAACATTTCATAGACTAATGTAAGAAACGCTTCAAGGACTCACTTGGACAAGGCAAAAATTCCTGAACACAGGTGGTGGTGTGGAGGGAGGAGTTGTGCAGAGTCAGGCACTGCAGCCTCACAGAGAGGCTCCCCCAAAGCAGCCTTCACATTTTCACTGCAGTTACTGACAGCACATCAATCCCAAAACACTCCCAGTGCAGTTACTAACACTCTCCTCTGCCTGAGTGTGGAGGAATGACAGTGCTGGATTTGGAGCAAAACAAAAATAATTGAGCAATTTATGCACAGACAGTATAATGAATACTACACACAGAGAGGTGGATATAGACATGCTACGTGAAGACTTACAGATATTTGGGAAATAAAACTTGGCAAAACCCTAAGCCTCCCAAGTTTCTTTTGAAACATTGGGGCCTTGAGCAAAACTGTAAGAGCATCATTTGGGTTTATATTCACAAAACTGAGTGTGAAAATTCTGCTGCATACAAATAAGACTTGCATATATTTGACCACGTTCTGTAAGTGTTGATAAAATATATTAACTGCTATAACAGTACAGTAAAAAAATCTACCCTGATGTTTGAGGAAGAAAAACAATAATAAACCAGGCTTGGCAGAAATTGAAATTCACAAGGTAGGCTGATCATCAAACTGCAAAATGTTATTTAGTGATACACAATAAAACAACCTGTATTCTCCAATTCCCCAGTTAATGTTTATTGATTAAGTTTTGTTAGAAAAAAGCTATTAGCAGTGCATATCCTTGGACAGGTGCTTAAAGCAAGTGTTGCCACATATCTAACCATTGGTTCAGTGAAAAGCATTTACAAGGAATTGTTTTTCACTCTTGAGGGGGTAAAAAGAGGGAGTACTTTGCAACGATGCAAGCAGAACAAATTGAAAAAAATGCATTCTATTTTATTGGGTTATAAAAACAAGTCATTGCCAAAGTTTCATGGAGGTACAGTTAGTATGTTCAGTCTTACATTGCATTGAAAAAGCTGCTTTTCTATTTCCAGTCTTCAGAGCAAGCTTTAGAAAAGAAACCTCAACATTCCCTAATGCATCAGGCATAGATATTGAATTTTAAGTACATTAATTGCACACAGCATTCCATTAACCTACAGCTATTCTGAAATTATGCCAGTCTTGAAGATCAGAATTGCCACCACCATTCTTGCATGTTTTAATCCTGCAGAGCAGTTTTCCTTCTAAGTGAGTCAGGGAAAAAGAAAAAAACACCCCAACACTACAAAGCATTATCAGGCAGTGATATTACTGCTGTAGAGGCATCAACCAGGTGACTCACAAATCTAGACAGAAGAGAACACTGTGTTCTTCAGTTCTCACCTTTCAAAAAAAGGGGTTTACTAAAACAGCAGCATGATAGTATTAAATTCGTAAACAAGTATGGGCATTCTCTTATGACCTTTGCTTAAAGCAATCATAGGCTTCTGTCCCAACCCATCTTTGTTTCTAATGGTATTTCAGGGCATCGTGGTCTAACAAGCTGAGCCCAGCCCCACAAAGCCACTCACTCCCTCACAGTGGGATGGGGGAAAGAAACAGAAAACTCATAGCTTCAGACAAAGACAGTTTAATAAGGAAAGAAAAAGCCATAGATGGAAACAAAGGAATTCATTCCCTGCTTCTCACGGGCAGGCAGGTGCTCAGCCCTGGATCCCCAGGAGAGCAGGGCTCTGTCACAAGTCACGGTGACTCAGGAAGACAAGCACCATCACTCTGAATGTTCCCCCTTCTTCCTCCTCCTCCCACCAGTTTTATCTGCCCAGCATGGCACTGTCTGCTCTGGGATATCCCTGGGGTCAGGTGGGGTCACCTGTCCTGGCCGTGTCCCGGCGCCACCTCCTGGACCCCCAGCCCTCTCACTGCTGGGGTGGGGTGAGAGGCAGAAGAGGCTTTGGGTCTGTGCAAGCTCTGCCCAGCAGTAAGGAAAACATCCCTGCATTACCAGCACTGCCCCCAGCACAATCCAAAGCACAGCCCCGTGCTTGCTGCTGTGAAGAAAGCTACCTAAGCCAAGAAACACCATGAGGTATGATTTTTTTCATCCACAGCACAAAGATATTTTGGACAAAATTATTAGGGCCTAAGAAAACATTATGTTAAATTAGCCACTCAGATTCGCTATGCAAACTTGCCAAGCCAAAGTAACAAATCCTGAAATTATTTTGCATATCCTTACAAATACCCTGAGGAAACAGTAACTTTCATTTTCCAGAAAAAACAGGCACATTTTCAGACAGAAAGTAGTCATCCAACAGTTTTCTACTGGGCGAGTTTTACATCAAATAATTAATGCACAACATGCTTTGTGGTCTTTTCTGCAAAACTTGTAGCGTTTCAGCATAGCATTCAGCAAAATAAATGTTCTTAAATACATATTGGGTCATCATCAATAAACAGCGCACTATAAAGGTCAGTATATACAAGTTCTCCAAGAAGGTAAAAAGGAAAGTCAGCTTTAAACAGTGGGAGAGCAGGAAGAGTCAGAAGGATATTAAAGATATTTCATTAGAGTACAGAATACTCTCAGGAACAATCTCTCAGTAATACCACAGGTGCCACTCTGCTGAATCTTTTGTTTCTTTCCAAGCTTATATTACAAAGACCTACCACAAAGGGACAGTTTTGCTTAGGAAAATAAGTGTGGCAAAAGGATAGTGCTGCAGGACTTGCATTTCCAGCAGTATTCAAAACCTTTCTGCAAGAAGTCATTAATCACTAACAACTACACAGAAGAGGGCCAACCTCTTTGGGCAACACTCAAGTCCATTACAGGTTATTTCACAATTTTATTTTTAAAAAATTTTCCTGAAGTCCAATCTGTTCCTATTTCCATTATCTCTATGGGTTCTGATTTAGGCTAATAGTAGTACATTACAGCAAGAGAACAAAAACTCATACACTAAGAGTTAAAATAGGGATAAGTCTTTTCAGAGCATCAAAGCATTTGACTGCCTTAATTCCAAATTTTTATCTCAAGTTGAATGGCAAAATACAAATTTATAGTCTCAAAAGCATGCTTAGCTGAAGTGTAAGCTTTGCAGAATACTAAGGACTGCTCACCCTGTGGTTATTGGCACAAACATTTCCATTCAAGTCCACAGCACCCACCAACAGCAAGGTCGCCCCAGCAGAGCCAGATTAAACACAAGAGTCCTCCACTTTAAACACAAGAGTCACAACATTTATCAAAGCTTTCTTTCTTCAAACAACCTCAAGAATCAAGCAGCAGTGACATGGAGATAACCAACAAAGACAAGACTAGTAATTCTGTTGAGACTAACCAGACTGAGACCATTATCAGCCCTTTATTAAAAGCTTTTCATGCCTTCTCTCAGGCAATTCTGATTCCTTTCCTCACAGGCAGCTCCCCACAGCACTGGCTCATTTCCTCCCCTCTGCAAGTTCCCTTCTTCCTTCTGCATGACCAGCTAACACCCCAACCTGTCCCTTACCCACCCACCTAACCCTGTGTGTCCCTCACACAGCATCTTCTTACCTTGTCTGTCCCTTGCACGACCACATGTCCCTTCCTCCTCACAGCACAGCCAGCAGCCTCCATCCCAAACTGCAGCAGACTCTGTGCCTCAAACCCCAACTCTAACTACCCCTAGAGCACCTAATCCACTCTTTTATAACCCCCATCCTCACTGGGCAGGCAAGGCTGTCTCCACTTCTCAGCAATTAGTACAGCTGTAACTCATTGAGGAAAATTGCCTTCTACACTATCCCTACAAACTATCTTCCCATATATTTGTACCTTCCCTAGAATGTTCTTCCCTCTCTTGATTCCCACTAGTTCTGTTTTGCCACATTGCTGCCCCCCCTGCTACCCTGTTATTTCTCCCAGTTTTCTGCTTCTCCTCTGCACCATTTTCACCTCTTCCCATTGGCCCTCAACCCTCTGATCCAGAACCCTCAACACCATTTTGTCTTTGTCCCTGGATCCTCTTCAAGACAATAAACTGTTCTTGGACCTCCATACAAAGACTCGTTCTTCGCCTCCTTTCCTCAGCCAGTTTTAGCAGGGCTGCTCCAGGCTTTGAGAGTGCTGGTCACACCTAGTGACTCCACCTAGCCTGCAAAGCAGATCAACAGTTACATTTGTGAACTTAAAGTAATGTTTCTATAGTTTTTAATCTGCTTTACTATTAACTTCAAGTGCTTTCCCTCATAAACACCTTCCAAGAGACTGGTGAATGATGTTCTCATGTTTGTTATATATATATATATATTTGTGTATGTGTGTGTGCATAAAAGTTCAGGAAAAACATGTAGGAAGAATCTTGGTTTTCACGTAAGACTTTCTTTGTTCCTTGCAAGAGAGTTTCATAAAAGTAATGCAAATCAAAAAGGATTAAAGTTCAAGGAAAGCAGTAGCTGAGCTCCACACAGATGTTGTCAGGAACAAACTAATGAGACACTGGTCACTCCTATATCAAATGAATCACAAGATCATGGATGTGACAGATATCCAGATATTTTACTATTCCTCATAAAGATTCTGGGCCACTCTAAGACAAAATAGGAGTAAGAAGCAAGACCTACCCTAAGGGTAGATTTGCAAGGTAGAAGAGGCACAGAAACACAAATGGAAGGATAGAAAACGTATGTAGAAAGTGGATGCTCCCAAGAAATATATGAAAAAAAATGTTCAAAGCTCCATGGTGACAGAGAGATCCCAGCATCTCTCAGAGAAGAGGGAAAAAAAAAAAAAAAAAAAAAAAGAGGTGAGGCACAGGAATGAGTAATGCCAGGCAGAAAACTTAACAGAGGCGGTTTTCCATTGAAAAGCAATGGGACAATTAGCTAAAGCTTTTCATGGCAAAAGCACAACTTCCTCAGTCTTCTTGTCTTTGGTGAAAGGCAACTATCCCTAGAAGTTTTCTCTCCATTTTCAATAACTGGAAGGCTGGACGTAGTGAATTACCATGACATTTATCAGCCTCAGATTTTGGGGGGGTGTCTCATCCAACATGCAGCCAATCAATATAAATCTCTGCTGCTTTTTTTTTTTTTTTTGAAACCTGCTCTACACTAGTGCTTCCCCACCACAATCTCATCATCACTTACAAAGTTACATTTAAATATCTCTTGAAAAATAAAGGTATAATCTAATGATTTATGTAAAAAATAACACCACAAAGTTTTACCTACATTCTGCCAGCAAGACTTTTTACAGATTGAAACTCATGAACTTCAAAATAGTATGTTTTACAGAGATGGAGGAAAACATATAGATAGACGAGTCGGGGAGAGTCCCTAAAATACCATTCACATTTTTACAAGTCAAGAAACTGACGGGGGAAAAATTATCTTACACATTTTGAGAGATGTAGCTTGGTGACTAAGCTGCTTTTTAGAAAAGAGACATTTAAAATCTCTAACACATTCATTCCATAGTCTGTACTCAAAGCTAATGCACCCAGCTTTTGCACAAAAGATGAACAATTAGCCAGCTATACACTATTCACTAATGATGTAAGAAGTTATTTCAGAGAGTGGGATCTTTAAAAGCAAACATTGCCGTGGAAAGATGCATTTATTTAGAAGTCATTAGAATACTTGTCTAATCAATTCTTTCATTTCCTCACCTGAGCTCAATCTCTTTAAAAGCAACACAGTCAAGCTGTTTAATAATGAAAAAATTAAAACCTTTGCAACAAATATGTCCCTAGGCTATTTATTTTCCAATGCAATTTTTAAAATATTAATCAAAGCAGCAGCAAATAAAAAGACTCAGAGATATCTGAGCAAATCTAATAATTGTAATTTATATTAAATGTCTTCTGTCTTATGTGAACTGTTTATTGTTTAGTCAACCAGAACCAACCATACAAAAGTATTTCTTTAAGAGAAGCAGTAGAAGCTATTTAGTGCCAAGCAGGGTTGAAAGTTTTTTAATATCTTTCTGGATGAGGTAGGATGAGACCAGGTGCCCATGGAAGCTGGTCTATCATTCCCCTTCTCAGCTGGAAAACAGAGAGAAAATATATCAAAAGGCTGATAAGAATAAGGAGAGGTCACCAGCAAAAGAGATTTGACTTGGGGAAATGGCTTTATTATCCACCAGAGTCCTTTTTATCAGGCTCAACTTCACTCACAATTTTCTCTCCATCCTCCCCACCAGCAGCATAGGGGGAGAGGGAGTGGGGGCTGCGCTCAGTTCCTCACACATTGTCTCTGCTGCTCCTCACAGCCTTCCCCTGCCCCAGAGAGGGGTCCCTCTCACAGGAGACATTTTCCAAAACTTTAAAAAAATTCCCCAAGGCTGCAGCTGCTCATGAAGTGCTCCAGTGTGGAATCCCCATGGACTCACCAGTTCTACCAGCAAACCTGCTCCAGCATAGGCTAACATCCACTAACAAAGCTACATTTAAATATCAGGCTCCACTGTGGGATCCTCCACGGGCTGCAGGTGGATCTCTGCATCCCTGTGATCCTCCATGGGCTGCAGGGGATTCTCTCAGCTCTGGGACCTGGAGCATCTCCTGCCCTTTGTTTTCCACTGACCTAGGTGTCTGCAGAACTGTTTCTTCCCTTCTCACCTCTCTCTCCAGCCACAGGTTGTTGTGCAGGTTTTCCTCCTCTTCCTTCTTAAATCCCAGAGGCTGCTCCACCATCCCTGAGAGGCTTGGCCCTGGCCAGCAGTGAGTCTGTCTTGGAACCACCTGGCATAAGTTCTGTTGGACACAGGAGCCACCCCTGCAAACCCCCACCATCAAAAGCCGGTCATGCAAACCCAAAATACTGAATCAAGAAGGGGAAGGGAAGGGGAGAAGAACTTTTTAAAATAAGAAGTCCCACAGTCTTTGCTGCAGTCAGCACTTGGCTGAAGCAGAGAATGGCAAATACTGATATAGCTGTGCAAAAAGTCATGTTGGTCTCATCCAGTCAAAATCATGACAAATGTCCATGAAAAGTGTAAAAAAAGCTTAGAGCAAGGGATGCTAGACTTGACAGCACTGAAATAAATGCATGCACACCATTTAGCCATGTTGGAAGACTTGCTTTATTACTCCTCTGCTGTTTGGCTGCCTTTTTCTGATTCTTCTCCAGCATAGATCCTAGGTTCATTTTGAATAAGGTTATGTAGAAACCTCCTTTGTCATTCCTGATGACTGATATAGATGACTTTTTCCTTCCTGAAGAAAACAGATCTAAGTACTCTTAACATTTGCATTGTTAGACCTGCTTTTTTTACGTCAGGTGGAGGCATTTACTCCTTCAACAAGTTCTTATTCATTTTAAAACTTTCTTGAATATGACAAAGACTCTCATTCTCAGTGAAACAACTGAGCCCCACAGACTTCAGTAAATCTTCAGTGAATTCTGAATCAGAACAAAATCAGCCCAGTAACTGGTCAGCACCCTTGGGCAGAGACCAGAGTGCATCTAATCAAAATTATTCTGGTAGTTTATTGGAGAGAATGAAATTCTGGGTTTTCTAGACAAGAGTGTGAAAAAAATGCTTCTAAACTTCAGAAAAGGAAGGAATGTTACGACATCAGAATTTGTTAGGGTTTTTTTCTTTAACCTCTTCATCAAACCACATAATTTTAATGGGTTTACTGATGTAGTGTAAGGGCACTATTACCATATCTATCAGGATATTGTACACCAGTTTGCTCTTTAATTAGCATTTTTCCCTTTTGCTGGTCAAACTTCTCCTTTTCCAGTTGGATGTTGCCTTGATACCAAGCTCTGTGTGTTTGTGTGTGTGTGCATGTGTACAAATGTGATCACAGCAGCTGACAGAAGAGCAGCACCCAGCCAAGCGGACAATACAATTTTCAGAAGATAAAAAAAATGCATTCCCAGAGACAACAATCTGTCTAAATAAGTCATCTGTTAAATGTAGTTAGCCAGTAATTGAGCAGTGAAAATGATCAAGATTTCTAGTGGCTCTCATCTAAAGTTTTTCTATGTTCTTTGTTATAACTAAAAATAGATTTCATAAAATCATAGAATTATGAAGGTTGGAAAAGGCCTCCGAGGTCTTGAGTCCAACCTTTGACCAAACACCACCATGTCAACTCAGGGCTGTCAAATCCACCTACCTCTTAAGCAGTTAGCACTTTGGATAAATAATTGTATTTTATAGAATCTGAACTTTATAAATACGTGAAATATGGAAGACATCCTCGCTTTTGAAAGAAGGAGGAAAGTACAGGGATTTTGGCAGCTTCTGTAGTTCTTTCCATTACATGAAAATAGACTCTGGTGTATGGTTGCATGAAGAAAGCCACCAAAGTCCCAGTGGACAACAGAAATGGAAGTTACTAAATATAAGAAAGAGGTAATAAACTTCTTGCTGATATAATAAATTAGGATATAAGCATCCTTGTCCTCCCTCTCAGCTGAGCATCATATCCAGTTTCCACATTCTGAAAACTCAGATGAATTTTTCTGATAACAGCAGTAAGACCCGTGCTTTTCCTCTGAGTGATTTCTCATTGCATTCTGCTTTTCCTGTTCATTGTGAGGCAACATTCATGCTTTTTAAAATTCCAGTCTTTTTCTTCAGTCATGGAGTGCTGGGCATCTCCCTTCCCACCATCTGACATAATAAGTGTGGCATTTCCTTTTTTCCAAGAGGTAGCCTCAGCTTTTCCAGTTTTCTTTCAAAAAGAGTAACACACACCACGCCCTGCCCCACAGCCCCTGCTAAATGTGCTGGAGGGAACCCTCGAGCATAATGCCTTGGCCTTCGTGATGAGAGCAGGTTTGAATATGTGGAGTGTAAATATTATTTACAGAGGAAAACATCTTCACGTTTTTCCCTCTTTAGATAGATAGCAATGACACACACACACATTTCATTAAGCAAAAATGATCATCTGTTTTCCTAAGCAGCAATCTTCCTTCTCGCTTAATAATCAGCCTTTAAGTGAACTAAGAGTGTTTTAATTAAAGGATGCAAACAAATGGTCTGGTTTTGAGTTGCTGAGCACCTGGTATTGCAAACTACAGATGGACTGTCCCTGCTCCCCCGACCTGCTCCTCTGACCCTCATTAAGGGCACACCACAGCACATGATGGCTGTGCAAGGCAGAGTCAACTCTCACCTTTCTAGACATCATACTGTAAATAACAACATCATAACCCCTGTCATCTAACTGAAGCTAACTGGGCATCTGCATGGCATCATTTATCCTAAATGTGTAGGTATTTATGGTAAAGTAGAAAAGGCAAGAACTGTGGGGGATCAGGCTCTAGGTCATCCTGGAAGACAGCAACATCTACAAAAGATGGCTCTGACGCCAAACACTGTTCAGCCAGCTCCTTTTCATCTTTCCTGTCCACAAAGCCATTGAGACCCCCTGCTCTGAGGGGGTTTTGTCCTAGGGCTGAGGCCGTCCCACACATCTCTGTGTCACACTGATTCAGTCTCCCTTCACCCCACACAAACTAGTCAGGATATGCACAACAAGCAGATATGCTCAGAAAGGAAAGAGAAAGAGTAGAGGGATTTAAAAGCAGGGGGAAATGGTCAGCTAGATCTCTTCTAAGAGCACAGTAGTAAAAATCAAAAAAGGATGTGCATCCCCTGCAATGCTGAGTTATTGCCCTAATAAATGCCACTGCCAAGGAGGAGCTGCCTGCACAAGACAGTGTGGCCCTAGAGACTAAGCAGCAACTTTTATACTTGCCTTTCAGAAACCCGGTGGGAGGAAATTTTTCTGACAGCAGTATCTGCCACATTAATTTCTTACATCAGTTCAAGCTTTTTTATCTTCTGTTTGGTGTCTTTGGTTATATCCACACAAATGTGTTGAGGGCCTCTTCTCCATTCCCCAGAAAGCAAATGCATCCAAGGGGGGATCTGATGGAGGATGTAGTGGTGTCACAACTGTAAAGACATCACTCAAACTTTCCTTTGTTCCTTTGTTACAGCTGGTATCAGCAGAGGTAAGGAGGTAATATGAGAGGTAAGGAGGAAGAATAGGAGGGAAAAAACTCTGGCATCCCAACCTGATTAACCTCCAGACCTGCAGTTACAACCCAAGAAGAGAAGAAATGCGTCTGCAAGCAAACTTCAGCAACCTGATCCACGTAAGTGAATGGGAAAGGATGAAGAAGCAGGAAACAACTAAAGCTTCCTAACATTCCTGGAAAGAAACATCCCAGAAAGGAAAAGAGCCTGCAAAGGGATGCCATACAGGAAATACAAATTATCCAACTGATGTATTGCACAAGGGGAATTTAAATGTGATGGAAATTCCCCAAAGTCTCAGATTTATCAAGTCTACTCTGCCAAGAAAGGAGGAAAGTTTACAAATTATGGGGGCTTACAAAAAAGCTCCCATCCTTTCACTTCATAACCATGTGAGGCAGAGTTTGAGAAAGAGGAAAGCAACCTGGACTTCACAGCTAGATACTGGACTTTCAAACAATGTGTTAAACTGAAGGTTTTCTGCCCTTCTCTTCTCCAACAGTAGCTTTACACACCAGGTCAGACACCAGCCACCATATAATTTTTTTAATTTTCTTTTTTATTTTTTTTAACCATTCAAACAATCTGCTATTACCATTTTAGTGTCATAGTGTCTTAGAGCCTGAGTCCAGGATCAAGACTTTAATGCAGCGGGTGTTGTGCAAATTCAGGGCAAAAAGACTGTCTCAAAAAAACTTGAGATTTAAGTACATAGGATCTGTGGACATTCTTTCCCAAATAAACCCTGCATGCAGCCCTTTCCAGTTCAATTACCCATTTCTGTTTGTTTTTTTTTTCCTTTTCAATTTCATGCAGGGGATTAAATAATTTTATCTAAACTAATGCAAATATCACTGAAGCTAAATAAAACTTTCCCACCACTTCTTGACTTTCAGTTTGACACATTTTTTTTGAAAGAAATTTAAATCAAGAGATACTTTTCCATAAACCCCATGCCTATGTGTACCGTAGAATGCCTTGCTGGAGTGACAGAGCAGATACCAAAAGCAGAAATGTGTTCAAAAAACCACCTGTAGACACTCTTTAAAAAAAGATCCCGCAAGGTGGTTAGATACAAAGGCACAGGCAGTGTTTCAAACCTGCATTGCCTAAGCTTCAGGCAGATGAGAGGGTGTTCCAGGACAAGGATCTCCCTGTATTGCCCAGGTCTCGTACTCTTTTCCTAAGTACCCACTGCCAGCCCTCTTCAGAAAGAAAACAACGGATTCAGGAAGAATTTCTGCCTGCCCCAGCATGACCATTCCTGTGTAAAAGACAATGACAAAAAAAAAAAAAGGCTCAGAAAAATAAGCTTTAAATTGCTACCCGAGATAAGATCAAAACAGAAAGGCCCCTTACTACCATCAAATCTATTTCTGTGAGGCACAGCAGCTGAACAAGATGTCACTACACTGAGCTGGGCACAATCTGAGGGTGAGCCACAGTTTGAAAACAAAACAGCACGCAAAATAACAACAAGCAAACTCTTAGCAACACCACAGGAAGCAAGAGGTCCTAAGGAGATATTTGAAGGAGACTGAGAGACTACTTGCTCTCGTTGTGACATCCAATGCCCTTGCATATTGTTTTGGGAATTACTAGAGAGTTTCTGCCACCATCAATGTCACTCAGGCAGTTTTCCCTAGGATAAAATATATTTTGAAGGTTTACAGACACAGCAGAAAAATAATACACCAAATTGTCAGTTCTAGAGAGACACTTTCATATTCCTGCTGGACTGAGTGTAATTGCATCAATCTAACACTAGATGCAGACTACAGTGCAGAGATTAATCATAAACAGTTGACTCTTACTGGTCAGGAGCAATGGAAAGAGCAGGAATGTTTTGCTATTATTTCTGCCATTTCTAAGGTCACTTGTGGTATAATACATTAATTCAAACAATAGCCAGTGACGCATGTAGCTGGGAGAAGAGATGGTATTCACTAGTGCCAAAACCTGCAAAAAGAAAAACAGTGTTCAGCTCATTTAAAACTGGAACTTAAAAAGCCTGCAGAAGACAGGTCCTAAGCAGAAAGTTCAGCACCCTGGCAGGCACTAAATGACCCAGGGAAACTAAATCTAATGTGGCTGTGTGATGCAGGTAGTTGTTAGAACTTCTGTCTTTAAAGGCTTTGCTTTGCTTTTCTTAATAAATAACATTAGAGATTCCCTTCTAGTACTTTCAACTCTTAAGCTTTTGTGGAATAAATATTTGCAATGGGAGGTAGGGGCTGGTTTCATTGAAACACATTTTGGTTTTGCTTCAGAAGCAAAAACTCATATAAATAGAGGTCCAAGCAAACAATAAACATCATGAGCTAAAGGAAAGGGCACTGAGTAGCAGTCAGGATTACTCGGCACCAAGGTAAATGGATGGAACTGCAAACAGCAAGCAGAGGAGCTCAAAGCACTGCCTGCAAACAGGCTGTCTGTGTGTCAGTCAGCCCTCTCAGACGATGGGCTGGAAAGAAGCACTGAGAGCTGTTGAGCCCGAGTCCCAGCGCTGAGTGCCGAGAAGAGGGAGGCAGGAGGCACCGAGTAGGTGTGGGAGTGTTGGTGAGTGCTGAAGAGCCGGGGCTCAGCCCAGGGACAGCAGGTCACAACTCCCAGGCGTGTCCGAGCTCCTCGGCAAGGTATCACCCACTCCAGGCTCTGCTGGTCCAAATAGACGACTCTGACAGCTGCGCTGTTTCTCTGCAGAAGAACAAGCGCATGCTTGTCCACCTCTGCACCACTTCACACGCACCCTGGCACCCCTTCCTCATAGCCCCGTCGTAACATTTGGGAGGAGGTTAAAGCCTCACCCACGAGCACGCACTCGTGAAGATCCCGAATCCCACACATAGCCGGATGCTCGAAACAGACCTTCCCCTTCATCCCCGCTCCAGGCAATAGCCTTTCCTCCACCATTTAGGGTACACCAGGCCCCCTTCCCACTCCGGGACTCGTTTGGCCCCTCCCAGCCCCGGAGCATCGGAGGCGGCACAAGCGCAGGGTCCGCGGTCAGCATCGCACCGGGGATGCAGGTGGGCGCAACCCGGGCATCCCATCCCGCCGGGCATCCCATCCCGCCGGGCATCCCATCCCGCCGGGCATCCTGCCAGCTCGCCCCCGGCCCCGCCCGGTCCGCCCGGCAGCTCCCACAAGTTGCGGGGAGCTCGGAGCCGCCGCGGCCGCAGCGCCGGGCCGGGAGCGCTCGGGGCGGTGCCGGGGTTTTCCCCGCCGGCTGCCGCTTCTCCGCCCCTCCCCGCCTTCTCTCGTTTTCATTTTTGGCGGGGGCAGCGCCGGCTGCGGAGGGAAACGCTTCGTTCTCCGCGCTCCCGGACCGGTGCCTGCCGCGGTGCGGATGCGTATGGACGAATCGTCGTGAAAACAGCTCCCGACGTTTTCCCCCACCCACCCCCCCCAAAAAAAAAATTCCAAACCCAAACAAACCACCCACTTGGATAATTGAAACGGTAAATGTAGCTAACTTTTCATTTTCTTGCTTGCTGTATGCTTATATATGTAGATATTTATTATTATTCTGGTTTCATTTTGTCATCCTTTGGGTTTTGTTAATTATCTGATCTTGTGCTGCCGGAGAACTTGAAATATTGGGGTTTGAAACAGAGGAGGACTCTGTTTCTGCTTTTTCCTAAAGTTGGACTGAGGAATGAAAACGTTCCTAGTTCATACCAGCCTTGTGAATATGTTTACTTGCTTTACCAGCCTGAACACAGATGAGATTTCCTGGGGCACCATTCTCTTGAGTTTGCTTTTCCTTTAATTTTTTGCTGATAATACAGCAAAGATGAGTGTGTGCTACACACACACAGTCCCGTAGTCCTGTAGGCTGATGGATTTTGTATGCTGGCATTCCCAGTTGACATTCCAAGCAGGTTTTGAATCTCTTTAGTTTATGATGTTAACAAGTGAGCTGTCTTCTGTTTTCATCCTAATTTACCGTGTGGATTCTGCCAAGAGATCATCTAACCCAAATCAAATAGTGTTTCTTAGCCCTGTAATTATTTAGTTGCCTTTTCTGGGATAGAAGTATGCTCTTGCTTGTACAGGTCACACAATTTGTACAGCTTCATATTCCAGAAGGCTTTTGTTGGGGAGGAAATCAATTTTATACTGTCCCTGTATTGGTTGGATGCTTTATGTGACTGCACATAATGAAAACCAACTTTAGGAAATTATGTATCTTTGCTTTGTTAGGTATTATAATTCCACAGATACTTATGCTTGCTACTATAAAATATTCTTCTTGGAATATTAATCCAGCAGATGTTTACCTGAGGAAAATAAAACTGGGAAGTTAATTTTTTAAAAAAAATGTATACGCGAAGAAAAGACTGTCTTATTCTCATCAAATAAGAGAAAATGAGAACATCAGTTGCATAGTTGGTAAAAATTACTGACCTGACCTTTGCTGTAACATATGGGATAAGCTTCCAAGTCTGACTTGGGAAAAACTTAGCTCAGGGTAGATTCTGTTGCTCTTCATTGATTTTGTTTCCTTTCTGAGAAGTCAGTCATGTATTGCTATACCTACCCATACATGCATGAGCATATTCACCTGCACAGGCACATGCATACCTGATACCATCCAAGTGCAGGACTTGTGAGTTGAGGTGTTGAGCCACAGAGGACTACAAACAATGCAGGGGAAAGGAAAAAGGAGGAGGGATTTACAATATTTGCTGTTGGGCACGTATTTTAGGGACCTTACCTTGGAATGGTAATGAGTCTCAGTAGTCAAAGAAAAAGAGGCAGGACGTCGCGTGCAATTGGCACAGCTTCTGCTCTGAACTGCTGCCTGATGTGATTACATCTGTATTTAAATTATTCTTTGAAAAACTTGTGTTCATCCATAATTTATTTTTTAGTGTTAAAAATGGGATAAAATACGCATTTGCTGGTTAATTTGTTTGGCTAAATTCTAAGATATGTTGACCCAAGAGATAAGTACTTTGCTTAGGGGCTGAAAAAATTATTTTTGTTTATCATCATACAAAGTTCACATACAGTGTGCTGACACTGCACACTTCACTTCTTGCAGGGTTGCGTGAAACAGGAATATGGAATTAGGAGTCATATTTCTCCTACACATAGGACTTTATGGGGTTAAGTGATTGGTCAGCAGCACTGTTCAGAGCATTAATAACTCCAAGGATTATTACTTTCTGAACACTTTCAGTGCCTTTTCCTCAGGTTGTTTTAAGGTACTGTAAATAAACTGCTCTTGGTACCCCAGCCTCTTCACAATTACCATTCTCACCCTCTCTCTTTGGTGGGATTTCTGGAAAGTCTTCAGATTTCTACCAAGCCTGTCATGAATATCTGCATGTTTCTTCTTTTTGACTGTGGAGATTGAAGCCCTTGAAATGTTAAAGGAGGCAAAAGGGTATTCAGCTCCAAGCCATTGTGAAAAGTTAATACAATATCTAAAATAGGATTTCTGACTTACCTAAAAGTCTGCTTTTTTAAGAGGAGATTAATCAAGCCTTTGTTGTTTTGGAGTTTCATTGTAATTACTATTATTATTCTTCCCAGAACTTTTGGACTCTACAGCTCTCACTGCCCTCAGTGAAACCTGCAAATATGCAAGTTTCCTTTGCATGCTTCCTCCTCCTTCCTTCTCTGAGAGCTGCAAATTGCCTCTTTTTTTCCATCCAGGCAGCAAATGAACAGGCTGACAGAATAGACTCAGGCAGGAGGCACCCACTGCATGTAGAATTTGACTTCTCAGTACCGAGGTTCCTCTTGAGCTTGGGTTACAGGGTATCTCTCAGGTGCTCACATCATTCTGTGCTAATTCCACATGTGAGGGTGACATACCACTATTCTAGTGTTTGAGAGAGCGTAAGTGATTAAAATTCAGATATTTGTAATGACTTACTGATGCACAGCTGTTAAAAGTGACAACTGGATTTATTTGATCCTAAGAGTAACACCTTTTTGCCCCAATTTTCTCTAAGGTATTTCCTGGTAAAAAGCCTTATATGCTGCCAGATTCTGTATTTTGCCCTACTATTAACCCCTCACCCAGAAATTGGGGGGGGGGGGGGGAGAAGACACAGTTTGAAAATGTATGAAAAACTGACTTTAAGTCAGCTTTAGCAGTTGAAATCAATTTTTATACCTTTGTCTTTTAAATGACTAATCTCTATCTGTGGGTGTCCATTTAACCTGTGATATAACTTTAGAAACTGCTGGAGGCAATTTGTACTATAGGATCTGAAGAGATTAACATTGGGTACAGATATACATAAAGCATTTCAGTATGTGATGGGTTGCATCTCTTGGCTTTGGATGCCTTTCACTTGTTTTTAATGTCACATTCTCATCTGCAGGGCAGTTTATGAGCACAAGCAAAGGTTATAGACTCTCTAATTCAAGCTTCAAACTGTTACAGCATTTCTATACAAATGCTCATTTTCTTTGTCATACCATTTAGCAGAAAGGATCAATGTGATCCATCATCCTGAAACTATTGCAAAAAAAAAAAAAAAGTGGTTCTACCAAAAATGTGTCCCTGGTTGTATTTTTTTTAAACTAATTATACATGTCAGACATAATGTTGCCTTCTGCTATTACATTACATTTCCAAATGTAATAAAGGTGGGTAAGTTTCAATGCATGAAAAGAACAAACTATTTTTTCCATGGATATTTGATGTCCATGGTTGGAGATTCGCTCCTGGCAGAAAAACAAGTCCTTCTGCCTATACAATTCACATTTTAATTAAAACCAGGGCACATTTCAAAAAATATTTGGAGTGTATATTATATATATTGAGTTTCAAGTGTTATTTTCTTGATGGTTCATCTTACAAATTAATGCTGGAGTAAGAGAATGGAATTGGAGGTCATTTCCTCCACATTCTCTTTAGGTCCTCAGTTCTGCAGTTACTGGAGGTATAATAACACATGGGAGCACAGTGAAATACGCAGATCTAGACATCCTAAGAATTGACTAAACACTTTTGAGTTTGCCTTGCCTGCAGCAGGAATGTGTCACATGGTCATCTGGGAAGCTTGCTTGGAAATGGAAGAGTTACCAATCTGGGTTTGCCTCTTACAGTTGTGCATCCCTGTGTGTGCATTTGCAGGTTTGCTGTAGGGTAGAGGTCAAAAACCCAAAATTAAAAGAAGGGTGGCTAAGTAGGCTTGCTCTGCCATGAAGCATCAGCTCAGCTCTACGAAAAGTCCAACCTAAGGATTCCCATATCATTGGCTTCTCTGAAATATGGAAGGATTGGAAAAGCTCTATCAATATACAAGAGAAGTAGCCTTGTTGGCTGTATTTAAGTGTTGTTTCTTCTTGTCAAAATGCAAGATGAGCATTGAAAGTTTTGAGTGGCAAGCACCCCCAAATTTAAGACAAGGCTTATCAAAGTGAAAAAATGGCTGCCTAAATTACTTTTTTCCTTATTTGTTCCTAGAATCTTGTGCCTAATTCATTGTATTTTGTAAGAAACCATTACTCCACTATGTTAAATATGCCAGTGTTATCTTTTCAGGCTTTGACTGGACTTATGATGACTGTGGGAAATAGAATGGTTTGATGGTGAAAACATCCAAAAAGAATCAACCATTCAGCTGGCTTATGCTCAAACCCAGCAGTTAAATGTCCTAAGTGCCTAACTGTTAAAATGTCATTCTCTGCCACAGGGAATATTGGATTGCAGAGTGACAATCCTGCTATTGAGCTGTCTGTGAGGTGCAAAGAGGGGCCAAGGTGATTTAGCTGCCTATTTGCATAAATAAGTAGGTGTCTGTTCTTACATGTGTACACAAACACAGAGCACAGTTCCATGGAGGCCAAATACAAAGCTCATGTGTACGTACAAAAGGTTATGGTGAATTGTGAAGCAACTTTGGGACAACGACCTGCTGGAGAAAGAAGAGAGGAAAGGAAAGCAGAAATGAAAACTAGGAATCATAACAATATCTGATCTAGTGTGTAGATTTTTGACATGCGTGAGAAGGGTTGGAACTGGCTACCTCACCCATAAATGCTGATGCAGTAATGAGAGGGGATTATAATTTGATGGAATTCAGCCAAAGGGTACTTTGTACCTATTGAAGTGTGGTTTCATTTGGCAGCTTCTCCTGACTTGAGGAGAACTTCCAAACTCTGCTGCTGTAAGTCATAGTCAAAAATATGACAATGTTGGAATACTTTGACCTTTGAAATAGAATCTGAGATTATTAAATTACTGTACCTGTAACATAGTCGTGTCTGCAATAACAATTACAGGCAAAATGACAAGAGTCAGGATCCCCTTCCCCCTCTTTCACAGCAGTGGAAATAAAAGATTATTTTCGTCAAGTTTCATTCCTTTTCCTTTCTTCCTAGAGCTGTCTGTAGTTGGTTCCTGCAGCCGCTGAATGAGCAGAGCAGGACAGTTGGCTTGGGTTTTTTCATGGACTGGAATACCAAATGTTCCTGCTTATTGTTCCCTCCCTCTGACAGAGGACACGCTGTTCAGTGAATCACTCTTACAGCCAGCAGCAGAACATGACTTCAGCATCACCTTGCATCTTCTGTCCTCCCAGTCCTGCTGTTTTTCTTGCCTCACAGCAATTAGGTTTCAGGCAGCCCATCCATCCTCATCCTCTGCTGTTTGAGTTTCCTGGGTTTTGACTTGCTGGATTGCTGCTGATTGCACTCACATGGAAGCACTGACACTGCCCTGCCTGGAAGACTTCCTGTGTGGGCAGCAATAATCCTTTGGGCTGTTGTTTCTGACTGAATCCAGAAGCCACAGTGCATGACACTTACTGGAGGGTGGCTGTAATACATCAAAACAAGCATTTTCCAGTTTTAAGTGCAGATGATTTATTTGTGTTATAACCACATTAGTTAGTCTCTAGATGCATACGTTTGGGCCATAATTGGATCTTTCTCTGTATAAGAGTGATCCTTCCTCTGGGAGGAAAGAAACACAATCTTTTTTTGTTTGTTTTTTTTTTTACCTAGCACTGTTGATTTGATAGCATTAAATCCATCCAGTTTATTTGTATTAGGCCTAAGATTACCTCTAAATGTAATATGGGGGAGGAGAGGAGGGAAGTAGCTATCAATACTCATTTTCTTATCCTTAGCTTTGTGCTAGATGATAAAAGATCAGCCTGGCTTGGAGAAACCACTGCAGTAGGCAGTGGTGGAGCCCACGGAGTACAAGTTTTGCCACCTCACTGCGATGACTGTGGCTCACTGAGTCACTGGGGAGAAGGGGGTGCTCTGAAACCAGCAGAGACAACTCAAATAGGGAGGTTTGTGATCAAAATATGATCCCTGGGAGATATTTCAGGTGGATGGGTAACTAAACCACTAAAAGGTGTAGGCTAACTTGAACCACATCAGTATTACTTAGAGATGCAGCCCAGTCAGTTATCAGAGTACCTGCCTCTAAATCCTGGTAAATACAGCACAAGCTTTTAACAGTGCTACAGACACATAGCAATAAACGTGTGTTGGGTGAAAATACTGGGAGCACGTACCATTGTCTGGAAAGCTTTAATCCAAAATAGCTCGTTATAACACCTATTGTCATGTTATAAACCTTACACCACTTGTGATTGTTTAGGAGACTCTCCTGGGTACCCTGAAGTGTTTTAATTAATTGTTTAATAAAAATTAGCATTTAATTATTCATTAACAGTTGAGCTGAGGGAATAGCCTGTTAAGTTGGTAAGTGTGCAGGTGATGAAAGGTTGAGGAGGACCGCAACTGGATGGAACAACTGAGTTAAAGACTGTCTTAAAAAATGCAGCTGAATAGAACCAGTATCAGGGAAGCTCCACATCCTGAACCTGAGCATGTGGGGAAGAGAGAGAGAAGGGCTGCTTTGCAAGGGGGACATGCTGGGACCCAAGGTGACCCCAGCACAGGCACTCCTCACAGAAGGAACACAGCCAAGCACAGGCAGGCACAGCCAGGTGCCCATAATGGGACCAGTGACAGCCCCAGAACAGTGAAGGAATGACCCGGGGCCACCCAAGGGAACAGCCAGGAACAAAAAATGACAGACATTATTTAGGGACACAGAAAAAAATTCAAATGTACCAGAGAAAACTAGCAAATAATATAATTATCCTCTCAAGAAAACAGGAAAGTCAAATTTTAGAAGTCTTAATAGCATTTTGTTTTCTGTAAAAGATGCATTTAAGGCTGTTGATTTCTTTCCTAGGGAAATAACTTCCATTCTGTCCTAACACTTGTATCTACATAAACAATCTTCTGCATTGGGCTTGCCCAACATAATGGCATCATTACCATCTCTTCCGCATAAAGAATTTTTGCATTAGGGTCATAAATCAAGCTCCTTCTCACTCTGCCTTTTACTGAAGGCTTTTAATTTTTTTTTTTTCCCCAGTCAAGTCTCACTCTTCTCAAAGACTGTACTGCAGGTCTTATAATGAAATTTCCTGAAGACTGACAGTTGCCAGTGGCAGAAAGGGCCCCTGCTGTTTTGTAAAAGGCAAAATGAGTTTCTTTTCATCTAGACCAAAGCCCTGTTATTATGTTTGTTTTTTTTTAATTAATATTTTAGGATGTTTATATCTTGAATAAACAACCATTTTCTATTCATAATAAGGATCTGTGTCTACACTGTCACTTACCTGGTTTGCTGTTAAATCCCTATCTCCTGATCATCAAAACTGTATCACTTTGAGTTTGTTTGGACCCTGTTATGCAGAAAACCAATCAGTTCCTTTCAAGACAAAAGCCAGATGTGGATTTAGAGGTGATTTGTTGAGGAGACCATTTCAAATAAGCACAGTAGCCAGGGCCATATCCAGATTGGGATCTTTCTGTGCTGCATAATGTTTTCCAGCACACTTCTGCAGCAGATCTTCTGCTCTCAAGGGCTCACAAACCTTTGTGCCATATCCAAGGATGTGCAGTTTATCCTCCCTTTGATATCAGGTTATCAAACTACCGATCCACTGATTGAGCCCTCACGTCAACTTAGGTCTTTTGAACCATAAAATCCCTAAAAAACAGTGATGATGTCTTTCAGCAACATGGCCCTGTGTAAAAGGCTACATAGTGTGGGCACAGCTCTTTGTTCACACTGCTCTAGATGGAGTTAACAGGAATATTGTGGGCACCAGCCCCAATTCAGCTAGGGAGCAGGGAACTCTCAGCAAGAGGGACATCTTTTTCTGTTTGTTCCAGAGATTGGTGATGCAGGATTAAGTTTTTTATTTGCATTTCAGATTTTGTTAATGGCCTAGAGCCACCCTAAGATTTCCTTTTCGTTGTGAAAAGCAGATCAGGCTCTCCTTAGCTCAGGGCAAGGCAGTTACCACTGGACAGATGACAAAATGAAACAGCAAGATGAGCAGCACAGGATGCATCCATTAGTTTTTGACACAAAAGTCAGTGGTGCTTTTAGCTCTCTTTAAAGACAAATCTGACCTACAAAATATCTCTATTTGGATCCAGCTGCCAAAGAAAGACAGGTAAAGAGGGCATTAAATGTGACTGTCTGTAGACAAACGCTGTCACTTTACCAAGATTTGCTCTTTGGTGATGCAGTTACACAGTCTCCCATGAACAACAGCCTGGGCTCTGTGTGTATGTGGCATTGGGACACAATGTGCTGTTCACACTGGGATTCCAAATCCACTGTAGTCACCCAAAAGCCAGGAGTGTCATCTGCATTTAGATATGTGATCTTTAATCAGCAGTAGCAGCACCGAGTGTATATCTTGTTTTTAAGATGACCTATGAAGCTGTCAGCTGTAGCTGCTTGACCTATAACAGATAATGCCATCAGGAGGAACAAGCACTAAAATGAAAAACAGCTTTCCTTGCTTTGCCTACCATCCATCTGACATTTCTAAAGGCTGGAACTGGGCAGCACAACTGCCCACGGAGTGAAAGTTCACTTTGTAGGTGCCCCTCAATCACCTCTTTCTAGTGGGCCTATGTTTCTTCTCTCAATTCTCAGGTAACAAGTCAAGTCTGCTCCTCATTAGTCCTATTTATTGGCTCTCCTGGTAGTTTGTTGGACTAATGGCACTCATTTCTTGTTATATACAGCTAAACGTAAGAAATAAGCAAACCACATTTTGTCATTTCAGTAATTTCAATCAGCAAAATCTCCCAAATAGAACAAAGGAAAGGGGTGCTTAGATGCACTAAAAATTCATCTGTTTTTTAGTATTAAGAAGCTAAATTCAAAAAAGGTACCAAAAGAGTGTGAAAATTATTATTTAGGAAAGCCAGGCATTAGATTTACAGTGAGATTCTTTGGGGCCTTTTAGATATTATCCTTCAGAAGCAGCTGCTGTCTCAATGGCACACATCAGTGGTTACATGAAAGATTTCTGTCAAAATCATGATTTCAGAAAAGCAGTCATCAATTTCTACCTTCAAAAGTGTGTGAAGTGTGTCAATAATTAATGACAATTAACAAAAATTCTCAATTTAGCAATTATTTAATCTCTGAAAGAAAAAGAGAGGATAAAAATATGTCTTGGACATTTTCAGGGTTATATGGTTAAACTAGAGATTTTTTTGTCAACACATTCTGCCTTCTGCTTCAAAATATTTCTTGTGTTCTGAAGAGCTGAAGAACCACTGTAACTGACAGAGGAAATAATAATTTTAGTGGACCATATATCCACCAAAATTACACCATTTAAAGAAGTAAAATTATTTGTGAATACACCCAGATTTTTTTTGCCAGAACAAACATTAACCAAACATTACTGAGCACAGATTTGGGTGGATTTTTTTTTTTTTAACAGTCCTGATACAGCAATAAAGGAAGATAGTTGCAACAGCACGGCAGTATTTCTGTTTCCCTAATAGTTCAGTAATTGGAAAGCACAGTCCAGACGTAACTCCTTGCTCTTCGGGGGTTTTTCATCTTACTACAGTTTTAACCTCACCACAGAACCACTGTTACAGTCTCCTGCTCCTTCTGCTCATTACAAGCTGCTCTCAAACAGGCCTGGAGCCACAGAGCAGCAGCAAGAGCTCTCTAACCAGCTTTTAGGGCAGTCCTGAAGACACAGATGCTCTGGTTCAAAGCTCTTTTATCTCTATTTAAGAGGAGGGCCTGAAATGGGCTTAGGTTAGTGCTGTGAGGGGTAGTGAGAGGAAAGCAGAGCTTTGTGTTGCCAGGTGTGCAGGCACCCACACTTTGAACTGCTTTATCTGTCCCCAGCACAGGCAGAGCTGACCTCTGCTGGAATCAAAGAGTATAGAAAGTAAATCAAGGGATTTGATTTACGTCCACACAAAGAGAGGAGCACATTTCTGGCAAACTCCTCATTCCTTTTCAAGGTGCATTTGCAGAAAATCCCATTAAAGTCTTCTTTGTCGAGACCTGGTTGTGAAGGCTGGTGGATGCAACTCACGATAAATGAGAAAAACAACACACCAGAAGCACAGGGTCTGTGCTGCATCCACTTGCAAGAATGGGCTGGGTCTTCTTTATTTGGCCATATCCTGAGGCAAGGATGGAGAAAGAGGAGGGTGGTCCTGATTCTCTTTGGAAAATGCTTTCCCCACTGCAGACCCACAGAGATGTTTCTCTCCCATTAAAGACTTGTGTGGTCTCCACTACTGCTGTATCCCCTGGGTTTTCCTGAATGTCCACCCCACCACAGTCTGTGAGGTTGGAAACGTGACAGTTCCTTTCATTTTACTGACTGACAGGGAGAGGCAGACCCCTGTCTGTGGATGATATAGGAGGTCAGGGAGTTTGCTTCTCATCTCTCCAGATGACACAGCAGTGATGCTGACTGACTTCTCAGGTGTGTGGTGAGGATAAACTGGTGACCCTCTGCAGCTAGCAGGGCCATTGTAACACACCCAATCAGCTCATAACAGTCAAAGGCTTCTTTAAAAATTTCTCATCTCTGCTCCATTGCAAAAGTCACAAGAAAATGCTCTTTATGAAATACTGGAAAATTTCTCAGGGAAAATGTAAAATTAAAATGCATTTAAATGCATAAAGATGACAAAGCAACCATTTTACTGACTTGAAGGCATCAGTCTGCTGAAATCTAAATATCAAAGGGGTATGTAACCAAGAAAGAAGGGAACAGTAGATATATCTTCACTTCTCATAAATCTGGGAGGTACCTTGGTGGAAATGGCACAGAAATCTGGATTGAAATTCAGTGCAACAGCATAGAGACCAAGTTAAAAAGTCAGGTAGATAGAGAGATGTGCTGAAAATACATATAGGATGAAGCACCATTTACACACAAAGGAGCACTGGAAACTTCAGGAGCTGCGTTAATTCATCAGAACTTACTTCTCATAGAAGTGTAATTCTGACTTTTTTACTGACAATTCTTTTCATAAAAGCTGCACTTTTCTTAGTTGTGACCAACTGGTTTGTTCCCTAACTGCTACTGAGAGAACTATTTATGCAATGACATAATTTAGTGATGCCTTTTGTGCATCTTAATCTGTAGTACACCTGTGACTAAGTGATTTTTACTTTCTCATTTTTTATTGAGACAATATTGTACAGGCTTCTTTGGCAGGAACCTGACATAAAGCTCTGTCTGTGGAGCCCAAATACATTTACTTTCTGGAAACTCATTCATTTAATCTAGGGAAGCATAGATCATTTGAAGAATGATAAAATTACATGGTCAGCCTGAAAATTAAGCCATTTATATGAAGAGGTTTGCTCTTGTGCAGCTGTAGATATGAGTCACTGACCTAAAAAGTTAAGGCATTGCAGGGATATTAAGAAAATAAAAATAAAGTATTTAATAAATTGGTGAAGTAATAAAAGAAGACAGGAAATAACAGACTTATTTGTCCTGACTGAAACAAAAATCTTCTTTTGTGGTAATGAGAAAAGATCATATCCCTCATGTTTCCTGTTACAAATCTTCTGGCCCCAACACCTGCCAAATGCAACTGTTGGATGTTCTGCCCTTTAAAGAGCTGTAGCTATCAATGATCAAAAAAGTATTGCTCCTGCTTTCAGTAAAGAAGACTCCTTTCTCCAGATTCTTGCTGCCTGCAATTGCTGCCAGGTCAGAAACAGCTAAACTGCAACAAGGAAATATCCAGGAGAGGTGGAGAGGGCTTTGTGGGCAGAACTGTTCTTCTCAGACAGTTCTTCTACCTCCCAGCCAGGGAATAGACCGTAGCTTTGGTTGAGGGTAGAGAAGGGAAAAAAGGAAGTAAACATTCCCTTTCTTTCTTTTTTTGCATCCTCATCAACCTCTAAAACCTATCCCGAAAGTGAGAATCACTTTTTCTGCTGTCTCTGTAGTGGAGGGAACTAGAGGAGTCTGTTCTCACCTCTCATTTGGTGCCTTTGAGGGAGAACTGTGTCACTCTGAGCTCTCAGGCAAGAGCCTCATCTCCAACATCTACAGGGGAGCAGCTCTTAGATTGCAATAAACTGGCTTGGAGTCAATTCAATTTAGATCAAAGTGATGATAATGCCTTAAAGGAACTAAAGAGGTGATTCAAAAGATGTTTCTGCCTTCTGGAAGGTTATCCAGCTAGCTACTCTTATCCCTTAGGTTTGTTTGCAAATTTAGGTTCCAAGTTACTTCTAAGTACCCCTTGCTCAAGTCACAATGTTTTGTGTGTGCAAGTGCTTGTCTGCTTTTTACCCCATTTTTGCTGAGTGATTGCAGAGGCCAGTGGAAGGTAGAAGGGTCCTTTGGAGAGCAAAGATAACAAATGATTTGTGAAGATAGAAATATTCCTAGTGCCATCTCTGTTTTTGAGATTTAGATTCTCTGTGATAGGGAGTAGCCTGTACCACAGACTGTGCCATGGGGCTCTGTGATTACAGAAGTAAATCCTTACTTAAACAAGTTTTCCTGCTGCTAACTTGCTGTCTCTCAGACACAGACGCACCTCCTCCAGCCCTTTGTCCTCCTCGTCAGGGACTTATGAATGTGCTCCATGCCAGCATCTGCAAGTGGCTGCAGGGTGCCTATTCCTTAGCAAGAGGCAGGAGCTGGGCTGGACTGGGAGACTGTGCCTGCTTGTGTGCAGTGGGGATACAAAAAAAGTAATCTCTGATGCAGAGGAATCATTCACGCATTGCAAAAGTCCAGCAAATCTGAGCCAGGAATTCCGGTAAAAATTGTAATCAGATTGAAAATATATTAATTAATTAATATATTAATGATCCTAAAGAAGCTGTTAAACCAAAATGCTAGCAAATAAACACAGATGATGAGAAAAAGATGGAATAATTACAAGCCAGAGATTCAAACTTAAGTTCTGCTATATCATCTATTTGTTCTTCCCTCATACCACCCCAGCACTCTTTCTAGACCTTTCTGAATCACACTTGTGATATATTGTCAGTTCAGCAGCAGTAGAGCTAGGGATAAGGCACCGTCATTAAATCCTCACAGAGGCTGTAACAGAATAAATCAAATTATGTAAGTAGTTAGTTTTCATAATTTGAAATTACTTGTCTTTTATGCAGTTGGAATCAATCTAGGCTATTATCAACTACTTTGGAGTATTTTTGGACATAGTTTATGAATGCTCTAAGGGAAGGCAGCAAGCCATTTTTGCAAGCAGGTTTGTAACACCAGGTCTTGCACTGGGTTATACTCAAAAGTCATTTTGAAAGTGATGGCATAATGGCCAGTTCTGGGGAACCTGATAAGCCAAAGAACAGTCAGAAAAGTGCAAGCAGGAATCAGAGAGCTGGTTTGAGAAGGGAGGAAGGGCAAAGAGCACATGGAAGAGCTTTCCACCCTGCAGAGAGCCTGAGGATGCCCCTTCCCACAGCTCTCAGAGTCACTGCCAGCCCACAGCTCAGAGGGCTTGGGTTTAACTTCATCCTCTGCCAAAATGTGTGACCTTAGAGTCACCATTTAGTCTCCCTGCATCTCACTGGACTGACTCATAAAGCGAGGTGGGGAACATTCCCCTGATTAACAAAGAACTGGGAATAAAAACCACATTGAACAGTAAAAGGCATTTGAGCGCTGTGAGGATGTGCCATCGCTTACATTGAAAGATCTTCCTGTGAGGAGCTTCCCTGCAGCTTCGAGTCAGGGTTACTCAGTCTGTTCTTTTGGTATGGGAACAGGCAAAACACCTGCAAATAAATTTTAAGCAGGACATGCAGTTCTGGTGGCTTCCACATAAGAGACATGCCTCTGATTTTCCCTATAGCCAGCCATAAGTTTAAAGGATGAGAATTCACAAGTGGTGGTTTGGCCTTACAGCGCTCCCCTCCCACCAAGCTGACAGAAGGCTTTCACAGCTGGTTCTGCAGACCTTCACAAGACCTTTCTGTCTTCTCTGCAAGCAGCAATGGCAACTGAATGTTGACGTTCAACGTGGCTTTTCATCGCTGAGACATTGACACTAATTATCAGGAAGCCCTGCACAGGTTGGAATTAGAAAACAATTACCAGTACTTGTATCATAGAGCTTAGTACAGCAACTCCCAAAAAGTTACCTGAGCACTGACACTTTTGAAGCTTGCTTGCTGTAGTTTTTGTTCTTAAAAAAGTTTTTCAGTCCTTCTGTTCCCTCACACTGATTCTCTAATGTCTAATAATATGTTGAACACATGCTGTGGCCTTTCCATTAACAGGGGCTTGCCTTGTATCTGCTTGTTTTCATCAAAGGCAAAGGGACTCTTGATCTCTCTTCAAGTTTATTTGAAACTGGGCAATGAGTTCAAAAGGAGCTTTTGGGGACTGGGAATGGCACAATCATGTAACTGTAATTTCCCAAGGAAACTGGATTAAAAAGGAAGCATCTGGCTATGTGGTAGACTAATTCAAACCTTTTCTGTCAGTTGAAAAAAAACAGTAAGAAAATATATTTTTGCACAATGTTTACTAGCTGAGTTTCAGTCAGAAGGAAAGTGACGCCCCAAATTTTTTTTTTTTCTCATTAGTGGGTCTAGAAAAAGGGCAGGTTTATGTCTTTGGACATAACTAGAAGAAATTACTCTTTTAAAGTTCTCTCTTTTATTAATTATAGGCAATTTGCTTTGTCAGGCGTTTCCACGGCATGGTGTCTCCTTTGAAATAATTGCAAAATAATTCTCTCTTTAAGGTTGTTTTGAGCAACATTATGGAAATCTCCCATAGCCTTGTTTCCTACTGGAATTTTTATACTTCTTGATTATAGACTGTGTTCCCATGACAATTCCTGTGCTCATGCATTCCAGAATTAGCTCCTAACACGTTCCAGCCTGATGGTACATTAAGCCCACTCAGTGCTCTGCAAACTACATGTATGCTCTAGGCTCTGAATATGTGGGGTGAGGAAGGTCTCTAATTTGGGTATTAAGGCTATGGGATTTAAATATGGGAGAAGTGATGGACAGAAGGTAGTGGAGGAAGTAAAAGATGCCCAGGTTTATTCCTTTTAAACTTTTTTTTTCTTTTTTAATAGAAATGCCTTATGTCTGCAGGCTAAGAATGATATGTAAGAGTAGTAAGTATAAACATTTGGTGGAATGGAACACTTGCTTGAAAAGTTCACTTTAACTTCAGAGTAAGCTGACACAGAGAGCAGTTCTGTGTTTTGAGTTAACTTTCCTGCAGCTTTCCTTCACTGAGCCCTCAGTGTACCTGCAAGCTCTCTGTTTCCATGAGGTGCCTGTGTCACATTCCCACTTTAAACACTGCAGCATTCCAGCTGCAGATCTACACACCTTCCCAGAGATCTCATCTTAGTCCAAACCTGAGGAATCCTAGTAAAAACCTTCTCAAAAGGAACAGCTCTCTGCTCAGTCCTAGCTGCAGAGCAGTGCCAGAGCTGGTGGTAACATCTAACAGTGCCAGGAGCCAAGAAGGGAACACCTGGGTACTCTACCACTGCAAGAGAAGTCAAGGTGCATTGACAAAAAAGGCTCCCAGTAGGTGCTGGTTTGGCTCCAACTGGCACTGATGGATTATTAGGAAGATCACCATTGCATTCCCATGTTTTGTGGACAGTATTAATGTTTCTCGGCCAAGGAATTCTAGCCAGGACTCCTGGTGGATCTTCATGGACATCCAGCACTGCTACCAGAACATCTTCAACCACTACAGCTGCTGAAAGAGCTGCTCACTGACTCTTTTGCACCAGCAGTTGCAGTTCACACATTAAAGCTGTTCTGCGGCTTTCCGGATGTTTTTGCCCCCAGCCTGTTCTCAAGAAGCTCTCCAGACTGGAGAAGCAAAACTCTTCAACGTTTCCATCTGAGAACAGCCTACCATCTCACCATCTGTCACAGCAGTACTTTCTAACATTTTCTTCTCCCTCTTGGTGCTTCTTTTATGCCTCTTCAAAGTTTGCCCTCTGGCATTCTCCAAATGGCACAGCAGTGTTCAGCAGTGTTGGGACACTTGCATTTGTGGAGTATCAAAAAGTCTCCTACCTCCCAGATTTTTTTTTTCCTCAGTATGACAGTACCACAAGGGTTAAAAAAAAACAAACCCAAAGCTTATTATAATGCAAGCATGGTTACCAAGATATCAGGTATAGGAGAAAATGCAATTGAGATTGTAGTTTGCTTTACACTTTGAATGATGCTCTGAGCTTTCAGCTACCTTAAACTTCTACAAGATACATTACCCAAACTAAGATATGTAAAGATGCCTACAGATTTTAAGATACTCAGTTTGCATTAATCATAGTCTCACACTATTAATGGTTTGAATTCAGAAACAATAGTGCAAAATACCTAATTTTTTGCTCTGCAATTTGCTCAGACCTTCAGATGACCTAAACCCAAATTTGAAGGATAATGCATTCAAAGGCAAGAGAGTCTCCCTAAGGGGTCACCTTTGAAAGTAACACTGACCTCTCATCCTCACAGAACCTCAGTGAGAAGCTCCCCACAGAATAATTGCTGTCTACTGCGCCACCTGCCACTACCATCACCTTCTCAATGAGCCCCTTTCTGCTCCTTGGTGATAAACCTCCTGATCAGATCTGTCCCACACCTCAGGGGCAGCCCATAGATTTGTACCAGGACATTACTACTGGTTTCTTCAAATTTCATCCATTTTCCAATTCAAAGCCATACAGGCACCCTCCCAGTCCCTGTGCCAGTGCTGGTCTCCAGGCTGAGCCCAGGAGGAGACCATAGGAGGGAAATTCCAGGAGTGAGGGAAAAACATTGCATTAGTGTTGCTATGGAGATGAAAATTAGCACAATAACTATTGTGTTCTGTTTCAAAGCTTCTCAGTCTTCAGTTTTAACTCCTTTTCCTACTCTACCACTGTTTCAGTTCTGTCCCAGCAATGTTCCAGCACACCTGACAGATTTCTGGGCCAAGAACTGGAAAAGGAATAGCAGAACACGTAAGAACCTGAAGTCTGGGCATGGACCAAAAAAGAAGAAAAACTTAAGGAAAGGTCTTGTAGAAGGAGAGGATAAAATAAAATCAGGGAAAATAGAAAAGAAATTGGGAGGGGGGGGGGGGGGGAGGAAGAACAAAATTAAAGAGAGAGAACTGTAAGAGGCAGGGATATGGAAAAATGGTACTTTGGTACCATATGGTCACCCCCTATCATTCCTTAATAAAGCCCTGCCCCTCACAGAGAGCAATGCACAGGCTGTGCACGTTCAGCAGTGAATACTAAGATCACTTCCTTCCAGGATGCAACAGCCTCTCACTTTTCTTCAGCACAGAGAGGAAAAGCAGCAAAGCTGCTAGGAAAGAAATATAACGTCATGCTTTCTTGTCAGAGGAAGAGCAAAAGTCAGAATTAATTTGATCGTTTTAAAGTTTACCACATCCACATGGTTACACTGAATTAGGTGTTTGTGCCATTTCTGATAGGGTTTTTGTTTCCGTTCCCTAAAGCTTGCACTTCTTATGATGAGTTGTTGACCTGAGTTCAATCCTTTCCATAAAATAACTTGGGCTGTGAAAGTAATTCCCTGCCCTTCTTCAGAAACACTGGAAAAGCATTCAGGGAGGGTAATAAAGATTCAGTGGAGTTTGTAGATGAAAATTAGGAAGACAAGGCACTTAGGATCAACTAGGCTTCACAACGACTCACAGGGGCACCAGAGGCAGCATCACCAGCTGTGTAAAGTGTCTCTGAACACACCTTTCACCCATGCAAAATGTCTTCTTGCTGCCACAGCCCTTGTGAACAGCCTACACTCAGTGAACAAGCCTTGCTCTGTTACCTCTGGCTGTGCAGCAAGCACCGCCTTTGTTCTTCCACTCTTCCAAAATCTCATTCCTTTGCAGCCACTGAGGGTACCGCTGGAATTTTATTTTGCCCAGCCAGCAAGAGACATGACAAACCAGTCACAGAGGATATGTCTCCCGGGGAACAGCAGGATGCCTGGTCCTGCCCAACCACCCTGTGCCAGGGAGCAGGGCTCCAGTCACAGGGAAAAGGGGTTGCAAAAAGGGTCCAAAATGCGGCTGGTGAATATTCACACTTACACCATTGTTATATACCCTCATCCCACATCACATCCATTCCTAAAAATGAATACTGATTTCCTAAGCCCAGAAACTGAGTGATTAGAAGTCCATTTGGTGCAGGCAGAGCTCACAAAAGCTACCCCTTAGTCTTTATCCTCCTTTGTGCAGACTGACAAAGCCACTGACTGCTGTGGCCACCCATCTGTGCCATGGCACACCCAGACACAGCAGCACCCCCACGGGGATCCTCCACCTTCCTTCCCTGCTGGCACACAACAACTGGAGAATGGGAATGGTTTGCAAAAGACACATGAATGATACAGAAGATCTTTGAGTCTATGTTGGTCTCCGTTCTCAGTATTCCCACAGCTTCTTACATGGTTTCTCACCACCCTTTGAGGGGGGGAAAAATGCCCACAAAAAATTATCCCCAACCCATCAATATGAGAGAGACTAACCAATCATGAGTCTAATGTTTTTTGGGATGCTGTGGTGTCAAAGATGCACTGCAGCGCAGATTTATAAGGGTAATGAGGAATGACCAATCTTGGCTATTAGTTGCTGTGCAAAAATTTTCAAATAAAACCATTATTTCTCAAAACTTGGATTGTAAGCAAGCCTTCAAAAACAGGGAGAATGTTTTCTCTTCCAGAGTTTAAAGAGGAGGAAAAGCCTTCACTCATTTATTGATTTATAAAGCAGATTTCATGGAAGCTCAAGAAAGTCCAAAACCAGAATAGGGATCAGCGAGACTGTCAGTCCAACTAAAATTCTGCTGTTACCATCTCATTTCCATCTCCTTTCCCTCCTCCAGCCTTGCAAAGGAAAATAGCTTCAGACTAAAAATCTTATATCTGTTACTTCTGAGGGCTCATTCCCTTGCTTTCTTGTGAAGAACTGTAGAAACGTCTTTCTGAGAAAACTTCAAACCAGACACCAAACACAGACTGAAAAACTGCTCTTTCATGCTCATAAAGTTAAGGAAAAAGCTGTTGCTAATCAAGACTTTCAATTAAAGTTTCTCCAGTCAACAAAACATCAGATTTTCTTCTTCTTCTTAAAAGATTATCTTATCTAACAAATGATCAGTTTAAACTTGAAACTCACATGCACTATAGAATGGCTGAAGTCTGAAAATACAGGAATCATGGAGTTGGGTGAGTATGCTACTAATTACCCCTTTCCCTGAAAGTCTCATTTTCTTTTTATTAAATATAATGCATAAATCTGTGACAAATAACTAGGATATTTCAAATTGAGGAAGTATCAGAAAAGGGAGAAGCAGCAGGGTATGGATTTTGTTCACATGTCAAAAGCATTGTATATGAAATGACATTGTGAAGTTCCAAAAACACAGAAGAGTCTTGCTTGGCAGCTGGCTAGTTAGGGAAGATACTTATCTGCTTAACTCTTTAGCAGTGTGGAAAGTTTTAAGTAGAATTCAAAATTATTTTTCTACCATGTTTCCCTCTCACACCTTTGCAAGACAGGGTGATGAAATCCTTTATTTTGTAAATCTTAGAGAAAGACAAGAGATTACCAAGAGATTTTTTTTTTAGCTACTGTACCCTAACCTTTCTGGATTTCTGAGAAGTTTTGTCTTTAGGACAATCTAGTTATCTTTATCCCTGGAATTTTATCTACCACACAGAGAATGCAATCATGCTCATGTTTCCATTCAGGGGTCACTTCATAAAACACTTGTATGAGTACCGAAATAAATTCTCAGTCACACTGAAATAACCCAAACTACAAACACAGTTTTGGAAAATGCTATACTAGGCTAGGGCCATACGGTCTTAATCTAGATATTCACATCCTGCTGATGTCACTGAGAGAGGATTGGTTCTTGCAAGTTTGGTTTTTGATTAATCTTGTTTACCCAGTAACATCATGAATGCTACTAACCACTCCATCTAAGTTTGTGGAGTGTTGTTGTATCATCTCACAAATAAAACTTAGCCTGACATCATCCAATAAATCTGCTTTCACAAGATTTATTCTATATCTGTTTTAAGCCTTAAAACAACATGGTCAATGTTAAGGTACGGGGAACTTTCCCACCTTTAGTGAAGAGCTGGAGTGGATGAGTTGGTATGTTATGAAATAGCTCAGATGGATCTCAGTGATGGTTTGGTACATGCAAAGCCACGCCTGGATCTTTGAGCAAAGCCTGGATGAAAAGCAGTAGAGCTGCTCAGGATGCTCCATCCCACCTGTACCAATGCATCCCATAGGAAACGTGCTGCCTCCCTGGGTTCTGGTTCTAATGCCACCATATGGTGAGTGAAAATGTCTCAGGTGATGTGAAAAAAACCAGAAATCCAGACTGAGCTGTATCGGTTTGACTCTTGAACAGGCAGAGTCGTGCCATGCGGTCCAGCTGCACTCTTCAAGGAATGCCATGCACTTGGGAAGCAGAGTTAAGCCTTTTGCACGTAGTGGCACGTGTTGCTGGGGTCTCTCCACTGTCACGTAAAAATCACGAATGTTACACGAGTGCTGTGCTGCGATTGCAGTGTTTTTCAAGCCCGTTTTTCACTTTCCCTTACTCTCAGCCTTTCCAGCTTTGATCACAATGCAGCACAGCCCCTGAGAAACATTGCTAGGCAACAGATGCTGCAAAGGACAGCTTCCCCTCCCCTCACACCAAGGTGGCAAGAGACCTTAGAGTGCTCCAAGTTGCCTGCCACAAAATATTCAAGGCAAAACATGCTTAGTTTTATGGAGGCGTTGCTTCAGTTGAAGCAAGAAATTATTCTGCAAGTAGGAGCTTAAAAAAAACTGCAGTAGGAAAAAAGAGGCACTTCAAGGAAATGAAAGAGAAACATGATGGGAGACAACAAAAGGCAGCATTAAATAAGGAGTTATTAGATGTGTGGGAGCAGGTGGAGAATATAAGGAATGAAATTAGCAAAACACATGCACAAAACAGAGCTGAAAACTTCTGCGTTAGCATAAATAGATCTAAGCTTAATTTACTGTTGTTGTTATAAAAGTTTATTTATTGCTGAAACTCTGGTTAGTGTTTGTTTTATACCACCGTATCAAAAATTATGTCTTCCATGAGGAAAGCAAAACTACTGTTGTGTTTTTCTTCTGAATTACCAGAGTATTTCACATTCATTTTTGCTCTGTCCATAAATGTCATCCATAGAGTAAATAGAAAAGTTTCATTTAATCACCATTTAGGAGTGAATATAGAAGCTACATAAAGCCACATAAATCTTTATAGAACACAAATGGGTATTTCACCCAGAATATAGCTTGAAAGACACATACAAAGAGAAAATGGTACATACTAAGCAATGCTAAGCAAGCAAAGGGAATGTTGCATTTGTCTAATGAGAATTTCCTTTAGGACAACAAACAAGCTGCTAGAATTAACCTGACTGGGAAGCTGTGAAGCACAGTGCAGTACCACACTTAGAAAATGTGTTTTTCCATCGTTTGAATCTTTGATTGCTCTTTTAAATGTGTAAAGAGGCTTGCCCAGTAGGAAGAACAGTGGCAAGGAAAACAGATGTTGGGTACGAAGAACCAACAAGTACCGAGTATCAAATTAAGCTGTGTGTTAGAAATTAACAAATTCAGACTTGGAGTGAAAATTAGACTTGGAAAAGGATATTAAAGTATACTGGGGAGAATGGAGTTACTATGCAGGAAGGACAGAGATTAAAGATAATCTGGGTACAGCCTAAAAACTGGGTAAATACTCTGTGCCTCATTTCAATCAGAGGAGATGATGTTGAACGGGGAACAGGAGGCAGAATGGCTAAGGGGAATCAGGTTAGGAAAATTGCTAAGGAGATTATTTGGTCTTTTGAGACAAATAATCATCATGGCAGAATTCTGAAAGAACAGGATGCAAAATAGCAGGTAGAGCAAATACTTTGAATAATTCTGCTGTGTCAATCCATTCTTAAGTGACCATACAACTGCAAAGAGGTTGCTGAATGACCGAGTTTGCCAAAGTAACAGCTTTGGCAGATAAGGATTCTGTCATCAAACATACAGTTGAAGTAAAAACCAGAAAAGGGAGAATAGTTTTTTGGCTGAAGAGTGATTTTGTCACGAGAGCAAACACAACATGAAATTAGAAGAACATATCCAAGCTTCAGTAGAATGTGGTTGGGTTTGGGGAACAGTTTTCTGAGGGTAATTGGTATAGAAGTATTTCAAAATGGAGACTGATGGGTTTGAGTAATTAATTTAGAGATTAATTTGCCTGAGGTGGGTAGAAGAGACCATTCCTAGACCAGAAACAAACAGGTCTGTTCTTTTTGTTCTCTCAGGAGGCAAAGGTTTCTGTTGAATGTGCTGGCATGGCACAGACTGAGTTCTGCCATTTCTTCTGGGTGAGGAGGGAGGAAATGGAAAAGTCAAGCCCTGCCTGCATAGCTCGCCCTCCACTCATGGAATTGGCTGTACCCATACTGCCCGGACGAGAGACACATTTAAGGAAAAGCAAACTATTTTCCCTCGATCGATTATTTTAAACTTTAACAGAGTTTATGCAGTTTGTCAAACCTAAACCTAATTATTGACTGTGTTGAAATATGAGAATAGAATGGAAGGCACCAGTATCTTTAGGTAATTGCTGTTATGCTTTTCAAGTAAATGGGATATTCCCTCCAAGGGGTGAACTAAACTTGAGTATGTTTTGTTTGTGAACTCTTCAGCCAGCTCTCTCTGCCACTGACACATCACTTTGATAAGTCCCTTTATATTTGCTTCAACAGACCCAGTTAAAATATCTGACTCATTTCACAAATGCACTTTAAGGTTTCTTATTATAAAGCTCTGCAATAGTCCAAGAGAAAAAGGGTTCTGCAAATAAAAAATAAAGTTGACTATTCTATTTTTGGAAAACAAGAGTAATGCCAATTAGCCTGCAGCAGTCTGATGGTGAAATCCCCCATGCCCTACCAGGCAAGGTGACTGGAGTTTTCCCTGAATGTTGACACAACCTTTTAATGCATATACACATTTAAAATAATTCTTTTGCACATCAAGCCGTATCTTCCTCTTCTAAGTTCATTTCCACTGTGTAATGGATGGCTTGAAATCCAATTTAATCTGTTTTCTTGATGCAATTTTCTTCCATGTTACTATTTTCAGTGCATATTACATCTTTACTACTTCTGAATGTGTCTTATTAAGTAATAATTGTTACATATATATACACACACCATAAATTTCAATTCTGTAATTTCTGCTTTCAGTCAACTCTAATATTTGTCATTTCTGAAAGCTTTAAAAAAAACAAATCTGTTGAATAAGTATGCACTTCAGTTATTCTTCAAACCCACTGAACAAAGACATTTTGTAGCTAACTTGCATTTATTTATCCCTAAAACCAATTCCATTTTCTATTGAATCTTCTTAATGTGGTTTTTGATTTTTGTTTTGTTTTGTTGCCTTTCTAAAAATTGATATGCAGTTATGGAATTCAGTTGGATCACATAATTTTTTTCAAAGCTGGAAATGAAATTTGCTAGCATCTCTTTTCTCATCCTCAATCTGATGTGTTTGAAACGCTGCTACAAACAATAGTGTGAAATAAGAGACCTGGGGGCTGTGAGGAAGTCAAGAGAATCTGCTCTCTTTCTAACCCTGAAGCATGAAGAGATCTGGAGAAATGCTGGGACATTGTTACCCTTTTATTTCAAGTGGAAAAGGGTTCAGGACTTGGGTTTTGGGCAAGGGTTTTTTGTTCAGTTTTGCAGTCCTCATATGGAGTTCCTCCTGCTTATGCAAGACCAGTTTTTTCAAAAGGTTCAACTTTAGGAGGAAAAGTCTTAAATTTATCTGCTTTAAAATAAAGCAGATAGCAACAACAACAACAACAACAAAATCACTCTATCTTAAATCTGGCTACCTCACCGATACTAAATTTCACAGACCCTTCCATTAGAAGGGACAGGCTGTTGTATCAACACTTTTTTTGTGATGCATGTAAAGGTGTTCTGTACCCAACTGTTCCATTCTAAACAGATTTAACTTGATCACAATGAAATCTTGAGGGTGCTAGTGCTTTCAACTTCCACTTAAATGATAGTTCTGTCTGCAAAGTGGTCATAAAAGCAGCAGGCAGGAACTTTATAAGTTGTTGTCTCTCAGTTACTTCCTTGTAAAGTATACATTATCTGCAAGTTAAGTTTGGTTTAGTTTCTCCAGTCTGTCAGTACCAGCTCAAGCTGACAATCAAGCCAAGTCCTTCTCATGCATAATTACTTTAATGAGGAGTCCTCTAGCCCAGTTATGTCACTGACATTTGAGCATTGTTTCCTGCCAGTAGTTTTTGCACAAGACAGTACAGAGCAGAACTCAATAAACAATGCCAGTGACATACAAGAAAATGTTGAACCTGGTTTACTGTCAGCACATCTGTGCTGGGCTTGCACAGAGAAAACAGTTAGAACATCTATCTATTCGAAGGGCAAGCAAGTAGCTGTGCCTTTGAATACACATAAAGAAGATACTGAGTAGGTGGTAATTTTACATTGAAGTGGGAGATGTTAGATAAAGTGTCTTCTCCAAGAAGCTTTTTAAATACCTGGGACTGAGAGTTGCTTTCACATTCATTTTACTCTGCCCTTTGCTGAACACTTGTAGCACCTCCTCCTTACCCAACCCCACAGAAAAAAATTTCTAGGACAAAAAAGTTTTCAGGGCTTGGAAAGAGACAATCAGACAATTCGTTTCGCTTTCTTCTTTAAGAAAGAGTGTAAATTTTAGTGCTTAAACATCTCACTTTTGTTGTCATCCACTTTTGGCCTTAGAAAGTTGGAAAGATTTATATGCATTGTGCAGAGGTAAGAGCATGGCCTGAGCTTAGGTAGAGTGTTCTTTATCTGATACAATAAGCAGGTATTTAAAACTGGAAGCAATAAACTGATAGCTGCTACTTAACGAATGTAAAATGTATTTCATAAAACACAGTTTACCACGTAATATTTGTCCTATATCCAGCCCAGTGGGCCAGATGTTGATTTTCCTTTGGAACAACAGTCAGGAATCCCTGCCAGTGTGAGGCCAGTATTAAAGCCCTCATGAGCAGGAGTGAGGCAATCTCTCAATTTTTTTTCCTGAGTTCACAGGAACATACACTGGTTCCTGCTATCAGTATTTACTTTTATTGTACTGCTGTCTGCTTTTCACAGTAATTTATAGACTCAAATTACACACCACTCATTTAGTAGCTAGGTGATCCATAAACTCTGCTCTGATGAAAGACCACTTTGCCACACATAATATCTGTGAGACATTTATGTTGCACCCACTCACATCCAGAAGTCAGCCAGTCTCTCATGCCTAAGCAATTGCTTTCAGTGGCAGATGAAACTGTCTTCCCTACTTCTCCAGATGCATGAATTTTTCAGCTTATTACTGTTTTTGGAGGAAAGAGGATCAAAGTAAAGATGATGATGATAAATCTCTCTAACTCCATCCATATTAACATCTTCACACATAAAGATGAAGAGTTTTAAGTATGTTTGCAGAAAGATTCTTTCAGCATTTTACTGATCTGCTAGAAATGATCTATGTACTAGTGTCAGTGCTGCAGAACTTTATAAATACGCTCAAAGATGAAACTGTCTGTTAATAGCAAATAATCCTAACATTTGCTGACATAGTCAACAGAGGACTGTTTAAAACTGACAGATTATTATTTACAGCTGTGCCAGATGGGACAGTTTGAAATATGCTTAGCTGCTCTTTAGTTGACATTTAAAATATACTCCTCAACATCCTCAAATATTTTTTTATTTGACTAAAATTTGCCTGCAAATATTTTTATGTTCCTGCTGTTGACTACAGTTATATGTGACTGTAAATGAAAGACAAACTGCCTGTAGAAAACTCTTACTGGAGCTCACAGAGTAGGAGCATTAAATATTAATCAATTAATACATCAATTTCATTCAAACTGAGTGAACTTTTTGGGAAACTTGTGTGTTAATTTACAGTAATACATTATTTTAACATTACATTTATCCTGCACTATGCATTGGTGGGGAATTACTGCCATCTGTGTATCTAGCTCTCAGATAAATGGTTAACAACAAAGCCATTAAGTACCACGATTGAGATGGTACTGTTTAAATTCAGTTATTTTCTTTTTTTTTTTTTAAGACCCTACATCTTTCTGCTGTTTCCTGCCACCCTTTTGCAATATCCTCTGATAAATGCAAAATTACTTTAACAAAAGATTTTAGCAGAGTGGCTGGAGTGATGGGGCAGAAACCATGGCCAGCAGATCTGAACACAGCTTTATGGCTTAAAACTAAAGGAAGTGTTAGCTTTTCTATAAAGCCAGAAATAATCAGCAAAATGCAGTTGTAGCATTCTCCTCCGACCTCCAGTGAGGCATTACACAGCCAGTTCACACCTGAGCAGCAAGTTAGAGTGTTTTATAAGCTTCTAGAAATTTTGTTAAGAGTGTTTGTGTACAGGACATGTACCTGGTGAATATATCTGGGAATGTACCTGTGTGAGATAGTTTTTGGTTTCCCTCCAAAACAGGTATGTAGGCCAAAGCATCTGAACCCCATCATTACCTGCCATTGCCCTTTGGATTTGATTCACCTCAGAGCTCCAGTAAGATCTCTGGAACATCATTACTTCAGTCTTTGGCTTGTCTGCTAAGACTTCTGGCAGCACTATCAATTATTTTAAGAGGGACGGCCCAGGATCCACTGAAACCTGGGAAAAATTAATTTTACATACACTGCGACAGCCATTGTTAGCTTGGGCTGGATTTGAAGCACCAGCCAGAAGCAGCAGCTTTAACCACAATTCCCTAACAGTCCACAGACAAGAAGGAAAAAAAAAAAAAGGCACAGATAAAGATCTCATAGGGAATAAGTTTGCCCTTCCCTCTGGTACTCCAAGGCATCATTTTCCTGTGGTTCACAATGCCAAAATCATGTCAGCAGGGGGTTTGGGATGTCATGCTGAGGGATGGAACAGGGACAAAGGGATTGCTGGTGCCTGGACTGCCCCAAGAACAGAGGCCAGACCCAGATCCATCCCCATCCTTTCTAACACCACAAAACCACGAGACAACTCTCTTCCCTGTATCAAGGCTTTTTTTGCTCTTCCTGGCATCACACTTTCAAAGAGGAGAGAAAATAGTTTTTGTTTTTAGATGCACTTAACGCATTAGTACTGTGCATCAGTGTGCATAAATAGAAGCCTAAAGTTTTCATTTTGATGCACACCAGTGGCTTATGTTTCTCTCGTGGCATTGCCTCAAGCAAGAATTTTAGCACAGGTACAGAACAGAATCTTTGGATTTGCAGTGGTATTTTAAGCACTATGTGTTCCCTTCAGAATTCTTACTGCATTTTGGATGAATGTCTAAGAAAACCCAGTGAGAACTTGATCTATCCTTTTATTTGTACAAGCAGTTTGGACAGTCAGTATTTTATTAGCTGTTAAATCATTTAGCCTGTGCATTGTTTCTGCTGTTGTGTGCTCCAAACACAAATTACAAGATTCTTGTAAAGGTAAACCAGTATTTATTCACTTTTGGTTTACCACAGGGGTGGATGGGGGTGGCACAGTTAGCCACTGCTTTTATACACCTATGGCTACCAAACGTGGTACCACACACTGTTGGGTTTGCCTTTCAACGTGGGGGTTTTTGCTTGTTTTTTTTAAATATTGTGCAAATAAAAGTAGTCTCTATCACTCAGAAAGAACATGGAGTCAGAAAACCCAGTAGACCAGCTGGAGAAATTAAGAAGAAGGTTTCTTCTACTTTATTTTCCAACTACAGTTGCTCTAGTGGCAGTGGTAGAAGCATTAACACATTGGATCAACAGCCAAATGAAATCTACTGTTCTGGTCCTTTTTTCACTCTTTAGTAGATGAACAGGGAAAAGGAGGAATAGGGAACAAAAAGTTTTAAAAATAACCCCTCAGAGACCTGAAAGATGAGTTTAAGTTCTCTTGTTCTCATTTTAAAATTAAATTTGCAAGATGATTAACACAGAGCTGTTTAGTCATGGTAATTTGAGATTGCAGCCCTTTGTGTACTGTGCACAGGTCAGGAAAGGTCTATATCCACTTTCCAAAACTCTCACTTGAGACATTAACTAAATCACATATACTCTCTATTGCAGTTTAGCACACGCTTTCAAAAGAATGTACTATTCGGGAACAGATCTTTTCCAGAACTGTGGAAATTACAGCCAGTTACAGCAGCTGCAGAGATCTGGGACAGTTACAGGCCCCCTAAAAAACTTCACTTACGGTGGCTCCTGACTGTGGTGAGGAGCTGCTGCTGAGCACAGGGCTGTAGGCTCTACTCAGAGCTCTGAACTGACCCAAAAGCAGAACCTCAGGTATTTGACACCTGCAGGAAGTTTCAGAGAAGGGACCTGAAAAAAATATGAGCTAGCTAGCATCTCCTCAGCCAAGTGGGCTCTGGAGTACACGTTTAAGTATAAAAGAGCTCTCTTACCCCTATTTCTTCAGTAGGAAAAGAAAAATCCTAGCTTAGTAGGGGAGATTTGCCAAGTGGTATTGCTGATCCATTTTGAAGTACACTGGATTCATCATAGCCAGTTTTCAGTCCAGCCAGATATTCATACAAAAGATAGCAGTTCAGCAACCATATATTTTCTATAAATCTATTTTTTATGAAGTTATAACAATTAGTGCCATTGAGACAAGATTTTCATATGTAATTTAAAAACCTATCCAGGCAGGTCATCCCACACTCTCTTTGTAGCCAATAAAGTGAAAAAGACAAAATAAATTAAAATCCTCTTATCTGTTTTAGACATTATACTTTCAGATGTAAAGCACTGCACCCTAGAAAGACTACTGAACATAAAGAAAATGAAAAAAAAATCATAATTTATAGATCTTTGCATTACACACATCCAAAGAGGAACAGAGCTGGGGAAGGGCTTGGAGCACAAGGGTTGTGAGGAGTAGCTGAGGGAGCTGGGGTGTTTTATCCTGGAGAAAAGGAGGCTTAGGGGGAACCTTATCACTCTCTACAACTCCCTGAAGAGGGGGGTGCAGCCAAGGTGGTCTTTTCTCTCAAGTAACAGGAGACAGGATAAGAGGAAGCAGCCTCAAGTTGTGCCAGGGGAGGCTTAGATTGGATATCAGAAAAAAAAAAAATCCTTAATGGAAAAAGTTGTCAAGCCCCGGAACAGGCTGCCCACAGAAGTGGTGGAGTCACCATCCCTGGAAGTGTTGAAAAGATGTGCAGACGTGGTGTTTAGGGAAGTGGTCTAGTGGAGGACTTGGCAATGCTGGGTTAATGCTTAAACTCAAGGGTGTATTCAAACCTAAACACTTCTGTGTGTCTACAGTTACGGAAATTTCTCTCTTCCCTGGAAGTTTTAAGTCTGCTGCAGAACTAAAATTCCATTAAAAGTAGAAACTGCATCTCTTCTTTTAAATGGACCTTTCTTTTAAAAGGTTGTATAAAAATCACTGTGTCACTGGAAAGGCTGTGTTAACTTCTTCAAGTAAAGGGACTCTCCTACAGTAAAAATATTCTCAGTCACAGTCTGAGCTGGTTCAGGATACTTAAAGTGGAATGGGGAGTTAATGAACATTTACTCCTTCTACAGAAAATTATTATTTAAAAAAAAACAATCCCAAGAGTTAATTTCAAAGAAGCATAATATGAGAGAAGACCACTACACTAAGCATAAAGGATGTCCAGCTGATTGATAAACTTTTAATTTCACCACGTATTCTCTTCCAGCTGTAAAGATACCTCACCCATGCCACTGTCCGGGATTGTTTTAGCTTCTAGTATTACAAGATTGATTAGTTGTTCATCAACCAAGATGGATATATGACATCCTGCAAGATGATATTGCCATTATTGTGGCTTTTAAATAAATTGCTGACGTTTGATATTTGTTGGATCTCATCTCTTGATTGCTTGGCTTCCTTGTTATAGCCCAAATTGTCTTTATTTACATTACTCCTTCTATAACTCCTACAAGAAATTCTTGTCACACCACACCAAACCATCCTTGCACAATATTTCTGTTCACTATAAACATTTTATTTCAGCACTTTAGTTATTCATTTTCTGTGCAGAAATTAATTCTCCAGCTTTCAGAGCATTTGAATTTGTAAAGCTCTGGTAAAACTCCTAGATTTTCAGAAACTTTTCTTCACAAAGCTGTTTGTCTAGTACAGAGAGCTACGCACCTCCTCCTATGAATGCATTTGAGTGCACATGTTCCAGTGGCAGAAATGTTGTTTAGTTGATGCTATTTTCAGCCATCAAAATGCTTTGCAAACATTATCTTTGGACACTGAAAGGATAAGATTTTGGAGTATCATTAGTGCTTTTAACTACAATAAATACCAAGGAGAATAGATGGCAGAAAGCTTCTGAAGAAGCACAAGGTTGTGATTAGAACACACTTCTCTCTGTATTCAGGCTCTGAATCTCTTCTTTCCTTGACAAGCTGTGCTTTGGTGACACACATCAGACGTAGTAACAATCCTTTTCTAATGCATTTTGAAAATATGTAGGCATTGAAAACGTGTTGGTGTAGAATGGGGCTGTTCAGCTCTTATGTGTCTCGTCAGGGAGAGAAGAACATCATCTGCTCTTCCCTCCATCTTCCCATGCCTCCTCCACCCCACATTGTTTTCAGCATCCCTCACAGCTCAATACTCTCTGAGGAGTGACTTGTGTTTAGTCCCCGCAAGCATATCAGATGTAGACTTGTGGGAGTTGTGGAATGTAATTTTTTGTAATCTGTCACTATTAGGGAATAGAGCAGTGGCTTTTTGCCTTAGATATAGCCCACTTTACACATTGTGAATAACTTCCAGTTTTTGCAATTAAATGTACTTTGTTTGTGTCATTTATACGTTTACCTGCTTTTCCTTATAACTAAAAATTACCTGATAAATAGTCCAGTTATAGACAGGAGATCAGAGCAAGGTCTGCAACATTCCACTGCAAAGCTATAGGAAAAACTTCCAAATCATCCTCTAGTATGGCAGCTTGGAGTGGTGTTTTTTGTTTTTGAAAACACCTACTCAAGAGAAAAACCAGGGATGAAATTGCTCATACGATCAGAATTTATTTATGACTTGGTAATCCGAGAGTAGATTTGGCAACCAAACCCATGTCAGGGTTTGACTTGCTGTTGTAACCAAGATCACCAACCTGCATGGGCCAAATTTTAGGTTTTATATGAGTTTCAGGAAAGTTTGGAGGTTTTAGTTGATCAGTGATTGAGATTCCTGCTTTTATCCTTAAATATGACCTTGCAGAATGCTGCCCAACATGACTAGAGCTCTCAGGTTTCTATGCCAAGAGGCAACAATACATTCGCTCAAAAAAAAAAAAAAAAAAAAAAAAGGAGATTAAGATATTTTACAGTTTAGGAGATGGAATTGTTTGATCCCTAATACTGTTTGATTAGGGATCAGTAACAATTAACAATTTATCCTATTTCCACTTTTCCATAGAAATTATGTCAAAGTGATATCTAAAAGGAGGAAAATCAGGTTGCAGTGGCCATCGGCATTTGGCTGTGAGTTGTTGAGGTGATGCAGGTGGGGAAGAAGTCGGTGACATCAGAAAATGCGTTAGGCAAAATAATTTTGGAAGAGAAAAAGACTGTTGTTAAGGACTTCACTGAAATACTATTTAGACTCCTTTTTGGACATTTACATTCCAAAAAATGTAATGTAAACTAGAATGGGTACAGAGGAAGAACAAAAAAATTACTAAAGGAATGGAAAAGTTACAAGAGCTTGGACAATTCTGTCATGCCAGTGTTGAGAGGGGGCAAACAGGAAGATAAGAGAAGATCTGTTTCAAATGCATAATTAAAAATTCAAGTAAATACAAACTTAAAATGAATCAGCTAGAACTGGAGGCTGGGCAAGGGAAAAAAAAATTACTTTCATACTGATCAGCATGAAACTCTGGATCAATCTTCCAGACAAAGCAGTTGGGACAAGGAACTCTCAGTGTTTTAAAAAGATGGTTCAATCACATTATGCAGGAATTTATAAACCTAAGAATTGCTGCAGACAGAGAAACAAGTCTGTTCTACAGATTCTTGAGTCACTGGTGCAGCAGTACAGCCAAAACAATTACTATTAAAAAAAAAATTACACCTATACTGTATTAAGCCTCTGCACCAGAATTTCTTTTGTTTACCTGCCAAGAACAAGAAAGGTCTTTCCACTTTCGACACATCATTTGTTTTCCAAGTTTTTTTCCTGCTGCCCCAAATCCTGTGAGATTAAGCCTAGAGTGTCTTTCACCATTCAGCTTTACTGCCCCGAGGTTGGCCCCACTGACTGGCTGCAGCTCAAAACAGGCTGTGAGTCGTACATGCCAGCTCACCTGCCAAAATTCAATTCCCAAGTCTAAGGGCAGCAATTCCCCTGCACTTCCCTCAGGCTAAGCCAAACCATTTCAGTGCCAGCTGAGAAAAGCAAAAACCTGAGCCAAAAAAGGAAAAAAAAAAAATAAAAAAATAAAAAAAAATAAAAAAAAAAATAAAAAAAAAAAAAGGCAGTTCACTACCTTTAACAAGAGAGAAAATTTTTTGGAGCTTTGGATAATTCTTGCATCGTAATACTTACTACTGTAAGTACTTAGGCTTTTACAAAATTTTGTTTGCCCATGGCTTCTGTCATTTTACCACATATGGCCTGTCTTGGTAACAGCATTATTGAGCAATTTGCTCCTGGACTGCTTGCAAACATGCAAAGTGGATGTTTTGCAGACCTTCTAAATCAGACACCTGTGGGCAAACAGCCTGTGCGTGCAGGAGGCTGGCACAGGTCTTCCAAACCATTAATAGCATCTAAAAGAGAATTAATCCTGTAAAGCAAATAATTGTAGACTTGGAACTTATGTTTATATAAGTACTCTAAAACAGCAGTTGAGCTCTTCTGAAGTTGATAGTATTTACCTCGGGCCAGGAGCACTTTTCAAGCTCTGTTTGAAAATAATTGGCAGCACACCCTATATTACTTACTCTGAGAGTTAGGTTGCTAAAACACAGTAGAATGCCCACATCAATTTCCTAATACCCTTCCAGCTCAGCGTCTGATTTTAACACCTCCCCCTTGACCAGCAGCTCTGGCTGACAATAAACTCCTGAGATCTTTTCCTACTTAAGAAAATGCATTCAAGTACTCACTGTGCAGAGAGCTCAGCAAGCTTCTTCCCTTCCACTGATGGCTCTAACTGGCCTTGGCCTCTCCCCAGCTTCACTTTGAAACTTCCCCTTCCCCAGGTGGCCTCCAAAAACAACCTGTCCCCACCTGGTCCCTGGTTCCTCTCCCAGCCCTTTCCATGACCTTTCTCTGCCCTTGCCCACAGGGCCCAGTTGGATTCAGCTGGGGCTGATCTGCCCCCACCACGCTCCTTACCTGAGTCAACCATGTGAAGCAGGAGGGAATGCACTCAGCAGACAATTTTATCATGCTATTAATAATTGGAATTGTTTTAACTGAACAAAACATGCTGCCAAATGAGTAGGCAGTAATGGTAACTATTATCACTTGCACTATTCATGTGCAGTGACAAGGCAGTATGACCTAACTGCAGCTTTCCTGTAGTTCAGCTATTATAGACACCACAGCTGTGATTTCCAAGAATGGTCTTGACAGTCTGGACATGCTGCTGCCAAAAATAATAAGTGAATTGCAAGTTCAGTGTCGCAGCCAGCTTCAAACATTAATTCATCCTCTGATTTTGTTTGCTAAGATCTAAAATCTCTGCTATTACTTTTTTGTAACCACAGTCTTTGCTGAAAGAGCATCTTGGGGATATATGCAGGAGGATTCCTTCTCAAAATAGGAATAGACCAAAAATTAAATCACCCTACCATATAAATGGAGGAGCAAATTCTGCATAAAAGCAGAATTAGTGTGCTGATTGAAAGAAAACAGAGAAAAAAAAAGAAAAAAAAACCAGCTATATCCCTTATTTAATAATGGGTTTTATTCCAGTTTTGAAAAGTGTGATTTCCTCTAGCCACGCATTATGGCTTAAAAAACGTGATGAAACTCCCAAGGTGTGAGAGTTGCAATACAGATTATCAAGGAAAACAATATATAGACAGATACAAATCAAAACAGAGAAAGACAATCTATTTAATCATTTACACAGAGCTGTAGTACTCCCAAATACCATTCACTGTAATATCAGAGATTAGTTTTCTCCATAGAATAGTACTTTTAGAGGCAATCATCTACCAATTAGTATTAATTAAGATCATAAAAGATGAAGTATTGTATAGGAAGCTATTCTCTAGGGTGAGAAACATTAAAGCATCTGTCTGCTTAATGGATTGAATCCTGTCTAAGCACCCGAGCCCACCCTTCTATCAGCATCCACACATGCAGTCTCTTGCATCCTGCTCTCAACCTGGTTCTTTTCCTGCTTCTCAGCAGTTTAGAAATGGTGCCTGAAACACTCATTTCAGACATGCCTCTGCAAGAATTTGGACCATGTTGCACAATGAATCTCCTGTTTCCAAGTGTTGCTGATTACTTTTAACTTCAAGATTGAAAAATATGCTCAAGCTAAGGGATCTGTGGGAAGTTGTGAGCTAGGTACATCTATAGATAGGTCCTTCAGCTCAGAAATATTCTTTCCCCTTCCAGCAGTCACATCCTGGAGATCAAGGTGGTCCCTGCGAGTGTAATGTAGCTGCAAAGTTATCCTTGATGTACTTGTTATCAGGGAATACAAAAAAAGGGGGGGAAACAGGAATAGAGAAACTGAAAAACTTACAGATCATAACTGATGATAACAAGGGATGATAGGGAAGGAGATTAAACAGGACCTTTGGTAGGGGAATTTGAGGCACCATCAGCCCTGGAGATGACATCCAGTAAGCAACAAAGAGCTGACAACGAATGTCACAGCCCTGAGCCAGGGCAGCCAAGCCCCTCGAAGCCAGAGGTGACAGAGGGTGCTAATGCCCTCAGTGTCCTGACAGGGAGTCCAGTCCTTCTGTAGAGAGAGAGGTCAGGCACAGGACAGCAAGGTTCAGGAGAAAGTCAGTTCTCATACATACACTGGAGGAATGGGGTGAAAAGATAGATCAGTTTATTTGTAGAAGATTCTAGTGTCAAACCCACTAATTTGGAAGGAGAACATCAGCCAGCAGGTTGGACTGCGTGCTGGGCAGAAAGCAATGAGGAGGATGAAAGGGAAAAATAACAGAAAGAAGCAGCAGCTAATGGAATCAATTTTCAATTTCTGAAAATGAGCCTAAAGAGTTAGAGATTCATGTCCCTGCCATGTAGAGGTCTAAATGTGTGTAGGAGGAGAGTGGGGGTAGGAGTTCATGCAGGCAGAATCTGACATCAAATACTGACCCTGTCTATTGTCTAAAGTTGTTGAAACCCCATCCTAAAGAAAGCATGCTATTACAGAGACACTCTTCTAAGAATTTCTTCACTTCAAGCACTGAACAAAAGAAATTCAGGAAGAAATTCTAAAATCATGATGGAAGTAAACACTTACACCATTAAAAGGCGACTGTTAAACCAGGTATCACCGGAGTTTATCTTTATTTTCTAAATCCAAGAAACAGCGTGAAATCAGAATATAAAAGAGAGAACTAGAAGGTGATTTAAACAAGGAGCTTCTTAAGAGATGTAAAGGGCTTCAGCATTATGTAATCCCAGTCACTCAGCAGGCTGTCAGAGACCTACTCTATAAACAGATATCCCCCCAGACTATACCAATACCTGAAACACTGCAAAACACTTATTTATGCTTTTGTATTTTATAGTAATCACAAAGAAAAGCTTTCTCTGGATTCTAAGTGTTAGGAAACAAATCCTATCCAGTTCTGTGAGGCGATCTCTCCCACAGATGCTGTCATGAACCCACAGAGCAGAGTCACAAGTTCTGGGCTTTATTTGCAGCCACGTAATCCCACTGCTCTCTGAAGAGAAAACAACACATGCAGTAGAGATCAAAAACACTTAATGGCAGAGACCCAGATCCCTAGAGACAAACTAACAGCAGAATAAATGCTCTGAGTCATGAAATAGCCAAAAGGACAACTACTGAAACGAGGTAAAGCTGAAGTCTGACAGAGTTTGGGTTTTTTGGCATTAGCAAAGAGGTTAAACAGTCAAAAGAAATCTTGTTAAACACCTGTTCCTTGTAATTCCTGCTGTTGCATCCAAATGTTATTTAAATTCTGTTCTTTCCTTAATTAGTTTTCAGGTTACAGTATCATGTCACCCTCGTAGTCAGTATCCTGCTTCTCCTTTTATTCAACCTAGAAGCAGTTCTGTTTTTACTGAGAGGTGGAGACACTTGGTGTCTTAGTCCTTCACTCACATGCAAATATATACATAGATATGGATCATCTAATACCCTGTTATGCATTTTCTTCATGATCTACATTAGCTGATACTTTTTAAACATGCTATTCCTGTGCTTGTGAATGACAAGGACCAATATCCAGAAATTTTAAGGCATGCAATGTAAAAATATTTACTTTAAATAAAGTAAAAACAAAAGTGCCTTTAAAAAAAAATCAGCTGGATCCTGTTTTCTGCCAAAAAGCAGGAGAAAAAGAGGTGAAAAAGCTGCACTGATCTCTGGATGTTGAAATTGGCCAGGTCACTTAATCAGGCATCACATTATTTAGTGTGAACATAAAGGAGAGCTGTAGCTTTCAGTTTTTCCCTTAGTTTTTGAGAGGGCATTGGTTTAAGTCAGGGAGTACCCAGAAAACAAGAGGGAGGGCAGGGATGAAGAGAGAAGCCATTGAAAATTGCCTTTGGCTTTTGTGTCTTCCCTCACACTTTCTCCCTCCCCTTTCCTTCTTCCACTCATGTTTGTTCTCACTCTGAGCAGCCTCCCTTGAAACTCCTCTCCTACTGTCAGCATCCAGCATTCACCCTGCTTGTACCTACTCTCCTCCCAATCCTTCTGGCACATCTGGAGCCACTTGCTCTGTTTTATCATCAATCCTTCCCTTAACCTGCCAAGCAAATGTGTTAGGGGGGGAAAATAAAGGTAGTTATTGAATTCTCATTGCCAAGCTCCTTAAATGCAATCTTTGCCTGAAATGCAGCCTTCACCAGAGTTCAGCAACATCTTCCTCTTTTAAAAGCATCGACATGCTAGTGGGTTTTGTCAGCAGAAGTCCTCAAGGTCCTGCACCAACCAGCAGTAAATCTTAGTCTTCAGATCAGCATCAGCTGTGGACATTCACCATATAGGCATTACAAATTATATGTTCAAGTCTGCCAGTGCTGGAGCCCCACATAGTCCATTTGGCTGCCCCAGAAGTGCAGTACAGTCCCTTCTAGTTCCTGTAAAACAGCCAGAGCAGCAAATGTGACTCTCCCCACCCCGCGTTCCTCCCTGCTCTACCACTATCCTTCCCTGTGACTCACCTTCCCAAATCTTGGCCAGACCAGACCCTCATCCTTGGGATCAAAGATTTCAGCTGTATCCACCACTGACACACCTTGAACATGTTCTGTCTCAGCTGTTACCATCCCCACACTCAGCCAGGTACTAGTCACTGCAGAGACCTTTTCCACAGCAGAAATCCTATCTGCTCAACAAGCCACGTGGGTCCTGTGGTATTTAGGAGTAAATATAATTCCTTGGGCTCTTTGAGCACAAATTATAAACCCAATACTAGGATTAACCACACCCATGCAGACCATGGCTAGTTATGAGCCATTTGCCTCATCTCCAGCATTGCTCAGGCAAACTTTTCTTCTGCAGAATCCTCCAGACCCTGAAGGTTGTGGTTAAACTGAGGGTTAGCAAAGTCCCCCTTTCTTGTCCAACACTCTTCCCTTGCTGTGCCCTCTTTCCTGTGTCTCTTGCCCTGGCAAAGTAGCTTGAGAACAAGCCCAGCAGGGCAGAGGAGAATCTTTGCTCAAGTCATTCCTTCCCAGGCAAGGAAGAGCAGCCATGGGTGCATTTTTCCAAGCCTACTTCATGTTCCAGTACCGACAAGCACATGCTGCTTGAGATGGAGATGGCAGCAGTTGCTAGGAGCAGTTTTGGGGCAGTCACAGTCTCCACAGGAGCCACCCTGGGGCTGGTGCCAGACCTCCTTTGCATCACATGAAGTGAGATACAACAACAGCAACTATCAGCTCACACATCCCTGTAAACACACAGTCAGGTGCCTGAGTCTTGACAGGTGACACTTGGGCTAAGGGAGTCTTCAAACAACAGGAATTGAATAAAAACCCTGAGTTCTTTCCTGCTTCAATCTCCTCGCTTAGAGGATTTGATATTTTAAGACTATTTTCCTCCTGGCTAGCTGAGCTTGCAGCTCTGCCTTAACTCTCCAGTCAGGATAATGAGACATTTGGTTAGACCTCACCACTTCTGGCTGAGGTTGTACCTTGTTCCAACATCAGAAACTATTTTAAGAGGTGGGAGAAGGGTGTTTAGGAAAGGGAAGCATTTTACTCATGATTGACAAGTAAGCAGTTCTGTCTTCAGAGGCCAAGGGGGAGGATATGAGTCTGAGGTTTAGGACAGGAAAATAATGTGATGAAACACCTATCTGCCTTTTCATTATACATCCAGCTTTCTTAAAGATGTTTTTTTTTTTTTTTCTCTCTGAGGGAATCTGAATATGAGACTCCAAGATGTTCTGCACATTTCCTCCTTACCTCATGGTTTTTATCTGAAATTTTGCAGCATCAAATCTTGCCTTCAAATTCTTGAACTGTCTATAAAAAAACAGTGGAAAATTTATGGTGGAGCAAGCACAATAGAATTATCATAAGAATATAAAAGAAAATATTCTATTACTCCCCCAGAAATGCTCTGTGGGCATTTCTACATTTTCAGTATAAAATTGATTATCTAATCTTCTGCACGAACACTGTGTACTTAAAATCAATAGCATTTTTCCATTTTAAGATGTTCAGGTTTTGAAGACTGATCTTTCTGTACATTCCTGTCATTTGCAAAGTAAAGGGATGCTGAGGACAATGAAAAGATTGTTTTCTGGAAGGGAGTGAAAGATCCTCTTTCAAGTGTGGCTAGTTACAGTAGCTTTGCCTACCTTTATCCCCTTCAGTGCACACCTCATTCCAGCCTCTTGTCCTTCTCTGACCTCTCCTTGCTTACTCTCTGTCCTTGCTCCTGGCAGGGAGGTTGGAACTCAATGATCTTTAAGGAACCTAAGCCATTCCAGGATTCTCGTGAATGTCCTATTCATTAGTAGGACAGGCAGGAAATGTCATGCCATTGGTATTTGTCTGCTTTGAAGAACATCTTGAAGAACACTTCTTGACAGATTCTGTAGATTTTTCCACGAGGAAAGGAACAGATTTACTCACTTCTTTAAAAAACCACTTTCACCCATTGTTGCTACCTACAGCTTCTCCAGGGCAGGTACTTAAATACTAAGAAGTTTTAGGTCCTAAAAGTTTCTAACCAGCTGAAAGCACTTCTGCAGATCTGGTACTCGGATCAGTACCTCCCCCTCTCTCTTCCTTATTGTTAGATGCTCAGTTTCTCAGAAGTGCTATGCATGGTGAATTGATGAGCTACTGTATCTTGAAAATTCCCAACTTTTCTGTAATATACATCTTCTCCAGAGAACTGGCAAGCCTAAAAAGTTCAGCTGCAAATACGTCAGCCTGAACCGAAGAGGCGCAGATTGAAGGCAGTGACTCACCAGCTCTCGATGGAGTGGCTTTGTGCACTCAGCTTTTTCCCACATTAAACAGTTCTGAGAGAAAAAGCTGTGGGGCTGGAGGCTATTTTGGAGGGGTTTGTTTATGTGCAGACTTCTGCTCCGTATTTAACCCAAAATGAAGTAAACCTAGTAAACCAGTTGCATAAAAAAATAAAAGAAAATAAAATATATATATTTAATAAACTCCTTAGTCCACCATCCATTTCTTCTTGGAATTTCCCAAGATAGGCTCGAGTGGGCACAGATACCCCCACCAACTCCACGAAGGAAAAAAGAAAATTTCTGTAGAGGGAGTGATCTGACAAAAGTGCACATTTATTTAAGCCTGATGAAACTAGATGAGGTGCAAGTGACCATTCTTAACACTGAAAACTTATCTGATTTCTGACCCACAGTGAAAGAGAGCGCTGGCAAATTTAAAATCTTTCCACAGAGAATGGACAACAGATAGTGCAGCTATCTCAGCAACTGGAGCAAATGAAAAATAAAGTGGTTTCACTCACAGCAAAAGTTAAGCCATTAAGAATTTCCAGCCTGTAGTTGGAGAGGGGTGAATGAATGTTTTTGTTTGAGAATAAATAATAGCAGCAATGGTGTGTGACTTACACTGGAATACAGTAATTACCGTGCTGGATTGTAGCAGTACCTCACCTTTAATCAAAAGCAGGCAGAGTGCTAAACTGACCACCCTGGGCTGGGAAAGGACAAGGAAGAGAAGGGCATTTTCTACATTTGGGACTAGAAACTGAACTGGTTTTTGAGCCCTAGCACATCATTTTAAAACTAAACCCTACTGTGAAACATGGGCACTTTCAAAGGATAGAAAGATACAGTTTAATGCACAACTCAGCAAAAGACTTGGGAGAGCTTGTCCCTGAAAATGCTGTAGAAAAACCTAGGCATCTTTACCTAAATCTGTGGTCTCTCTATTTGATAATTTTTTTATCCTCAATGTAAAAGAAAGCTGTATTTCTCCCTCCACTGTCTGTTAAAGAGAAATGCAATTATTTTTATGCAACTTTCAGGTACAAAGCCAAAATAAAGACTGCACAGTATTTTCAAAATTCCCTTATTTCTATGGCATTAAAAATTGATTTCTTCATAAAAGAAGACCTACTTTTTCCTCATTTGATTACAAACCTCTCTACAATGTTCTCAAATACATTAACAATCTTCATGCAGAAAGTTAGAAGTGATTTATAACTGCATATTAAAATGATGTGCTTGAGATATAATCTCAGCCAGACTGCCAGTGAATTTTCCTAAAATGATCCAGCTTTTGGGTATGGCTTAAAGATTGGAGTGCTGAAACAAAATGTAATTTAGCAGAATGGAGAGCAATTCTTTGACTGCACATCACCATTAAGCACATCTGTTTCAAAAGGTACCTCTGACAGCAGCATCCTTTGGAGCTGCATTCGTCAGGGCCTCACAAACACCAGCCAGTTTTGAAAATATTGTGCAAAAGTTGAGATTCTTAAATTGACTTTAATTAACAGTAGCAGTGAAGGATAATAAAAATATTTATATTAGGTCTGCAGGCCTTCTCCAGAAGGAAACATAATCAGTACCTTTAGTGGCCCCATGCTGTATCCATCGCCATTTCTGTGTTCCACAACTAGAACTCTTCCCCAAAAACTCTTCCAGCAGCAGCACCTGCATCAGGAAGAAAGTAATTAAATAGTCTCAACATGTTTCTATAAGCCAATGTGGTGTCCAGAACCCCAAACTCTGAGAGTTAAGATGAACCAACCCCAAAGTTGTCTGTCTCCCAAAGGGTCGCCAAGCCACTGATAAAGTTTATGGCAAGATTTCCTTTCATTTTCCAAGAACTTAGTCTCTTTTAAGTCTTGCATCACCAATAGTTATACTTAAAAAAAAAGAGAGTGACTGTTTCAGGAAAGTTTGAGCCGTGTGATAACTTTGCTAAAAGAATGTTACATAGGACTGAAGGGCTGTCTGCTCTAGAGACATGACCTTTTGATATGTAAGACATTTGTCTGGGAAAGAGGCAGCACACAGTCTGTTATATCAGTCCAGAAACAACATAGACATTTTTGTAATCCCATACTTAGTCCTCTGTCTGTTAATCCCTGCTTTTCCTCACTAGAAGTGCTCTGATTGAGTGATTAAATGACAAGAAAATTAATCCATTTTAGCTATACAGCTTTCACAGGGAGATACTGGTGTACATCATAAACTTAGATGACCAAGACCCAGCAGGTTACACCAACAAGTTTATTAGTACAGCTAAAAGTGTTATTTACCTTTAATTCTGAGAAGACTGAGGCATTTCATTATCTCCTTAAGTAAGTCACAGATTGTTCTCCAGATGACTTTGAGAAAGATATTTTTATTCCAAAAATGAGAGCCCAAAATTTGTCATGGGAGAGAAATGTGGAATTATGGTTACAACTTTGTTGGCAGAGGAGGTAGTTTTACTGCATATTTCTTTATTAATTAAATAAACATACTTTCTCCTTGAAAGTGACTTGATTTTCAGTCTTAATCCAGAAATCATCCTGTCCTGATCTGTCAAGGTTTGACAGACAAGTCCTGAAATTGTCACAAAACTCTGTGGTTTCCATTAGAAGTCTGAAGATAATTCACTCTGGCTCAGCTTTACCACTTTTTGGAACTCTTGAGTCACTTTTGACCTTGTTGCAAGGCCTGAAGAATGTAGAATTGTTTTTTAAAGTAGTTGAAGGGGCATTTTCATTAAATTTCCTCTGCTTATGTGACTCACTGAGGAATGATCTAGACAGAAAAGTGTAAAGTAATTCTGACTACTTGGCCTTCCATATTGTGTCTTACCTCCTCAGACTTCAACCTTTCAAAGAATGATAGGGCTAGGGTAAAATCCTAGTAATCCTTGTCCTTCCAAGTAGTTCACAGCCCTAGATGGGAACTTACAGGATTTTTATGATACAACATTCATTTCCATGAAAAAAGTACTTTCTGTCATAGTTAATCAATGCCTGGGAGTCTAAATGGTTATAAATATTGTATCCATTACTTTGATTTATGTTTCATAATTGATTCATCCCAAAGCAAAAGAGAGGGGAGCACACACTGACATAATTCTGTTGTATTTCCACTTAAGTTATATAATTCCTTAACCTTGTTAGCCAAACTGGTACTGGTTTGACATTAAGCAGTGGGAATGCTCACAGATGGTGAGGGCTTGCTTAGCCATTGCTACTTCCACACTTTTGTGGTGTATGTGAGGGTACCATGACAGTACTCAGTTTACAGTTTAATAGAAACAACAAAAAAATTTGTTGAGGAGAAAGAAACAATCCCACGAGTGTAATCTGGCTTTTTTTTTCTTTTTTTTTTCTTTTTTTTTTTTTTTTTTAGTTTAGAAGTGATTCCTCCTTGCAACTTCACACTCCTTTGTGCTTTATGAGCCAACTAACTTTATGTAGTCCTCATGGCAGAAATGGGTCTTTAGGAACAATAAAGAAGCCAGTCTTTCATCCTGTTCAACAACCAACAATTTTCCCTTGCCATAACATGAGGACAGATGTGGGAGGCAGACTAACTTCCTGGAGCAGCAGAGGTAGGCACAAAGCACCCACAGTCTAATCAAGACAGGCCAGGCAATCTCATCTTTGTGCTTCTCCTGCCCAGCCCTGCTTTAAATCCTCATCTGCAATTAGTGATGACATGTTTCTAATCCTCTTCATACAAGCCATCAGAGGATTGTAACTTCATGTGGGAAATGTCAGGAGAAGAAAAATAGAGAATGAGAATCTTTCATTCTTACAAAAGCATTCAAAACCAAAGAAAGAGAAACTAAAAATAAAAAACAGACAGACTGGAAGGGAAGTTTGTTTAGAACTAAACACTTCCAGAAAAACAACTGGAATTTTGCCCAGCTTATTGCTGTTCCTTTGTGGGATTGAGATCTTGTTTGAGGGTGCAGTTTTTGCCTGCAAAATTTCATACTGATGTAGTAGCACTTGTGAGTAGGTATTATCCTCTTTAAGTAATAAAAGAAATAATGATAGCAATCAGATTTGTTTCTAGAATTGAACAGTAGCTTAAAAACTGTCAACAAGAATTACTCACAAAACCAACCATCCTACATATTTAACTCTTAGTTTTGGTGCCACTTTCTAGATTGCAAAGGTTTCTTTTAATTTCATGGCAGTGAACACTGGAAAGGGATAATTTATTTATAAACAGATGATGTCATATAATGTTTCACCCTCAGCAATATTTATTGTGCTGAGATAAATGTTGCTATTAATATTGTTATGATTATTTCATCACCACCATTCCTATACAGAGGAAGTACATTTTGAACATGTTTATCTTTTTTTTTCACTTGTGGCAGGGAGTTTTTGACATTTGAGGCTCAACTCTTTCTTCTTATTTTATGCATTTGCCCTCTGGCCATTGTCAGCCCCTGCAGCCCAAATAATGAATTCCCCTTTATTGCACTGTCAGTGTGCTGTCATTATTGCAGGCTTCTTCTTCTCTGGAAGGCTGTTTTGTAAGTTATTTCTGAAAAGATATACCACATATGTGTTTGGGATTTATAGGACTGTACTGATCTGTCGTTTTCTGGAACATCCAATGCAGCCACTGTAAATTTAAGGAAAAGGAGAATTCTCATCCAGCTATGGATGTCAAGCCATTCTAGGGAGTATTATCTGCTTCTAACTACTTGCTCCTTTTGTACAGGAAACACAAACTCAGCTCATGATCACAGAGAGGTTTCGGTTTGCCTTTGCAGTAAGATTGTACTTTCCTTTATGCCACCTTCACTTCCTGCTGCCTTTTGAGAAGACAAAAATTTGTGTGTGATCTTGAACTTAGGTCTTCTGCACGACAAAAAAAATGGTGCTGCCAGCTGAGCTTTGAAAACAGCTGTTAGATTCACGGGAAGCTGCTTTTCTTCCATAATTATCCTAGAAAATGGTACCATTTAGAAAAGTCTTATTTAGCATCCTCCACACGGTAAGGAAGTCACTTTTATTCTTCCCATGGAATTACTGCAGATGCTATTTTTAACCACAAAAAAAAAGAAGCTTTTCTTCCACACATATCACAAAATTTTTTCTGTTGTGTTTCACAAGACGAAAGCCCTCATAATATCTATGTCTTTGCTAAGAAAGGAGGGCTGGAATTGATAGTTCTGGGTTTTGGTTACTGGCAGACTTCAACCTGCACAATAAATATTCGGACTTGAAGTAGGAGTACCCTGAGGCTTAAGAAGCAATGGAAACAATAAATGTGTTTCAGAGATGGAAGTGGGTCCAGAATTACTTCTGCTGGACTACCTTCCCAAAGGAAGTTGCTGCCACACAGAAACTGAGACTGCTGAGATTTTGAGCAGATGTGAAATGATTTTATATTGGATAAAAAGAGATTTAGGGTTTGTTCAGAAATATTAAGTCTTCATATGTAGATAACAACTGCAAATCTATTAAAAGCTCAGCTTCTAGTTATTTGACAAAACAGATAGTGCATAGGACTTGGGGTAATTACCCCCCCCCCCTTTTTTTTGCTTATGTGGGGATGTTCTACCATAACAAAAATTACTCTTAATTGTAAATTACCTGCCAGTAGTTCCAAAAATCCTTATTTCTGCAGTTTTGTAATGTCTTCTTCTCTGTCCTCAGCTTATAGGAATCACTACTCTAAACCCAGCCTCACTTAACTCATTAAACATTACCTGGGGTTTTTTGGATGATCTTAGAACGTTAAAAGAAAGCAAAATTCCATATGAACATTGCTTGCCAGCTATGTAAGATGCATCTTGGAGATGTCTGTTCAGTTCCCGTGCTGATCCCCTAAGTCCAGGGTACTTACATTTTAATTAAGCTGAAAATGATAAGGTAATGATAATGAAATTATAATGATAAATGAAGAGGTAAAACAGCTCCATCCATACAGCTGTATCATCAACAAGGACTCTCACATCCTTCCCATCCAGACAAGGTCTTTACAAGAGCCTGTAGGCAGCTTGCAAATCTCCCTGCACAAGAGTGGCTGGCAGCACTCCAAACAAGATAACAGGGAGCAAATGGTGATCTAAGCACCCAGGGGACCTCCAGATCACCTTCAGAGGTCACTGTCCCCATTCAGATAACAATGAAGTCATTGGATGGCAGTGCCAACAATTAAATCCTTGACTGTGTAAGCACATGCATGTCAGAAATATTCCTTTTTGCATTAGAGGACCAGGAGAGAAAAAGAGAATGCAAATGGAGATAGCCTGAATGCAAAGAGCCATGTTCTTGCAAAACACATTTGAGATGAAGATGAAAATATGAAGACGCAGAAGCTGAAAGAGAAGGGAAAGGGAAAAGGATATACTGCAGGGGTAAAGCATGTACAATAAAGACGTGAGTTCGTGAAGAAACAGAGACTTCTTATTTGTTAGAAAAGCCAAATAAAATCTCTGAGGTGTTTAGGTGCTGCCTAAATGTTCTGATACTTAAAATGTCTTACCTGGGAATGAAGGTGCAAGATCTTGTCAAACAAGAACTAAAGCCAGCTTCCTCTCCATCCACTCCTTAAGATGGAAATCCTTCTGAGCATTTTAAGATCATCCTAAAATTATCCCAGCTCTTGTGCATTCCTGCAGTCTCCTTCAGAACAGAGTTTTGCTAGGAGTGTGCTGAAAGGGTGTGTTGAGAGAAAAGGATGGAGGCAGTGGTTACACCAACAGCTTCCAAACAAAAGCAGACAAAAGGGCCACTCTGCCTCTACCTTGATCAGTTACTGATGGTCAACTGGTGGATGCTTAACAAGGTACAGCAAAGTAAATCGTTATGTCCTGAGTGCTGCATATTCCCACAGCAGGTCATGCTGGCCCCTCTGCCTTCTGTCCTTTCTGGCTTTGCCTAGAGAGAGAAATCTGAATTACAAAGGAGAGCAGGGAAAATCAGAGCACAGGCACTCGTTTTACTTTTTAAACTCATTATTACTGCCAATAAGTTACATTTCAAAGCTTAATGTTCTGTACTGAGCAGGAGACAATTTTTGAAAAATGTCTTACTCATGGTTTGCTGGGCGCTCTCACCCTTCCTTTAGCAATAATGAAACCAGAAGTTCCCAAAGTTGACTGACAACCTCAAGAAGCCATATCACCTACTATCCTAGCCTAGCCCACAGAATCATATACTCAGAAAAGTTGGAAAAGAACTCCAAGATCATCAAATCCAGCCCTTGACCAGGCACCACCTTTTCAACTAAACCACAGCACAGAGTTCCACGTCCAGTCATTTCTTTAACACCTCCAGGGATGTTGGCCTTAATGCCAACAAACAGGTCTGTAACCACCCTCAAAACTTGCCCCAGAACACTAGCTGTAAGAACTCATCTGATACCAAGTAACAGCCAAATGTTAGCATAATTCTGGATAAATTACCATGTTATTTGATAATGTGTGAAAAATTATTAGGTTTTATCCTTCTTTTTTTCCCCAGGAATTTAATGGTAGTTCCTTATTTCTTTTGTCACTTTGTCTTCTTTTTATTCATTTTTCTCAGTGACTGCATTTCTCCTTTGAAACAAGAACCGCTTTTGTTATCTGATTTTCTACATTTTAAGCACATTAGCTATTTAGAGATTTTATATTTAAAATTAAATCAGCCTGCTCTTGGTAGAATGATATATTTCTACACTTCACCGCGCAGACTTTTCACAGTGCATATTCTTTTGCATTATGTTTCCTCTTTAGGCAGTTGCTTGCCATAAGACACTGCTAACTGGGGCGGGAAAAGACATTAAAGTTGGGAGAAAGCAAGAAACAATGCCTTGCAGTTCAAACATCACATACTCTGGCATGTTCATCTCTTTAGCTTAATAACAGCAGGTTAATACTGCAAAATGGCAAGTGCCCCAGGCTCCTACTGCAGTCAGTGGGAGTTGACAATTAGCACCTGACAGATGCACTTGGGTGCTAAAAGCTGGGGACACACTAAAACTGCTGGTTTGGCTAAACAGCACGGGGCTTCCTTCCCCCTTTCCTTTAACTGCTCATTTATCTTCAGGAAGGTACAAGTCAGACCTTTCGATTTCTGGAGCTCCTCAGGTGGAGGTGATTTCTGGAGTGCATAATCCTGCAAGGTCCTTGCTGGTCATTAGCTCTTTACAAAGTATTTCTGTCATCACTAGCTATGTTCTTATGGGAGCTCTGAGCGGGGGCTGTTCCTGGCACTGGTCTCTAAGCTTTTAAACAATCATTCGTGGTTGTTTGAAGAGATCCTGAAAATTACAGTTTAGGCATATCTGAAAAACCTTTTCCTTCCTCTGAAGTAGACATCATTCATTGTCATTTACAGAGAGTATATTACGGTTTTTTGCTTTCTTGCAGGTTTGTGGCAGTATCCTGTGTTGCTAAGGCTGATTTAATTCCTACTACCAGTCCTGTTCCCAGAGGCAGCTTGTCCAAGGTGATTCCTGACACAGGAGATGGTGAGTTGCTTTTCACCCTCACACACAGAGACTTTATACACTTGTTTGTGATGCACCTGCTTTAGTGATCAAATTCATTTGGTTGGGTCTTCCATAGGGATTCTGAAAAGCAGGTTGAATGCAGAGTTTTGCTGACCTCTGCCAGACTGACCTTTCGTTCAAGTAGTGCAGGAGAGGAGAGTCTGCACTGCACAAAGCTTCACGTGGGAGCAGGGAGACACAGCTAAGTGAGGGTTGACCTGGGGGGTCTTTGAAGGCTTAATGGGGCAATCCGAGCACCTCAGTGCAGTGGAAAGCTGCAGACCAGCCAGGAAAAGATGTCAAAGAGGACAATCATTGAGAAAAGGAGAGCAGTGGCTGACAGAAGGATGACTGAATAAATGAAGAATGTCCAGCCCAGTCTGAGAAATTCAGGCACTGAAGAAGCAGCTTAGTCTGCAGTCCTAGATGTGAGCGACCTTCTCCACAGCCTTGGACATTTAAACACTCAACTTCTACTTTAACTGAGGGGGAAAAAAAACAATGGTGCCAATATAATGCTTCATTGCACAGATATATTTTAAAGACTTAAACTTTGTAAGACATTCTGAAGATGGAAAGCCCAGCAGCACAAAGATACTTTGTGAGAAGACTTTTCTCAATTTTGGCATTAGCCTCTGTATGCTTGATTTTTATTTCTGGTTTTGCCTTGTGCAGTTTTACCAAGTGACTTCGTCCATAGCCTAATTGCAGATTTTTAACAACAAAGATGAAATCCCAAAATCCTTGTTTTGAGTAGTCATTCAAATGCAACAGCTTAACATTGATAATGTTTCAGAAAGGACAGCTCATTTGAATACAAAAATGTTTCAAAACAGAAGGGTAAAACTTCTGCAACAATATCGGGAGAAAAGATTGTCACTTAACACTGAGACGTGAATAATAAAGCAAAAATAAACAAAGTAAATCTTCAGCAATCATTTAATTGCCTGAGCAAATGAGCATGAAATATGATTGCTCATAAGTGAACCTGAAAATTCCACATGTTGAGGGAGTCATGTGCCACCATTCAACATTCAGAGATTTTCTAAGGTATTAATCACATTTCTTTTTTATTTTTTCTTTCTTTTTTGCCAGAGGAAGAAAAAGACCCTTAAGGCTGATGTTTTCCCATGTTGAGCTCTCCTTATCCTTATCTACATCCTTACCTACACAAGTTCTGACCCCTACCATCTCAGGATTGTGTCCACATTTTGAAAGATACAGCAAATTGCACTTTAAAAGTCTTACAGTGAGAGGTAAAGATAAAGTTGCTGCATTTGTAATTATAGAACAAATGAAAAATGTCACTGGGTAATGTCACTGTAAAATGGACTAAAGTCACCCAGTTGGTTCATGGTACTGTTATGAAACATACAGATTTTAGTGAAAAATGGGTCAGAATAGGGGCCAGTTTAGCCCCTACAAGCCATTGCTGCTGCCATGAAGAATATACACAGAAAGACAAAGCAAAGTTCCCAAACTTGTATTATTTCATACTGCTAGGTTGGATTTTACCTTGGCCAGGAATTCCTCTAGCTGCCATCTGTACACTTAATAGAGAAAATGAAGACTTTTATACTATATCTGTAAAGTTCAGCAGATTCAGGTGTGGGGAAGGCTTGGTTTGAAAGCTTCTCTTCCCTTTACTCTTGTCATTTTTAAAACCTATTTTCTGTTTTCTAGTTACTGTTTTTTACGTAGTAAGAGAGAAATTTTGGCAGTTCCTTAATTCTACTAAAATACCTGTGGTGACATTAGAGAGAGAAATTACCTGGTAGGAGAAAATGAAAGTGAAGTATAAACAGGGCTTCTGTTTGATGGAAATGGTTTTCCTGGCTGCATGCTGGTTTCCAAAAGACAATGACAGGCTGGCAGCTTGAAGAAAACAGGTCTTGACAGCACATCTTAGTGAGCCAAATGTTTTCTAACACCTTGTGTCACACAAACCACTTTCATACCATCTGTGCTCCAGCAGAGAAGGGTTGTTCTGTCCCAGGCAGAACCTTTTGTCTTTGCACAGTCACGGGAAGCAGAGAGCAGGTTTGTAACACCTGTCTGAGACTGGATGTGTGCAGGGTGTCAGCTCCTCCACAGGGTTCTCTGTGTCTCCCTGGCTGCCCACAGCCTGCCAGGAGCAGCAACACAGCTCAGCAGACAGGAGTCAGATGGGCACTGGTTTGCTTGTTTAGTGTTGTCTTGGTTGGCTGAAGATAAGAAATAAAAATGGGAGGGAGAGGAAGAGGGAGTGTAATTCAAAGGCAAGCACGTGCCTCATTAGCACTCACTATGCAAGTTCCTTGTACTCTGGAGAGTGTAAAAATATTTTTCAGCACCCTTTCAAATATTTCTTTTAAAAAAAAAAGACTTTGTAAGGACAACAGATTTCTAAGATACCTATAAGCAGCACAATCTGCAACTTAAATAGAGACTAGGAGGGTAATTAGAAAGCATATCTTGATTACAATAAATTGCCTTCTTTGAGCAGCTTTGGTGTCTGTCATTATTAAGTTGCATGTTTTTCAGAATTGTGAGAAGGGAAATAATTAAAGCTAACTCTTACATAAGTAGCATAAAGGATTATCCGTGATATCACTATCAGGCACAGGTTTTGTGCTAGTAAACTCCCATATGCCTCTGGCAATTTAAAAGTAACTGAGTTGCCAAAATTTTATGTGATTTGTCAGAATTAAAAAAAAAAAAAAAGCAAGATCTCTGGAAAGGGAAAACAGCCTCTCCCATGCAGTAAGTCAGCCCTAAATGCAGTCTCTTCTTTCAGTATTGTCATCTTTGAGGTTTAGTATTTTTCTCATTATGATCCCTGTTTCATGGATTTTTTTCTCACTTTAATGAATTTCTGTTCTCAGGCACATAGCTATTTTCTTGGCTATCTTGCTTCATTATGCTGATGGAAGCAGCCTTTTAATTTAAGACATTATTATTACAAGTAATGCATGAAAAGGCTTATCTGGAAGATATATTGGGTTGGCAATAGATGCAAATCAAAGTGCAACTGTCTAGGTACTCAATTATATATTTTAATGGAAGAATTTGAGTAAAGCTCAGGCAGGAAGGAAAAAAGTACTTATCAGCATCTATCATTTAAATTACCAGCATATTGGTAGAGTGTTCCTATATTTCATACCCCTCAATAAGGCTGAGACTGAAGTTGGATCAGTGGACAGCAGTTGGTTTGTGAACTCTCCGTCCTTGGAATACACAGACAGCAGTTTTCCAGAAGCAAGAGATATTCCTGTATTTTTTTTTCTCCCAATGGATTAAGTACTTGCATCCAACATCTGGCAGGCTAATTCATCTTTTGTAATCCATGAAAACATTTACCATCTACTTGCCTTTGAATGGACTCCATACTTTTTCTCTTTGGTGTCTTGGGAGAAATCCTCTGTGACCTAGGCTGAAAGTGCTCCACAAGAATGCACACAGAGTGATGCCTCCACTGGGGCACTCATCAGACTTTACAGCTGTCCCAACTACATTTGGGGTTACTAGGATTTCAAATTTGGGGTTATTAGGTTTCAAATTTGCAGGGCTTTTCTTAGTTCCGTACAACGCAAGTGACTGAAGTTTATTGAAGAGGATAAGAGCATCCTGAAGGCTCCTGCTGACCAAAAGCTCACATGACATGGAGTCTTTCTGTGCATGAGCAGAGAGGATGCCGGCGAGTTTAACCCCTGCAGTGCTCCATGGGACTCAGCTCTTTGGAGCTGATGTGTTCCTTACTGCTCAGCCTCCTGGCAGCCTCCTCAATCCAAGACCTTTGCAATGCAGCAAAGGTTGCAGGGATCTCTGTAGTGCTGGGATCTGGGATCAAGCATCCTGAACAAGTGCAAGATCAGAAAATAGGCACACGGAGTCTTCTAAAACATGAGTGAAGAGTCTCTGTAACTTACTCCTTCCTAAAGGGGAATGTAATGCAGATTTTAAGAGCCAGCCTTTAAGCCCACATATTGCTGTGCATGTAAGGAAAGAAAATGTGCTCTGAAGAAACCTCAGGGTCTTGGAGTACTCTGCTTCCCTGTAGAAGCACCTCCAGCAGGACAGAGAATGAGCTTGTCATCTCACTCTGTAACTGATTCATATCTAATACACAGCTTAATTTAATTATTTTTTTTTTTTAAAATTGGTGTTTAACTTTTTATTTTATAGCAGTCTGTGAGCTGAAAACTGGCTCAATGGTCAAACAAAACATCACCACATAAATATTAGTGTTTCTCTATTTGTAGTGGCTCAGCTTAAACAATTTCTGGAGTTTGTGGACAGCAACAATGCTGGTACTGGTAAATTTTGCCTCAGCACTGAGCTAGAGTTCATCACAACTTTTGGATCATCTACTTTTATTTCTGATCTCTGCACCTGCACTCTTCTAATATAGACACTGACCTAGACTTTTAACAGCAGCTTAACAAGTTAGGCTTTAGAATGGAAAGCTGAAATGAAGGGAAATTTCAGATTTAAAATGGAAAACTGAAAAGATAGGCCCTGCTTATAGAAGGGTTTCATTTTGGCATAGTTCCCATTAATACAGAATAATTGCTTCAGCAGGGCTTTTTTTGTTAAAATATTTAGGAATTTGCCTGACATTCACTCAAATCTTAGCAGCCTTAGCTACATTCAGAAGGACTGATAATTTAAAGATTGTTTTACTTCCATACAATAGAGTTAATTCAAGGAGTTTAATCAAAATTCTCACCTGCTAAATTTGACTTTGAGGTTATTTTAATTATACTGGAACCTTCTAACTTGTTTAAAGAGTCACTGAGATGCCAAACTTCAATCAAAAATTCAGGACAATTGGTACAGACACTGAGGCAGAAGAAAAGGACCTATCAGAAGACTGTACTTAATGAGATTTCCACAAGACATCTGAAAAGTTGACCTTTGCCAAGTGCTTCTTTTATCATGTATTGCCAGAAATATGTTACTTCTTTAGGTTATGTGTCTGCAGTAGAGTCTATCAGCCAAAATCATGCAAGTTGTAATTTTGCTGAAGCCAGTGCACTCTGGGGAGGACAATGTTAGCTACAAATGAATAGGGTCACTTACTGTTAAGATAAGGGAAAGCAAGTTACTGCTACTTCAGTAAAATGTGTACACTTATAACAACAGGGGGAAGAAATGTTCAGACTTTGAAAACGTGTTTTTTGAAATGGTGGCAACTACAGTGTATTTGGTAAGTTTGTGTCCTGTTTTGAACATAGTGTTGTCATCACCTAAACTTGTTTATTTGCATTAAACTAAACTCAGTTATTATAGATAGGGTTGGTACAGCAAAGCTCAGCAGATGCACTTTCAAAAGGCTCAGCAAATGAATGCTCAAATTTGAGATTTTAGTCAGGACTTAAGGTAAAGTACTAAAGGTTTTTTTTTTTTCTTTTGTACTTCAGTTGACTTCAGAGAAGAGACATCTTTTTCCCTTTCAAAAATGTGGGATTTTCAGGACACTCAACACCAGGTCTGTGCTGCAGTAGGATCAATTATAATCTATTAGAATCTATTCCTGCTGACTATCACAACTATCACAGCAACACCTTTCCCACCAGAAAATTGCCAAATATCCCTTATTCTCAGTCAAAGCTTAAACATTTAGCACCTGCAAATAAAGACTGGAATTCAACTGACCAAATATGGACATCTTGAAGCAATCACTCCAACTTTCTTTTTGCAGTAATAGAGAGATGCAGACACTCGCAAGGTATCTGGTGTAAATAGGTCAGCACAATCTCACTCCAGTATTTGTTTCTCTCCTTTCCCACAAAGGGTGTCTAAAGTGCCAAAGAGTACCTGTCTAGCACAGATTTCTTTTGGCTTAGGCAGACACATAAAAGGAGGTGAGAAGAATTCTACTAAAAGAAGCTGAAAAACTTAGAAAATGACAGTTTCGTTTCCCTTTATACAAACAGGTCCATGAAACTTTCTCACTTAGTAGGAGTTGGTGACTTCAGGGAGATGACTTTATTAGAAATAGGAAAGAAAAAGTGGGGGGAGAAAGCTTTAATCCATAGCGTAGATGAACATAAGCAAATACCTTTTGCCATGTCCCCAGTGCAGGGGAAGAGGTAGCATGGTCTGTTCAAAAAATGCTGGGAAATCTTCAGTGAGCAGCAAATTCCATGCGTTCCTCTGTGTGACAGCTGTTGTGTGCTTTCAGAGTCCTTGCTACAGAGTTTTTGACAAGGTCTGTGCTGTTGCGAGTCTTGTCTCCCGTGACAGCTAAGGGCTATAATCCATAAAAATCAAAGCTTGCATGTAAATGTTGTCCTGAAAGACAACATTTGGGGTTTTTTGTTGGGTTTTATCCAAGCCTGTTGTTAGAAATTTTTCCCCTGGGGTCTTTCAGGTCCTTGGAAAGAAAGATCAATATTTCTACAGAGAAAAATACAAGACAGCTGATTGATACAGGATTTCTTGATGTGTCTGTGATCCAGAGCAGCTTCCAAATATTAATCTGCTAACAAAGAGCAAAGCAGGATCCTTTGGAATCAGCTGCTGACATGCTGGAGATGAGGGAGCACCTAAGAGGTTGATTATAGCCTGGAAATGGAATGGAAATACGATGCATTGTGTTTTTCCCATGAGGAAACAATACTTAGCACTGGCATTCTTTGCAGAATGCATTTCTCAAAAATCTATGAAACCTGTACTAAGCCTGTACACGTTGCAAGATTTTATTTTTCTGTTGCTCAGATTTAACTGAGCTTCCAGAAAGATGTCAAGGCCATGTGTCTCACCAACAAGGTCATCCTATGTCAGATGTCAGTGTCATAAAAGGCAGCTAGAATTTCTCAGCCAAGAAAAACATTCACAGACATTTTACATTGGCAAGAACAACTTAACTTTTTTCTGTCTGCCTCTGAAAAACATGGCTACTGGAAAATATTTGAAAAAAATAATATCCTATCCTGAAAAGAAAATAACCCAAGGCAGACAGAAATTTCAATCAGCTGGTTAAGGTTAGCTTAGAAAGTAGAGAACAGTAGAGAAGTAGGGCTTTAGAATGGAAATTCTGAGACAGTGATCATCAGATCTTCACCTATCCCTGCACCAAGCTGGAAATTTAGATTTAATGCTGTACTCCTTCAAGGAGTTGGTATTTACTCGGCCAGGCAGACAAAGGTCCAGTTAGTTCTCTGAGGTCTGTAATGAGAATAGTATTTCTTTTACTTTGGAACAGGATTTGGTTTCAAATTATAAATACGTATACTACTAAGATGGACAAACACACACACACACATCATGTCTTCAGCTGTATCTGAAAGAGTAGTTAGGATAGCAACAAAAAAAAAAAACAAAAAAAACCCAGAAGGTTGCCTGTTTACATAGGACGAAGGCAAACTGCATCAGTAAGCAGTTTACATTTTGCTATTGCAGCTTACAAAAAGGCAACCCTAAAATACAAAAATGCTGTGTTTGACCAGGAGGAAACATTAAACCTGTGTTTGAACTTCTCGTCTTCAGGTATCTTGGTTAACACCTCCATAAAATGATTTCTAAAGTTTAGTAATTAGCAGTTATTGCACTGATTATTTATGTCAAATAAAGAAGGAAGCAGCTGAGAAACCTGCTGTGGATTCAGGGTGGTATTTAAAATAATAGAAATGGACTACTTGGCAAAAAGGCTGATTGCCAGATGCTGAGCTGCTGCTCAGAGAGATGGATTTTGAACTGACCCATAAGAAGAAAGGGCATAAATTGACAGTTTTGCTGCTCTTGCTCACCAGCACAAAGATATTTCTGTGTTTGATCTTGTTTCTTTCCTATCTCTTTCACTGCTTTAAGACACACAAATACAAGCCCCAACCTTCAACACTTGCAATTTGTATTTCAAAAAGATAAAACAGTTGCATGACTTGGAAGTTGCAGATGCATGTCATAAGTAGGCTCAGATTAGCTTAATTAATTGATGCACTGGGTAAGCTGTGAATGTATCTGAGGTACAAAAATGTGAATATGAAGGTCTGTATGGAATTACCCTGGAGCAGTTATTTGCTCATAATTGTGTTACTGCAGTAGTGCCTCAAAACCCAGGCACTTGTGCTGAACAAAAATACAATAATAAGTGGTCTGTTTGCTAGAGAGCTTTCAGTATTAATAGGGAAAGTGAAGGCTTGGGAAAAAGTGGTTTTGAAAACACTTGTGGTCTTTCTTAGCTAGATAAATTGTAACAATTATATTAAACATATAAATTATAACTAAAGCCCTTCAGAAGCTGAAGTTATGCCTGGCAATTGAAGCCCACATAGGTAGGGATTTAATGGTTTACATCTGCTGCCCATCAAATACACCTTCAGTTGTAAACTTGCAGCCCTAAGAATGTTTCCACAGGCAGCTGTTTTATTGTACACCTAACACATGTATGTTCCTGTACCCAGCTGTCCTCAGGTATTGACTCAAAGCAGCTTAAACTGTGTTTTGGGCTCACAGCCCTTCAGAAACAACACAACTATGAAAATCTTTGTTGTGGTCTAAAAAGCAGCAGGTCAGCAGAGCCCTTTCTGGAACTGCAAGCTGTGGTTCCAGCTTTTAATAACTTTTCCATCAAGCATGGAAGCTTTGTGCTTTCACCAGCTTCTGTCCTTATTGAAAGCAGAGAGGAAAACAGACAAATCCAACTTTGCATGGGCTTGAAGGAGCTTTTTTTTTTTTTTTTTTTTTTTTTTTGCAAGCTCTGGAAGAAGACCCAGTGAGAGTTTGGGGATTTGGTGCCTTGCTGCTGCCAGTTCTGGGTGGATGGGCTGTGGGTCACTTGTGTTGCAGACACAGAAGTACAGAGGATACTCGTGCCTGTTTCAAACATATCAGCCTTCTAATCTGAAGATTATTGAAATAATGTTTCTTGGTGTCTTAGATACTCCCATCGTAGAAAGAAGTAGTGGCAAAATTTAGCAGGTTATCCTACAGAAAGGAAATCATAATTTGGTGGAAAATAGGAGAGCCACATTCCTGAGCCTATTTTTATCTGAGGATCCAGCTAGGAACAAATAAGGCATACAGAGGAAAACCTAATGAAGTCAAACTAAGTAAAGGCTTTTTGTACTTTGAAGTGCTGGGCTAACTTGCCAACTCTTGTATCTCCCTCCCATTCCCTCTTGAGCCTCACACACAAAATGACTTGTGTTTAGCAACAGCTTTTATAGCTCCCTGTGCAAGCTCTGGTACAGCACTTATTCTCAGCTGGAGAAAGGCAGAACTTAGAGCAGCAGCTAGGGAAACAAGTCATTGTGCCAATGGATAGGAGTGACTGAGCCCTCTGGCTTACCAGAATCCATCACTAGAGGAGAAGCTTCTACTTCCCCACAGAAAACTTTCCAGCCTGGTTCTCCAGGGCTGGAGGAATCCCTTCAGTCAATTAATAATCTGGCAAAAGCTTTCCAGTTTACATACAAGTATCCCACAGCATTAAACAGAACATTGTTCCCGTTAATTTCTTTATAACTCACTGCTATGACCCAATAAGGTCTTCCATGTCACTACACAGGTGTTTTTCACTAAGGCCCAAAAAACATTCACTTTGTGACACCATCTAAACAGAGCCACACTGGAACAGTCCTGCTCAAAACAGCTTAGGAGTTCCTGGGATGGAGGTTACCTGCAGAGTCATCACATTCAAATAACAGTGGTGGATTCTTACCCATGAATTTGCTGTGATCTGTTACCAATCTGTTTTTATTGTTGGCTGTTTCAGCATCCTGTGGTGATCAGTGCTGCAGTTGTAATAATTTCACAGCCAGGGTCTCATGAATTCAGTAGTAGGGCAGGTTGTTATTAAAACCATGCTTGCAGGTACCTTCCCCGCTTCCACAGAAGTTTCTCTGTAATTTGTTTTGCATAGCTAAAAGACAAATTTGCAACTTTGGGCCTCAGAAGCTGAATATGCATTATAGTGAGTTGAAAAAATACAGGAGGGGCTTTTGCTTGCACACTTAATCTCTCAACAGTTCTAAATAACTTACCTTCAAATGACTTACCTTCAAATCATCACTTTGCTAGTGGAAATTAAACTTCAGAATCTTTCTCCAAATTTAGGATTCTCCTCCCCAGTGATGAGCATCTGGGAACAGCCAATAGAGTTATAGCCCTGAAAATTGCACATAAAATGCATATTTAAAATTTTAAATAAGTCTTACACAACTGCATGAATTTTTCTTAAGGTGATTTGAACTTTGAAAACTCTTGCTTGAACTGCCCTCACAAAGGCATTTTAACACTGAAAAAAAAAAAGTATTTGGTTATACCTTAAAAGTAAGAAAAAAGAGCTTTCTTAGGAAAGCTTTTAGAAATTTTAGGACCAGAACAGAAGACTAGTACTTACATGAATTCATTATCTGCTTCGAAACAATTTATTCAGAAGCAATGGAACAGAAACAAATTAAAATGTCCCTTTAGATTTCACTCAGGAAATATATTCTTTTATAGGTCTTTGACTCCAACCTTCTGACAGCTAAAATTAAATTTGCATTACTGAAACAGATAATGCACTGTCCTTATTCTATTCAGAGATAATACAGTAAATACTGATTAGATTTAACACATGAGGTTTAGAGCAAAAATATTTCTTAATTTATATTAGTTTGTATTTGTGGATGATATCTAGCTGTCCATTAGGCTTCAGTATTTCAAAACTTCATTTAAAATCAGTATGTCGGCTTTAATGATTTTTGTTGTGGGGGTTTTTTTTAGCGCTTCTCTGTGTATGCATTTATACAAATATTACTCTGAGTCACTAAAATTTAATAATAAACATTCTCTTTATCTCCCACTCTCTGCCAGACAGCTTGCTTGTACAGAAAAAAAAAATCCTATTTTGAATTAAATCTATTATGTATTTTCTGGGAATGTAATAATCTTCATACTGTAGCAGAAAAATGATAACTTTACAGTGCCATAAAACGTGTCCTTTTCCCAGGATTTTCAAGACTGCAATATGTAGGTTAATACAATCAAATCCCAACTACATAATGTGGCTCACAGGGATGAGAATGATGTAAAAGCACCATGTGCATTATAGGTAAGGTAGATGGTTTGGTGGCTTTTGTAAACAATCCTGTCTATTTTCACTTTTGGGAAGACAACTTGGTCAGTGCACAGATTTTTATGTCATCCAGTGAGCTTGTCCAATGCCCCAGCCATCCCCTTTATTCCAAAGGCTCTGATATATTTCTTAATTGAGTCTTGACAGTGAAATTGTAGTTCATGAAAACAATCCATGGTGGTTTGCAAGTGAGTGTCTGCATATTAAACCAGCACTTGACCAGACTGGGTTATTTACAGTTCAGTCAGGTATGCCTTGAAAACATTATCAGGGATAAGTGGTGGGTTTTTGAATAATAAGCACTCCAAGTGTGCCTCTGGGATGAAATACAAAGCTCCTCAGGCAGTCTGCAGGGGTGTACAGCTCAGTCAGAATGTTTGGTATTTTGTTCTGCCACAAGCAACCACAGTTTACTTAGACACCAAGCTATTTTTCTGATCCTTTTTCCCTGGCAGCAGTGGTGCCTCATCAGCCCATGTAGCCTGAGGTGTTATTGTTCCCATTCCCTCTAACTCCCCTCTCTGACCTATATTCACTCATCTGTTTGTTAGTCTTTCACTTATAAATAGACTTGAAATGTTACTGTGTGAATTCAAACTTTAGATAACACTACCCTCTCCTACTAAATAGAAATACTATTTCTTACCATCTTAAAAGCTTAGAGCCATAATTAAGATAAATTTCAAGCACACTTTAAACATCTCAGTCCAAATGCATGCACATTTCAGAAGTGCTCTTATTAGTAACTTAGTGATAATTATTTTTTTTTCTTGCAGTTAGAGGTGAATTTTATTCCTGAAAAACAGAGTTGCTTTTCAAAGGACTAAGTTAATCTCCCCATTTATTTGAACTCCTGCTTTTCACCTGAAACAGTGACAGTTTTGACTTTGCTTGGCTTGTGGTGACTGCTTTACAAAACCAAATGCACCAGTCAAGCCAATGTTCAGCAGCATGTAGGAAGCCAAAGGAACTGGAAATGTAGTACCTCACTTAAAATTATAACCAGAGGCCAATGTGTAGATTAATGTGGAAGACTTAAGGGAAACCAGGAATTCGTATGGCAGTTTAAGATATTCTTACAGAGATATATGTCATTTTCTAAACAGAAGAAGTAGATATCTAGAATTTAGTCTTCATTTAGGAAATGAAAACATTGGAATTGTAGAACAGGCACCTGAAGCCACATGGAAATTGTCTCTGTGAAGCACACAAGCAAAAAGAAACACAGCCACCAAACCAGATGGTGTGTATGGTCTCAGGCTGCCCAGACCTGGCACCCTCTGGAGCAAACATAATTTGACAATAACCGTTTTTTTTTGGAAAGAGATTAATGGAAAATTGCTGCATGGCCAGGATGTTCCTGAAATGCCAGGAGGAAATGAGGTAGAGCAGAAAAGTTCCTGGGGGATGTGCTGCCTGCACTGCACTTGTACACTTACCCATAGGTGTTGGGACAACCTTCTGCCCTTTAGTTCTTACCACTCCTTTAATTGCAAGAGCCAAGAACAGAGATAAAGACTGTCAGGTGTGTGTGCTTAGAGGACAGCAGCTGGAATGAGACAATTCTCCAGGAAAGAACAATTCATCACAGCAACTCACTGTACTCAGTTTCATGGTCAGCACAGGAAGCTGACCCCAAATTTGAGGCCAAGACCAATTTCCAGTGTGCTTCCAGTGCCAGATTTAGCTCCTGCTGGGCCAGTCCATTTGCTCATTTTTTACAGTGGGAAATGCTGCAGCCATGACTCGGGGCCAAAGCAATGCTTGATTTGAGCCTATAATCATCTCTCAGATATTCTCCTTCAGGCTGGTAGCTCTTGTGGCACCAAAATATAGTTATATATAATTCTTATCATATGGTTGGGGGATTTTACATGTAAAAGCCAAAAAGATGAAAACCCACATCCTAACCTGGCTTTTCACATCAAAACACTTGAATTACATGGCTGTGCTATGGCATGAAGGAGTCAGAATTTGGCTACAAAGGATGTTCTTGGAAGGGGACAGATGTGATACTGCTCTGTGTCATTACTCCTGCTCTGCAGCAGGCTCACACATAAAACCTGTGAGCTTTGGTGTTCAGGTTTGACCTGTTAGAAATTGGTTTGTTCTCTAAGAGAGTCAATTTTAGTGCACGAACAGTGTGGATAATAAAACAGGAGGCAAAAGGCAACACAACCAGAATACAAGGGCAACGTCTCCTCGGGAAAATGAGGGAAAAGAGGGAAGAGAGCTTGAGTGAAACCATGACAAGAGAGGATTTGTGAGGCATAAGAGTCTACAATATCCCACAGCCTTTTCTAGCCCTCCTGGGGGAGAGATGGAGGTTGTTTTTACACATTGGGATCAAAATTTAGGTAAGGAAAAAGAGGAAATCTAGAGGAAGTCCTCTCCCCTGCATCTCATAGCTAGTGGTGATGAAGTCAAGCAGACATCCATCAGGTCTGTGGGTAAGACAAAATTAAATAGGAAAATTGTGTATCTCAGATTAATTCCTGTAATTTTTAAATGGTACCCTGCTAATTAAATAAAAATCATATATATTCTTTCTGAATCAACTTTTTTCACATTTTTCCAGGATTCTAAATAAAATAACAATAAAGGTCAACAATAACAATAAAACGATACATTAATATTTATCCATGTAAATGATGGAAGACTTTTAAGAAACACATTTTACATACAGTGCAGTCAAAATTTAAACCATAAGTCTCCTTAAATAAGTGTATCTATAAGAGATGATATTCAAGTAGTTTAGACAAATTATCAGACTGATATTTCTAGATGCAAAGTCGTTAAAAATATCTTCAGAATGATCTCCAGATTAAAAGTGACACACTGAAGGATGACTTAATTTATTCTCTGACACTGAGTAAAGTAGGTTTCTCTTGCCCAGAAATGTAAAATAAATAACTGCAAATATCAGGGATGAAAATTCTAAAGGAAAAAAATGATCACACAAAAAAACCACAAAAGTTACATAAGCAACATTTTTAGACATATTTGGGAAGGTAATACTTTTACCTCATAGTGAGTTAGAAGTGCTTATGATGTTTTCCAGTGGTGTTCATCACTATAGATTTTTCCAAAATCCAGTGAAGTCATCTTCTCCAAACACCATGGGGAATGGCCTTAGGTTTCAGTGATGCATAGCCCTTCATTTTTATTCTATACCTCCTGGATATCAGCTTTTCACATCATCTCATCACTCCAGCAAATCAGAGATGGGCTCTCAAGCCCATGGGCATATCCCAAGTCAAGCATTAGAGATTATACAGAGGGACAAGAGCCTTGCTTAAGAGACTTCAGAGATGGAAACTGATATCAGAACAGAAAGAGGACTTGAAACTGATTTTAAGATCCAGAGGCACTCCTGAAGTCTTTAGTTTCTTTTCCCTTTCATTACCAATTCATCCTAAGGCACAAAATCAGCATGACAATTCTTTTTTTGTTTGGTTTGGGTTTTTTTGGGTTCTTTTGCAAAGCTGTAGGAAGACAAAAATCACATTTAGAGTGGAAAATATGTGGATAGATTTAGGCATTGGCACCTGAATGAATTTCATGATGATTACATTCCTCTCTAAGGTATGAAACAGCAATCCTATTTCTCTTTTCACTCTTCTCTAGCAAACCTGGAGATTCAGTAATGTCATACAACATATTGCAGTGTGACAGCAGAGTGCTGATACGTCCTATACAGGCATTTGTCATTTTAGGTGTGGGATGGTTTTTCAATATATTCAGCAACACTTTAAAATATTTGCCTAAATTAGACTTTTTACCTTCTGTTGTGCAAATCTAGATTCTTTTCATCCATGCAGGGACATTCCAGCTAAAAGGAGGCTGTTATCAACACTAACAGAAATATTTTACAGGAAATAGAAATCCCTATGAAAACGAACAGGATGCAGAAGGAAGGTGTTATATTCTGTAGCATGTACACTAATAGGGATGCCAGTTTTACCAGATGTTTATTATTAACTAAGGAACAGCCAGACTACTACAAATACTGTACTGCTCCCTGTGCTGTACAGAAATGTGCACATTCACAACTAAAATACTCTGTCCATCCATTCCTTTTGAGCACAAGACTTAATTAGCAGTACAGGTAACAGAACTGATGGGATACCTCCCCAAAAAAAGGTTTATAGACTCATGTTAAAGTTTATCTTGTACTTGGAAGGCAGTAGTCTGCAACCCAGATAATGTTGTTATTTTCATGTCTTGCTCCAACTGCTTCTAACAATGCTCAGGACACATTTTGAAGAAATACTAATCTAGAATATTATGTATGCATCACTTTTCCCTGCTCAAAGCAGCTGGAATAACTTCAGTATCTCTAAAATATTTCCAGGTTAGTTGTTACAAGTGACTTCATAGCTCAGACATGGCAACTGCTGGTAGAGAGGGGGAATGATTCCAAAAGTAATTTTGGAAGTGAAGGAATTGAAGATTCTGTTGTATATTTGTTAACCATGCTCATTAGCTAAGTCAGAATTTGGTAAAATTAATTAGATTTGAATTTAGTTGAATCACCTACCAAACAAAGTTAAGTGCTTCCTTAACTTTTTGCATAGTTTACTTTTTTTTTTTTCCCCTCAGTGCGTTGCCATTAACCCTTGGTGTGGAACCAGCCTGTCTATACTTAATTTATTTGAAACTTTCCATGACTTGTAGAAATGAGAAAAGATGCTACTTAAAGACACTAGGCAACAAACGTGACTTTTAAAACTATATACTCATTTTTTTCTCTAGAATAGTCCTTCTTTTTTTTTTTTTTAATTTTAATCTTCCCTGAAGGCCTATGGTATTAATATCTCCTGAGTGGCAAGTCTTCTTCTAGAGCAACTGTTCAGACACAGATAATTGCCTTTTTCTGCTAAAATGTGTCATTGATTGTGGCCCAACTCTGACACCTCAGTCGTAAATCAAGAACATCTGTGGGCAAGCTGGAGGAACAGCCCATTTAAAAAGAGACAGCCATTTATTGTCCATAGTGAATTCCAAACCACTAAATTGAGTTAGGAATAATCACCTGTACAAAGCAGGGCTGTGAGGGACTCTGCAGGGAAGGATTTAAGGGATCACAAACAACGCCATGCTATTGGAGAAGGGGAAAAAAAATCACGAAATATTACAGTGTAATACATAAAACATCACTCCAGACAGGTGTGTTCTTTTTTGACCACTTTAGGGGGATCAGGGTCATACTGGAAAGCACACAGGAAAGAACAAGGAAAAAAGAATTCAAATAAGTAGAAAATATGGACTAAGAGGAAATATTAAAAAAATCAAGTTCTTTAGTCTAAACAAGGGAAGCACATTTGGAAGCCTAAAGGCTGGTGCAGTGAGGGAGAGACAAAAACAGCCTTCATGCCCACCCAGAGCCCAGCATGCCTGCAATGAGGAAGGTTTAGCTCCAAATTTTTCCTGTGTTGGAAGATGGTGCCTAGGAATTGTTTATTTCTTTTGCTGGAGTGCCTTAAACAAGGGAAACGTAAACATTTGTCAGATGTGACAGTAACACTGGCATGGTGAAACACTCAAGATTACTGCTCAAAACCAGTTTTCCAGCAGATTATATTTCTGCCTTGTATATATACTATTTTCACAAAGTGAGTTTTGCCTTCACAGATTAAAATTGGGACTGGCATAACTGGGTGTTTGGCTAGTGTAAATAAAAGTCTTCAAGGGGTAATGACTCCTTGAACTTTATTTTTGTCAACAGCACAGAGACTCTGGCAAAACATCAAAACCCAAACTTGCAGTCCTAGGAAGTCTTTCATTGCTCATTTCTGGCAAACTCCACAACTACTCAGACTTTCATATGAGCTTTTATTCTAGCTTTTATTTCAAAAATACTTACCAAGCATAGCTACACCCCTATTTGTTTTACATACTTCATGTCTTCCTTTTGATCCCCTCTCTGACACTTCACATTCAACACACTGGGGACAAAAAGTTCTCTGCAGTTTACCAAAGCTTAGGTACCTACATGTCAGAAGAATGCTCATGCTGGAAGCAGGGGATGTTTTACAATCAGGGCTGGTTATTGGGTTTCAGAGAACATAACTGCACACTTGGGAGGCAGTAACTTCTTAATTACAGTGTTCTGGGGAGTGGGAGGAATCAAAGCAGTGGCATGTCTGAAAGGGACTTGACACAAGTAGCCAAAGTGGCCTAATCCCATCAGAGGAGAAAGCACTAGATCTGTGCTCCAGCAAGCACCCAGCCTTCTTCAGGCACTCTATAATTAAGTACTTAAAATTGCTCCCCTCAGTGCACTTCTCTGCTTCTGCTCTTCTATCAGCTTCATCCCTGAAATCCCCAGCCTGGTTAACCAGCCCTGATTTCTGCTTCCTGCCCCCTGCACTCTCCAGTTTCAGTGGCTGGGGGTGGGACTGTGGCTAAGGCACTGGGCTGGGGGTCAGCTCTCAGCTCCTGCATGACCCATATCACACACACTCTGAGTTTTGGGTGTCTGTCATGAGGCATGCCAGCTGAATGCCCACGGCAATTCTGAATGCATGAAATTATCCTAGAAATTATCACTTTTTTAAAAGTTAGGACCTGGACTTTGGAAAGAATTCATGCTTGAGAACGGTATTGGAGCACATGCTAGTTTTATTTATTTCAAAGTATCATCTGAGTTTAAAAAGAACTAAACCACATTGCTGGATCAGGACATGTGACTGACTAAAAAAAGGGAATATCCACACCACTTCTAAAGTGTGTCATTTAAAAAGGAATGCAATTATTCATTCTTCAACCAGCAGCCACCCTGCAGCTCGTGGCAGTTAGGAACAAGCACTTTCTCTAGGCATGCCTTTTCCATGCATCCATTTCATGCACTTTCCTGCTTATTGTCCAGCCCTAGTGCCAAACAAAATCAGGATCTTGGAGTTGAAAGAGAAGACACTATTAAAATCAAAGGTGGCTTCCCTTACAAAGCAGTGTGAAACAGGCACTTACTTTAGCTGAGGAGCAGAGTGGTGCCCAGCCCTGCAACCACCACCAATCCAGAGACCATTCTGAACTGTTTCAGGTCATTTTTCCTGCAAACTCCACGCTTCACAGTGGGAAATAATGTAAGAAAAATTCAGGGTTGTTATCTGTACGTTCTCTTCCTGGGAATACAGCAAACCATCAAATCCATGAAAACTAGGTACCATTAACCCTACCAGGGATGTCCTCTGATGTGGGTAAACTCATCCACAGCTAAAACAGGGTGGAAGACAATGAAATTGCAAGCACTTAACATCTCTTCATATAAAATGGGTAAATTTTTAATGCTACGACCAAGAAAGGAAAAAATGAGTGAAGGAATCTTTTTGTAAAAAATCATAACCTGCAGAAAACTAAGCATTTTCAGACATTTTTACCAATCTTAAACTTTGGCACCAGAACGACATACTCCACAGGACTGGTGCCTCATTAATAAAGACTCTGCGCTGCAATCCATGAAGGAAGAAATGGGGGAGGAGAACTGTGCTAATTTAGCTCCGAGCTCCACAGAAGAGAATGTCACACTCACTCCCCCTCAGCAGTGGGCTTTTCATATGGCTACATCCAGGATGGCTGGTGGCTGAAAAGAGAAATTGCTACTGCTGAGAGAGAGAGTAAGTCAGTCACTCATCAGCCCAGTGCCTTTTTCTGCTGTCCTTAACAAAAGTAAGTCTTGCCCTGTTAAAATACTGTCCCTCTTACCTAGTCCAGGTCTGGGTTGAGATAGAACAGTATGAGGCATGTTGATTTCATGTTGTACATTTTTGCAGGAGACATCTATCAAAGTGAAAGTCTATCAAAGTGTTTCTCAAAAACAGATTTTGTTTATTAGCCCTTTATCCTTTAGTGAACAAAGGGAGGCAAATATGTGTTTTGCTGTGAATCCTGTTGGCAATATCAGCCAGATACATATTATATGTACTTATCCCATGTGACTTCCTCTACTGTAAGCTACAGCCTAAGATTATTCCTTTTCTATTTTCCCATCACACAAAACAAAATGGTTGTTTTCATCTTGGGGTCTATAAACCTTTATATGAACAGCTTCTAAGAGATCCACTCAAAATAATTAGGCAAGAAACAAACGCACCACACTACTACTGTTTGACGTCAGTTATCACACGTGGACCTCCATTTCTACTGAAAGGTTTTTAGTAATCTGCAACTTGGCTGACAAAAAAAAAATAGTATAAAACCACTGCAGACGCTAAATACACCTAAATAATACCTGCATGGTCAATAGCAGAAGGCAGATAACCCTTGAGAGAGACTACAAAAATTAAAAGAATATGCACAGAAACATATACATGGGGGTCTTATTGTCTAAAACAAAGTGTCTAAAATAAAATAAAAGAGACAGCTGATGAAAATACAAGAAAAATGGGGAGTATCAGATGTTAATGGGAAGAGTAAAAGGAAATCCCACCATGGGTTAACTGGTCACAAGTTGCCCTGTTTACAAATAATGGAGCCTTGACAGAAGAGAATAGGTAGCAAGGCAAGCCATCATTTTATGCCAAACAATTATTAATGCACCGACAGGCTGAACATTAAGTTAAGGCTCCATAATGAGGCTAACAGTCTGTGGAGATGGTTCAGTCATAATACTGTTCTTGGCTTAATGGGTGCCATAACCATTAAAGATGAAACACAATATTTGGAAGGCAGAATAGATATAAAGCAGAAGAAAATCATAGCAAACAACAAAAAAAGCTCCTGTTCCATTCAGGCTTGCATCCTGCACAGCAGGATGAAAAGAAAACACAGTACTAGTTTCTCTGTATCTCCCACTGTTCTCACTTCTGGAAACTAAAGCTGAAGACACTCAAAAGCCAACCATAGCTTCAGGAATAAGTCTTCCATGGTTCCCTCTATAGTTAATGGATAGAGAAATCTTCCCCCAAAAGAATAAATCAGAGCAGAAACTTGCCTGTGACTTTTTGTATCCTGTAGGATAATAGATTAGAAGTTTCTGACATGACAAAAGACAGAGCTTCAACACAAAGGGAGCTGGCCATCAATCTGAGGACTGAGCAAACAAACACCATGAAGTTCAACATAACCAAGTGCAAAGCTGTGCACTCAGAGAAGAAAATGCTCAGGCACCTGCAAGGGCAGGAAACCAAATGGGCTGACTAAGATCTGCCAGAAGGGTCCTGAGATTACTGTGGATGCCAGATTAATATAAACCAACACTGCACTTGTGTCACAAACAAAGCAAATGACCTCATTAAAATAAGCATGTCCCGCAGGTCAAGAGGTTATTATCCCAGTCCAGTCAGCACTCATCAGGCCAGACTTGCAGTACTTCAGTTGCTTCTGGGAAGAAGGGTGAGATCAAGATGGATGTGGAGAAAATGAAGACAGTCCAGTCTATGAGATGGTCAGGGCTCAGGGCACATGGCTTGTGAGAGAATGTGAAGAACAGGGGTTGTTCCATCCTCAAAGAAGGGGTGATCCGTCAGACTAAAGAAAGGATGATCTAGTGCAAATACTATTAGGGAGGTTAAAGACCACAAGGCCAAACTGGTTTGAGGCAAGATAAAAAAGGATGACAATATTCACAAACACTGTCTTGATAGGTTCAGGTTGGACAGTAGGAAAAACTTCCTCACTGGTAGGACAGGGCAGTGCTGTTGTCCACAGAGTTTGTAACGTCTCAGTTATTGGGGATTTTCAAAACTCCTAAATACAAAGCCATGGCTGACCTGGTCTCTAACGTCAGCAAATCCCCAGCTACTGGTGGAGGCTGGAGGAGGCAATTTCCATCTCCCCCATCCAACCAAGACCTCTGTGATTCTGTGACTCCCCACAGGGTCCTCACTATTAATGGGTTTTGGAAGAGAAGTGTCCCCACACAGAATCAAGCTGTGTGAATGAACCTCTCTGAATCTGCAGGAGCAAGCCAAGCTTCAGATCTCTTCGGCCTTTCTATGGATTGTGTAAATTAGAAAGAAAAGCTTGCTGCTGTCTTTCCTGTTTCACCAAATTAACATTACAGACAGTGCTTCAAAGTGAGAATCTGTAGGATCAGCCTCACACCTTGCAACAGGAAAAAGAAAGCCTTTGAAAACATTATGGGACAGAATACAGGTATTCATCAGCTACATTTGGATTCTCTAGATAATAAGCAAGTTAATGGCAGCAGTAAATCTCAAGTTGGTTATTGCAGGCTGGGGAACAAACTAAGGATGGGGGATGGTTAGCAAAATAGACCCAGACATCACGTGACTGGTAACTGTAGGTCTCAAGTTTTTTGGCGATATTTTTCCAATTATTTTCAATTGTGGAGTACTGAATTTAAAAGAGATTGGACTTCAACCAGCGCTGCATGTCCACTATGGGAGGTGGAAACTGCATATTTAGTAGGAAAGAAATCTGAATATGTGCCCAGAACTAAAAAAACAAAAAAAAACAAAAAAAAAATACACACACACACAAAAAGGGGGTGGGGGGTGGGGGGTGGAGGGGAATTGTTTGAGGTTTTTTTGAACACATTCTAAGGTTTATTTTGCAGAATCCTCACAGAACTCTCCCATATTTCTGGTTGGGTTTTTTCTATTTCTGCATTGCTTGGATAACACCAGATCCAGGAATGTTGCAACACAGCAAGAGAAGGTATTTCAGGCTATTTGACTCATCTTAAAGCATGAACTATAATATTTGACATCCCAAAGAGAGCTTGTTCCTCAGAAAGTTTTGGAAGTTCACGCAACTTACCCAGTATTCATTTCATAAGCATCCGAAATTGCCAAGGCTCACCTTGGCACAAGGCTTTGTGACTAACACAGCACTGCCCACCCATGTCATGTCTAGATTCTGACTGAAGCATGGTGCAAACCACAGATTAAGTATTACATATCCATCTCTTTGCTTCTATGTCTCTCTCTTAGGACTAGTGTGGTATGAAAATTTTATCAGAAAAAATGCAGTAGCTTCAGAGGCAAAGACGAGAATGAGCTGTAAAAGCCATTCCCTACAAGCACGGGTAAAGCTCATTGTTAGCATCTCCAAAATTATCAGCCCTCATTTTTGAGATTCAGAACCTCCTTCTCCCCCAGAATTCACCCAGTTCTCCTAGGGTGTTCCTCACTAGAAGTGCTCTTGTTTTTAAGCACTGCGGGGTAGAATAGCTTTTCTGATCTCAGGAGATCACAGCAGGCTAACTCCTGCTCTGGGTTTCTGATCTGTACAGCTGTAGGGGATAAATGAAGTGGCAATTGGTTGCTTACTTGGATGTGCCAGTATGGGCAGTAATATGGGGATAAAATTGTTCTGTACTCACCAAATTAGAAATGAGTAGCTGAACGTACTTGAATTTATGCCAATATTCTCAGTGAGGTAGGGCAGAAACTGAGCAGTGACTTATGAGATCTGCCATCATCACCCAAGAGCTTGTTTTATAAATAATAGTTGATTGGCAGCAACTCAAAGAGTAAAAGACAGAAAGATTAATCCCCGGTTAAAGGATTTAGCAGCGTTGCTCCTTGTGGAAGAAAGGATAAATTACAAGTGACACGGTGCCTCTGCAGCACGCTGTTCTTGTTGTGCACACTTTGGAGAGGAAAGGGTTCTGGGGTGAGAAAGGCAACTCACACATTTTTACTGGGACAGGCTGGGAGAGGGAAGTGAGGGGGCTGTTCAGCCATAGGCACTGCACTGCACAGAAGCAGCAGCACACTAACCCAGAAGGGCTTTCTGCTGAGCCAACGTCAGCATTTCTCACACTGTCAGTGCAGACAAGTACTGTGAACAGTGAACAAATGCCCACAAAACACATACACTGGAGTTCTGGCTTACACACAGTAACATATAGGACAACACACACCTTTCTAAATAATTTCATGAGGTTCATCCAGAGCTGTAGCAAAATCCTGGTCTTTTATGGGGATACCACTGTAAGGAGAAAGAACCAAAAGGCCTGTGAAGAGAAGTTTCTAGGGACTGTGAAGTAAGTGCTTCAAAAGAAAGAAAGAAATCAGATTTCTCCATGTCTCTTTACCTAGTACACAGGAAAGTTGTACTTAAGTAATGCACTGAAAGATCAGGAAAAATACCTTGACTATTCTTCTGAGCCCTACAGCTGTCAGAGACGAAAACACTAATTTTGCCTTCACTAAATAAATCAGCACCTTAAATAATTCAATCAATTAACAAGACAAGCCTATAGCTAAAGATATCACCATCAACAACAGGTAGTAAAAATCAGGAGAATTCTCTTTTCTTCCCTCTGAAGGGCTCTGCTGTAAATGTCAGGTGGGAGGCATTATTGTATTATATGCAAATAGCTTTTCTCACTTAGAAAACGTGCTGATACAGACAATCAAATTCTAGCTACGACCAACCCACTTCTACACAGAGGGAAAGTCTCCCACAACAGGATCCCTCCAGCTACAAATTTTTATATCCTGTGATGAACAACAATGCTTTATATCCAGAGATCCCACACTTGATCTATCAGCATAAATACTGGTGTTATTTCTGAAAGGCCCAGCTGGCCTCTATGAAATTACATGGCTGCATTTCTGCTTAGCAGTGATGAACTACCAAGGGCATTGCAAAGACCTAAGTCTTAATAAAGTTCTGCAGTCTGCCTGTACTGATTTACTGAGCACGCAGGATCCCCAAGCAGCAGATGGGTGGTGTTTGATGAAAATTTTGCAGAAATCTGGCCCCTGCACAAGAGCAGAAGCTCAGCAATAGTTTAGCAAAGCATGCATAGCACGAAACCAATGCAGGATAAATAAACCACTGAGCTATCAGGCCCAAGAGCCCAAACTAACAATCTTAAAATTGCAAAAAAGTTCCATTTTCTTTTTGTCATACCCTAAGGCAGAATTCAGCATTCACCTCACCCACCTTCCAACAAAACTCAGGTCAGGTCTCTTTTCCCTTCTTGTGCCTTCTCTACCTGTGAAATTAGGATGAGCCATAGACAATCTGGGCTCCAGATCTTGCAGCAGAATGATGAAGCCCTACCTGGTACTAGAAACATTTTGCATGCTGGAAGACTTGTATCTGCCAGCCTGTCACGATCTCTTTTCTACCAAAACTATAATAAAGAATAGTTACGACACCAAAGGAGAAAAAAAGACAATTCTCTAAGTTATATGCCTGCTTATTTCAGTTTTGTTGCCTTTCAGGCTTTGTCACAACTTTGCCATTACTCTCAATTTTCTAGAATTGCCATAAAAAAAGTCAAAAGTTTCTGCTTTAAAAGAATATTTCAAGGTTAAATCAATATTCTAGAGTGAGACACTGCACCCTGTAGTGATGCCTGCGATCACCACTGACTCATTTTAAGGAGATGGTAAACTGGGGCTGAGAGCCATCAGCTGCAGTGGTCAAATGGCCTTTTACTCAGGGAGCTGCACTTGAAAGCAAAAAGGTACAGAAGGGCTGCACATCTACCTGTCCCTTTCCTCTTCCAATTCATTGAAATGTAGCTCCCTTGGGGCTTGTCCTTTGCAAGGCAGATTGTAAATCCATGCAGCAAGTAGCTACCCTGTGCCTTTAATGGTAAAGGACAAATAATCACTCATTATCACAAGTATGAATTTCATGAATACCATTAAAACCATTTATCTGCGGACTAACAGATGAATAGATATTTCAAGCAACCTCCTGTCCTGTTACTTTCTGATATTTAAAAGTAAAGAATCTCTAACTCAATTCTGCTAGTCTCCCACTCAGTATTCCCTCAAGACCGGGGCAATCCTCATAGGAACTTTTAGCCAGGGCAAAAGTATTCTTTGAAGAGAATAGATAATCCAAAAAGAGATGGAGATTTCCTCTATGCAAACACAAAGGGAAGGAGTAACTTCACAAACTGTGAAGTTATTTTGTGAAAGCAGTTTGTTTAATTTGTATTGAACATGAAATTAAATGCTCCAAGCAGCACTGAAAACAGTAATTATCTTCACATAATATCTGTGACATTTTTCACCACAGCATGCATGGTGTTGGGTCTTGAGCAAAATAAAAAGCAGCCAAGGGACTGGCTGAGAGGGAAAGGGGAGTTGTTTGATTTGGTTGGGTTTATTGGAGTGGTTTTTTCTAATACACAAAAATTTCAAACCCCATCACCCATCAGGAATTAATCTTTCTTGATACATTCTGGTTTGACTCAAGCAATTTAATTCAGAATGCTGATGCCCTTTGCTGTAACCAGGCTGGTAGCAGAGCCTTCCAAACCCATCACCAAGACATTAGAGTGATACTGCATGTGCTTCCCACCTGAGGTTTTGGAGACACCACTCACTCCAGCTGGAATATCAGTCTCTGTAAATTCAGACCTAGACACATCCACTTCAGGGACTGTGCCCTGCACTCTGCACAATCTGTGGCGTTCCCAGAAGAGGAATTTCTTACTGGAGGCATAGGTTGTCAGAGAACAAAACAACATTCAATGAGTTGGGAATAAGAAATCTTACAACATTATGCAAGTATTGTTTAGGATATTTTCAGTTCCAGTGACTTAGAGGCAGAGATATAAAGGTAACTGATTTACTTTAAAAAGTTTTAAAATCTACCAGACTTTCCAGAACACAGAAATTGAGCAATTTTTACTGCACTTTATCCTTCATTTCCAAAGGTTTTACAAGCCAAAAGACTTTCTCCTCTCCAAGAGAAGACTGTGACACAAAAAAGCACACAAAGCTGTGTGTTTTACAAGACTCAATAGATTACCCTGCCATGTTTTCCAGGAGATACCAGTGGTTTCAGTGTATCAGGCTGTCCTAGGCTGACAGAAGGACATACATCTGCTGTAGATTTACTGTCTCTCCCTCCAGGGAGAGGAGAAATCACCATTAAAAGAAAAGGTTCAAGCACAGAAAGGGGGAAATCTGTCCAAGCAGGTTCAAGTTCCAATATTCAGACAGTATGGGAAGGGAGGGATCCCTCTGGAGCTCCATCTCATAGCACAGGCAGTGGATTGCAGGAAGAACATGCTTGCAGCACCTCTGCAGCAAAATCCTTGTTATTTCCAGTGGTTTTGTTCCCAAGGGCAGTGACATCCTCATGCTGTGATGCACTTTCAACAGAGGTTGCATTTGTTTTGTCCAGGGGTGATTAGTACTACTGCCAGATCCACACACATAGTGGCAGAAGTTTCCTCCCTTTCAACAGAATGGAAGAAAATACATGTTTTTAAAGAGAAAAAAGTCACAGTGTGGGTAAAATCTGTCTCCTGCTGTGAAAGCAGAGAAGTAGAAAGAAGGTTCAGGATCACTGACAATAGATTGCCATTCATCAAAGCATAAATGTTTACAAACTGAAATTAATACTTTCGAAATGCTAGCAGCATCATGTAAATTAAGCTGCAGCTCTAAGAGCCCTCAAATTTGAAGCCTCACAGTAGGCTATTGCAGGATAGACAATATGGTTATTTCAAGCAATTGAATCCTGCCAAGATTAACGATATTCAACAAATCAGAGATGGAAAAGCAAGAACGGGATCAGTACTGATGTTGACAAAATAGTTTTGCAAATTCTTATACAATGATGAATAAGAGAACTGCTCCAAGTACAAAGCTGTCTGCAAGTCTAATGCTGAACAAGTACACGATGCTCTTAGCAGACAGCACATATTTGTTTACAGTAGCTGCAGGAAACAGAGTACTAAACCTCAACATGACTTCAGGCTTCTGGCAGTCAGTAGTGCCAAATTAAGTTTGTCCTATAAAGAACAAGAACTTGGCAAGTTCCCCAAAACACAAAGTGCTGAGCAATCATGTCCCTTCAGAAGGAATGACCACAGCCCTCATTCAGAGATCTATCTGCACCTTGAATTCCCTTGGATCCCAGTCGTTTTGGAACTCCATGTTCCCCAGGTTCCCAGTACAGGATCTGTAACCCACAGGGTGATGTACATTTCTGCTCATCAGTTCTAGCACAGGGAATCATTGACCATTCTCCCTGGGACTTGAGCAAGCTCTCCTTGAACCTCTGCTGCACAGCAAGAATTAATAACAAACAGAGCAAAGCCAGAGTGAATCAAAACCCAGCCAGCAGGACCTGGGGGAGGCAATGAGTCTGAGATAAAGGTTGTGATGCTCAACTGCTGGATCCACAGAGGCCTTGGAGCAAGACAAGTGCCAGATCACTGTGCCCTGAGGGTGGATTGGGTGCTGTCTTGCTGCTAAGCTCTTTCTTCCCCATCATAGTAGCTGTGATTTTTTTGGCAATTTGAAGTGTTGGACAGATACCATGGAAAGGAAGAGGGAACACTAAATCTCTGACCTAGACACTCTCATAGACTTATTCTTCCCATTAATTAATAAATTAGCCTGCAGCTATCCTACCCTCAATTTTTAAGATGTGTTGAGCCAGTGAGGTTCCTTTAGATTGGAAGGACAGTGCAGGAGAAGCAAGGTAACAATCCTCCAACTGCAGCTTTTAGTAAGAACTCTGTCTGTAGGTTACATAACACATTCACCTGAACAGATAAATTTTACAGGTAATTACTACAGGCATGTCTTTTTGCACACCCAAATTTAACTATCAGAAAAGCAAAGCCCCAAGTCTCTTTAAAAAAGTTAAGAGAGTCTCAGTTTTTAAATTACTATAAGGCTGTTTAAGGATGCTGTTCCAGTCCAGAAAGCACTGGGGAAAAGAAAATTAGTTGGCCCTATCTTCATTTGTATCAGAGTCTAGTCTTCCATAAAGGGATTTGCTCACACAAAATAATTTAATTTTCATATCTTTCTCATCTCAGAATAAAAGAAACAAATTCTTACAAGCCTCATGCCTGACCACAATAATTTTGTAAATAGCATGAGGTACTAAATGTACCCGTGAATTGCCTGTTTCATCTGCAAAATTCTTTCAGAGCCTTTGTTTTCTTACACATTGTTTTCATTGGCTGTTTGACACAGGCCATTCTTCCTCCCCTGAGGCAGCTCAGCTTTGACTGCTCTGATGAGTAACTTCTGCCCAAAGGAGTTTGCTTTCAACTGAGGCTGACAGAACAAAATAACCCAAAAAAGTAGACCAGAAGCTCATACTACATGCTCAGTCTGCTCCCCCCAGCTGCTGTTACCTCCTGCAGTATCTGAGCACACAACTAGGATAAGGATTATTGGCTGCAAAAACAACTAAGAATCCTCTTCCTTGCTAACTGACCTTTCATGATACACTTACTAGTTGTATTCATAATGGTTTTTGATATCCTAAACTATTTACAGCTGAAAACTGTTTCTTACTGAGCACTTTATTCTTACGGAGCATATTGCTTCAAACTGCCAAAATTGTCTTCTGAAACAAATGAATTTGTGTAGCTTTATAGTCTGATAGTAAATCAAGATAGTTGCAAGTTCTGGTCTATCAAAACAATCTTAAAAGATGCAAGTTAATTTCTTTCTGAAAAACATAATGCTGTTCCATGTTTACAGCAAAACCAAACTGCAGTTACATTCACTTTGCAGACCATGTGTAACAGCTGATGCCCTGCCCAGTCATATTCCCCTAAGTAAAAGCAAATCTTACAGCATCTGATCTATAAGGAAACACAAGGGTTTATTTCCCCTTATATTACTCTGAGATATTTAAATGCATGGAAAGCTGTTGGTGACAGCTGTCAATGGATTCCTGGAACTGGCACCCATTGTATCGAGCAGAGAAAGCATTTCTATGGCAACTGTCTCATCACATTTCAAAAAACGGACAAACAAGAAGCATTCATCACCATCTACATTTCCTATTTTCTTAGTAGCACCTTGTCTTCCCATTCTCCCAACTCTTTAGGGCCAAGATAGAAAGAACACTTTTCAGTCAAGCTCTATAGACATTTCTGCCTGCATGGCCATTTGGTCTTTAAAGCTCTGAGCAGATGCTTCCCAGAGATCTGTGGTGTTATTCCTGCCTCTCCTACTGACCCACAGCAAAGCACAGACAGCTATAACTTCAAGTATCCCCAGTGTCCTAGGACATAAGACTGCAAAGGATGTCCAGTTTATCTCTGCCAGAGGTAAACACAGCTAGTGCACCCTGGGCTGGCTTCTACCACCACCTGCATGGAGGGAGGAAGGCTGTGGTTCATCTTGTTTTTGTTTTTTTTTTTTTTTCCCCCAGAGGCTTCCAGAAAGGCATCTCTCATGTTTGCTCTGCTCTGCTAAACACTCATCCGTAATGCAGCTCATGTAACACTGAAGAAATTGCTGTGTCAGAAGTGCAGTCTGACAAGCAGGAGGGGCTGGGGAGGAAATACAGTACAGCAGCCTCCCCAGGGAGACTGGCCTTTGTGCTGCATATTTGCACCTGTGCTTGCTGAGACTGCAGTGAACTGAATGCAAGGCAAAGCTGCTCAAATTTTATAGTTTCTGAGGAAGAAATGTAATGGTTATTTTTAATAAGTACTTCCCTGAAATAGGAAGAGACCTAGAATTCTATCTTCTTTTTTTATCTCTGTTTCATCCCAAAATGGCCAGTTTAGTATCCCCAGAGGGAGAGAAGTATTTAAAGCATTATGTGCATATACTCCATTCCCCTTTGAAAAGGACTATAAACAGCTACATCTCGTTCTGCAGCTCAAACTGGCTATCATGGAAAAGACAGGCAAACAGCATGATTCAACCATTCTTACTTTCAAGGTCTTTTTTGAAAGATGTTCAAACTTCTACCATTTTCAAGACTGAAACCTGTCAGTCACAGCCCCCACATTTCTTTATGCTCTGTTCAAAGCGCGAGATATGTGATTTCTTCTGTTAAGGAACTTCTGCAAATTTTTTCAAAGAATGAGCAAGTTCTGTCTTATTTCACTCTTTTGTCCCAGTTCTGAATAGTATCAGTGTGCTCAGATTTAGAAACAATGCACAGACCTGCTCTAAACATAGACATGCATGGGATGGAATTTGGGTTTCCAAACTTGCTGTGTACTACATGAACTCTTTTAACAGCTTTGCATACTGTAATTGTACTTGACTTACTTGGCTTACTATTGAAAATGTCATTTAAAAATATTTGTTTTAAACATTTCCATTAGATACCTAATGGGTTGCCTAAACCATTAGTCCAGCAAATTAAAAAAAAAAATCATCAAGCCAGTAAAAAATGCTTCCTTAGCAAATTTCTCTCCTCATTTGTCTTTAAGGATCACTTACTTCGTATGTACACACAGAAAATCTTTCAAATAATCTCGCTTTCCCAAATCATTTAGCATTAGCTGTATGCAAGATTATATTCATTATATCAATGAAATTGTTCATCCTTTAGTAATTCCCACAAAAATTAAAGCAATAAGTGTTGTAATTGTAGCTTTAAAAATAGCCATATATTTATCACTTTAAAAAAGGCATTACTAAGAAAATGCGTAACATATTCATTGTTGTGCTGTTACAGCTTCATGCTGCAGTTTTGTGCTAATCAGCTTTCTTGTACAAATGAGGCTTATAGGATTTGAAATAGAGAGAATAAGATAATTAGAGAATTTGTATTCTATTAATGAACCAAAACCATTATTGCAGAACTAACATGATTATTGCAGAAACTGTTGCTCATCTACACTGCACTGTAGTATCCCAGATGGAAGTTCAGAGGACTGGACTAAGGAAAAGAATGTCTGGAGAGGGCCTTCATTAATTCTCAAAATCAGCAGGGAATTCACAGAAAGTTCAAGAGAAAAGATTTTATACATATATACATTCCTATATTTATATACATATATATGTGTATATATGTGTATATATATACACATACACACACATATGTATATATATACATATATATTTATATAAAGTAAGGGAAATTAACATCAATATTCCAGTGTTGGTTGAGAGAACTCACTTAATTGTTGGCTCCTGAGAGCAGGCAATTCTGGGAGCGTTTTGGAGGAACTAACCAGTTTGAGGAAAGCTAAGCAGAGGCTGCTGCTCAGGTACAGCAAGGTGGGCAGTGCTACTGTGAAATGTGAAACTTCCTCTGTTTCTGGGTGCACAGGTCTTAGAAATCCCTGAAAGCCATCCTTTCTAAACACAAAATAACTGTACAGCAACTCCCAAAGTTCTCTTACTCCATAACAGAAAGCTGCCATAGCAATGCAGGACCTTGAGGATATATAGAACAGCAATTTGAGGACTCTTATCAGATAGAAACATTAATTGCATTACTTGATAATGAAGAAAAGTCTTCTGCTTACAAATATTATCACAAGTCCTATGACTCAGGAAATATTTATCTCTCCTACTAAACGAATGCTTCCTACTAGCCTAGTACTTATAACCTTTAAATCCCAAACTCTAGGTCAAACAAATGAGCAGAAAATTGCAGTAAATTGTCAGGCAGCACAATTGAATAAACATGACAACAAGTATTCTGATGATGAGGGGGTAAAAATTTGATAAGCCTTTCAGAACAGATGTTTCTTCAACAACCCCATTATGCTGGTGAAACAGTTAACGTAATTTTGAACCTGGCAAGAAATTTTAACAACTCCATTGGACATTTCCTGCAGAGAAGTTTATTAAATACTTCTTTCTGAACTGAGGAATAAACTTATACAAGACATTGCTCGACTAAGCAAATTTTGCATTGTTTTAAGAAAATTATTAACTGATCTGAAACTACCAGGAAGCAGTCTGGTACTGCCAGTCTAGCAGCCTATATTACCAAAAGTAACTTTCTGTAATTGTTCAATTACAAAAAATGCTAGGAACAAACATGACTTCAAACACAGATTAAGTATCAAAGTCCCCTGAAGCCCATTGCAAGCACCAGCATATTGGATCAGCTGGGTCGTAAAGAGAGTACAAGACACTGTGTACCAGCTTCCCACAGAGGCATCACTCACAGCTGCCAGTTTAAAATAATGGCCTGAAGGAGCTTTTCCAAGTTTTTAATGGATCACTTAGGAGCAAGGATGTGATAGTTATTGGAAATTACTCCCAATGTTATTTGTGTGGGAAAGGTGAGGTTACCAAAACCCACATGCAGAGGATGGCTCTGAGCCTGCCCTGTAAGACTTCCCCAAAATGCTGGTGGGGGCAGCAGGGCAGAGGGAACAAGCACCTCACCTGGCCAGGGCAGGCTGAAATCCATGAGCTGGGAACACCAAGCCATGGTGTCCAAGAGGACCACAGAACAGCTGCTGGGAGGTTGCACTCCCCTCTATCCCCAACAGCTTTTGCTTCATCAAGGACCTAGTGCATGCCCTAGACTCTCAGAAGTCCCACAAGCAATGAAGGAGGCATGAAAGGGTGATCTTATTCAGGATTGCCAGCCCTGGGAATCAGGGGTCCCATCTTTGGATCCAGTTATCCCTTTCAAGCTGTGCTCTTTCCTCACAAATCCCTACAACAACTTCTGCTACCACCTCCCCTCCCACACACCAGAGCTACTCAGAAGGATCCTGTTTTTGGAGGGGGTTTTGTTGGGATTTTTTCGTGTGTATAAAAATCCCTATATATCTGTGTGTTTCTAGACATTTTTCAATGTTATGCACACAGAGCATTTGCACACAGACACATTCTTCAAAACTACTAAGCAAATGCTTCACAGTTAAAGTTTTCTGCCTTCAAATGCCAAGGTCTCCCCAGTGATCCCAAATACTCACACATCTGCTGCAATTTCCTTTGAGAGACATTTCTTTCATCCTGGAGGAAATTTATTAAAACGCTGACTTTTCATTTAGGACACTTTCTAATTAAGTACCAATCTTTAAAGCTTCAGCCTTCTAAGACTTATTGTTCTTTGCACAAGATGAGAAGGCAGTCACAATTCATTGTCTTTATAGAGACACATATTAGTTCAAAAAAAAAAATATATATTTAGCAGCTTGCAGTTCCATGTCCTTGAAGTTAGAAGTGCTTTTATAGTTTAATATAGAGAAATAGCCAACTTTTGCTGTTCTAGGCATAGGCCCTCAACACATCCATCGCTATGTCCATGGCACATTTTAAAAATATGTAAAGTGGCACCACATACAATTTTCCAGCTAGAAGAGAGGGAAAAGTAGAATTTTAATAACAGAAGTAATACAGAAAAGCACCTATCTTCTAAGAGCAATACAAACAGGCTGAAATGAGATGAAGCCTAAGTTCTCTTGCTTTTCCTCAGAGCTGCCTTTTACAAGGGTGTAAAGACAGCTGGTGAACCCCAATGGGATAAATTCCCCAGTAGAGATCATCTCAATGTTGACATTACTACAAACATCCTAAAAAATACTGCTTGCATGCCCTGCTCTGTTGATTGTCTTCACTGATGAAGCACTGCAGCTGTGAAATTTTCCTGCCATGTCTACAACCTTCTCTGGCCAGTGTATAACACCACAATGCACATGAAAAGTGTTCTGCTTGGAAATCTTATCTGTCGACTTTCTACTATTGATCTCTTGGGTAGGGTTCATCTCCTTTAGTTCTAGAGGGCCACACTGCACACTTCTATATCTGAGTCAGTATTCCCAGGCCCCCTTTACAATCAGTGGGGAGAAATAAACACCTCCAGGCATAATTCACCTGACTCAACTGAGACAGCTACTTCAGGCTGAAATAACTCTGCCCTAGAGATGACTGCTTTCCCTGTGTAGGGTGACAATTAAGGATTAGATGTCTGCATTTAGTCATTTAAATCCCACCATTTGTGATTTAAAATGTTACTTTTCCCCCAGTGCAAAGCATGACACACAGGTAATGAAATCTCACACGGTCATAAGTGGAGCCTGTACACAATAACCTGTGGGAGAGTTTTCCCTCTAAAGAGCTGATTTTCTTTTGAGAGTACAGACTCAACCTTTCCCAGCAGAAGAAAATCATCAGTTTGCTCTAATTAATGTGGCTGAACATGTGTACTAAAATGGACTTCCGCCATTTTTCACCCTTCTGCTCAACGATTTAACAGAATACTTCATGCTCTTAGGTGCCTATTTCAATCCAAAACACTCTCTGAATAGCACTTGTAGCTAATTGATTTGTCGTAATTTCCTTCCAGCTTGCTCTCTAATGCTCCAGCATGGTACTTTTTAAATTTTGAACACAGCAGAAAGCCCTCCTGGGAGAAAAGCTTCTCAGAGCTTTCCCCATGGGGTTTTCAAGCCGCAGTTCACAGATGAAGGAGCAATGGGAAGATAAACACCACTTCCAGCCATGCTAGAGGTGCATGAGGCAGCTGTCACTCCCACATACCTGAGTGATTGCTTTTCATCCTTTTGACCAGCACTGACAAGGAGACATGGTGCTCCCTGAAGCCTGTACCTTTGGAATTTATAATAGGGGTGGCTGCTGGGACCATTCATCCCCAGCTTATAAATGGCAGTTTCCCAGAGGGAACAGAGAGGTCACTTGGGAGCTGTCTGATTTTCCCAGTCCCCAAGTCCAGTGTCATCAATGCAAAGACAGACACAGACAGGTTTTATTTTGTCCATACACTCAATCAAGGTACCACAGTGTCAGAATAAACATCAGGTGTGGATCTTTCTCTGATACCAGGAGCTTAGATCTAGGGAAACCTTTCTCCAAGAGAAAAATAAAAAAATAAAAACCAAGCTATTACTTTTAATCCTTCATGTATCTTCTGCTAAGAAACACAAGATCACTCAGTGTAAAGCATGGGGGGAAACTCGGCCTAAGAGAGGAAGCTGACAATGTAAAATGTGCTTGGAGACAGTCTACCAACTACACAGATTACTCCAACTTTCCTTCCTGAACTTTATGTGCTTGCTTTGCTTCTTGACGTGCCAAGTACACTAAGGATAATGCCAGTTCCCTTTGTAACAAGGATAATCTACTCTAGGAACAACACTGGTGATGCCTCATCTGGAGCTAGGTCATCTGCCATCATTGGCAGAAAGGTGTTTTTTCTGGTCCCACTGCTTCCAAACAATACCTCTTGCCAAAAGCTGTGGGATTAAATATGTGCCACAGTTTAACTTCAGCCATGTGACATGGAAAAAGGGATCAACTTTCAAGTTAAGTACCAAGTTAATTTTAAAAGGAGGAGACTGTTGCCCCTTGAAGCACAGTTGTTATTATTATACCAGAGTTATTTTCAGCCACACTCTTTTTTCTGGGGGTGAAAAAATGTTTTCTTACTAGAGAGTATAAGACTTGGAAAGAATTTTTTAGAAAAACTGTCTTTCATTGATGCATCCTTGAGCTACACCTTTTTATATAAGAGATCTTCCACCTGTAGCTCTGCCTTGGCTAGAAGTAAACCCAAGAGCCTCCTTCTGTCTTGTTACCCTGAAGCACACTGAGGAGTACTTAGACAAAGAATATTGGCTTTACTTGGACAGAAGTTTACAGCTGCTGGCCAGCTAAATTGTCTTTAAGTTATTTATACTCAGCTCTCTTGTTCATGAGCAACTAAGGAAATTACTGCAACCTTATGAAAGTCATGGTGAACACGTTGATTTGCCATGCCTGAATCCCTGCTTTAGATGTTTAAGATGCTTGGATGGCTTCTCCTGGAAGGAAGCACCTTTTGGCAGGGGGACTGTGATGAATCAATTAACAGGATCAATCAGCATTTGATTTCAGCTCACCCTGTGCATCCATCAAGGCTCCCAAGGACTGGTGCAAAGTGCTTGCACCCTCAAAAACTCTCCTACACTACCGCATCTGGGTGAAACCATAATTGCTTCAAGGTAAAAAACCTTATGCAAAAAATGCTGCTGAAACCAGTGTGTCATTCTTAACTGTAAGCTCCTTGTCTTAGACACCTTTTCAGCATCCTAGACACACATTACATTTCCAAATTGCTCTCCAGGCTTAATAAATCACCCTGTGAAGTTCAAGCAAGAGCTCACAAAGTCCTCTGTAACCTCTCAGTTCACCTAGGCTGGATTTCTAGCTGATTGATCAGAAGCAGCAGACCCAAAAAGCAAATCTCCTCCCCAGGAGATGCATCAGGAAGGATTTGCTGCCAGGTTCTCCTGCTGCAGAACTAATGGACAGTGCTCGTGGCTTAGAATACTTGCAGACTGTGCAGAGACTGGCAGGGAAAATGCAACAAACTCACTGCTGCCAAGGGGTATGGATTGGGAAAGGCAACCAAATGGGAGCATTTGGTCAAATTGCACAGAAAGATACTCTAAAATCTCTATGAAACAGGGGACTGAGCTCAGATTTACTTCAAGATATTTTTGCCACTAGAGCAGAAGGAAAGTACTTATTCGACCTCTCCTGGGGCATTGAGTCTTCAATATTTTACATTTCTTTGCAGCTATAGCAAAAAGGTAAAAAATCTTGTCTTTAACTTCTCTAGGGTCTGTATTTCTAGTAGATGAGGAAGAAAATGGGGGGCCAGGAAATATTCACCTTCTCTCCCTACTCGTAGACACTCTACTGCTAATACTATCAAACATCTAAATGATTAATAAAATAAAGAAACTCAAAAATCTATTAAAGCGCCATAAGTTGTTGGCAATGCAGATGTCCAAAGCCAAAAAAACGTGTAATTAAATTTATATGTATGTGAATTTTCCATTGCCACTCATTATTAGTGTCATAATTCTATGTGCTGAAGGAAAGGTTACATGTCCTTAATAGAGAAGATTTATTTCATTAACTCCTTATATACAAGTAGGAAAATTGCTGTAGTGCCTAAAGGAGCAGGTGCACCATTAAGCCTAAGTATTAAAAAACAATTAAACAAATACAGTCCCTTTTTCTTATGTGTCCCCTCTATACTGTTTACAATATAGGAGAATAGGAAAATACTATTTAACTACATTTAATTCCTTTAAATCACTTCAGTTTTAGATACTTAACTATTACATTTCCTAAGGTTGAGGCTCATTTGATTTAAATATCTAGGCAAAATGAAATGTTCTTTAAAGGTATGCAGGAAGTCAGCTAGATGTTGAAAGGGTTTCTCAAGAAATTGATGCATGAGGTTTTTTATCCAGTTTCATGGAGAATACATCTTTACGAGCTTTTGGTCATAAACAGAGCTTTAGGAAAAGTAAGCAGCTGAATCTATGACTTTTGGCTAAAGTCAAAAAACATAGGCAGTATGGTTGTTGCCTTTTCAAAAACTCTTCTATATATGACTATAGCATTAGCACTAAAAGCTTCTTGATAGCCAATATAATGTAATTTCTAACCACACAAAACCAGATCCAGAATGAGGCATGTGGATTCCTACCAACTGAATTGTTAGTTCTCTAGAATCTGTATCATGCATGTAAGAATAAAATTCTACTGGTTGAACAGGACACAGGATTTGAGCACGACTTTAACATTCTGATCAAATGGCAGCAGTATTTTAAATGAAAGCAAAGGCTTGAAATTGCAAGAACTGCTCAGACTGACATTTTTACTGTAATCAGAAGAAAGTTCCTGTGCTCGTCAGTCTCTTGTTTTGATAGATAAATGATCCAAATAGTGCTCTCCCAGCAGTCCCAAGCAGCATTTATGACATTCTTAAAGGCAGTTACATTTCAGACTACCTGCTCTGAGACCACACAGATAAATACTTAATAGCACAGCTTATGAAAACTTTCCAAAGTCAATTGCCTTTCCTCTGACACACCTTTTGCTGGTTTTACATAACTGCTTTTAAAGTGCAAATGCAGTAACCATCATGCATGGTGAGCTGAGAATATAAAAAGACCTATTCCCACATAGAAGCCACTGCAATCTATAACACCACTTTTATTAGCAACCTGCAATGCAGCCAACACATGGAGATGAAGCCTGAAGAAGTAACTGCTGTTATTATTATTATTGTTCTTATGAGTCTCTCATACAGTGGCAGTCAAAAATCCAAATACTTCCTTCAGTTCCAGACTGGAAAATAACTTTGTCATGCCACAGAGTCAATTAAATGAAGAGCCCCCTGCCACCAATTTCCTAAACGGATGTCTCAGCAATTATTCTGTGGACTTCTGTTAGCACAATGCCATCACTGACGCAGCCCAGCTTCCTTCTCAGGCATACCCACCCTCACAAAAACTCAAGAAAGCACACTCCCAGCAGTTGAAAAAAAGGTCAAAAGCTCCTCTTCCCTACTCTTAAATGTGAGCAAAAGAAGAGCCATGATGACACCAACTTCTTGTAATTCAAAGACAGCTCAATATCCTGCTTCTGGGTATTCTGTAACAACTATCATGGCAATAAGATTTTTTAGTCATATTAGTCTGAAAAAATACATTATTAGGTAACAATAAAACAGTTCTTATCTTAAAACCTATTAAGGCTTACAGACCCTAAGCATTGATCTAGCAATTGTTCAGCCCAGACAAAGAAAAATGTATGTGAGACACTCAGTGGCACAGGGCAAGGAGCCCTGGCTGGAATGCATCTATTTTTCCAGCTGTAAAGGAATTGCTGGGGAAAAGGGACTGATAAACAATTGCCTTTGCGTTCAAAGCATCTGATGAACAAACCCCCTTACCATTGTGTTTCATTATGCAAATAGGAGGAGATGAGAGAAGAAGAAGGGAGGACCTGCTGTGTCCCTGAACACAGCACTGCTGAAGCAGCTCCCTGAGGCTTGAGCCATTCACTCTCACAGACCCAAACTTCTCACCATTGCTTGTCTTTGAAAAGGATACTTCGAGCAATGTGCAAGCATTTCACCATGCTGACACCTGCAAATACTGAGCATTATTATTTTTGAGTGGTTCTGCAGCATAACTTTCTGGGGTTCACTACTGGCACTCCACACCACAGCATCTGAGCAACCTTGGATGAAATTTAACAGATGTGATTAAAGTATTCTGCACTCAGACTGAAGGAGAAACAACTGGAAGCTGTAACAGATTATTTGAGCTGGATACTTTCTAGCCTAAATGCATTTTACATCTTAATTCAATCTTTCCATTCCAGTACCATCTGCAGAGCTGACAGTTTTCAATGTATTTATGAAGCACAAGCGCTAGATTGTCCATTTCACACTGAAGTCATTTACTCACCAAGTTCTCCTAGTACATCATGAAGTACGATTTCCTAGCAGTCACAATGGAACAGCAGGGATCTCACCACCCCGCTTGGCACCAGCTGCTGGACACTGCAGGGCATGTGGGATCCTGGGCATGCAGGGTGGATGCCAAGGCGGCGTGGATGTGCCCTGGTACAGAAGAGAGAAATCAGTTCAGGGAGGCTGGAAGGGACCAGCTTGATTTGTACTGTCCTGCTCCAGCATCCAACCCAGACCTTTCCAAAACAGTTTTGGCACCAATACCAACTTCTCCCAGCTGAATAACAACCTCTAGCATTTAAAGAGATACACGTTTCACAGGCCTGAAGAGGCACTTTTTGACACAGTTCTCTAAATCAGGCAGAGGCAAACCAAAAAGGGAAGCCAAGCTCTCTGAGTTGGGCAGATGCAGCTGCTTTTATCAAGGATTACTCACATGGACACCAGCTCCACCATTCCTGCTGCAACATCTACACAAAGAACATTATTCCTTCTTGCCACCCAAATTCAGCACTGCTCACTCTAGGAAAACTAATTATCTGTTAATCATCACAGAAGTCAGAAGCCAACATAAAAGCAGCAGTTGTATATATATATATTAAAAAAAACCAAAACCACAACAACAGACCATGTCAGGTATCCATTTATCTAAATTAAAATCTTTATCCGTTTCAACATAATAAGGAGCATAAACCTACTGATCCCATTAAATACAGCTGGAAAACATCTTACAGCAATGCTTTTCATCATAACAAAAGGTTAATCTAATGAGCCTGTGCCATATTTCATGGTTATAAGACATAGTCAAATTTTATTTTTGGGGGTTGGTTTGTTGTGGTAATTTTTTGTTATTTTCTGTTTGGTTGGTTTTTTCTTGGGCTTGGGGGGGGGGGTTGCTTCACTCTTCAGTGCTCCTCTGCATCTACTTTCCACAAAATATCTTATCTCCAACTGAGATAAGAGAAACTTTAATGGTATTTAAAGGTCTGCAGCATTTTTTCAACTACTAGCTGAGAATAATAGGGAAGCAAGGACTTCAGTGCATTGCATTTTTACCTCCTACAACACTACCTCAAATCACAGATTTTTCTGAAAGCTCCTTTGCTGTTTTTAATAGGGTTTTTTTCCAAACTAAAATCTGAATTTGTACTTTGAATACTTGACGAACGATTGGTTATGTCTTTGCAGTTTTCTTCCATACAGTGTTGCCTATTATCTAGTGAATAGAGGATATTGACAGTAAATACTGTGGTCAAACAAAATCATACTGCAGTAATCAAAAGAAAATGTGTAAGTGTATAATACAATGTTATTTCCCACAGCTGATTCTAAGATTTTAGGATAACGTTTGCTGCATGGCCTAAATTAGTGCCTAATGATTTTTTTTTTTTTTCATTAGGAGGTATTATCAGAAACAAAGAAAGGACAAAGATAGGACAAAGAAACTCAAACTCTTTGCAGGTGAAAAATACTGGGACTGCTTGCCTGGGTCTAAAACAATCCATTAGAATTATCAGAAAGGATAATAATCTTGCAGCAGAGGTCAGGAACTGCATCTTATGGTGTTAGAACTTTTCAACCTCAATCCCAGAGCTAAGCAAGTACAAACAGATGGAGCTTCCATGTAAAAATACATATAATTTCTTCAGATGCTGGCAACCACATCCATTTTTCCTGTTCCAACAGCTGGTGATTTGACTATTTCTCTTCAGTCTTACTTGAAGCCTTAGATATTCAGGTCAACTGTTTAGAGAAAGCATCCTCCTGATTTATGCATCTATAACCACCTGTGTCTTTTTGAGAAAGACTCTAACCCTTGGGAATAGAGGGGGAATAATTGGTATATATGAACTAGTCAAATCTAAAATATCGTGAATAAAGAAACAAAGAGGAAAAAGACTCACAGAATGTAGTGTCAGCATTTATTGGCTGAAAATGGGAAAACTTGAAATGAGGAAAAAAACCCCAAGGTATTATACAGAAGTGGGCACTTGCCTGAATCCGTTCATTGCTCCTTTCCAGAAGAGTTAACATTATAACATTCTTCAGCTTCAAAGAGCAAAGAAGCATTTTGAACACTAAGGAAATGTAGTTTTCAATGATGACTTCTTAAAATAGAAAACACAGAAATGATGGGGAAAAATATGATGCAATTTAAACACGTGTACCTACACAAGGGCAAACAACGTGAGAACCTGTACTACAGTTCTCATTGCTTGTCCACGGTACATTGATGTTAAAATGTTTAAAGCCTTTTTCCATAAATTTCAGTAGCTTCAGAGGTTAAAATTGAAAAAGCATTTTTGAGCAAACAGCTTTGAAGTTCCAATTTGGTCTTTCCCAATCTCCTAGTAGAAAAGCAGTTTTTCATGCTATAGTCCACAGGGAAATCCTCCAGCTTCCCAGTGTGACAGCTGGGCTGTAAGCAATCCAGGGAAAGAAATTCAGCATTTCCAGCAATGCTAAGCACGATGTTGTTTCTCCCATATATAACAAACAAGCCAGATAATGCAGAAACAAGTGCTCACCTTTGATTTTTCCAGTCTTCTTCCAGTCTCTGAAGATCAGCACTTTAACCATTTGCCTCTGTCCTTTACTCTTGTTTTTTATCATGTTATTATGTGAAAGTACATCTTACAGTCTTGATCTCTCTCAGAAACGACAGGGGCCACAGAAAGCCTGCAGTTGCTGAGAATCCACTGGAGGTTTTCTGAACTCTCCTGCAGCAGTTCAGAGCACCAATGTGCCTTCTGTGGATTTGGGCAATTAGACAGAGTCTGCTTAATGCTTCTTTTCACAACCAAACTAATATTTCATGTTATCCTGTGCAAGTATGGTCAAACAGCTTTTTTTGAACAGCTATCATGAAATATATTGAAATACACTGCAAGCTTGCACCAAGTTTTCAAAGAAACATTATCATGTAAAAACACAAATTTCATTTCTCAGCATACAACTTAACAGGAAATCAGCTGCTAGAATTAGTTCCTCTTTATGTTACGATTACAATCTAAATCTAAAAATTAGATTGCACAACCCTCTTTTGAATTTGCATAGGTTTTTCTTATTCACAACAAAGAGCTGAAGTGCTGCCTACAAGAATCCCTAGGACAAATTTTTACCTAAACCTCTATACAGTGCTGAAGGCTTTCATAATGACGAAGTTATGTTTTAAAAGATCTTGGAAAGCCAATATTGATAGATGCTCAAAGGAAAAAAAAAAATTAACAACAGGAAAACCAAGAACTTTGAAATGCTTCCTTAGTCTATCAAGATTCTTTAGCTTCTTTATCATTGAGAAATTTTGGGGATCAACTGGAGCTGGGTGATCTTCTTAGACAATGATCATCTGTACTGAATTCCTGGGACAACTATAAGGTTGGGTTTCATAATTAATTCTGAATCATCTGTTTAAATTTTAAGGAGCAATTCACAGTCATCTGTGCTGTGTGTCAAGTGTCACAACTACATCTGAATTATGCAAAGGAAAAAAGTTGTGTGTGACAGTCTCTTATTTTCCTGTCAGAAATGAGAATGTGGTCACAAAGTATTAGAGAGCTTAAGAGCTGATTTAGTAATCACAACATCTACAACAAGAGACCTGGCAGATCCAGGAAGCTCACTAAGATAAATCCTTCTTCCAGTGTTTGGACACTTTTTACACTGTCCTGCTGTTACAAGCTTTCCGGAAAGAGTTGTACCCCTAAAAATACATCCAAGGCTGAACATTTCCAGGAATTATTCAGGAAGCTTAGTTGGCAGCTGACTGTAGAGACAGTCATTCTCTGCCAAAATAGGATCTTGGGAGATTTTGCTGGGCTCCCAGTCCTGACCACGCACAAGTCATTTCCCGACCAGCTGCCAGTCAGGGCTGGCAGCAGCTGCTCCAGTTTGCCTTCCTCTAATCCTCACTGCTGCAGACACACACTGAGCCAAGGAAACCTGCCAGAAATCTCAGAAATCCCACACACTGACTTCCACTGCACCGTGCGGATGTGCCACTTGATGCATCTTAGCTCTTCAAGGAATTTGCTGTATTTGTATCATTTCAATGCAATTCAGCACCAGTGTGGGATACAGACACACACAAATACTAAGCACGGGTTACTTCACCAGCCATCCTTCCCAGCCATTCCACTTCCTCAAGTGCTCCTCACAGCTTTTGCACATGATCTACTTACTCTCCCCTGTCTCCATAGCTCTCCTCACCACACACTTCATTTCATGCAGGCTATCCTGGGACTTGTTCTGCCTTACACTGGTGCTTTTAAGGAGAAGAATATCGAAGTGCCACAAGAAACTGAAGTAAAGAGAAAGGCATGCTCAAGTGCTGCAGAGCAGTTGGAAACTGTGAAAAAAAGGAAAGCTAAAGCCCAATCTGCACTAGGGAAGTTTTGCCAGCGTAGCTGCATCCCAGATCTCAAGACACAGATGGTTTAAAAAACCCTGGAATTAATGGAGTTTCTGCCATTAGCATTTATGCCAATTCACTGAGTGAACATAATTCTTCGGGCTAAAATACTCAGTTGTGTCAATGCTAGGATTTGAATCCCTAAAAAAATTAGTAAAACCAAACAAACAAAAAAAAAAACCAAAACAAAACAAAAAAAAACTCCACACGATTGGAAAAGCACACAAAAGCAGCAAGTGAGGACTGCCTGGTTATCCTGTGGTGCTCATGGAAAGTCTGATCAGTTACCTGCCCACTTTAATTCTCTGCCTCCATGCAGGAGAAAGCAGGTCCAAGAATAGTCCTCTTGTCTTGTATCACCAGCATTGTGGCACCCCATGCAGACTTTAGCAAAAACCACATCCTGGTTTGTATAGATCTAAGTTTGAAGGAAGAGAATCTGAATTTTAGAAAGACAGCCCCCAACCTAAGTGTCACCAAGGCAAGTGGAAGTCATCCAGACAAGGCAGCCTGGCATTCTCTGGCAGAAAAGCATTGTCTGAAAGAAAACCCAAACATTTTTCCACAATAGAATCCTGTGCCATGGATGCATCACTTTGAGAAAGTTTTCCACAAATTCTTCCTGCTTTTCTGGCAGCTTTCCTCTAGGTCTTTCCTATGGAGACTGGGAAAAAGAACAAAACAAAACAAAACAAAAAATAAAAAATCTGAGTTCTACTTCCTCTAAAAGGTTGATGCTCTTAATATCCTTCCCTATTCCAAGATCATCAGCTTTAAGGACTGTTTTGTTTGTTTTGTTTGAAGTACTTCTTCACCAGGGCTACATGCACATCATTCAAGGGAAATAGCCTGACTTGACTCAGTCCTGATAAAGGAAATGTTAGAGAAGTGCTGTTTAGGGCAAACCCAATGCAGAGTTTACATCTGATAGGATTATCCCATGCCATATGGATAATAAGATCAAGGGGGAAAGACCTTCAGTCTCCAAGATGATAAGGTGAGGACTAGAACAAAGACAAATGACACAGTGAGAAGAAGCACAGAGAAATATACTGGGAAATAATGCAGTAAGACAAATACTATCTAAAACAGCATCAGTCTCCAAAAACTAGTCGGAGATGAGATTAAAGATTAAGTGAATTTTGCCATCTCTCCTAACTGTAAGTGATCAGCCACAGACTTGAGCTGTTCTTGTGTCACACAGAATCCTGCTGCAGAGGAGGAACACAGGGATGTGTCGCCTTCACTCCTCTTCCAACAAACTCTTTTGAGACCAATTCTTCCTCAAAGCTGTCCTGATGATCACACAGCAGAAAAATAATTCCCTAACTGTTGGACCAGGGTATAGTCTGAAAATTATGTTTTCTTACATTGTAGATTGAAATAGAGATCTTTTCCAGGCATACCTTTGAAAATATTGATTATTTTGTTACTGAACCTACTTCTTGTAGAAGAGTTTGCAAAAGAGGGAGGTCTGACAGTGAAGGAGGTTTGGGACTTGCAGCTGCGCACACAAGTGTTTCCAGAGGGCTGTCAAAAAACACATGGCTTCAGAGCATAAGGATGAGTGGGAAGTGGGAGAAACATGGCTGCATTTTATGACTGTTCAAGCAAACTAAAACTGCCTGTTAACCTTCTTGCTCCAGCACTGCTATGTGATTCCTACAGGTTTCAAGCCCTTACCTGAAAAGGCAGTTTTTTGGAACACAAGCAAAGCCATTCTGCATTTTCAATCCCCTGTACAAATTTAGGTGTTAACAATGAAAAGAGCCGCTCCTGTCTAGTAAAAAACTAGTTGTACAAATTAGATAAAAAATGGGTGATTAGTCACTTCTTTGATTCACTACCAATCAACAAAAAAAAAAAATTTAAAAAAAATTAAAAAAACCAAAAAGCACAAACAGGAACCTTTGCTTTTCTTCACCATGACTAAACTAAAAATGTTAAATTTTCTCTTAATACAGAAAATTTTTTGATTGAATGGAACATTTCGGGCATGTTTGATCCAAACTAAACAAAGGATGAATGCCAAAGGGTAGGGATGGGAAATGAGTAGCCCACTAATGTTACGGAGGGTTCAAGTTCAGATCCCAACTCCAAGTCCAAGGAGATATGTGCCTCTAAGGAAAGGGTGGTGGCCACATGGTTGCATGGGATTTTGTCTTTATAGAACATTTGCCATCATGAATGTGCCATCCTGCTCACTGTGGAGCTCACACTGTGGGATGGGGTCCTCAAACACTATTTCTCACACACATTTATTTATTTAAACACCTCTGAGCATCAGCAGCAGAAAAGATGACAGGAAACAGCTTCTATGGGCTGTCCAGGACGTGATCCTCTGGGGCTCTTCCACAACATATACAATACAACAGACAACTAGCCAGGCCATTATCCTGAGACATCTGGAGTAGGGATTCAGACCAGTCTCAAATAAGAGAGGAAACCAAATCCCTTCATCTAGCAAAGTATAGAAACAAATCACTGTCATCTCTTCTGGAGAACGATGAATAGGGGAATGAAATTTTCTCTTTCTCCAGCCAAAAATGATCAAATCATAACAGGTTCACTCTGTGACCACCCAAGCACTGAAGCTGGATTTGGGAGTCATGCGTTATATAAGCAAGTCCATCATCCTGTGTTCTTGCTGTTCCTCTTTCCCTCCCCCCCACACCCTTCAGTTAGATTAAAACAGATGGCAGAGGAACATGAAATAAAGAGCAAACACAGGCAACAGAAAGCCAAACCCTTAACTTCAACGTTAGAAGCAGCAAGGAATGCATAATTACCCTCTGAACATCACATTCTTCCACATAAGCAGATGCAGTGGTTGCTATAGATATGATGACAACAGGCAGGGGAGGGATCCTCCAGGCAGGCTTGACAGGCAGTCTGGGACTACACTACAGTCCTGGAGACACAAGCAGAGAATTTGGCAAAGGAATCACAGTAGGAAACATGAAGGTGAGTTAATTACATACACCAGGGACATGAGGACAGAACTATTCCAGTGCTTCCCTTTTAGCAGAGAGCACTGTTTTCATTCCAGTCCTGCTGGAGATGGTGCGTGCATCCCTCCTGTCAGCACACAGTGGCAGAGGGCAAATTCCCCTTCCCTGGTAGCTCGAGGAAGACTTCAGACTTTGCATTTCAGCTGCTTCAGTGGAAGCACTACATACCTCTGTTGGTTTTGCTCCACAAGCAATAACATGACAGAGCAGACATTTGGGGTAGTAATTTTCAGGGCTAAGTCTATCAGACTTTGTCATTTTAGCCATTTGGGATTATTTCTGCTGGTTGAACTGAATTTAAAGAGACATCCAGAAAACTTAAAGCAAGCACAATCTTTGTTGTGCCTGACACAAAGCATACTGCAGCACATCATTTTGCCAACAGAAGGACTTCTTAGACTGTCACACAGCTAAGAAAAGCACCGAATCATGGTTCCAGGCACAGAAAAGGATTTTCCTTTGTCATTCTGTAAGAAATCAGAGTGCCTGTGCTCAGACATGGAGGTACCTATCCTCCAGGACTTAGATTTGTTTCCTTCCTGTGCTGTATTGGTATTCAGGGCATGCTGCAAAGCCTATTTATTTGCACATGCTTCTCCCGAGGCATGCTTGGGAGACAGAATTCCACATTATCTTCAGTTGATATTAGTTCAATTGATTTATCTGTAATTTTGCAGTTACTTGTCGTCTGTGTTTCTAGGTCTGTTGTGTCCTTTTAAAAGTGAAAATTGTAAATAACTCCAGACTGTGGAGACTCATGCAGCAAAAACGTAAACAGCTTTTAAGATATTCCTCCAGTTGCCAATACATTTCAGGTCCAGACTGTGCTCACTCCCATGGACTGGACAGCATCACCCAAACAGGGAATCTTAAGCATTTCTTTAGCAGGCATATACAAATATTTGCTGACAGATTAAGAACAGGAAATAACTATAGCTCTGAGTTAAGTTGCAGATATGGGGGGGGAAAGAAAAAATAAGGTCTTAAGCATGCAGAAATGCAGACTGGGTAAGGAGACTTGGCAACCTTGCAGTTTCTGCTTCGCGCTTCAATCTGCTGACAGACATCTACTTCACATTCCAGGAAAGGCAGATTTGCTGCAGCAGCCTTGAGCTTGTAAGGAACTTCCCTTACAAACCTTCCCTACCTTGTCCCAGGGATGCACTGTGGCTTTAGGAGCCTTAGCAAGAGTTATTGGCAGGAAAGAATTTAAGGACACCAAGAATCAAGTGAAAGTGTCCCTCTACCCTTCCTCCTCTGTTAGGACACCGGGATTCAAGCTCAAAGTACACGTTCCCCATCAGATCCAAGTACAAGCTCATCTTTCTTAAATGGATTTTTTAATCCAAAGCAGCAATATTTCCTTCTACTCACACTTAATATGATGGATGAAGCTAATTGTCATTAGTACAATACTAAGACAGTATCTAAACACACAGTCACATTAGGAAAGATTTGTACAAGTTTATAAAGCCTCCTAAAAATTTTTTAGATCCAATTGGCTTGCAGGTCAGAGCGGCCAACAGAGCAAGGGAATCCTGCTGGCAAGTGAAGTGTTTCATTTCAAAGCCAGCTGAAGCCTGGTGGCACCTGGAAAAGCAGGAGCTTCCTCTGCCCCAGCACAAAGGCTGCTATTGCTGCCTGTAGCAGTTTAAATGCCCTAAATTCAATCCCTGGCTTATTTTGCTGTCTGATTACTGTTCCTGTTTTTTAATGAAGACACATTTTGTTAATGAACCCACATGGGAAAAAACCAAACACCTTCTCCCACCCCTCCCAGTGCTCTCAGAAAACCTTTATTTGAAAGCAGTACTTAAACCCTAATCAGCAAGTTTTCTCCCTGCCAATACTTAAAGCAATATTGAAAAAAAAAATAGTCTTAAAATCAAGAGCTATACATTTCTAGCAGCTCAGTCTACATTCAGAACCCAAAAACAGACTGAGAATTCCTTTCCCAAAAGTATTCCCAGTCATGTTTCTCCAACATGGGGCATTTTAAATTATTTTCCTGGTTTTCAAAGGCAGAATAGCACAATTTTTCAAACCTGGAATGGCAGGTTAAAGCTGCTGAACAGGAGCAATTACATTGTTATTTTGGAAATCCTAGTCACAAGTGCAGCGTTAAAGGCTTAATAACATACACACACACTCAGGAAAAGCTGAAACACCAACAACATCCATTTTCCTTGAGTGGCCATTAGACAAATTCAGTGCTTACTTCAGTTATAAGGCTGCACAGTCATTTTCACCCATGCCTTCTAAACATGATCAGTAAGATAATATATGTGTGTGTTTACAGACAAGGAAGTATTTACATTCAGGTCACCTTAATATGCCAGATCTGGAAGGGAAGGAAAAAAATATTTGTAGAAGTGGCTAATTCCTCCAAAATAATAATATTCCTGTGTCCAAGATAAGAGGTGTGCTATCTTAGGTGAACAGCAGCTTCCTTTATTTACAGAGCTCTTGTTCAACAATCATAAATAATAATAAATAATAAAGTACAAGACACCATTTTCACCAGTCTTAAATTCAGGGCAATGTAATGCAATCAAAATTTCAAGTCTTTCCAGAGTTTTCCAACAACAGCTGATCATTGAAAAGGTAATAATAAAAGAAAACACTTCTATCTTCAGCAAGAGCAGCTGCCATGGAATTTGAGTTATCAGTGATAAGCTGATAGATTGTGCAAGACAGGCACTGAGTTGCCAGCTCCACAAAAGTAGCCTTACAAACATCTGGACTGTAGTAATCCTTCTGAAAATAGTTGCATGCTTAAAATACTCACTTCTAAACCCATTCCACAAAGATAAATCATGTTACTAAAAGAAAGCAATAAAAATAAACAAAGGTTCCAGGGAATTCCTCTTGTTTTACAATGAATTAGAGGAAGCGCTGTAATTAATTTGCTTTAAAAATTGACAAGGAAAGGCTGAAAAGCAGAGGGGCAGAGGCCAGCTCTCCTGCATCCTAATCCAGTGCACAGGATCACACTTCATACTCCTAAAAGTGAGTTGGTTACTTGCTGAGGACAGAAGCCAGCCATAGCAACTAACTGAAATGAGTACCTCTTAAGAAAACATCTAGAATTAGGTCACTCTGGCCATTATCAAAATAGAAAGAAACAGCAGTCCTTAAATACTGCTAATGCTTCAACTCCACATATTTATAAAACATTTTAGTTAATGATCACCCAGTAAAGCTGCACAAATTCCCACCAGTTAGAAAATGATCCCCAACCCACTCAACCAGAAAAGCCACCAAATTTTGTGACTGGCAGTCCTAAGCAGCACAGCCTCTGCATGGCTCTGCCTCTCCACAGAGAGGCATCATCACTGCACAGAAACGTGCAAGCCAGAATATTTCTGCCACTGTGCTTCTCAGAAAAAGCCTCCCAATCACAGCAGCACTAAGGAAACTGCTTCTTCCTACACACCACTTTTACCAATCTACCCAGACTATCTTCTTTACTTCATGGTCTCAAACTGAAGAATCTTTCAAAAACGATTAATCAGCTTTCATTAGCTCTAAATTGCTTTTTCCTTGCTTGCAATTAAGAACTAATATCCAAAGAGTTAGAAATTTATAAGGTTATTAACCATAATGAGTAACTGTTTTAAAGTATGATCAACTGCTGAATATCAACAGATAGCTTAGATTTTCCCAATAAACATTTTTCCCCTATGTATTTGCACAAGCTTGAAAAGGAAGATTTATTCAGCAGACATTGACCATTCACCAGGTAATAGCATATGTGTCTGTTCTTTCTCTACAAGACAGCTAGTTATAGCCAAAAACATCTGCAGAATAGAAATTAGTGTGGATTCAGAAGGTTTTAAGATGACACTGACATGATGAAAGATCTACTTTTACCCTTGTGAAGTATCATTGAAGTTCAGAGACAGGAACACAGAAAGCACACACAGGTTGTGATCAGCTCATGTACAGGACAATAATATGCTCAGCATGTGTAAATCTCACGATAGGAAATACATTTCCTTTCCTTGTGCCTCCATTCAATTAAATGTTGGTCAACCAGTGCTAAAAACATTTTTGAGTGTTCAGTAGCATATTAAGCACTGCCAGGGTTAAAATATCAAACCAAGTGAGTGAGTTGAGTCCAAGGTTATAAATAGTAAATGAGATTCTTTTTCAGCCACTCCAGCATAATATCAAAAAGCTTTAGTTATGTTAATTAAACCAAATTTCTGAAAGAAAAATTATTCCCTAATTTCACTTATTTCCCTACATGGTATCCAGTGTAACACAAGTACAACTCACTCACTACACTCAAAAATCTGTCAGAGATAACCCCACTTAGGTGTTCATCAAGTAGATCTTGCACAAGAAATTGCAGGTTGATACTCACTGGAGGATGACACCTGATCCCCTTTAGAGTAGAGCTTGTCACTCACAGTAAAAGCTGGAAACTCCAGCTGCATTCTGCAGGGTACTCAGAAATTCTTCCTGATAAGAACGTATTGCCAGAACACAACCAAGTACTTATTTAATCAGTATTTCCCTGCATTTTTCTTCCTGCAGGGCCATAGGAGAAGTTCAACTATTTCCATTGAGAAAGTCACCAGCAGAGCAAGTAGCATACAAGTTTTCTGCAGTTTTCTTTGGAATATACCACAGAACAGGAACTTGAGGAAAAGTAGAGATGTTCTCAGGACTCTAATATATGTATAATGCTTCAATTAGACAACAAGTGAAGCATTTGAAGCTTTAAAACATATCGAGCTGTTTTCATTTTAGAGATGTGTAAGAGGAAGACGTAAAATGACACTTCCATCACACAGTGTTTTTCTTCTCCTGTTTGTATGCTGTCTATACAAACCAGCACACACCCTAGGATATATGGCAACATTTCATATCTCTGTTTTCTCTTCAAAACTATGTCCCAGTTAAGAAATCCCATGTTTACCTAATACATGAGGAATTAGTCACTTATCAATGAGGGGAACTTAGTTTATGTGGGGGAAAATAAGTCTTATGCCTGCTGGATTAATGTTTTCAACAGTCATTACATTGCTTAGTGGAGCAGACAGCATGAGCCTAAAAGTAGTATTAGTGCTTACTTTAGGATGAGGTTGTTCACATTTAGCCAGTTTCAGGACTCCTCTCAAAAGCATTCCAGAAAATGTGCTTTTAGCTGGAGGGGAAGTAAGTATTTTTAGCCACTCAAGGAACCAGGCTGGAGTTTGGAGCCTGAATAATTTCTAATTAAGTCTGAACTTTTTGTAAGCCTAGAGCCCGCTGTCTTTTAAGATGACAAAAACCAAGGGTGCATTACCTGAATGTTTTTACTTTTCAAACAGGTAATTGCTACGGGTAAAGATCGTCTTTAAAAGGGAACATGGATTTAATAAACTCAACTGAACAAAACAGTACATCAGAAGAACCTTTCAAATGGGCGACATCCAAGATTCTCATTTCCATTACCCTGTCTGTGCTTGCTCTAATGACAACGGCCATCAATTCTCTCGTGATGACTGCAATAATTGTGACAAGAAAGCTCCACCACCCTGCCAACTATCTCATCTGCTCTCTTGCAGTGACTGACTTCCTTGTGGCAGTCCTGGTGATGCCTTTCAGCATTGTCTACATTGTGAAGGAGACCTGGATCATGGGCCAGGTGGTGTGTGACATTTGGTTGAGCGTGGACATCACGTGCTGCACATGTTCCATCTTGCACCTCTCCGCCATTGCTTTGGACCGGTACAGAGCAATCACAGATGCCGTGGAATATGCCCGGAAAAGGACACCTAAGCATGCTGGCATCATGATAGCAGTTGTATGGATCATATCCATTTTTATCTCCATGCCACCTTTGTTTTGGAGGCACCAGACAACCAGCAGGGAGGACGAATGCATCATCAAACATGACCACATTGTCTCCACCATTTACTCCACGTTTGGCGCCTTCTACATCCCGCTGGCCTTGATTCTGATCCTTTACTACAAGATCTACAAAGCAGCAAAGACATTTCACAGGAGAAGCATCAGCCGGATCGTGAGGGAGGAGGGAGTGAACGGACAAGTCCTTTTGGACACAGGTGAAAGAAGCACCAAATCAGCTTCAATGCCCAGCACAACAGAGAAGACCTCAGATGCTCTGGTCAGCTCCGATAAAATCAACATCACCCTACGAAGCCCCAGGTCTGAATCCAAGCATGAGAAATCCTGGAAAAAACAGAGAATCTCCAGCACGAGAGAGCGAAAGGCAGCAACAACACTGGGTTTGATCTTGGGGGCATTTGTGATCTGCTGGCTCCCGTTTTTTGTAAAAGAAGTAGTTGTTAATACCTGTGAAGCATGTCACATCTCAGAAGACATGTCTAATTTCCTAGCGTGGCTGGGATATATAAACTCCCTTATTAACCCTTTAATCTACACAATCTTTAATGAAGATTTCAAGAAAGCCTTCCAGAAGCTTGTACGGTGTGGGCAATACCTTTAAGAGCGTTTGTTCATATAAGGAGAACATAGTCATTGTTTTTTAACCTGCATAAATTTATATAACTCAGATGGTATTTGTTGTATTTGAGCAAAGCACCAGGACTCTGCATTTACATTATAATGACTTTTTTTTTTTTTGTACAGGTAATATTGGGAGCATTAATTGCCCAAGTTTTAAAGAGATGGATCATCTGGGATTGGTTTTGCTCTAGAAAAAGAGGTAGCATACTGTGGCTCTGATCCAGTTGGGATTTGCACAGCTGCCTAGCTTGAAGCATAAGGTATTACCTTATATATGAAGGAAATATGCATTTGAGGTAGACAAAGAAACAAAACTTTTTTTTAAATAACCCTCAGTCATAAATGAAATGTTAAGTAAAACAACATACACATTTTAAACCCTGCTGATGTAGGATAGAAAATACACCATGGAATGGCAACATGATTTTAACAGTCTGGCACAGGCCTGCAGCACAGAGCCAAGCCATTCACAGCAAAGGGCAGTAGCTTTAAATACGTCTACCATCATCCCGTATCACTCAGCTGAGTGAGCTGCAGCATTGCCTTGTCCCATAGATGCATTTCCCTGTTTTACACAGCACCCCAGCAGCAGGCAAGGGGCTCTCATGGGTTACCAGTTTCATAGCAAGCCAGTGTTGGGAGCCCTCTGCCACTGCACACCCACAGCAGATATAAACATATCCCCAAGGGAAACAGCCAAACATCTGGGGCACCTCCAGTGAGCTGGGTACGTGGAGTGCCCAGTGCTCTGAGGCACCACTTCCATGGGGAAGGGAAGGCTCATAAAGAGCAGCTGGTTCTCCTTGTGGAAGTATCAGAAGGGAGAGAAGCTTGAGACAAGGAGACACTACTTTCTCCATGTCCTCACACCTGGCCAGGCACACAGCCTGTGACCTGCAGCACCAAACCAGCCTGAGCACCAAACCGGGCTGAGCACTGCTGATGGAGGGTGGCTTAGTGAGGTTTGAAGAACTGGGGCTGACAGCTCCAGTTCAGCATGTTCAGTCCTCCATCCTCTGAAGCCTGATGCACCCAAGGCTTTTCTCAACTGCCCCAAGAGCCAGGGCTGTGCTCCCTTTCCAAGCAAGTGAGAAAGCACCACAGTGCTGGCAGTGTGAGTCTCTGGAAAAGGCTATGCAGCACCTTCTGCAACATGGAAAGAGGGAGAGACCTGAGTATGCACTGCACACCTGGCCAGGGGATCCTGTGGGATGCTCACTGAGAAGCTCACCTCTAAACCCCTCCCTCCCACAGAGCATCCATCCATATCCCCATTCCCAGCAGAGTTAAAAAGGCATTACAGGAACTCCAGCCCATCCTAACTTATTTAGTCAAAGATGACCTCTATGAACAAATCCCTTCCATGGCCTAAAAGATGGCAGCTTGGCCAATCCTGACTGACATGCTCTAGATGCCAAGCCATGAAATTGTTAAGACCCGCACCAAAGCTCAGGTTTTGCATTTTTCAGGACAAACAGATTCAAGCTGTGTCACTAAGAGCCCAGCTTCAAATTCTTTGTCAGACATTCAGTGCTGCCTCACAGGAACAGGGAATACAAGCCCCACTGTCAGCAGCAGCAATCTCCTGCAAAGGTGCTCCAGTTTGGCACCTGGACCACCAGCCTAGGGACAGCACAAAGGAACTGAGACATGATAGCACCACGGTCACCTTTAGCTGGGGAAAGGTGTCACTGGCCTTTGCAGTTGTTCTTCCAAGAGACTTTCAGTGGTTTGCAATAGACAAAAAAAAAAAAAAAGAAAAAAAAAACACTGGAAAAGAATCATCACTGTAATTTCTCTCTCCCCCTCTCCATTACAAACTCTGAAGTTTTTAATAATTTTGTATCTTCCCCACTGGCTACCAGCTGAAACAAACAGCTGTGGAAGGGTTTTCCTGCAAGATGATGAGGTTTGGAACTTGAGATACTGAACTAATTTGTTTCTGTCACTTGCAACTTACTGTATTCTGCTTTCACATCAAGGTCCAAATGAAATGCTGTTCAGAATTACCAGAAACAGTGCATTTGCTTTGCCGTGGATTTTAACACAGGCGGGAATCTAATGGAAAGCTCACTTGTCACACCATGGAGCTCCAGCACAGCAGTGGCACAGCTAAATTTTGAAGATACTGGGATGCGACAGAGTGGAATTGGCTCATGCTCAGTGCAAGCCAGCACACTTTATTACCATTGCAGTCAGAGCACAGCCTCTGCAGCCCCCATGACCTCAGCACTGGCTGCATTATGCTGAGAGAAAAAATTGCTCTCAGCATCAGCTGTGTTCTGCTGTCTCCAGAAACAGCCATGAAATTTAGCTTTCCAAAAGGATTAGCAGATTAGCAGGAGGTAGCACAGAAAACCCCCTAAATCATCCACTCTTGAAGACCTCTATTTCCCACATTTCCCGAGTCATAACCCTGGGTGTCTCAGGGGAATCCATTTCAATACCCCTGCCTCTCCCTTTATGGCTGCTGGAGTACAGACTATATTGTTTATTCTCTTAGTCCTAAAGTGTTTGACAATATCTTGTGAAATCAAATTGAAAGGAAAAATAGGGGCTGCTTTTCAGGAGAAAAGATACTTAAAATACTCATTTAAATAATAATGGGTGAATCTCAAAGGAGGAACCACATGTAGATAAACAGAAAATATCTGTCATTTATGGACTGCTAACAGTATTATACTCTGGAACTAATTAAGCTGCTAAACATTTCTCAAGATCCAGGGGTTGTTTCTTTTTGTATCGTTTTCAGTGAGCTGTATCTGCTCACCTTTCAACGCAGGGATGGGAGAGGCAACTACAAGAAATCTGATCGAGCAAGTGGGCAGTTATTCCATTAAAAGCACTTGTGGCTTGTGGACCATCATTTCTTGGTGTGTGACTGCGACTCATCACTCGTTCCCTTTACAGAACCCAGTGTGCCAAACACTTCCCCACACAGCACCACACAGTATAATTTCATCTCCAGCATTTACCCATGCATGTGATGTGTACAGGAAAAAAAAAAACAACAAGAATTCCCCTTTCAAAATGGATAGAAGTTAAGATGTCTGCAGGATTATGCTTTCCCTCTCCTTGAAGCACACAGGCTTCCACTGGACCTTAGCACCAGGTTCAAGGAGCACAATGGAGCAAGATTTTATGCACTGGAGCTTTTTTGCATGTAGATCTGTGCCCTGTGAGAGTTCAGTCTCAGCAAAGGGAAAAAAAATTTTCTCACCTCTGTAAGAAGTTTCTCACCTCTGTAAGAAGGCTCTGTGTGTATTTCAGAGAAAGGGTTTGTATGTTCTCCAGAGCTTGCACAAAGTTTCCTGGGTCCCTGTCCCTGCTGCAGCTGCCCACTCCCCCACCCCCATTGCTGTTTACTGCCCATGCATCAGTTTAGATTTCTTCCAAAACCCAGACAACTGGGTTTGGAGCAGCTGACCCACTCCCACTTCAGCTTTTGCAAAGAATGGTTCCTGAAGCAGCTGTGAACATGATATCTAGCTCAGGTAGGTAGTTTTTACTAACAACAAGCAGTTAGATACACCTCATTATGCTGTACTTTTTTTTTTTTTTTTGCCTTTCCTCCCTGCCAGATGCTTTACTGGTGTCCTTTCCTCCTGAGGATGGCATATCCCTTACAAAGAGCTTGGGGTTTCAGAAACGCATTTGTTTTAGTGATGCAGTCACACTTGTTAACACATGACTGTACCACCCAGAAACACCCACCTCATCCAAAAGTGGTTTTGGCAGTCGCTGTCTTCAGCTGGTGCCTGATTGTTCTCGGTGCTGGGGAGGTGCACTGGAATAGCTCTGTGCTAAATTATTTTCTCCAGTAGTTACAAACTCAGTACATTATTTCTAGGCAAGTACACATTACTACTCGACCTTTGCATGTCAGATTCCCCTCGCAGAAGAGAAAGAGAAAATCGCTGCTGCAAAAATAAAATTAAAAAAAAAAAAAAAGAGAACAAAAAAGAGCTTTTTGGAACTCTGCAAACCAAAGAGTAAATCCTGCAAGAAAGTGAGAGGAAACCCTTGCAGCAACTCTGTAAATATTAAGAAGAATCCTAATACTTGTGTCAGTCCTACTACAGGGAAAGTACTACCAATAGCAGAGCTGCTAAAAAATACCAACAAGGTGTTGATATCTCTCCCCTGTGAAATCCTGAAATTAATTAAACCAAGTTGCTTTTTTTCGTATTTTTCATTGTCTTCTGGAGAACCAGGATCAAATTTCTTATTTCGCTCCTCAACCAGGAAAGCTAAACCTCTAAAAGAAACAGAAATAGCTTTTTGATTTAGTGTTTCTAGCCATCATAAAGTAACTAAAAAAAAAAAAAAAAAAACTCTGATGATGCTGATCTTGGTTAAGAGGAAAGATTACAGAGAACAGAACAAACAGTAGTCAGCAGCAAGGGCTGTGAACAGCCAAGGTTACCAGCCAAATTCAAAACAGACTTTCTGGTGCCCACACATAATGGAAACCAGCAACTGAAAGCAACTTTATATCCTCACTTTCTATCCTAATCTACTAAAGTACCAGTTTCGTAAATTTCAGTTGTTTACTTCACATTCAAGTGAGTTACTTCTTAAGTAAGAACTCTGCAACTCAGGAAAATTTCAGAAGGGAATATTTTCAGGCAGGGAAAAAGTACTGTAGTTCATTAGTCAAAGCACATTAGTACAATTTTGGATTTAAAATCCTGGTTGGGGCAGTGTGAAATCAAAGATGCTGCTTAGCAAATGCTCTTGCTTTTTATCCACTAATAGCTCAAACTAATTGTATCTACTCTTGTTTATAATATAATACTATTATATATTATAGTCCTAAAATTATTTAAAATATAGTTTTGAAAGTATTCATTGCTATGCACCAGATGGGCAGCACTAATAAAAATTAGCCTCTCTTTCCACTTTAAAGCAAGATTCCTCCTATACATGGGTGATATTTTCCCCTCACTAAATTAAGACTTTTCCTTTCTTCCTGTGCACACATTTATCTGAAACTCAGAGCTGCATTTCATGGTTTGGGTTTAAAGATGAAAAACATGTTTAACACCACAAAAAGTGCTAACTGCTAAGGTAATGCTAGAAGAGAGATAAATCTTCTCACTTTAAGTTTAGATCATGACTGGTGGTAAACATTTAATGCACTAGCTGGTTCTGTGCCGGCAGTACTCCAAGATGCAAAAGCTGTGGTTAATTTGTATGACAGCAAGCGTCTGCTAAGCAACTTACTCTTGGCTAAGCTTGCTTTCCCATCTTTCACAGTACTAAGCTGCATGAGACAGTCCACAACCACAAAATAAGGAATCAGACAGTTTGCATTCCAGCTGTTTCTAGTCTGGTAGTCTCTGGAAGATAGTTATCCCACAAACACACACTACTAACCAACAGCAGCAAAGTTGTGCCTGCATCCACAGAAAGAAAAGAAAAAAAAAAATCTTTCATGTTCATCTTCTACATTTGAGGCAGCCTGAACTGACTTATGGCCAGGTGGGCTCAGCACAGAGCAGCACTGCTTCCCAGCCAGACACAAAAAGAGAACCCTTCAAGGAGAAAGCCAGCGATTAGCAAAACAGTGTTGAATTACCTCAACACCTCTGGTCAATACAGGGCTTGCATTCTCTGTCATCAAAAAGTTCACCTCTGAAGCTTGAGGTGATCCATCAGCTTAGATATATGCAAAAATACTGGAATTTAAGGTAACAAAAATTCAAGCTGTGTTTTCAAATTGGGGATTTGTCTCCCACATCTACTTTAACAGCCAGTAAACTGTGGTTATTTTGAACCCAGAAACAACTTCCCAAGCACAATACATCTGTAACAGCTAGGCAGGATTTCATTTTTCACACACATAAATATGTGTTACTACTGGACTGTTTCAAACCTCTTTAATCAATGGTGTCCTGCGTTTTGACAAGTATTTCTTTAATCTGGTTTTCCAAGTGTGGAAGAAATACTTATTAATTAATTATGTCAGGTAGGTCTTATCTCATTTTTATAGTTAAAAAAACAAATGCTTAGGGAAGAAGGCAGCCAGCACCTCGTCCTGAGGTCCTGGAGTGGAAGACAGGAGGGGAGAGGAAAGGAGGGGAAGGGAGAACAGGAAACCCTTTGTTAACTGCACAAGGAATCATATGCTACTATCTGAGGGATGAAAATGAGAGCTATGGAGTAAAGCAAGTCAGGAAAGGGGAAGGAGGAGGAGAACAAGGAGAGAAAAAGACAGAGCAGTTTTCTCCTTATAGGGCCTGGCAGCCTTGAAATAAACTTGCTTGAACTCATCCCAGCTCAGATCCAGCTAACAGAAGTGCCAGTTCACTTTGGAGCTGCCTGGCACCTCCCGGAGCTGAGACAGGGAGAGGAGGTGGTTTTGCCACCTCCATCCCACTCAGGGTCAGTGCAGCACTGCACAGCCCGGCACACATGATCCTTCTCCAAGACTGCTGTGACAACTCTGGTCAGCACCAGCCATGCTCAGCCAGTGGGCCTCGGGAACTGCAAGTACTGACATCTTGAGAGGTACAAACAGCAGAGAAAAAAAAAAGTGAGAAAGGGTATTGTAAAATCTAATCTACATTCCAATGCTCTCCTGCCTTCTCAAAAGCCACCTCAAGTACCTGGAGAGCTGAAGCGACACTTTGTCCCTTGCTTTCAACGTGTCAGGGACAGATGCTCGGGTTGCTTTATATTTCAGAAGTACAACTAACACAGTCGAACCACTGCCACGTTTCCCGCTCTTCTTAGTTAAAACACCCCAGTGTATGCCAATCCTCCCCAGTCCCTGCCAGCCTAGCCCTTGCCAGTCTCCAGCTCACTGAACATGGTGCTAAAGCACTCCATAATCATTTACTCCAGCCCTCCTCTTTCACTTGACTGGAGAAGAATAAAAAAAAGGCAACTGAAACACCCTCCAAGCTCTAGGCCTGCAAACAGGGCATAAAATAGAAATAGAAGGAAGAAGTCTAGATTTAAGAAAAAACAGATCAAGTGACACTCCTCTGAACCAGCCTTTCTATTCACCCCACTTCACACTCTCTTCTCACCCACAAGACTGCACACAGGGAGGGAAAGGAAAAAAGTTATTTCCGTAGCACGTTTGACTTGTTTTGTATAGCTGGGCTAAAGTGCTCTCATTTAAAGATCCTTCAGGGGAACGAGGAAGGCTGTGAAATTACAAGCTGCTTTGCAGTCTCTCACGCTCAGCTGTACAAAGAAGACCAAAGAGGAGCCCGGGGTTACTGACCCAGTTGCAAACAGGGAAACGCAGCACAGATGGAAGGGGAGAGGGAGGGAGGAGCGGGCTCTCCCTGAGGGCCGGCTTCTCCCGAGACAGGACGGCTTTGCCTCCGCTCCCGGACACTTCGTGAGGGGGCAACGCCATCCCCCCCTTCCGCGGGCAAGAAACCACGAGTACACAAAACCAGTGGGGTGGGAACGGGAGGCGATCCGGGGCAGTTTTCGTCGTGCCCGGCCCCAGAGGTCGGCTGCAGGGCCGGGGATGTGCCGGGACTCGGAGCCTTTTCCCGGGCGGGCGGGTCCCTCTAGCGGCACCGGAGCCCGGCAGCGGCCCCGGCCGAGCTGCCGGAGCCGGGGACAGCCCGGCGGGTCACAGCCGTCCCCACACACCCTCCTGCTGGGCAGGCGAGCCCCGCTGCCCGCGGCACCCCTGGCGTGGGGACAAACGTGCCGGCCAGCGAGGAAATATCAGCGTGGGATTTCCCCCCTCTGCCAGCAAGATTCTCGGAACCCCCGTGTCTACCTGCACCCCGCGTTCGGTAGGGCTTATCAGAGAATCATAAAATGCCCCGAGTTGTAAAGGAACCACGAGGACCACCGAGTCCAACCCTTGGCCCTGCACACCGCAACAAGCACATCGTGTGCTTTGTCTAAGCGCTTCTGGAACTCTGGCAGGTTTGGATCTGCAACCAGTTCCCTGCGGAGCGTGTTCCAGTGCACAGGCACCCTCTGGGTGAAGAGCCTTTGCTTGATATTCGGGCCACCTTCTCCTCCTGGACACAGCTCCATGGCATTCCCTCAGGGCTGGGTGTCAGGGGCAAGAGAGCTGTGCCAGCGCCTCTGCTTCCCCTTCATGAGGGTGTTAAAGACCGCGGTGAATCTCCCCTCAGTCTCCTCCAACCTCAGCCACTCCTCATAAAAGACTTCTCCAGTCCCTTCACCATCCTCATGGCCTCCTTTGGACGCTCTCTAATGGCTTCGCGTCTTTTTTATATCATGACACACAAAAACGCTCTCAGGACTCAAGGTAAGGCCACAGCAGTGCAGAGCAGGACAATCACCTCCCTTGGACTGCATCCTGTGTCTGCTCAGCAGAGACTCGTTGCACCACACACACAAAAGGAAGAAAAATTTCAGCGAAAGGTTGATTTGTAAAAGGAGTCATTACTGGGACAAGAACCGGAGAGGAGCCACTGAGCACAGAGCCGGGTTGGTGAACAAGGGAGCTGCAGTATAGCTTTCCTCTGCGTTAATACTCCTGTAGCACGAGGCTCCTGGGACGACCAGGTGCCAGAAGCAATGGAAGTTTCCGAGAAAGAGAGCCTGACATTGGCTCCCTCTCATGGCTGCTGCTTACTGAGGTAGTAAGTAACATTTTGTGATCTGAATGAAACTCCAGGGCATTCCAATTAAAGTTGGCAAGTCTGGGGAGTTCAGCAGTGCGTGTACAACTTCCCAGGCAAAGGTCAGAAAAGCCTTTCATTTGAAATGGTGTGCAGAAACACCTATGCAGTTAAAAAATGTATATAGGGGAGAAAAATTACAGCTCACCAGAGATCAGGTGTGCTGGCTTAGCACTAAAGACAACCCACGGAAGGGATTTTTTTCTGAGAAGAGCAGCTAGGCTTCCTCTATGTCTGACAAAAAACAGTGATTGGTTTTGAGATATGACAACTGGTTAAACCACTGAAAGAGATGGACACACCTCTGTGAAATTCACACTTTGAAATGAACCAAGCCCGGGAAAGCCCTCTTCTGTTTCCAGCCTCTCAGAAGGTAACTAGCCTGGCAGGATTTAATTCTAAGTACTAATGAACAATACCACTTACCACTACAGAAATCGCCACTTGCCACCTAAAGTAATGACATTAATTATAATAACTATTTTTGAATTGGACTTGTTTGTGGTTACTGGACTAGAAGTTTTGTTCACACTTGCTCTTTACCACTTTTTGATATTGTAGAGTACTGTGTAAAGTGGCCAAAACCCTTATTTCCAAAATCTGCAGCCTCTCTTATACTGCACAAGTACAAAGCAAAACACAGGGCAATAGAGAACTATGCTCTGGAATTGTAACGTGGTCAATTACTGGAATTTCATTCTAGGAAAGAAGAATCATGCTGAAGTGTGAATAACTGAACTCTTACTGTCTTCATACATTTTCTGTGAAATTCTATCAACAGCATGTCTGAATCTGGTGGAATACTGGGCAGCAGTACATCAGTGCATACTCTGGGTACTGAGAGGAGCTTTAAAGTCTCAGCTGGGACCACCAAATGTACACGAAGAAACACATACAGGCCACACAAATATTTGTACATGAACATAGAGCTAAAGTGCCACAAAATCCTTTTCAGAGGATTGAAAATTCAGAAATTATCAAAATAAGGGATTCATGGCGGCAGATTTTTTTCTGAGCATGATGAGAACTCATTAGCTGAAAGGGTTCTTTCTAATTCCCTTAGCATTTTTCATGTTAAGAAGTTATCTCTCTTGCATTGCCTAACCATTAATTTATACTCAAGTGTTTCAGCTGTTTTCTGTCAGCTGCCCAATTCCATTTCTGTTTCTGGAAAAGTGAATCTGGAACTGTAGATGTAATTCACTCTCAGCTTGAATTTTCTTTTTCTTCTTTTTTAAAATATAGGTAGCACAAAAGCCGCAGAAGTACTTGAGCTGCTTTGCAAGGCAAAAAGAAAAATTATGACAGATTTTCTGACTCCTGTGCTTCTGTCAATATATTTTTTTCTGTCCTATATGCTTTCTTCACTGTCATACAGACACAAAACAAACAAAACAGAGAAAAATATAAACCACAATACCCACACAAACAACTTCACCAGACCTGGAAATTTCTTTCCAAGTTTTGTTGAATTCAAAGGGGGAGGAAGAAAAAAAAAAAAGAAAATTAAAAAAAAACCCAAAAAAAAAAAAACCCAAGGATCAAAATAAATCAATCCAAATCTTTCATCACAGCTGTGATGCCAGATACAGTGATTTATGCTGCATTTCCAAGGCAATACACAGTGGCAGTATGATCCCACCTCATTTCCTTCTCCTGTGGAATATATTGCTATAGAGGTGGCAATTACAGATATTCAGACACCTTCAAGACAAGCTAGTTTTAAATAGCAGAGAATTCATATTTTCAGATTGTTTGGAGAGATGTTCAAACAGTAACCCTGCATTCAGCATGGTCATAAAGTGGTACAAACCACATCCTCCTATTCAATTGCCCAGAAACATCTGGGTAGAATTTCTTGCCAGAAAATGCTCTTTACAATATTCAACATTTGGTTGATGCAAAAATATTACAGGGACTCTTTCTAGATGAAGTAGTTCACCATACAATAAGCAAGTGTGGAGTAAACTCCTTCCCTGATTCCCCTATTTCAATTTATTTCTTTCTGCCACTACATGACTTATCCAGACAAATGTTCTGGTATGGCAGGTCTCCTTGCTCAAATGCATCTCCTGGAGTTTCATTGCTGCAGCAGGGAAGCTCCAACATTGTCATCAACATCACAGGAGATCACAGCTATAAAGTGAGTGATTGTCCCTGCATTGCACAAGTTACCTGTCAAAGACCTCAAGATAGAATGAAGCAAGTTGATCTGAAACAAATAAGGATAGGAGCTTCTCCAGGCCCTGGTAAGGAAAACGAAGACTGACGTTGAGCCAGTCTGCTGAGTGTGGCTTGGAGCACAACCAGAATGAGTGATATCCACAATCCAGCATCCAGGGAGAAAAGCCTCCCAAGAGGTGTCTCTGTGTTCAGCTGAGCTGGTGTGCCAGCAGCACCTGCAGAAGGACACTGTGGGGACATGCTCTCTCACAGTGGCACACTGGCTCACAGGGCTGAGGTCACTGCAGTCAGGGAAAGGCCAGCCCAAACACACAGCCAAGAACGATGACAGGCCCGTGTCCCTTTAGTCCTTCCACTGAAATAAAAACACTGCTTGCTATACAGTCTGCTGTCATTAAGGTATGGTCACTTTGAGCCTTTTGAGGGCCTTTTTCATACAAGCAAGTCCCCTGCTGACCAATTAGTCCAGCTTGCCCTTTGCTTGGCATCATGCTGTGGAAACAACGCAGACCATGAATATACTCCAGATGACTCTGGCCTTTGTTGACAGGAATAGAATGAGGAGTATAACTGCCCTCAGAAGTGCATTTTCTGATCTTGCTGTCTATACATATAAAGCACAGCTTAGTAACCCAAAATATAAATTCAAAATAATCCTTTTTTAATGCAGCAAAAGACTCACACATGCTACCATTTCCTCTCTGGTCTTAAGAGCCATATTTCTATTTCCTTCCTTCAGTCTACATCCCCCACATTGTGGTAATTTCCTTGCTCTAACCCCATCACCATGATCTCCTTATTTCAGTGCTACCCACTTCTTCTCACTTCTCTGAGAGGCTGCACAGACCACAAGGCAGCCAGAGTCTGATACATAGCTTCTGCATGCAGAATTACTGCCCACAAATTCATGGGTTTTTCCATTTGCACATTTCCAAGTGTGTCTAAAAAGCAAAGTCAAGCACCTGGACTTCTTGTCAAGTACAGAAATACAGATATTACCTTGTTCCAAAAAGGCTGAGGAGTTCTTCCCAAGCACATGGGGATTAAAAAAAAAAAAAAGACAAGAAATTAACAATAAACCAGACATTCATATCAACCAGCAGTTTGTCCTGTCAGGTGGCTGTTTTATCTAGATGTTACAGGATTCCTTCCAGGCTACTTCTGCCTGAAGATCATCAAATCCAAAGGTATCAGCCAGCACAGTTTGTAGACAGCCTTGATAGTTATGGGAAATCAATGTGATGTACCATTTCCTTGCTGATCTACTCATCTCCTTTTCAAAGCTGTAAACAAACCCAAGATGTAGCAATCTAGGCACAAAACTTAAGTAGGAAAAGAGGAACTTAATGATAAGTACCTTATTTTCTATTTTAATAACAACGACAACAACAACAAAAAAAAATATCCACCAAAAATCAGAAAAAGAAGAAGCCATTTCATTCTACATTTCCATTTCATGGGTGGCTGTGTTTTCTGCAGTGTTTTTCAACATCAGAGATGAACAGTTGCTAAGATATTTGTAAAAGTGAGACCGGGGTTGGAGTTGGCAGCAGAGATCAGATCTCTAACCCAGTAAGGTGTAGTATTGGTGTCCTCACTTCCCATGTTCACAGAGGGCACAACAAATTGATAGAAATATTTAAACAATCCAGCTTTTAGTCAGGAACCTCAGAGTGACTTTGAGGGGTTTTTTTCCCCCCTCTTTGTATTTAACACAATCCCTTTGCTTTACTGTCTGAGCTCTTAATTGTGTTTTATAGTAATTAAAATAATGCATCTCCAGGAGAAATAAGAAATTTTCCTTTGTTCTGTGTTCTCAGAGATAAAAATTCTCTACCAGAGAGAGAGAGAAACAGAGAAACTATTTCCCAAGATCACAAAAGAAAACAGCTGCAAAGAATTAAACCCAAGTTTCCTTACCTACTATGACATTATTTGATTCTCTCCTTAGGCTTCATTATGTTACTTTTAAAAGTCTGTAAAATGTTAAAGTCAGGAAATAAGTAAGGGAGCTCCTTTGACATAAAAGTCCAGGGTCTAGAGCAGAGATTTTTTCAATAGATAAATGTATTATTTTTGGCTAGTCTCTTTATTGTTAACCTTTATTTTTTGAAGTCATTGGGACTTCAGAAAATAGTACAACTGAGATTTGCTTAATTTGCCATTAACAGCTGTGGTGTCAGATCCACTGGATTTTCAATCATTTTAAAATCCAGGAACACAGAATAAGCCAAACATCAAAACTGGGAATCAAACAAGTGGGATTTTAAGCTAAAACAAAACAAAAACCATCAGAGACTCTGTGAGTAATCAGTGAAAACAAGCAAGGCTGTAGTCAGCTGGTGTTTTCAGAGGTGGTGAAAAGCAAAAAATCATTTCACATAAGGAAATTCTGCATGAAGCTAGTAGGCAAAATGTCTAGGAGGTTTCTGTGGAAGGCCACAATCAAACTTTCACTCTGTCCATTCAACATCACACTGAGATGGCTCCTCAGGCTGCCACTTGGTACCCTGAGGAAGGGCATGACCTTCCAAACATCAAGCAGATGTCAAGCTGCTACTATATCCAGCAGTTTTCTGATCCAGATGCAGCCACCACAGCCAACACCGTTTCATTTCCATCTCTGCCCAAACAGCTGCTGAATCTTCTGATGTGAGGCCATCACATACCAAATTAGTGATGAGACTGATAATTACAATTTCCTAACACTTTGCAATAAAATACTTTGTTTGTATCGCTTCTCAAGGCTTTCCACTGCTCAGACTGACCCCCTTCTGCCTCAAACTGGTGCCTCATATCCCAGGAGTGTCTGGGCTAACACACAGTCCTGGCCCAGCCCACCTTGCCAGGTACCAAAAGCAAACTTAGACCAAAAGGCTCTGTTCATTGCAAAAAAAAAAAAAAAACCAAATGTTTCTCTGTAGCAGTTCCTACCCCCACACACCCTTTTCCTACCTTAAAGAGCACGGGCTGTGCATGACTCCAAACACCAACCCCACAAGACCCTCTGGTTCTCCCAAAGCACAGGGATGCAATGAGAGCTTTGGGGCTCTCAAAGCAATTAAAGGTATTTTGCAAGACCAGCTGTGCAATTGCACAGCTGTTGGCAATTCCCTCAGTTTCTTGATCCTTACGACAGGCTGTTTTACAGGACAATCATCTTTCCTCATCCTTGCAGGGTTTCCCCATCTTCCTAATGTCCATTTCAATAGAATTTACCCTTATTTTCAGAGCTGGCTGGGCTGATGTTTCCTTTGGTTTAAAGTGAAATCCCCAACATCTCTACATCTTTAACATAAAGAGATTCCCAGCTTCATTTAAAATGAAACCTTGAGCTTTTTGGTCTGTTCTTCACCACTTAGCTCCCCCTAGTTATGCATGATTTTCCCTTTTTAAATTAACTAAGATCACATCCCCACATTCCAGGTCGCATAAACTAAATCAACCTCACTTGCTCGCCCAAAGGTTTTTTTCTACAATTATCTCCTCTAAGTTGTTAATGTTAGTCTCAAAAACAAAATTTTAAGTCTTATCAGCCCCTGGTTCATTGACTGCAGGGTTAAATAGATCTTCTGTTGTCACTCCTGTGGCATATGATTGCTAATGGTTTTCAGTCTGGATGACTAAGAAAATTTCCTGTGACACAAATCTCTGGAGTATTTTCACTCTCTAAAAGTGTTCAGTAATTCTTTATTTACACCCAAATTCAACTCCCCAGTCTATCCCAGGAGGGCTTCCTTTGACATCTTTTCCTGGAATAATTCTGATGGAAACTAATTACGTTATCCACATTGCCACTTTTTTTTTTTTCTTCACATCTTTAAAATATGCTTCTACTCCTCCAACACTTTTAAAATCATTATTCTATCATTTCTGTACAGCCTATTTCCAGCATGATTGTTCCTGTCATGTAATGATCACTGCTGCTCTTCCACCTCAATGTAACTGAGGTAGTTGATGATGATATTCAGTTTCCTGCTCTAACAGCACCTGCAATAAACACTTGCTTGGTGTGAACACCATATCTCTTGTCTCCTGACAACAGTTCTAGGCATATAAAAGTAAATACTTTGATATTGCCCGCTTAACTACAGTTGGCAGCAGTTTTACTTCCTTTTACCCTTCTCCTTGTATTATAGGAATAGCTGTAAGGACTTCACTACTTTTCCAAACAATTTTATTCATTTCCTTATTTAGATTTCTTTTCACAAGTCTTGCTAGGTGTGATCTCAGGAAGCTGTATCTTCAGCAGTATCCACCCTCAGATGAATCCACCTAAGCACACTCCTTGCACTGACTGCAGTGATCTGGAGGAACTTTTCTGTCCTTCCTTTCAAAGTATTTTACCAATTTTCATCTAAACCAAGTCTTTCTTGAATATCAGTTTCACACAGTTATTTTTTAATACCCTTTGGGCACTCACAGCTTTTTTTAACAGGGAAAAATCCACTGTTGATCCTTCCTATGACCTTCAGAATCTTTTTCAGCCTCAATACCCTGTCCTAGTCCTTCCTCAGGGATGTGGGTCATGAATCTCCCACTTCACAGTGAAAACCTGACCAATTTTTCCTTAGCCAGGGTTGTTTACACTTCTGGGTGTGCCCTTTTGGGGTCAGGTGGGAATCTTTGAGGTCCTCTCCCTACTATCCTTCCTGACTCTTGTCTCTCTTTTCGAGTGAGGTGCTTTGCTCCCCTTCTTCACCACTGCTGTTTCTTTTGCTACTTGTTCATTGTTTTCTTCAGCTTCACCACAGTAATGCCTCCTCCTCTCTGCATTTAACTACCAAGAAGTGGGTTTCAACCACCAGCATAAATATTTTTTCACAGAACATAATTAAATTTGTGGAACTCTTTGCTGCATCTTATGGATTAAAAACATTTAAAAAGTTAAAATTCTGAATTTTTTATGGAAGGTATGTTTATCAGCAGCTGTTAAGAGATTATTCAAACGCAACCTCCATCTCACAAAGTCCTAAACCCTTGACTGTAAGAAGTTGAGAAATGTTTTCAAAACATCAGATAGCTGTAGTTTTCTATGGTCTTTTCTCCTCTGGCTATTCTGGACCACCCTGTAAAATATTATGCTAAGTTAAAACAGTCTCAAGCCATCTCCAGAATGTTCCTCTGTGTTGCTGGAAAAGAGATGTGTTCCACAATGCCTGGGCTTGTTTCACAGCCAGCTCCTCATTCAAAATCATGGAATCACAGAATAGTTTGGTTGGACGGGGACCCCCAATTTCACCTGGCTCCAGCCCCCACCTGCCATGGGCAGCGCGTAAGACACCACAGAGGTATTCAAGTACTGATACAGACCTATTTCCATCAAACTTTGCCAGGCTGAGCTCTCCACTGATGGCATTGGAAGGGCAGAAGAATTGCCTGCCCATCAGGCAGTGTCTGTATCTAAAATGTTTGCTGAGAGTGAACTCCAGATATGGGACTGGCCATGGCATTGCATTTAGTAGATGTATTCCAAGATTTTGACTTTTTACACATTTTTTGTCACACACACCCTCCTTTTTCTTTTTTTTACAGATATGGTAACTCTCCATTTGCACTTATGCGCAATGACTTTTCAAATGCAAGCTCTTGTGCTATAACAGCAGAAACTCTATGCCAGTTTTTATATATATATATATATTATATATGTAACTACTGAATAAGAGAAATGGGACTAATGCATTTGCAAATCATTGTGCAGATTGATCTTAAATCATTCTTTGTGGTATTTCAGCATTTGTGAAGAAAACATGAGGCTTAGGCAGCAATAATGCTGCATGAAGTCATGTCTGCTATGTTCTTTTGCCAACCAATCCACTTTTAGCAGTTCAAGAATCAGTCCCCAATGCTTTTTGCTACACTGAAAATCACAGGACCACATTCAATAGTTGGCCCCATCTTTTGCATGCACATGCTTTGTGTGATCAAGAAAGATCTTCAGTACATGAGCACTGCAAACTGGTATTTTTCAGTGCCTTCTTGCAGCTGATGCTGAGTTTATTTCTTGCATACAAAACAGATTTTACAAAAATCACACTGCAGGAGAAGCTTGTTTAACAAAAGCTAAGTTTATCTCATCAGCTGCGTAGCTCAGCAGGAGTGATTTGACAGAGCACAGCACGGGTTGGGGGATTTTATTTTGGACTAGCTCTGGTGTGATCCTGTGAGCTGAACACCCATGAGCAGCTGGAGAGCTTTAGGTGAACCCCTGGGGTGCTGCAGAAAAGATGCACCATTTGCTGTGTGCTCTAAGGCTGCTGGACAATACCAACCCTGCGCAGAGAGCACGGGACCACTGGGAGTTTCTTTCCAAAAGCACATTCCTGACCCAGGCTAACACTGTGTGAATGCATCTGCCAACAGAAGACTGCAGAAAACAACAGCTACAGGAGAGTCCCAAGGATAGAACATGGACACCAGCTCTCGTCTGATCCAGCCTCTCCATACCAGAGCTCAAATCTCTTTTTTGCTCATTTGACAGGCCCTATTTGAAATGTGTTTTTCTAAGAATGTGCTATAGAATGATGATGACAGCTGCAAGCTGAGAACTAAAGAATGTATTGTGTTTAGCCAAACAGTTCCTCTGTGCCTTAGCATCCTCTGTGTTTCTTATTCTCTCCTCTATACCTTACTCCAAGCTGTCTCCTACACCAAAATTAGCTCCAGTTAAGGCACTAATATCATCAGTTCAAAACTGCTGCAGCTGGTCAGATGTGGGCAGTACTGACCAACAGGTATTACATTTTCTCCTGTCTTACCAGACTGATACCAGGACAAGAGACAGGCTTAAAATACTCACAGGAGAGGGAAAAAAATTTCCATTCCTGAGATGCACTTTACAGTCACTGTCAAGATGGGATTTCCATTTGTGTATCAGAAATTCAGATTCTTTCTAAAAGAGGGAAATTATATGCAAACAATATTCTAACAGAAGACAAAGACTGGGATTTTGAGTGCACAGAAGAAAGATTTATTTCAGGTTATGGTTTCCACAGCAACTTTTCATTTTATCTCTTGTGTCTATCTGTCTTATAAGATCTTTCACAACATTTATATATAATGAGAGGTTTTGTTGATGGGAAATTATTAAGAAATTAATTTCTCAAGGAAAAAATCTTGCAACTTTTCCTGTGTATATTCACAGCTTCACATACACAGAGCAATGTACTTATGGATCAAGATGTTTTCAAATAAGTATACATTTTTATTTTTGCTATCTATAGCAGCATGAAATTGGCAGCCACTGTTGATTACACAAGAAAGGCAATGATGAAGAATGTGATATTAAGTGCAGCTGCTAGATATTCAGACCTGGAGGCAGATACCTGAAGGTGTCAGAGCTTTGCAGGCACTCATGTGCCTGATGAAGGAGGCAGCCCTAACAATACACTGACTGGCGGTGTTGGATTCCAGTCTTCCTGAGTTGCACAAAAAGACAAGCAGCCAGACTAGAGCTTTTCAGTAGCTGGCTCACTCATCCGTTTATTCCACACAACACTCCTCTCACACAAGATGGAGTGAGTTACAGGACATTCATGTACTTAGCACGTTGTTCTGCCACATGTGGCTGCGTGTTTTGCATAGAAGAAGGGGTTGTTACTCTTCAGAAATTATAAATCTAAAGCAAACTATTTCAGGGGGTTGTCCATGGTTTCTTTTTCAGACTTGCACATGGAAATCTAAAATACAAGCACAGCTAGATACGAACATTATGATGTGACAATATAAACACTGTTGGACTGTGGCAGAAGTGAGACAAAAATCAATCCCAAAAGCACTTAGCCTTGTTTGCTCAGCAGTACTTATTGACAGCTGAAAGAATAGAATGAGTGGAAATGAAATTTTCAGAGCTCAGTACACAGTGATGAGATTAAAGTCAGAAGACCTAGAGAGAGACCATCGGCATAAAAACGCCTTAATAATGTAGAATCCAATGTTTACAGCATCCTCTTTCCTATTATAGCTCTGCTGGTGACTAAGCCTTGCCTGGTGCATTGACCTTGGCTGGCTACCACCTGACAGTGCCCAGCCAGACACACTCTCACTCCCCCTCCTCAGCACAACAGGGGGAGAAAATATGATGGAAAAGTTCATGGGTCAAGATAAGAACAGGGACATCACTGGTTAGTGTCATGGGCAAAGCAGACTTGACTTGGGGAAGTTAATTTCATTTATTAGCAATTAATAACAGAGTGGGATAATGAGAAATAAAAAACAAAATTGAAACCACCTTTGCTCTCACTCCCTCTTTGTCACAGATTTATCTCATATTCTCCAGCCCCAGCAATGCAGTGGGGTGGGGAATGGGGTTTGGGGGTCAGTTCAGACCTCTTCACCTCCACCACTCCTTCTTCACACAGTTCCCTCTGTTCCAGCAAGTTGCTTACCACGGGATAGAGTCCTTCAGGAACTGCTCCAATGTGGGTCCTTTCCATGGGATGCAGTCCTTCAGGAACAGACTGCTCCAGTGTGGTTTCTGCCAGAAAACCCACTCTTGCACAAATCCCCCTCCAGGGTCACAGCTCCTGCCAGAACTGTACTCCTGGATGGGATCCTCATAAGCTGCAGGTGGAAATCTGCTCCTCCGTGGACCCCCATGGGCTGCTGGGCACAGCTATGGTCTCACCACAGGCTGCAGGGGAATCTCAGCTTTGGCACCTGGAGCACCTCCTGCCCTCCTTCTCCACTGACCTTGGTGTCTGCAGGGCTGTTCCTCCCACATTTTTCTCACTCCTCTTCCTCACGGGTGCTGCAGAGTGTATTAAATATTTGGAAAAGTTCCTTCACTGAGAAGCTGGTCAGGTATTGTAACAGGCTGCCTGGGGAAGTGGTGAAATCACCATCCCTGGATGTGTTCAAAAACACGTAAATATGTCACAGAGGAACACAGTTTAGTTGTGACCACAGCGGTGCTGGGTTAATGGTTGGACGTGATGATCTCAGAAGTTATTTCCAACCTTAACAATTCTATGATTTTTTAAGACATATGTCAACCAAGAACAAATAAAATGCTTCATGTTGTGCATTTAGATTTGGTAAGTGAGCTTAGATTCACAGAAGTCTAAGAATAGAAGTTAGTTCTCATCAAGAGTGATTAATTTCCTATTATGCACTGGGGGAAAAAATTAAAAAGTGAAGGAGACCTGGAGTAAGTATGTCTCTATGGAGAAGTTCAGTGAAAAGCACTAAAAAATTCCGTAACAAGTCACTATTTGAAATCTCTTGTTAAACACATACAAAAGGCAACAAAAGAATGAAGAACAAAATTGTATTTGATGCCAAAAAAGAGAAAGAAATAAACTTGACAATAAAATACTTAGAGAACATAAAAATCAATAAACTGAGAAAATTAGTGCATGAAAAGATTGGGGAGGAAAGAGAAAAGTGGGTACCTGCTTAAAGAAGCACCATTAAGAGCAAAAGTACAAATTACGGCATGACAGAGAACTGATAGGAAATGTAGAATAAGTCCCATTTGGTTAATTCCTGAGTTCTTCACTGCCTCCAGCACATGACAGGTGTATACAGATTGTGGACACAAAATCAAGGAGCTGACAAGTTATCATTAACAGCAAAGACCACAAAGTCAAAAGACAAGGTCACAAAGACATCATAGGTGTTACAGTTGCTAGAGGAGAACCAAGGAAAGCATTATTTTCTCATCAGAGAAGAAAAGTTGTGATAAATTGATGCCAGGAAGGTTAGATAAAACTTATAGCTGCAACTTCAAACTTAGGAGCACTGAGCTCTTCACTGAACTGGCAAATACCCTTTGGACATCTGCTCCATTTCCAGAGTCTGTAGGAAAATTGTTTACCTTAATTTCAGTCCTGGTGCTGAAATTTGTGATTTTAAGCAAATATTGTTCATAATCTGAAGTCACATTCCACTTTATGAGGCTCTAAACATAATGCTTTATCACCATTTTTTTCCATATTCAGTGCAGAGAAAGAGGCATCACAACACCTGCTATTTCCAGAAGACAAATTGTTCATAGATTATTCAGAAAGCAGACATCATCATTATTACAAAGAGTGTCCTATAAACAATGTGAGTGAAAATCCACACAATAAACAGGAGCATTTTAATCTATAATCACATCTGGTGATAAAAAGCTCAAGTGACATTCAGTCAACTGTGCATTTGACCAATAGTCAATCTGAAACAGCAGTGTCATGCTCCCAGGCCTTTTAATTTTTTTTCTTGTGACAATGTGCAAATAGTTCACTCCAATTCCCATCACCTTTTAGTAGCTCTCTCACAATGATTATTCAACAAACAGTCAGCATTTTGCTACCCATTTTGGCAGTCTAACATACCTGACTTGATTAAATTTTCTTTCAGTGCAAATAAAAAGAATATAGGGTCACCAAAAGTGTACTTATAATTAGGGGAGGGGGGGCAAGGTAATCATATACATATATATACATATATACATATCATATACATATATGATACATATTTATATCATATATGATATACTAAAAAAAAAAAATCAAGTTGCTTATTTTTAGACCAAAAAGACACCAAACACACAATTTGAGTTATTCTTTGGGTTACACCAATCTGCCTATTCCATACAAAATCAGCATGGCAGAAAATATTTAAGTGATTTATTTCTCATTCTCAAATGCCAAACAGATCAGCTCATCAGCCCAAGAAGCAGGGTACACACAGTTCTGGTCATGGCAGGCAGAGAGAAGCCACCAAAGCCCACGCCAGGAGCTCCACATATGACAAAACCCTGCCCTCCACCAGTCACAGCCAACAGGGGAAGTACCTATAGAAGCTTTACTGACGTCCCAGCCTTTCTTAACAACCACCCCCACAGCCACATTATCATCTTTAGCTTGATAACTTTTACTAATCATACACAACAGCCTGAAAAGTACAAAGGCCAATTTTATTCCAGGATGGTCCATGTCATTGCCAGAGCACCTTGTTTCAGCACTAAGTCTGCTCAGAATTTCTACATTAATGGAAGTGCTGACATATTGCAGGTGACTGGACCAATTCCACCAAACACAAATTAAAGGTGAAAATAAAAGGTATGAGCATGATAACCATAGTTTTCAGCCAGGACAAATTATCACAGATAGCTTCAGAGACCTTTCCTCCCCCCGAAACCATATCTCCCTGTCTAGGTTCCATCTTTCCTGTCTCCATTAGATCTCACCCTTCAACATTTCACTTGTTGCAAAAGAATTAAGAAAAGGTCTTCCATTATACCCTAATAATCACAGCACACATGCACTGTGATTCCCAGAAGCAGACTGCTCCACAGCCTCTCTTTTAACAGCCCTGCCATCCTTCAGTCTGGCTGCCATGATCCCACTTCTGAAAAAGGCACAGATTGCTGTAGCTGTCCATAAAAGCAATCCATGCTCACTTACCACACTAAGGAATACCAGGCCAGGAACCCAAGTTTAGACCTGACTGGGCAGTTCCTTAAGCAACAAGAGATCTTCCCTCTGCTTCAGGAGCTTCAAGTCACAAGTGACCCCTCAACAGCACCTTGGACTAAGGCACTGCTGCAGATTTCACCAGAGCTACAAAACACTTTTTCTATCTAGCATCGTTTCAAACCTATTTGCACTACTTCCAAGCTGTCACACATTTCTCCCAGAGGTTTTACACATGGAAAGTGCTTCTCCCTCCCCACAGAAGACATGATGATGCTGCACACAGCTCTGAGAGTGACCCATCACTGACATTCAATCCCACAGGAAAGGCTTTGCTTATCCACCAAGCCTGGAACCAGCCTGGCCTCTCTAGGCCCTTTTCCTTAAGGCAGAGAGTCATTCTTTGTGCCTTTCTGACTAAAATGAAGGGCTGGACTGATGTCAGCAGACATCCATGTCTATTTAGAAATGATAAAGTGCAAATAAAAGGCACTGGGAGATGCCCATGCCTAAGAACACTTATGGAACAGAGATGACCCTGCAGAAACAAACAGGAAAAATCTCTTCAGAATACACATTTCAGTGTAGTTAGTGCTGCATTAGTGTTTCAAAGGTCTGACAGGCCTGACCAATGAAAACTGAAATTAACAACCAGTCTGTGGAGGCTTCTCTAGCTTGGGGTCATGAAGATGAGAAGAAATAAATGGTGTGGTTAGGGTTGTAGTTTTTTCCTTACTTTAAAACAAGCACACCTCCTGTACTTTATACAACTTATCACTTCTCTTCTCAGTAAAGCTATGCTGTGATCTTAGCTTCTCAGAAACCGGTCAACCAAATTTACCCAAATAACATTTACACAGAAATCCTTCAGATAAATGTTTGAAAATTTCAACTTTTACTTGAAAGAGTGTCCAAAAATTGTCCATTGATGTTTCTCATTTCCATATCCAGTATAATATCAAATTGGTTTTATTTTCCATAAATTATCAATGCAAACAGATTAATTGAAAAAGGAATGTGTTAAAAATTCAAAAATAAACAAAGATGTAAAATACTAAATCATCATCTGTCATGTGCAACCATCTACCCAGAAAACAAAACAAAACAACAAAAAAACCCCTAAAACTCTGATTTTCGCATTTCTGCTAGATGTATTGCTTTGACCTTCTGTGTTTTGAGGACCCCATGTCACTTTGCAGTTTCCAACACAGAACTTTAAAGAGAATCCAGTTGCCAAAATGGAAAGAAAAGTGCTATATTTTCACCACCAGTCTTTTACTCTGACACAGAAATATGTCCATTTTTTTTTTGAGGAAAGGCAGCACATACATCAGAGTCACTTTCAAACAAAATTAAGGTATTTGCCTAGTTCAATCTTTAAAAGTTCCAACTTTTTCTAGAGCTGTAATAGTATTTAGAGAAAGACGTTTAAAACTTACTAAACGAGACTTTCTGCCCCACCACTCTCATGTCAGGAAAGACAAAGGCTTTTGTGGGCAAGGTCTGAGGCTTAAGAGTTGAAATGCAAGTTCAAGTAGCTGAGTATCATTAGTAGCTGAGCTGGCTCCTTGTGCCTACACTGTTATAAGCACATATAAACAGATCTAGGGCTGTAATTCTCATACATTGTCTCTGGAAAGTCAGGAGGCTTGACTATTTCTCTTCTCGCACCTGAAGTTGGGAACCTGGAGGTTTTAGTCTGCAACAGGAAGAAAAACATGTATCATTGTATTACATCGTAAAATTTTGTGGGACCATCCCTCCTATAGAGCCCAAAGGGAAAGCAAAAGCAGAAGAAACCCAGTAGGTAACATTACTGTTGCAAAAGCAATGTGATTTCTCTGAGCAGAAGGGTAGAGCACAAAAGGTGAAACATGAACTGGCAGACAGATGCAAGAGCAGCCTTCACAAAGCCTCAACAGGACGGCCCTTGAAATGATTTTCTTAATATGATAGAAAAAAAATTTGAAATGCTGGTATCTACAGCAAAATAGGTGAAAATGAACAATTCTAGCTTCACTGAAAACAAAACACCAAAACGAACAAAAACAAAACAGTCTGACCACAGACAATCCAGTTTAGGCAGCTAAAATCATTGGAAGCCTTTGATCTCTTCAACTCCCCCTCTCATCAATGAAATTGTCCTGAATGCCACACAAGAGCAGATCAGGAAATGTAGCTTTCTAACTTCAGAGCACTCCGACTTGTTTGCAACAAACAAGGCACACAGTCATTAATTAAATCATGAGTAGAAACCAAAACAGGAAATAAAACATGTATCATTGTATTACATTGTAGAATTTTGTGGGACCATCCTTCCTATAGAGCCCAAAGGGAAAGCAAAAGCAGAAGAAACCCAGCAGAAAAGCAGCAGAAAAACCTTAATGCACATGGTCTTTCCATGTGCATTAAGTGAGGCAGAAGCCCTGAGGAAAAGCAGCACATTTTCATTTTATTAAGCGTGTATCACAACACACTGGAATTAGAGAGTAAGTAAAAGTTCTGGTGGCAGATTTATCACTGCTGTTTCCTGACTTCCAGTACAGTGAAACAAAGTGGACCTTTTTCCCTCTTTGTAAAAGGCATGTCTGGTTCCATCCAATCTTTAATCAGGCAGGCTTCTGCCATTAAGAATACACATTCTTAAATAAAATATCTGAGTAAAGACTACTATTCTGTGAAACAGAAATATGAAAATACTAAGTTCTGGGAGAGTCAAAATTCAGCATTGTAAATGTAACTTATAGACAGGAAATGCACTACTCCACTCTATATCCTGTGCTTAAACAATTGTTCAAATACTGTGATTATACACAAAGATAGGGCCATCTGAACAACAGACATTCCACAGATGATGTGTTCCTCATCCTCCCCTCCAAGCACTCAGAGAGGTAAATGGGAGGCTTGTCAGAGTGGACACATTGCAAAGAAATTAGAAATTTTAGTGAAGAATACACCAAAATCTGCAAAGCACACACATGCACAAAGCCCACTTACTGTTGTGCTCTGCTGTGCCCGTTTACGTAAACAGCAAGCTGAAAATAGGATTTCAGGAAGTTAGAGTGGTTTGATGGTGCAGGGTACACACCTGTTATATCTGGGGTACTCCTCTAGCTGCCCCCAGCTCTTGAAAGACTTTCCTCAAAATACAGTTACCCTCACATGTTAAGTTCTTGGTTTTTTGCACCCTGCTCTTAAACGCATTTTAGTTTTATTTTTCCCTTCATTGAAACTTTTGGTCATGCTAGGTGTACTGATTTCTGCTGGGGTAGAGTCTGTTTTCTTCTTAGTAGCTGTGTCTTGCATTTAGTATAAGAAATGGAACAAATCAGCTATCTAATATGCCCAATACACAATTATCAGAAAGATATCAATGTATGTACATTTGGGCTATTCTTACACTTGCTCAAAGGAAAACTTATCACTGCTCATGAAAACAGAGATCGTTTGTGTTTAGTTTATGAACTGTCATTCTTAAGCATGGAATTTTGTGCCAGTAAATGCAAAACAAACAAAATAATTGCAAAAACTCAAAGCCCGCTCTCTTCTCAGAAAGAACACTTTTCATCCTGAATGAATCTCTGGCATGTCTGCAATGCATTAATACCACAATACCTATGGCTCTTTCCAAACTCCAGATTTATTTTAAATTGCCACCCCATATTTCATTACAACTTCTCCAAAAGAACAGTGCATATATGAACAGTTTCCTCAACCCTTTCCTCAGTCTCAGCAATAAAGTGCATGTCCTTGTACCTGCACATAGTCAGCTATGGGATTGTAATGTATTTCAGGTTCATCAAAGGACTCACCTCTGTACCGGAAAATCAAATATAAAGTCACACCAGTGACAGCACAGACACCTGCAGCTGCTCCTATCAGGATGTAGGGAAGCCTATGGGAAGTGTCTGAGTGATGAGAAAAGAGAACATGTTACAGAGCTAGATGTCAGTATCCATGAATTTGTGACATAACTGCCTACCTTAACTGGAGGAAAAAGCTAATCCTCTGCTTCCAAACAGAGAGAAACAGACGAGTTGTCTGGATACCAACAAGCAATAAGAAGCTGCCTTACACCCCCAGTCATTTGTGTGTACAAACACATTTTCATTTTCAACTCATCTGCCTTTACACTCCCCTTTTCAAGTACTATTAGCTCTGAACAACAAAGCTGAGCAGCCATTCCTGCAAAATGTATTTTTAATGACTGGTCTACACTGATTCCTGTTCTTCATGCCTTTACTGAGATATTTTGGGGACATGAGCACTTATTTAGCTGTTCTTACAAATCCTACTGCAATAGACTTCCAACAGGTCCAGCACAGCCAGAGGAGAAGCTGAATTTAAATCTTTACTGCCCTTGGAACATTTGCAAGTCACAGACAGACATGTTCCAAGCAAATTTTCTCCAGACCATCACTACTGTGGAAAAGCTGGACAAAATATTGTGGGGAAGGTGCTTTTAGATTCTTTCTTGTTTCTCATATCCTACTCTGATCTGACTGGCAAGAAATTACTTTCTCTCAAGTCTTTTTTGCCTGTGATAGAAATTGGTGAATGATCTCTCCCTGTCTTCCCCTTGACCCATGAGCTGTCCACTGTCTTTTTCTCCATGTCTTGTTGAAGAGGGAGGAGCAATAGAGCAGCTTGGAGGGCACCTGGCAGCCAGCCAAGGTGAACCCACTGAAAGCAGAACAAGGAATTCTTGTAAAACAGAATAGGAATTGAAAGAAAAACACGCTGAAAGAAAAACATGTTTCTCCATACAGTTCCACAAAGCACTTAGTTTCAAAATTATTAATTTCTCTCTCAACATGCACTAGGACTTCACCTTATAACCCCACTAACTTAGTCCCAAGGCCCTGGCATTTAGTGGGAACAGCTGCACAGAACAGCAGAGGAGCCCAAAGCATGATGTAAAGCAATCACAAAATAACATTATTTACATCTCAGGTCCATGACCAGAGTCTGGTTCATGGCTGGGTGAGTCACCAGGCAGGTGACAGAGGGAAGTGAGCTGTTGATCCAGCCAAAATAGCTCACTCTGGTGACTGTTCCATTGGGGTGATGGAATTCTTCCTCAGAGATGTGATTGCTTGCAGGGATCCAGGAGATGTCAGCAGGTGGCTTTCCTGCAGATGCCTGACAGACAGCCACCCTGCTCTTGTCGTGGGTCAGAGTCACCATAGGAGGGACTGCAGAAGAAATATTTTAAAGCCACAACCATTATTTCTATTCATATTTTATATTTCCACTTCATTTTTAGCATAAAATCACCAACTGAGAAACTGACAAACAGGTGGTATTTTTTAGATTGCATGACCAATTAGTGAGATTTTAAAGTCATTTGAAGTATTAGCACAACTTTAAGGAAAAACAATACATCAAAAAGTCCAAGGTGAACACCTCAAAAATTAGCTGGCTGCATCTAAAGTACTGCTTCCTCCTGTTTTCCAAAAGGTAATGACAGATTCACAGGAGATGGGATGACAGAGAGGGCTGGATTAAATAAAGATTTGCAACTTGACTGAAGAAAAGACAGGTTGCTGAAACTTCAGGTACAATTCTTAGGAGTTTGAATATGTAGAATCAAAAATCTGATAGCAGGGAAATAGAAGAGGAATTGGACAAAACTGTTCTGCTTGAAGTCCAACAACTCATATTCTGCATTTGGCAAGGGAAAGGCTTGCACACCACCTATGTCTTTATCAGAAAGGCAAGATACTACAGGGAACAACAACAAAAAAGTCAAAACCAAAAAAAACAAACTAATAAAAGAACCCAACCAAAAAAACCCAAAAACTCAAGTGACAAAAATTAGTAATAGTAATCATAGAATTGAAAATTCATTTCTTATAATTTTCAGTTATACCGAGGTGATTTAATTAATATAGCCAAAACACAATCTTCCTGTCATTTTTTGTTTGGTTGTTTGGTTTTTTTTTAATTTATGGAAACCTAGATATAGTTTATCTGACTATATGAAAAAGGTGATTTGATGCATTCATTATGCTTCCTAATACTCTTTGATTCCTGCCTATGTTACAAATAGACTAATTTAATTTTTTACTTTAGTGATGCGGTCTTACCTATCACTGTCAGAGAAGAGAAAAGAAGAAAATTCCCTTCACTGCTGACAACTTCACAGGTGTAATTTCCCTCATCCCTGAGGTTCACAGGGTAAATACGAAGTGCAGGGTCACTGACAGGTAAATATTTCCACGTGATCCTCTCACTGCAGTTCTGCCTGCTTGTCTTATTTTTATCCCATCTGTAGGACAGCACACAGCAAGTGCTGCAACTCCTCTTCCATGTCACCAGTGTAAGATACACCTTGGGGGTGTTGGGACAGCTCAGCACAGCTTCATGGCCAGCCTCTACACTCACCCTGGCATGAGCTGCATAAGATGAAAAAAAGACATTCAAAAGATGCTACAGCTGTTGTAAAAGCACAGGAAACTCTTGGCCTCATCACCCTTAAGAATATAGTTCCTTACTGTACTGGTAGTCTTGAGGCATATTAGAATATATTGAATATAGTTGAATATTAGGATTCAGCTTCCAGATCCACCTTCCTGAAGTTTGGGAGAGCAGTGGAGATGGTGACTTTCTGCTGTGGACAGTGATGCTGATGAGGTGCAATTCCTCCACCTTTATTTTAGGCAACACATTTCTATCACTTGAATATAGGCTTTGAAAAACTGACGGGGCAGGAAAAAATTCACTCTTAAAAGAAAAGAAACTACTTTTAAAACATTTATTTTGTTCCTAAATTAGGTGCCTTGCCTCAAAGTGCCACGAAAACCCAGCATAGCTGTGGAACACACACCTGTGGCACACTTAAAATGAACATCACTTGGTGCAGTAGTTTACTAAGAAACATACATGAAACCCTCTTATTCCAGAAATCACAGCTCTCCTGCCATTGTCCCGCTGAACACATGTATCTTTAGATGACCAGTTTTGGATTCCTATCAGATTTATCATTCTGTGCCACTCAGCAAGGCACTCAATTATTTTTCCAGCTGAGGTGGCATTACTCTTTCCATTCCCCTAAACAATAGGCAATATTTGCTCTGGCGTATTATGAAATTTCAGTGTCCTGGATAGTTGGAAACACAGAGAACCCAACAGTGCTACATGTAGTTTTGGATCTTTCTCTCTTACCTTCAACCAGATTGATTGGCAAGAAAAGGAGCACAGCCAGAACTGCCCGTTTCTGAGCCATCTTTAGCAGAAGGAATCAGCACTGCAGAAAATGAAGGCGAAGGAAAATCACATGTAGTCACAAATTGTTGTGCTCATCCCTTCAAAGAGGACATGTAGTAAAACCCATTTCCTTTGAAAGCAGGAGTTCTAAACAAGACTCCATGTCAAGTGTCATTCTTATGCTGAAGAAAGTAAGGCAAAAACAGGTTGGAAAAAACAAACAAACAAACAAAAAACACCAAACAAACTAAAAGAAGCTACTCATTACAGTTTTTTAAGTTCCTGGATATCTGGTACCAGTCAGGATCGAGACTTCATCAACTGTTTGGCAAAGAAATTATTCCTAGCCTTTGCCTGCTTTTAATTTCTTGGAGAGTAACTCCCCTTTTGGGGCAGAACAAAACGAGCAACCTTCCTAATGCAAGGGATCAAAACCATATGAGTTTGTTTCTTGCTTTCATAGGCAGGGGGAACTAAAGAGGCATCTAGTAACTCCTGCTATTCTACAACTATGTAAACTTTTAAATGAACCATGTCTAATAAATGCTGCCATTTCTATCTCTTTAATAATTTACTTTTTGAATCAGGCACCCACAGCTAAAAGTGATTGGAAAATTGTGCTCCCATCCCAAGGGAAATACCGACATGATGCTTACATTCCCAAGTCAAAACCCAAGATGCAGCAGATAAGCAAACATCTCTGTGCAATGACTGATTCAGAAATGTCATATTTGTAGTAACAGGACTTTCCTTGTGGGTTGTTTGGACCATGCACTGTTATACCCTTATTCAAACACAACCAAGTTTCCAAGCATGTGCTGGGAGGAGAAGGAAAAGGTTCACTCTGCACCCAGAGACCTGAATCCTCATCTGGTACCAAATGCCATGAAAGCAACAGGATCCAATTATGCAACATTAAAAATATTTCATTTTAAATGCTAAATAAACCACATGAGGATGCTTGGTATAGAGGAGAGAAGCCACAACACTGTCACATGTGGCACAGGAAGAACAAACACTGCCACAGTCACGAGCCAAATGCAAGAGCTGGTTTTTCCCTTAACACAGTGTGATACAAGTGCACATTCAAGTCACTAAATCACAGAACGGTTTGGGTTGGAAGGGACCTTAAAGATATTTCAGTTCCAACTCCCCTCCACTTCCACCAGACCAGGTTGCTCAGAGCTCCATCCAACCTGACCCTGAACACTTCCAGGGATGGGGCATCCACAACTTTTCTGGGCAACCTGTGCCAGTGCCTCGCCACCATCAGTAGAATTGCTTTCCTCAAATAATTGTTTTGCTCACAACTCTAACAAAGAATTGTGATGCAGCTGGATGAAAAGCTTTCATTACAATCTGATAAAAATGCCAATAAACCCACATTGATCTATATTCTGTTACTATTGTTCAACAAACAATGTAATTCTTACATTAAATACATCTTGAATTTCATTTTCATTCACATAAAATCTTTACCATAAAGAAAATATTTTGTTTTGTTTCATTTTATTCAGTGCAGTCAGAAGTTTTGGGAGATTTTTTTTCTTTGCAATTATGCATGCTGTCAATCAAAAAAGTTTGAAACTTTAAAAGCTGAATTTTTTTTAACAAAAAAAAAAATATTTGACCAGACTTATCTACTGAACTTGACCCAATTTGTAAAGAATTTCTCTTTCTCTTTTGAGAGGAAAGTAAAGGAAAAAACAACAAAACTTCCACAATTTCTATCAACAAATTCAGTATTCACCAATCTTGATGGGTCCATAAATATTCATAAGAGAATATTGTCATATTGGAACTTGTTCCAGAGAAGTATCTTTTTTTTTAATGCATACAAATCTCATATATGGGGTTTATTTGCTCAAAAGAACAGACATTAATGATTAAAAATGGGACCTTACAGAAAGAAGAGCGTATATGACTCTGTTTAAATATTAATACATGAAACACAGAATTTAATCTGCAATTTTTAGAATTCACAACCCTTGAACAGTTGTGCCTCTGAGCGAGAAGGAACTCTCAAAATCCAAAAAGGAACAACCAAGTGGAGATGAAGCAAACCCATTTAAAAGCAGCAAAAGAATACTCGATGGCTTACCTTGTGTTATTGCCTTGGATGGAATTCAAGTGCCTCAATAGCTGCATTAAAATACATCAAAATTTTTAGTCAGCCTCGGTGGCAGTGGCTGGCACGATACGTGTGTCACTCTTCCCACCGGGAAACGGCACCGCTGCTGCTCGGATCCATCCCAAGGAGCGCTGAGCTGGGGCAGATTCACTCAGTTATCCAAGAGGAACCTGGGAGGGGAGCAGCAGCAGCTCCCGCTGCTCCGGTGTTCCAGTTCTCCTCCTGGGATGAGCAGGGAGACTTCAGCACGTGCAGCTGCTCCCACGGGGATCCCAGTCCTGATGGCTGATCCCGAGGTATCTCCTGCACACCAGGGAGCTGCAGGGATGTACCTGGAGCTCTCTTCCCTCTCCGTCACCAAGAAGGGCCCAAATAGAACTGCAGTGGGAACTATCTCAGTTTAGGAGGTTGCATCCCAGGTAGTCCCTGTGTTCAGCTGTATGGCCCATCAGTTTCTTTCCCTTGTTGGTTCTGAGATCTTAACATTCAGCTGACTTTTCTCACAGACAGGTAAAGCCTCCACCCCCACGGCCCCACTCCCCCCATGAGTCAAAAAACCCAGCAGTGGAAGCACACTGCCCTGAAGAGGATGTGGCAGTGTTAAATTGAGAGGAACAAACCGCTTTGTCACATGTTGCAACCTTAGCTGCCTGTTGTTACATACCACAACCAGCCACCAGCCCTGAGCTATGCAAAGCGCCAACTTAAAATCAGGCAAATACAGGCAAGTTCAATGCAATTTAAATATATGCTAACTCAGCCTCAAGAAGGAAAAGGTTAGGCATCCATCCACGCATCAGTTGCCACCACAACTTTTAAAAGGATATGCAGTATCCTTGTGGATACTGCACAGAGCCATTCCCATGTTTAACTCAGCAAAATACGGTTTTGTTTTGAAGTGAAAGCATTTTAAAGGGTACACAAGACCCTGCTTTAGAAGTCTGTTCTGTGTAAGACGTGTATCTTTAGGCAAGGAAGGGCTGGGAGGGCTAGCAAAAAGAGGAAGCAGTGGCACACATCCATATAAATTCTCTTGCTTCCTCTCGTAAGGATAAGGTAGCTGCTCTGCAAATCAAGGCTACATTATTTAAAATCCAAACCCACACTTTTGGCAGCGAGAGCAGCAGCAGCAGCATCTTCTATTCAGTATTTGATGTTTCTACATCATCACCAAGTACCCAACCCAAAAGCCTGCAGCTTTTTTGAAGTGAGAGATGGTGGCTATGCTGTACTTTCAACATCCCCAGGTCAGCCACTTCTGCTCCCATTTCTCCCTAGTAATGGTCCTCTGCTTGGAATTCCTCAAGTCCCTCCTCTGAAAATTAAGCAACAAAATATAGCAAGACTTTGAGTGTCCCGGGTGAAAGAAAAAAACATATCAAAAGGGGCAGCAGGTAGATATTCCCTAAGCTGAAACTGAAAAGCTCTGGGGGGAAAGGAGAGGCTGTTCTTTCTCTGTTCTTAGCTGCCTGCAGCTGGCCCCCGACAATGCTGCTGGGTAATGAACCTTTGCTTTGACTTTAGAGCCTCCTGGTATTTTTATTTTTGGAAAGATATTCTGGTCCTGAAAACTCATCCCTGAATTCCTGTACTAGCACAGCAGAGGACTGTTAGCGCAGTCAGGGACCAATGGATCAGAATCTCCACAGTGCATTTTCTTCTCAGACTCCCTGTTTGTCTCACAGTTGCTGGCATCAGTTGAAGCCAAAGATGATTTGAAATTTAGTCCATCCAGTTTTTGAGCTAGTTTCCTTCAGTTCCAAACCACAAAGCTTTCTCTGCAAAATGGGAAATAGAGGGTGGATGGCTTTCTGAAGGGGAGAATCAGCCAAACAGAATGAGCTCTCCAAATAATCACAGGCAAGTTATACAAAATAACCGTGAAATTACGGTGTTTAGGTAAATATACCTAAAGGTAAGTAGGTTTGGAATTTCCTCCACAGCAAGGGAGAGATTTGTGCTATCTATTGAGTTCATTAATATACCAATATTTAGAATAGCACCAACATTACAAATTGTGGATTTTTTTCCCCAGGGGAAGAAAGTCTATCATACATAGTAGCTGTAATTCCTGAAAGCAGTTGGGCATCTCCCCTCTTCTCAGATATATTTACCTTTTTATCACTAGCTCATCTGGAAAACAGCTTAGTACCATGAATTTATTGGACAAGCCAAGGCCTATTCCTCACATCTGTAGCTGCCTTGCAGCCAGTCCCCTGAGAGAGCAATCCAGTGTTGAGAAGGGACAGTAGGAGCAAAGGATGAATGAGAACAACACCACCTTGGTAGTTCACTCTCTTCTTTTCAGAAAGAGAGAAGACATTTGCTTTACATTTTCCATTTTAGGTGGAAAACACCCCAGCTCTTGTACCTAACACCTTGACTTTCCCAGGTATAAACCATCTGTGGGCTCTCACCAATGTCAGCAAACAGATGGGGGAAAGCCCTGCTGATAATGAAGCCTGTAAAACCTGACACTTCCATGTTCAAATATCCAGAGGCAATTCTATCACAGTTTGCAGAGATGAAGAACATTTATTTCTTTTCTGACTGTAGCTGATTGCACTGAGCCAGCAGGGCCATGCTCAGCAACTTCTACTCTTTGCCCTGGAGAATTCCCTTGTCACTTGTAGGTGTCATTAACCTCAGGAGCATCTTGCTTGGTCCCAGTACTGCAGCAGACAAATCTATCTACCACACATATGTTCATGATCTTAACTGCTTTAACTCCTGCCCCTTGTGGGCCTACTGCATTTTGCTGCTGATTTCCCAGGGGAAAAAAAAAATGGGAATTAGCAGCCCACAAGTGCAATTACTGCTTTCAGGGCTGTGGATAACAGAGAAAGAGTCTTCCATACAAGTATTCAGAGATGAACAGAGAAGAGATGGTTTATAGCTTGATGTTTAACTCCTAAAACACTCTGGTAAGCATCAGGATGTATCTCAGGCTCCCCAGATGAAAGTTTCCTCCCCATCCTTCACTCACTCCCACTCCACAGCCAAACATGATGGAATTGCACCACACATCCTGAACTGCACATAAAGAAGCTACAGACCTCAAGTAATTTTTCTGCCTCAAAAAGAACAGAAATAGCAGGAGACTTGGTGTATAGCAGAAATAAAACCTCAGGTTTTCCTCACCTGTCAGTCAATCTTACCTAGTTAGCATCACTAACTATGATTTAGGCAGTGCTAAGCAGGTATAGAGACAGAGCACTTACCCCACCCATCTCCTTCTCCTGCACACTTCAGGAAACATAATTTTGTCTGAAATCTACAGCGTCCCCATTCCATGGACAGCTGTGAAAATCCTGCAAGAAACCTCAGGATCCCCCATCAGCTGGGAGACAGCTTCTCCAGCCTCAAGGAGCCACATTCTCCACCCTCACTGGAGTCATTGCATAGAAGATACGTATTTTACTTATTTATGTATTTAAGGAAGGAAAAAAACCTGTCCCCTGTGTTTATAGAGCAGCTAGATCAACACCTACAAACATGAAATACATACTGTCATTGTATGGCAAATGAGGAATAGTCTTCTCCCTTTCTGTGTTTTTTTGTTTGTTTTTTTTGTTTTGTTTTTTTTTTTTACAAGTGGAATAAAGTGGTTGTATAACAAATCATACCTAAAATAGAAACCCACATCTATACTGGAAAAAACCCACACATCCCACTTCTCAAATGCCAAGTAAAGTCATGTCACCAGGGTCAAGATGCCATTTATCACTGCCTACACTCTCTTGGTGCAGTGTAATACACCAAAGGGGATGCTTGTCCTATTTCCTTCCTCACCATATATGTTTCTTTGCTGTGATAGACTCCCTTTCTCAATGAGCCAGTTGGCACCTATAGCTCTGTTTCATTGGTCTAGGAAAATTCTCCCTGGTGATTTCCAGTAAAAATTCTCACCTCATTTCTTTTCTGGTTACCAGCACTTCTGGCAGATTTTAAGCTCCATTTGAGGCAGGATGATGCAGGAGAGTGGAGTTGCTGGGAGGAGTCCTACAGCTTGTCCTTACTCAGGTTTCTGCTACACAAACTTCGCGTCATATTTTGTAGACCAGTGGTCTGCAGGTGAAAACCACAGTATAAATTCAGGTCGTCTCCTGCAAATGTTAATGCTGCCATGGAACTGGTGCCATTGCTGATAAATTATCTTAATTTTCTCATCTTCCCAGAGTGGCTTAAAGAGGGGAATCTCCTGAGGATGAGGTGGCAGAGCTTCTCCAGGCTGGGAGAACATGCACATCATTGTATCCTGATTCAATGTCCAAATGCGCTGTGTGAAAAGTTGAGGCACAGCACTATGACACAAATAAGAGAAAGAGAGGATTAAAACAAAAAATTGTAAACTAGCAGAATGCAGAAGTGTCAGACAGAGACTCAGAAAGCTTCTGGCTCTCCACCACAAGGACTTTGCTGAATGCATTCATGCCACCCACAGACCACAGCTTTTTTGTCATCCCTACCCTCAGGCCTGTATAGGATATGTACATACACAGGCTGTGTCTGTGCACAGCTAAGAGCTCACTTAAAAAACTTGAAGAAGACGTCTTAATTTGCTGAAAGTGTCTGTGCTGTGAGCATGTCTACGTGTATTGCTACATACATGAATATTTTTTTAAATCATTATACAGAGGTACAACTTTATGCACACACTTGGAGCTGCTGCACTCACAGCCTTCTGACACAGCAAGAAAAGTTAACTGGCATGTTTGCAAAGTCTCCACTGGAAATGCGAGTTCTGCACATTGTTTCCACGTGGTTTGTTGTCAGAGCTAGTTTACGGCTTTTGTAATGATAGAGTCTCTGGCAAAATTATTTTTAAAATGCATCCAAAGGGAAAAACTAGAGGCAACTCTGAACTATACCGGCTTCCAACAAACCAACAAACCCAAAGAAGGCAATTCCTCATTCCTCAGAAGGCAAAAGAAGATGATCTATGGACAACAGATGGCACATTACGTGAGGGGTCCCTGCAACAGAACAGTGAAGAACCTCACTCAAAGTCCAGATTCAGTGAGTCCAGCACCCCTACTCCATCAGGGCTATTCTACGTGTGCTGCAAAACTTGTGCAAAGTAGTTTTAATGCAGTTAACAAGGGCATAAGAAGCCTCATGGTGATGCCTTGGGTTTCAGCTTCTTAATTTTTCAGAATCTCTGCTGCTTGGTGTGTAACTCTGAAACTTCATATCAGGTGTTAGTAAGTTGTCTCCACAGGGCAGTTAGACAAAACAATCCCTTCCCAGCTAGAGAATCAAGGACAACTGGTACCCAAAAAAGTATAAACAGCAAAGGGAAGGGGGCAGGCCAGGGGGCTGAGACTTCATAGCCTGGGGCTGTGGTTGGACAATTGACCCCAATATGTCAATGAACCAAAACTTATAAAAGTGTAAGAACTCGTGACCAGGATCACGATTTGACTTGGGTTGACTAGGTTCTTGCACTGCCCAAGGTGTATCCTGTCAGTAAATACCTATTTTATTCCTTTTGCACTGCCTAGTCTCTGTTCTGGGTCAGCCTTTCCAGGCATCAGTTGGGGTGAGGGATCCTGACTGAATGCATACATGGACAGTTAGCTTGAAAATACCTTTTTCACTGAAAACAACATTTCGATCTGGAATCTTTGTGCTAACAGTCTATATTTCTTCATAAGCTCTGGAAACACGTCTTGCACAATCTACTCAAAGTTTTATTTTGCTTGTTTACACAGGGCAGTTCTGAGATGGATAAAGAACTTTGATTCTTTCCTGTGAAACAGGGAGGTGGCATTGCCCTGGCACGGGACAAGAAACAGGCACTATAGATTTCTGAGCAGGTCCTGAAAGAAAATCCTGCTCTGGCTCTGCTGTTGTCAAGGACAAGGAGAGGTCATAGTGACTTGTGCAAGAGATTTTTGTTTGGGAAAATTAGTGTTTTCTTACTGCTGAAGGACACTCACAGAACACCTCCCCCACTCTCCTCGGGCTGCACTATGATTTAAAAATGCTCATTAGGCTTTGGCCTTGATTAACTGCATCTGGGCTGAGCTTCTCCTGAGCTTATCAGAAACACTGTATCTTACCAGGAACTGCCTAACAAGCTTTTGGTTTTTAACAAACAGCTTTGGAAACTTATTTTTCTTGCCCAAATAATAACCTGAATTTAGGTCTAAGCCATTGGCCAAGTCCAAGCCTAAGTTTGGCAAGGCAAACCTCTCTGAACATCAGAAGGGCCTTATTTTATTCCATTTCATCCTTATCTTTTCCCATGTTTACCCTTTTTCCTTCCCCAGCCTCAGTGTAGATCATTTGTGGTTGATTTTAGTTTTAGAATGATTGACTTTACATTTTAGCATGATTTTTCTCTGTGCTTTAACCATCTAGTAAGCAGTAGAGTAAGCCTTGCCAATGCATTTTGTCATGCTTTCACTTTAATATTAAACCTGTTCTTGCCAATTTCTTTAAGCCACCTAAAACACTCATCTGTGACAAAAAAAAATTGCATTTTCTTGTTACTCAAGGCTACTAATGTCCCAGAATTCCTAGTCTTGATTATGTGTCTTCCCTAGCAGTGTCTGCCTCTATAACAACTGTTGTGCCTAGCACACAGAACGCACAGGTGTTTGGAGCTGGAATTTCACTAGGTGTGCTCATGGCACCAGTTACCATGGATATACATTGATGCTCCCTCCCTCAATGTAAAGTGTCTCTCTGGTGTCTTACTACTCACAGACCTGCTGCAAGCACCTTGTTTTTATGACCCTTCACCTCAAGGACTCATATTAACAGCTGTTGCAAAGCAGGATATTTGGAAGCAGCTTCTATGCTTATACACAGCACGGAATACTGAATGCCAAGGAGTCAAAAATCCCCTTGAGCCCAAGAGAACCACCTCTTTAAAATTCCTACTTCATCTTCTAGTGTCTTGCAAAAACAACAACAACAACAAAATCCCCTTAGCCTCTCCACAGCTATTCCTCGTAGTTGCCAGGAGGTGGAAACATAGCTACACCAACCTAGGGGAGAAGCATCGTGTTGATGTGCAGTTGTGCAACACGCTGCCTGCTGAAGAATGGTGGTAAAAATATCTGCAGTTTTAATATGAGCAGTTTTTGGCTCATTGGAGCCCAAAACATAGCATCACACAATGCTCTCCCTGAGTCTCTCCACATCCCCTTCCCCCACCTAGCAAGACATCCCTACTGCTTGCTATGGGTGCCTTTAAAGCAGCTGGCTCTGCCAGATATGACTTATACATTTATTTCAACAGTAATCCAAAATCAGGCTGCCTGTGATTGAAAGGCTCCCACAGTAGCAGCCATTGCAGCCCTGCAGGACTGATAAACAATCAGAAAAGTGGCAAGGAGATAAATTTTCACTTGGTCTATGTGTCTGCTTTGACAGTCAGAAACATTACACGCATGTGCAAGTATGAAAAGCACGGCAGAGATCAGCAGTGCTCATCAGACAAGCCTTAGTCACCACAGAAACACACACAGGTGCAACCACGTTCCCCTTGTCCTTTGGTAACAAATTTTAAGGCCTGAGAGAGAAGTCCTTTCACAAAAGGCAAATCTGCATCGGTACTTGGAAAGGGGGAGAGGGACACAGCAGTGTTAAAAGGCTGTAGACAAAAATAGGCTTTCAAAATACCACAGAGTGGGGTAAAACATCATAACTTCTTTTGGTTTCTGTTTATACAAGAGTGAATTTTGACACTAACTTCATTTCTGCTTCCTGTACATTCCCCACCTTGAGTTCATCCCACTGAGAGAGTGTTCCCAGAGCAAGCTGAAGAGCACAGAAATGAGAAATGAGCCAGAAGATGTATACATCTTCTTACCTTTGTCATACACAATTATCCAGAATATCATGACCACAGCCCACATCTTTTCCAGCCCAGAATCCACCCTCAGAGCTTTGTTCTGTTCCTGGTAAACCCCTGCAGTCTCTGTGGAATTGGCAATGCCACACCTGATATAACAATGATGAACATACAAATAAAATTCTGCAGAACTGCACCTTTACTTACCTAAAAATTGGTGTCAAAAAGGTGAGTGAAGCTGTAATTCTCATTTTCTTTTCAGCCAAAGTATTTTGGAGAAAACTTTAAGAAGGAGAAAGGCGAATATAATAAATCCCTATGTTTTAACAAAGCTGGGAGACAGCTTGAAAGAAAGATGAGCTGGTTTCTCAGCACAACACAGATCAGAATCAACCCACAAAGATCTAGGAGCTCACCACCTGGTCTACTTAGGCCAAACAAGTATTCCCTTCTGCTGGGAGTATGGAGCTGGAGTCACTGGGCACAAGTAGAGGACAGCACACCCTGTGAGTAGTTAAGACCCTCAGAGAAACAATTGCACAGGAGCACTGATACTGTATGTTTGAGCTTCCTCAGCCTTTCAGCACAATATTTTTTCTCTTCTAACCAATGAAGCAGGAGAATTAAAAAGGCACCTCAATAAAAGCAAAATAACTCCCAGCAGTGGCTGCCATACCTCAAGTCCCTCTCCTTCTAAGCATCAACCCTCCCTGAGCTCTAGCTATATAAAAATGAGTTCCGGAGGTGATAAGGCTGGGCTGTTTGCATACACAAAGCTTTCAATTTAAGAAAATTCCTAGATCTCCATTTTAGATAAAACAACTTTGCTGCCAGTGAATGGAGCTGTGGCTATGAACCCAGAGCAGATGCTAACTGAGCTGGGCTAGACCTGCACCTAACCCGAGACTAACACACATTTTCCCACACCGCTTTCTTCACCCAAATTCTTTCAGCTCTGCTAACGGTGCTCAGAGTAGAAATCCCATGGGAAGCTATTTCCATTAGCTCAGAGAAATCCACAGCCAATCTAAAACAAATCCCTGACATTTTTCACGTGTCAGCCTTGCATTTAGTATGCACAGATGAAGAGACGGAGGAGTATGAAAAGTATTGCATATGTCACAGTGTGGCAGCAATCAATTCCAGTTTCACACCCTAGGAGGAGAGGAAGCATCTTCATGAACATGGTTTTTATCATGCAAAAAATTCTGCTGAGAAACCATCATGTCACCTCCCAATTCCCTTTGCAAGCAAGCCCCTGGACACACAGAGCTTACCTGTTACACACACCATATTGAAGTGTGAGGAAAATATTCTTTATTTTGGCTTTGCACTGATAGCAGACACTGTCTGACTGGTTGGCTTCCTATATATTCAGAAGTTTTCAATGTAAACGTGACTTTTGCCATGGAGTCTGCATTTTGTGAGAGTTGCAAGCTTTCCATCTCCTTTCCAAACCCAGTCTCGTTTTCTTTATTGGCTCTTTCATGCTGCTGAGCCTCAATTTGTGATGACTGATTCTGTTGGTGCCTGATAAGGCAGTTTCAATTCAGGTTCTTTCCTTCTTCCAGGTATTTCATGGCAGATGCATAAATGATTTCCAGCATGCTGTGTTCTGTGGTGGGAGAGTGCAGACTTAAACTGAGCTGAGCTTTGTGCCAGGCCAATCCCCCTCCCTCCCCATTCTTCTCCACTTCTTTATGCACTGTAAAAGTGCTTCAGATGTGCACAGAGCACCCAGGACAACAGGCAACACAATGAAAACAATACCTTTTCCTTCACATGAGAGGACAGAAAATGTATTTCCTAACATAGATCTTGCAGCAAAGGCCTGATGCCAACAGAATATTCTCTATAAACTCTGCTGGTTTTATAAAAATGGAAGATGAGGAAAGCATCCTCTTTTCAAAAAATAAGCAAGTGAAAGCATCGGGGGAAAGGGATATTTTGTTTGGTTTTATTTCTTCAGTTTGAAGGTTTTTCCTTTTATCAAATATTGAGCTGTTCCATTGAAAGATAATCTAAAAATACTGGTTGGCTCAAAATAGTTCTCTTTTGGGATCAGATTTCGCCTCCCATCTCTCTGGGCAAAACTGAGTATAGAGAAAACAAAAGACTGAAATACATCATGCCTCAACAGAAGCTTATTGCAATAGATGTTTCTTTCTTTCCCAGAGCCCAGGCAGCAGCTCCTGGCCACACCAACTAACTCCTAAACTGGACTGAAAAAATGCCAAAAGCAAGCAAAATTCCTCTGTAATTGTTTCTCCTCCTCAAGAGGGCACCTGTATCAAATTACTTGGTTGGCACAGGTAAGAGCCTGACATTATGAATCTATAGAAGAACATGCTACTGGGCATCTCTTTTTCAATGATGAAAAAATATCAGTTCTTATTACTGTAATTTGTACTTTAAAGTAGGCGAATTCTGATGTGAGCATCAGGAAAAAAAAAGAGAAATTCTGAAAGAAAAAAGAATAATGCTTACAGCAACATCCTCCTGTTTCAGGCTAGCATTAAGAGGCGGGAGAATTTCTTTCTTTACTTTAAAATACATATTTTTCTTTTTCCTAGAGAAACACAGCTGTCTTCTAGAAACATCTTTAGGTGCCAAACTAGCAAGTGGAATTTGGTACACTGCTGGAAAGGAGAAAACAAGAGTGGTTTGCTTGGCCTCCATTTTCTAAATGGGTAGGTGGCTTGAGAGGTTCTGTGATTCAATAGGAAACTAAAAATCAAAATAAAGTGTTTGCTTGCTTGGGGATTGATTTTTTTTATTTCCCTTCTCACCTTAGCCATGGAAGGCTTTCTGGTTGTTCCACATTGCCAGGTCGTGGTAATCTGTGTGCTTGTGTCCTGTGTGCCTGTGTGAGTTAAATCAGTTATTTTGGGTATGCCCTAATCTTCTGGTTGGCAGGAGAGTGCAGTAAATGGGATTGAAAATTACAAACAAGCATTTATCTGCACTTTTCCACACTGAATACAAGCTCCTGTGTAGGCTGGACTTGCAAGAAGTTTAATGTCTGGTTGGTTTCTGTGTTATTTTAATTATTATATGTATTTTTCACTTATCTTTCAGCTCTCTGTTGGTGTTCTAAAAGGGTCGACATTGTACTCCCTGATGTCAAATTTTCAGTTATGGGTCAGCTACCCAGGACCAGGAGATTTTGTTGGCTTTTACTAAGGCCAGCTTGGCTTAAACTTTCCTGATGGCCCAGTGACTTTCAGACTCTTAAAAGACATCTCAGTTTCAGACTGCAGGAAACAAATACAATACAGGAAACAAAAGTTCAGTTGCTGTTTGAACAGCTCCAGGGGTGCACAGAGCCCAGTGGTTCATGGAAGGGGAATAATGGGACCTGCCAGCTCACACCCTCTCCAAGTCCTTGAGGCAATCAAAACCCTTACGACTAACAAAAATTACTAGTTCAGTGTCCCAGAAATGCTTACTGAAAAATGTAAACTCTCTGTGCAGGAAAGCACTCACTTCCAGAGCTGCTTCCAAATTTCCTTTAGAAGACATGAAAGGTGCAGGCTTGAGACCTTAGACACAAGCAGCAGCCATTCACGGAGCATGCACAACTCTTGAGAACAAAGCAAGATGTTTTTTTTCTCTTCTCCTTCCACTTTCTCACATCTCATGCCAATCCCAAAGCAATCCCTTCTCCTGCAGAGCCAGCAGTGGACTTTTGAAGTCCATTCTGCACAGGGTCTGTCAATGCAGTGTAATCCCAGTTATTCAGCCTCCTCAGAGAAGCTTCTGGATTCATATTCACCAGCAAACAGAAACAGCACTGGACATCTCTCCGAGGTTTTTTGCCCAGGAACAGGATAGTGAACAACCTCTTTATATGAGAAAAGCCTCGGGAGGCTTGAAGGCAGTGCTGTGAGCAGCACACACATTCTCAACAGCAGAGGAGATGAGTAACACAGGAAGACAATGTGCTTAGGGCTTAAAAGAGTGGGGGAAATCTCCTATTTCAACCAAAAAAAAAAAGTATCAAAATAGCAAAGTTTCTTCTGAGTAAATCCAAATATGTGCCATTTGTTTTTAGACAAGCAAGACCTCAGACAGCCCATCTTTGGTAAATCCATCAGATTCAATACTACAGTTAACAATTTCATTACAGGATTACAAGGCAATCAGGACTAGGAAAAACATAGATTAGAAGATCAGTGTGTTCTCCACTGTCTTCCTGTATCCTAGATATGTCCTGCTTTAGGAACCTACCTCCTCTTGAAAGAGGAGGGAAAAAAAATAAAAGATGGTTTGAGATCTTGTGTGTGTTTATATTAAATCAAAAGATTAAACAGTGATAAAATTTAGCTATTGAAACCCTGATATTTTTATCCTACTTTGCTTTTTAAAAAATGCATCATCATGGGAAAAGTACATATCCAAACACCTCAATGATGACAAAAGTCACCTTTTTACTCTCCTGCTCTACCTCAGTTTCAGACTTAGTTCTCTGGGTTTGCTTCTCTAGAGTAACACTTCATTATTATGTATCTTATACATTGGCTTCTAAAAATTACAAATGGGCTATCAGTTTTACTTTCTTATATCAAGACAGGAAAATAAAATTTAAAAACTAACATCAAAAACTCAGGAGTTCTATACTGAATTAAAACAGGTTACCAATTAGTGAAAAGATGCACCTTTTTTTAAATCAATATCACAAAATAAATTATGTCAGTCAAATAACAAGTATGCAAACCTTGAGAAATCAACACTGCACTGTTAGCTAAATTAACTAAATATATAACCTCACAGTATTACAGTGAAACAACAGAGTAACACTGTCAAGTGATCAAGCCCTCAAACTAAAATAACAGATTATTGCCACTCACTAAAGTAACCCTAGGAGAGTTTAAGACAATGACAACATCCTTCAGTTTCAATTACCTTACTTAATATAAATGCACTTAAGAGTGTGCACTAGGTACTTTTTCCTTTTCTTACAGGAGGGTTCATATTCTATCATTCTCTTTTTCACAGTGAGCTTTAAAAAAAATGTCTAATAGTTAAGTCATGCAACAGCTTAAAATGCAACCATTATTATGAGAAAACCTGACTCAGTGAGAAGTCGTGGTTTAGGTTTAGGAAATCATTAAAGAACTCTGCTGGTAATCTCTCATGTACACAGAGACCTTTAAATTCTTTTGCTGGATGACCTGCCAAGGAATCAACTTCAATTGTGTCTGTGGATAACAGGATTTTTTGGTTTTCCTTCTCTGGTCTTTACTTCATGAAAGAGTATGTCCCACTCACTGCAGCTCTCAATCCAGTTCAGCATTTCAGGATCATTTAGGATCATTTTTTTTAGGACCAAATATAGTCATGTCAGAATGATCAGGGTGATTTTCAAGGCAGGCAGTAAGCTAAGATGTAGGAGTATTTTCTAGAAAGTTTGTGTCAATTTCCAGTTAAATCAGGAGCACAAGCTGTGCTGTAACCAAAATCAGTTTTACAATCAAACCAACCTTATTTCCAGGTATGCATTTTATTGACATTTATCTTGTCCTTAGTACTTAGGCATGGTTTCATGGTAGGATCTGTTGCTTATTTGGAGGGAATTTTAAAAGTATAAATATAAGCTCATTCAAATTCTACTGGCTTTTACACTATATTAAAATAATTCAATTTTATACTATTCTTTTATTTATTAATCTTGGGTTCAAATAGGGTCTAGATTTGTATCCCTCCCAAAGCTTATAATAATGGTTTTCAATAGTTACACAGGAAAAGGGCTGCATTCTGCATTTCTGCAGTGCCAAACATAGCAGTAGCCATTTCCTTTTTGTGGCAACAGATAACAAGCCTTTCAAAGCCACAGAGTGACAAGAACTAATAAAGACCAGGCATTATCCACCCTCACGTTTCTATTAAAAGTTCTATAAGCATCACAAAAGCCTCATCAGAGCAGAACACAATAGTTCTCCCAACACAAAAGCCAATATACAGCGACCAAGAAGATGGAAACCTACAGAAAGTTTGTGTTTCTCTTTGCCTTCAAGGCTACATTCAGATATTTTCCATTATGTTCTCAGATAGAAAGGTAAATGAATGCTAGTCCAATTTAAATCCTTCTTGCTGCAAGAGTGAATGCACCCAATGAGAAATCTGATGCAGAAGTTAGGTCCTAATTAGCTGAGGCTGAAGCACCCAAGCACTCCAAATATCAGCTCAGCCTGATCTTAGGGTAATGAAATTTCAGAATTGAGTCTTCACTGGCAAAGTGAAATTAAACACTGACTACTACAGAGAGATTGATGCAGAAATTAGGGGCGTTTCCTTGAAGGATTACAGACTCTGGGAGGTGGGAGTGGGACAGGTGGGACACAGGGAACAGGAAGAAGAATGGAAGATGGGAAGAGAAAGAGAAATCGATGCCTTAGACCTGGATACCTCCTGTCTCACTGAACTGCATTTCTGGAGGAAGAGTATATGCTTTCTCTGGTAAATGTATAAGCACCTTTTCATTGTACTCCTTGAGGAAAACAGTGAATTAGACATATTGGTTATTCTTTATACATTTCAAAAGCTTAAAAGAAAAGGAACACAGCCTACTGTCAAATTCAGAAATCTATTTCCAAAGGGCAAGAAATGCACATGCAACAGAGAGGTAAGTAGCTTGCACTTTTCTTTCATAGGTCAAGGGGCAAAAAAACCCCATTTTATAAGGGTATATACTGTAGTAAGAAGAAAGATCCATGAGCTGGATGGGAAAAGCCAGACCTGTAAATTTATGACATTATTTTTTATGTCTCAGCATCCTGCAAAGGATGTCCAAAGACTACCAAATGATAGAGCAATTGAAAGGCAAAACTGAATAAATAGGCATCCAGAAAATATCCAGTGGGATGAGCTGGAATGAAAAGTCTTCTCAAGATACCAGGGCCTGAGGGAAGAGGAGAATTCCAATGGCATTTCCAAGCAGCATTAAACACACCAACATCAGCTCCAGTTACCCAAGCAGTGCTGCAGACTGATTGTTGTGCATGCATATGAACATATCCATGTGTGTACTGCTATTTACTAGAACAAACACAGCAGCTCCACCAAAAAAAGTCTACTTAGCTTGCATAAGTCCTCATTTTTAAGACCTTTGAATTTTTTCTGCAACAGAAATTTCCAGGTTATTAACACTGATTTCACCCTGACGCACAGCAAAAGAAGACCTCAGAGTTACCTCAGTTATAAATTCTGCACCTAAAAGCCCTAATTCACGATCTATACAGAACATTCTAAAGAAGAAATCATTCAGAGTTTAAATTCTCCAGTGAAAAGAGCATTAGGGAAGACAATTCAATATTTAAAGCACAATGAGCAAAGCCTGGGGAAAGAGGACTGCCACTGTAGTTCCTTACTGACAGGTCAGAAAACCTCTCTTTGCTACAAACAGCTGCAGCAAATTATTTTTTTTTTACCTCTCCTACTTTTTAGGAAGTCAGAAGTCCAAAATGTTCAAAGGAGGGGTATTCTCCCCTTCCTCTAGGATCCTGCAAACCAGTAGGATTGCAACATTTGCTTCCCCTCTTTCTCTGAGTCTCTTTACCATGTCAGAAGCATGTGGTCACCAGAAAAGAAAGAATTAATTACCACTTGGCATTGCACAGGATGACTGATGAATATTCATTTGGTACCTCAAATGGACTTTGCCTCATGATTAAGGAGGACTTCAGTGAACCAAATATTTCTATTACCAAATCACATGGTGCTTTATAACACTTGCCAAACTGAAGTGGAAAATCCATCCCTGGCAAAAGAAGGAGCAAAGGGAAAGGGCTGCAGTGATTTTGAACAGCTTAAATACAGGAACAAATAAAGTATGCTTCCAAATATTTGACAATGAATTTTCATTAGCTGCTTTGTTATGAATCCAAGAAAAGGTTGGCACTACAAGGAGAGAAGCGAGCCTGTGGGCAGCAAGTGTACAGTAAGCAATAGGTGAACAAACACTATTTAGAAATCCTCATCACATCCATTTTTAAGGGAGGTGCATGCTCCTAGGCAAGAAAGTGAATCGCCACCATAAAGAAGGAACATTTTTACACCAAAATAGCCACATAAACCTTTTGTGAGCAGAACAATGCTGGCACTGTTACAGATCATTTGAGCACAACTTTATTTTCAGAACCAAACATATGAAGTATATTCACTCAGTGTTAAGGCTAGACTCCCTGTAAAAGTGTGTTTATAACAAAATGCACCTTTTAGTCAACAGAACTTTGTAAATTTACACTCGTATTAAAGACATTAAAGATACACTTTACTGAATTTACTGAAGTCAGTAAACTGACTGTGAATTTACTCAAGTCAGAGATGCCAGCAAGTACCAAAATGAAGAACAAATTCCATTCCCTCCATTCACCCAACACACTGAGGAAACGATGTGAACACTTACAACTACTAGAAAACACTTATTTCTGACCATTTTTGCTAACACAGGTGAGTTTCACAGAAATGTTTCTAACAAAACATCATGAAAGCTTTGGCAAAAAGAATTACAGAAAATATTTTGTAAATGTTATTCCACGGGATAACGCCATGACACTAGAAACAAAGGTTCATTAATTACCACAACCAGGCTACAGTCAGAAAGGGACATAATTTGGAGAAAGCAGACACTAAGTCTAGTCCCTGTGCTAATAGAACCAAACCACCTAAGCCACTGTTGCCAACTCCTGCAATATAGGAATATTGTAAATTATGAGGGTTTTTCAGATTTTACCATTTTTCACAGTGTTAAGAAGTAAGACATCTTCTTTTTTTTTTTAGTTATGTTCCTCATTTTTGTAGCTGTATGAATGAGAACGCTGTTGCAAAAGGCTCAAGAGCCAGAAAAGGAGACATGACAAGCTGCCTTTACTCTGATCAATTCTCAGATAATATTCATTCTATTTTCTACTGGTGGGAGGATAGGAGAAGTTTTGAATTTCTGTACCTCACTAACATCTTACACTCGTGTAGCACCTTTTTCTTGGAAAAATCCTGTTGGGATTCAAAATTACCTCACTTGGCACTACAGTGAAAAAACAAATCTTGATTCAGGTGCTGGTTCCAAGCAGAGGACAGGGCAGGTTTGACTTGTCTGCTTCTTAGAACATCAGGGCTCACTTACTTCACTTTGTAGGTTTGAAGTTGCACCAAAAGGAGCAACTCCAAGCCACAACAGCTTGCAAATCCACTTAGAATAAGTGGATTCCAGTCAGGCTTTTACAGCAGCAGTGACTGTCATGTTTCAGCACATTTGGGTTATGATCATTCCTATTACCTTCCCTTTGAATTAAACAATTGGAGCAGACAGCCAGGGAAAACACAGGTATTAATTCTAATAATCCAATTCCACAGCAAGTCAATGAGAGAAATAAGTAATTTTAAAGCTTTTTAGAATTGAATTAGGTTTTTAATGACAAGTTTACACGGGCGGTTTAGTAATTACCTTGGTATTCTAAGATCTCAAATTTAGAGGCTTCCACCTGCATTAGAAACACCTTGAGGTCAGTCCAGCTGCTTAAGTATATCCTGCACACGCTCATGGATTAGATATGCCTTTGTGACAAAACTGACCCAACCAACAGCCAAACACCCACCCTAACTCCCTCTCACTCCTTTCCTGCTGAATGGGGACAACATAAAAGAAAGGCTAGACTTATGCATTGAGATAAGGATAGCTTGATGAGGAAATGAAAGAGGAAAGAGGCAAGAGGAAGCTGCACATGCAACTAAAGAAAAATGGGAATTCATTCCCTGGCTCCCATCAGCAGGCAGATCTCAAGCTAATTTAGTCAAAAGCGACACCTCAACATGCACAACAGCTGCTTGGGAAAACCATAACTACAAACAACTGTCCTTCCTCCTGCTTTTGCCAAGCCTTCAATGCTGAATATGACATCAAATGGTGTGGAATATGGAATATCCCTTTGGTCAGTCAGCTGTCACTACTCTGTCCCCTCCCTGTAGTCTGGGAGGAGTGAAAGGGAGAAAATCCATGAGAGAAAGCAAACATTGTTCCACAGCAGCCAAAAATGTGGTGTAGCATCAATGCTCTTAGGCACAGACACAGAGCACAGCACCACTGTGGTGCCAGGGAGAAAGCTCACTCCATCCCAGCTAGACACAGTATAATTACAATCTCAACCCCTTATTCCACACCATTCATAGCATGTGTGATCTGAGATATCCAAGTATCCTTTGTCCCACCCATACAATGCTACACTTCTATACCTTACTCAAACCTTTCAATTCCATCTATTTATGTTTTGTCAAATTGTTTCTTATCAACACTTACAACTTGCACTACATACCTGCACCATCTTTACATCCAACAGTCAGGTTTGTACATCCTCTATAACCACTATATACCTTGTCCCTTGACATAAATACAGATAATATTCCCCCATTCCATGACCTCCCTCTCCTGAATTTCCATAAGAACAGTTGATTACTTTGGTCCTTTCTGTCAAAGGGATCACTCAGGACAGCACCAAGTTGGATTGTTAAGCAGCAAGACCACTTGGGGTAGGTCAGCACTGCACTCACATGGTTCCTGGTGAGGCTCATTCTCTGTTGGTTCAGATGATTCCTTCTGTACCCCTTCCTATGACATACAAGTCAAATATTGGATTCTTTTCCACCAGGGATAAATCTCTTTGAGGCACACAGCAGATTTCCACTTTCTCCTGTGCCAAGTGCATCTGAGTCCTTGAGCAAAGACCATCTTACTAATGCACCTTCCTTTTCCCAAGGCAGAGCAATCCACACTGCCTTTCCCAGTGCACCTACAGTGTAGTCAGTTTGCCATGCCTCACCTTATTGATATCACAGACACATCCCTCCATCTGCTCCAGGGAGAATTTACCTACATGGATCCCTTGATTGCAGTGCATGTTTCACATGTGTTATGGCCTCAACAGTCAGGGCCCACTCTTCAATCACAAACCCATTTTTTTCAATGCATCTCTCCCAGTTATGGTCCTTATCTTGAATTCTTCAAGCTTCTTCATCCTATTTTCTCCCCATGTCCTGTAGAGGAAGGGGTGAAAGTGGCTGAGGTGAAGGTTAATCTGCCACAGTCCTTTTTTGTTTATCATCCAACAATGGGTGTACAGATTTTAACCAGTAACTTCCTAACCTGCAAGCAAATGCTGCTGGCCCAGGTCAATCCAGCACAACCCAAATCTGCTCTCTAGAAGACATTTGTCAGAGCAGCAGAAGGCTCTTGCCCAGAGCAAAGGTCAGGCTTGCCTCAGATGACCTTCTTGAGTGAGTTTTTGAGTATAATATCAGTAGGACAAAATGCAAAACTGATGAGAAATGTATGTGATTAGCACTTCTGCCTACAAGGACAAGACAGCCTATAAAGATACCACACATTCAAGTGAAACTTGGTTAAATAAATCATCTTTTAAATCAACCTTTGCCCAATCAAAGTCCAGTCTTACACATACAGTCACAGGAGGAACAGCAAAAGAGAACTCCAGTGAAGGTTGCTCCATATAGATACACAGGTAAGAAATTCCTTTTATCTTAATCTCTTTTCCCTTTGAAAACTCGATTTTGCAATACAAAAATTTTTCACCAATCAAAAGGTGTGGTATGCAGGGCATTGTAACCTTCTCTCCACTTCTAAACATGAAGAAATTATTTTCCCCATAGAAGCCTACTCTTTCCCTGTGTAGTACTGATTTTGCATGTTAATTTCTGGGATTATCACAGATTCCCAGTGTTTGTCAAGAAAAGCTGCTTTGAATTGTACTTGCAATTGAAACAGTCTGATTTGTTCTAAACCATGTTCAAATAACAGGGAAGTTCACCCCTTTATTAGTTAGTATCAGTGCAATACACAGAGACTCAAAAATGCTCAAGGTACCCGACCATAGACTACAAGTGAATCATGATCTGCAGGCTGCATATCCCTGCAAGCTGAAATTCCTGTATTCCCCAACTCCAGTGACATCTGTGCCAAACTCACACCACACATCCATGCTGTTCTGTGTGCTGCCCAAGTAACATTAACAGTACAGCTTCAGCTCCCACAGCAAAAAGCCTGCAGCACGGGTAGCCACAGCAGTGGCTCTGCTCTAAGTTGCTCTCACAGAAGAATTTGACTGCCAGCAGATCTAAAGAACTGACTTCTGTCAGTATAGAGACAGAAAAAAAAAGCCTTTCTGGTAAAATAATAGCCAAGGTTGCTAATTACCTGGATTTTTCAACTCGAGGAACTTGTCTTCATCTGCCTCATTTCCCCATCTTCATGGATCTTTGGCAGGATAGCACCTTGGGAGGTGTTCCCTGGACCCACCTGTTACTTACCTTCCATATGTGGTGTTCCTGCATGACAAGCTTCACCCAAACCAGAGTTTCTTTACATCACAGAGCAGTTTAGGTAGGAAGGGACTTTTAGAGGTTGCCTGGTGCAATGTGCCATAAAAAAAGCAGGGCCAGCTCAGACCAGGTTGCTCAGGGGCCAATCTAGGTATCTCCAAGGACAGAGATTTCAGAGCCTCTCTGGGCACTGCCAGTTGTAGACTGCCCCCAAGAGGAAAAGCTGGTTGGAATTTCCGCGGCTGTGCTGCAGCCTGTGTCTGTTGCCTCTCACCCTCCCACTGTTAAATTTTCCAAGAAGAGTCCTGGTTGTGTTCTCCACACAATTCAGTGGGAAGATATCAATAAGAACTTCCCTTTACTTTCTCTTCCCAACACTGAACAAATCCAGCTCTCTCAGCCTCCTTAAATATGTGCTTCAGAACCAAAATGTCCGCTGTGAACTAGCTCCAACATGTCAATTGCTTGGGGAGATCAAAACTGGGGACAGTACTCACAGGTGGCCTCCCAAGGGTTAAATGGAAGGGAACAATCCCTTCACTCCAGTTGTAATCCCTTTTTCCAAAATTTCGTTTCCTCTGTAAGACTTAATCCTGGTATTACACTCTCTCCTCAATCCTTACTATGTTTTCACAGGCAGACTTCTTACTTCAGGTCTGCATTTTGCTTAACATAATTTGAGATACAGAGACAGAAGAAGCAAGGAGGGTCAGGGAAAAGGGTTTGGTTTCTTCACCCTAGCCTTGTTAACTAAGTTCAGTGTTACACAGCTGGATTTCTTGGGGCCAAAGGAAAAAAAAAAAAAACAAACCAACAAACCACTCCATACCAAAAGAAAAAAAACCCAAGAATTCTGAAGCAAACCCTCCTGACATGTAATTAGAGAGAATATTCCCTAGGTAGGTTCACTGTTCTTACTCACAGGTATTTTTTCCGTCCTGTCTGGCAGAGATGACTTCTGCTCTGCAGCCCCGAGAATGCACAGTGACCAAGAAGCCCCAGAAGAAATATGGCTTCTTCCTGCGCATTGAGCAGGACACGGCAGGGCACGTCATCCGCAACGTGGGACACGACAGCCCGGCCGAAAAGGCTGGCCTGAAGGATGGTGACAGAGTCCTCAGGGTTAATGGTGTCTTTGTGGACAAGGAGGAGCATGCACAGGTACAGATCTCTTCAGTCTGGGATCCACACCGTGCCCCCATTACCCAGGCCCACAGCTGCTGCGTGAAGATTTTTCTTCCAGTTTTTATGGCTAGAAAATCCAGGAGCATAGTCAACTTCTCTGAGTATCCCCCTATTCATTACCTACCATGGGGATGGAAAGTCTTTGGGGTGCCTCCCTAGTGCATGAGCAGGGGGATGAGACAGCAAAGACATTGGACAGTGCAGCTTTTCCTCTTTTAGCTCCATCACTCAAGCACCTGCTTCCATTTCCCCTTGTCCATCACAGGTGGTGGAGATTGTCAAAAACAGTGGGAATTCTGTTGTACTCCTTGTTCTGGATGATGCATCCTACGAAAAGGCACAAAAGGAGGGAGTGAACTTGGAAGAGCTGGGTCAAAAGGCATCCACAGGACAACAACAAGAACAGCAGTGCCCACCATCCATGGCCAACAGGGGAACTGCTGCAATTCCACAGCCCCGGCTGTGCTACCTAGTGAAGGAGGAGACAGGATACGGCTTCTCCCTGAAAAGCACGGAAGGTGAGAGCCTGGAGAGAAGAAACTGGATAGATATATATATATATATATATGGGGAGACACAAAATGTTCTGGCTTACAGAAAGAAGGTAAAAAGTAGCAGAATGGGTTCAGATCCATCTCCAGCACATTTCTGCTCAGCATATGCAGGCACAAGGTTTTCTGAGGACCATGCTTCTTATGGGGTGGAAAACAGATGAAAAAAAAAGAGGGGAAAAAAATAAGCTATTTTCCACTTGTTATTTAACAAACCCTAGATGTACGCTCAATGTGCTATGTTGAATCATGTTCCATTCCCCAAAATCACCTCAGGAATCAGCACATGAGGTTCTAGACAGCTGTAAGAAATGCTCTCTGATTTGTAAGTAATTCGTTTAGAAAGAAAAGGATTTTAAACCTTTTCCATATACGCCTTTTTTCCAAGGGCAGTCAACAGAGGAGGGAGGTCTTCTGGAAAGCACCACCTCTAAAGAGCCCTCTGAAAGGTACTTTGGAATGCAGTATAATTGAAGGACCAAGCATAGAAGGCTTCCAAACACAGGAAATTATGAAATGTATAAAACAACAGTAAAAGCAGCTTCTCTCTCCAAAATGATGCAGAGAGAGGAGGGTGGGAGGAAGCAGAAATCAAATCCCTTTCAGCTATGTTAATCAGCTGCTTTGCACTCCTGGTAGGGAAATAAACACCAGTTTGAGCTGCAGATTGCCAACAAATATCTCCCTCCACCCCTGAAGTGGTTTTTCCAGGCCACAGTGAGAGACAGAGGAGTGTCTGTGTGGAAGGTTTGTGGTGCTCCTGCAATCTGTGTGCAAGCAGAGGCCAAGATTCTCTGAGGACATCAGTGCTGAGATTCCTTAACCACTATATTCAGGCCTATTGCAGTGACTTACCCCGTGTAATGAGTTTTCATTTATTTTAGGACAGAAGGGGTTGTTCATAGTAGAGCTTTCATCACAAGGAGCAGCTGCAAAGGCTGGTGTCCAAAATAACGATCGCCTGATTGAAATCAATGGGAAAAATGTGGAAAATGACACACACGAGGAAGTGGTGGAAAAGGTATTGATTTATCTTCTATTCTGGCCTGCTTTCACAGCAGCCTATTAGGGTTACTGAGGAGGCCAGGCTGGCTGACAAAAGCACTTCACAGTAAATCTTGGGAGCTGCTGTTCATGTACCATCAATGCATCAGTGTAGCTCCCTGCTCTGGCTCTGTTGTCAAGCAGCCTGTTGAACTGCCTCTCAATGAACACTGCCATCAAGACAGGCCAAAGAGTTTTAAATAACACAAGTATACTGCTGCCAGGAGCCCTATTGAGTAAATTCATTTCCTAGAAGCCCTGGAAGTGCTCCTAATGGCAGGAGGGCAAGTCATCAATATGGTTTCCAGGTAGGAAGAGGGAAGCCTCTGATGACACAGTCAGGATGAAGCAGGGAAGATTTCATGATTTTAAACAGTAGTCCCTTCCTCTGTGAAGAAGTCCAAAACTCATTAAAATTACTGTGCAAGTAATTTCACTAATTGGCTGCAAAGAACATGGCTAATGAGGCTTCCAGCTTTCTGCTGTTGGCGCTACTAAAACACAGCTGGAGCTGAAGAGTTTTCATCAAGCCATGAGACTCCAGCATTCCACCAGCATTCAGTGCACATGGCTAACTATAGAATCATGCAACACCAGTAGAAGACTGACACTGTTTGAGAAAAAAGAGCACCCATTAGAGTACAAAAGACTAAGAGAAAGAAAGAATTGGAGAGGTTGAACAGACAGAAAAAAAAAACCCTCACCTCAGAATCAGTAATACAGGGAGACAGAAGAGGACCACGAGTGACAGAAACTTGGCTCCTGTCACTGTAATCTAAAATAGAGGTGTAGATGGCACAATAAATCTGTATTGTAGAGTTCCACACCTAGAACAGACAAATACTACCTTCTCAGGGTCCCTGGATTCTACAGCACTGTATGCCACCTCCACACCCCCATGGCTCTCCACAGGTAATATCCTAGGTCAGGAACACCGTATGAAATATGGAAAATTTCCCCATATATTACATGCCCCTGATTTTGTCCTGGTCCAGATTTCTGACTGGAGGTGGGGGGGGCGGGTAAAAAGATAAATCAATTTACAGTAGCACGGCCTGGACTAACAGCACCCAGGCTCAGCTGTGTATCAGTGCACCAGTTACCAAATATCCACAATTCCCACATGTTGTTGAAGGGGTGACATCTCAGACTGTACATGTGCTGTCACAGGTAAAGAAGTCTGAAAATCATGTTATGTTTCTACTTTCAAATGAAGAAACAGACAGCTATTTCAGAAGCCAGAGGATGGCACTGAGCAAAGACAACGCCAGCCTAAGGTTGCTTCCCCTCAAACCACGATTTATTGAGATCCAGAAAGGAAAGAGCGGTTATGGATTTTATCTACGGATGGAACAAAACACTGGTGGTAAGATCCAAGTTAACACACAGACCATGACAGTTGTACCATTTCTTCATATATGACGTTTGCAGCCCTCATTTCCTTTGGCTTCTTACCAGCCATTTAGGGGAAATTTTCAGGGAAAACAGCATCAATGTGAAGTGCAATTCTGACAATTTACCTTTATTTAACATCTTTAAAACTCACCAAGCTCTGCCTTCACAGCAATCTTTCTCCCCTTCTCACCTTAGACCACATAATCAAAGATGTTGATTCTGGAAGCCCAGCAGCCATGGCAGGTCTAAAGGACAATGACATCTTAGTGGCTGTCAATGGTGAGCGAGTGGATGGGCTGGATCATGCAAGTGTAGTGGGAAAAATTAAGCAGTCTGAGGAAAGAACCTCCCTGTTGGTGGTGGATAAGGATACTGACAGCATGTACAAACTGGTAAGAAAATGCAAACTACTGCTAGGAATTGACAATTTATCACAGTGAAACAGCAAATCTGCTCTGACACTTTCAACTTGCAGGAAACGTCTACAAGACGCCTGCATTTCAGCTTGTACACTTGTACAGGAAGTCACTAAACACCCAAATCTTTGGCCTCCTCCTTTTATAGACACTAACAGAACAATTCTAAATTCAAACACAAGAAAAGGTGTGCTGTTACGACATCAAATTCAGAGCTACATGACTGTGTAACCATTTGTGAGTAACAAAGCTCCCCTCTCACAGAGATCAACACTCTAGTTTTCCACTCAGACAGAATAGGGAAGAATTCTTCACTGCAGCTAAAGTCTGAGTCATTAACAAAGTTTCAAACAAAATATATTGAGCATGAGAGCCTGAAACAGATTTCACAACAGAAGTTTTTGTTTTAATGTAGTTTTGTAACTTTTTTCAGGCTCAAATTTCCCCCTTCTCATACTACTACAAAGCACAGGATCCAACCCCAGCTAAAATGGAGGAAAGAGTGGAGTTGCATATTGAGCAGAAAGTGAACCATAAACCAAGGATCTGCAAGATGGTGAAAGGACCTAATGGATTTGGCTTCAGCTTAAACATGATCAAGAACAAAACTGGATTGTTCATTACTGAGGTACTAATGAAGAATGAGGAGCAAAGACAAGCTCAAGTAGTCTTCTGGGCAGCTTCCTCCCCTCCATCCTGCAAATAAATGCAAGAAAAGCCACAAAAGTCTCTTTTCCAATGTTCTCAGATCAGAGCTTCAATTGTTTAAGTAAGATGGACATTGCTGGCCCAAGATAAAATATGAGCACCAGAAAACACTCCTTTTTCTGCTAGGCATCTAGAGAGAAGGAAAACTCAGCTTTTGCATAATTTTTGCTTTTGTTCATGAATCTGGCACACCAAAATTAGTATTTTTGACAGAACTGGGTTTTACTTTAGAACAGCTTAATTACTAAGAGACACCTCTGCCCTGCTTCTACCCACCTTCTCTGAAATCCACAGCTGGCAAAAGCCAAACTCCTTCTGCACCCAAATTACTTCTGTAACCTCAGCTTTCTTGAGGGGTTCCACCCATTACTCAGGGGTCTGTGAATTGTACTAAACTTTGAAGTTATTGCAGAGACCTCCAAATAGTTAGCAAACTTGTTTTCCTACCTGCCTTCATGGTTCTACCGTGCCACATTCCTATAATGTAAATCTATCAAGATCAAGAAGCATCTTAAAATCTCAAACTGATGTGCTCCATGTTTATAATGTCTAGGCCCACTGCCCACCCCAGTTCCTTCCTGCCCCATGAACCTCCCCTTCCCCTTGCTTATTTCACCATAACAGAGCTAATCCTCAGCTCTTGGTGCATCTTTCTGAGTTTGATGCCAATATCCTGCTTCGAACTCCCCTCTGCAGGTACAAAGCCAGGGGCCAGCTGGCAGAGCAGGTGTGGAAAACAATGACTTCTTAGTGGAAGTGAACGGAGTGAATGTGACCAACGAATCCTATGACAAAGTGGTGGCAAGGATCCAAAGCAGTGGGGACAGACTGACACTGCTGGTGTGCAGCAAAGATGCTTTCAGGTACTTCCAAGGCCAAAACATTCCCATCACAGCTTCCATGGCAGACTCTGACACTTTGGAGCCTCCTGCTTGCATAGAAAACCATCCATCAGAGCCAGAGAGGAACTCACCTGAGCCAAGGGAAAGGGTGAGTAATCCTGCATTAGGCAGATGCTGAGGAATCACACAGGGAAGAGGAAAATAACTTTGTTTTCAGGTAGTAAGTTTTCCAGAGCTAGGATTGTTGACTTGAGCCTGGATTTTTCCAAGTTATTAAAAGGAAAGCTGTTAATTATCACAACTCTTCTTTTCCCCATACATAATACAGGTATCTTTAATGCAAGACTGAATCACACAAAGAACGCACATACAAGAGATTTTATGGAACAGGATAATCCAAATAGAGTAATCCCAATGATGGGAAACAGGCAATACAATTGTGGAAGTGGAGGGGAAGCTGCTTAAATACACAAAAAAAACATAAAAATGTTTGTGAAAACCACATGAAATATTTCAAAATAGATCATTTTGGAGAAGGAACAGCAACTGATAGGTTATCATGACATTTTTCAGACAATGTGCTGATTTGAAATTATTTTACTCACTTCACGCCACGAGAAAAAAATCTGTGAAGTCAGAAAAGCAAGGTGGTATTACTTCTTGAGACACTTTTAAACCCTCTGTCTGATCAGCCTTAAATATTAAAATGCTTATTTTCTGATCATACAAAAGAGACAGACAAGGTAAGACCAATAGTGTTTCCCATTTGTTTTTCATTAGCCCTGTCTGCAAGATTTTTCAAGAATGTCTTATTCCCCAGGCTGCATTTTGCAGAAGTTAGCACTACTGTTGTGTTCAAATTGAGCAGATCTGGGAATTCGACAATAGAAACCCTCTATTGAAGAAATTCCTCTCCAAACGTACTTAACAAAAAAAAACCCTTCAACAATTTGTTGGTTCATTCTGCCATCTAAACAAGTGTGTGATTAGTGCAGATGAAAACAGGAATCTGCAACAGTGCAAATGATCAAACATTTGATAAACAAATTGAAAATAATCAGGTCTTTGTTACTCCTCTGCAGGCAGACTCATCTTCCTCCTCACAATCAGCTGCCTCCACAAGAGCTGACGATGATAACAGTGATGACACAAAGTTGTGAGGAGACAAAACTATGCCAACAATGGGAAAGAAACCTGCCAAATCTTTTCTTCAGTTCTTCTCTTCTATTCCACCTCTCAGAACTTGGCTGCTCCAAGCAGTGCCAGAGCCATAAAGGGCTGCAAACTCTTGATGCAATAAACACTTCCATTTAATACTCTGCAATTGTGCTCCACTGGCACAATTTCTGCCTTGCGAAGTGGGCACTCAGTCACTCACTCCTGAAAAGGTTTAAAGAACTGCAGCTTTAAAATTAATTGTCCTGCAGCAGAAGCTGAAATGTTTTATAGATTCATAAGCATCTTAGCCTGTTATGGATAAGCTCTTAGTAAAGACCAATTGATTTCTGCCCATCTCCCAGGAGAGGCAGCTCTCCCTCTAATCCAAGTCCATTACCTCAATCTCTGTGGCATCTCTTTGCTTACAGCAGTAGAGCTGCTCTAAAATGGCAAAAGCCCAGGTAGTCTGTGCATAGTACTTTTTCCTGCTCGCACTGCAGAAATTTCTTTCAAATATTAAGCTAACTTTGTAATTCACAACTCAACATGTTTAATCACTGTTCTGTCTCCTCTGCACACAGCTGTGGATTAGGACAGTGTATGTAATTCAGTCATGCACATTTGTCTAACCTTGTCACCACCGTGTTGTCTTGAATGTGACATAAATGGTTCTGTAATACTGCTGCTGTGTACTTTGCCTCCTTGCTGTACACCAAAGACAATACAGAAATAAATTGTTTACAGTGGTTATTTCCCCCCGCCTCCCGCTCCAAGTCTTACTCTCACCAACTACAATTTATGTTCCAGAACAATTATAAAACAAAGCCTCAGAGAGTGGCCATGGAAATCTCTAAGTTTAAGTCACAAGCATAAAATTTGCAACATACAATGTAAACAAGGCATGGCAGTGGTCTTTGACTTAACACTGAACTCTAGCAAAGAGGAACCCAAAACCTCAGCTCCACTTATGCAAAGAGAGAAAAGAAAGTTGACACTCGGTAAGAGAAAGCAAATTTCCAGTTCCTAAGGACAGTAGGTACTAGTGATACACACTACATACAGAAATGGAGTCCTCTCCACTCCACTTCTGCCAGACAGCAAATCCTAACCACCTTCTGGCTCAAATCCAGCCAAATCTTTGGGACTGACAAAAAACAATTATGATACTTGCATATTACAAAAGCTGATTTAATTCCACAGATTCAAACATTCAATTCCAGAACTGTTGTCCTCCAAATCCCGATTATAAGTTGATTTTCAAAAGAAAAGCCACATTTCTTGGTGCCTTCCTGTGAAGATAACGTTCCAACAGTAGGAGGTGTTCCCTCAGCCAGCCTACCACAAGTTCTGATGCCCCTGGATAGTGGTGTATCCAGGATTGCTTTTATTGCCTGGCAATGAACTGTTTCAAGTTCAATACACACACCCACGTCCCTTCCAGCTGTAGCACTGAACAAAATGAGCCACAGAGCTGGATGATGACATGTGTGGAGGTTCAAGGAGCCAGAACACACAGAGTAGTCCTGTCTCTCCAAGTTTTACAGTTACACTGCCAGAACACATACAGCAGTCCTGTCTCTCAGAGTTCTGCAATCCACAGGAGTTGCAGCAGTGCAGCTGACAGGACAGAGAGCAATGCATGGCTGCAGATCTGCCTCAGAGGGCCATATGTTTTTCTGGGGCTTGTTTGTGTGCTAAGTAGAGAAAGAGGATACTAGACAGGGCACTAACTAGAAATATCACATCGAACCAACGGTGATAGAAGTTGAACTGGAGCTCTCCCAGGACTTCTGTAATAATGGTGCGGTATTCTGGAGGCATGCTCATGCGGATCAGGAGCACTGATGACACAAAGTACATTCCCTGGAAGTTAAAACAGGGACAGCAATTATTGCTTCACCACAGGCTCTGTGGTTAGCAGGGGGCAGCAAACAAAGATGTCATGTGTTTAATCACACACAAGGTATGCACACAGAAGTGCACGTGAGTGTGCCCACGGTTCTCCATACTCACCATTATCTGTGCTAACAGCAGAACAATAACATTGGAGGACTTGCTGCTGGAAATGGCATAGAAGAACTAGGGACAAAAGACCAAAAACATTGCAAATAAGCAGTTAGGTAAGTCTGATGTGCCTTAGGACAGTGTGAAAGGTACATACTGTTCAATACCTTTTCATCTAAAAATACCAAATCAAAACCATACCCTAGAGGGCTACCTGTAGCCTACCTTAATAAACCTTTCATAAACCCTAGTCTGAAACATCAATCTCCCCCAGACAGTTGCACCTTGTGCTAAAAATCACAAAACAATACAGAGAACCTTAAGCATAGGTACCAAAGGCCAGGTCAAGTCAATGAGTCACATGTCTGTTGAGTTTATGCCTTTCAGTCCTACCAGCAACATAAATTAAGTAATCCAAATGCTTTTAATCACCATCTCATCAACCTTACTTAATAAGCCTTGGCTACAGCATCATTTTGAACCCTTGTTTACATTCAGCATCTTATTTAACATCTACATCACTTCCTGACAGAGATTGGGAAAATATCCTGAAAAGGTTTTCTTCCTACCTTCCTCCCTCTGCAAGAATTTATATTCAGATATTTAAATATAAATGCATATTGAAAGTTTATACAGTACTTGCTCCATCAAAAGGTAAAGATCTGATAATGAATTTCTCTATGTAAAACCACTTAAGAGTCCTGGTTCTTACCTTTGTAAGTGTGATTAACAACCCTCTAATAGAGGTAACAATGATTATTCCAACAAGAATAAAGGAAATGTGCTGAGACCAGAATTTGACCTGTATCAACAAAAACACAGTTAAAACTTTAACAGTAACCTCATTTACACCACATTGTATAGCTACCAGTTCTTTAGGGTCTTTGTCTCTTGTAACTGTACAGATGTCCACTGTAGACAGGTTTATATAACAGACATTTTCACAAATGCATTAGCAACTGTTTACTCCAAACACAAGAGAAGGAGATTTAGTTCATACCAATCACAAAGAACCCCATTTTCACAGGGATGTTTTTAAAGTGTAAATGACAGAACAACTATTTTGCATAAACAATCAAAATTAATTGTAGCTCTGTAGCTGGATGTATTCATCTAAGCAGATCATCTAAAGTGCTTCTACTTCCCCTCTCCGGCAAGACCACATCACCATCTCAGCATAAAATCAGTGTGAAAGCAATGTTCATGGCACATTTTTCTCTCCTCCTCAATAAGTCAAAACCCAAAGCCACATTCTCAGGGTTTATCACTTTCTCCCTAGCAGCAGGATGATTTAATTTAGATTAAGATACGAATTGCTGAAAAGGCTGTAAGAACTAATAAAGGCTCACATCAAACTGGATTCCCAGGTAATTTACAGTGATCTCAATTCCTCTTGTGACTGGATCAGTCTTCCCCACACGATCAAATACAATATTGATGGTTGCCTGCAACAGATGGATTTACATTCAAGCAAAAAGATAAAAGCACTTCTCACTCTCACAGGTGAGGCTCATGCATGACTCTTCCACTGTACTACCAAGGAAAGGGCAGGGGGTGGTCAGACTGCCGAAGAAGGAACAAAAATGTAAGAATTACTGGTCTAATGCTGTAGAGAAAAGGCCAGATCCAGAGCTTTATTTCAACCAAGGGCCAGTTTCCTTCAGAATTTCTGGATTTTAAAGAAACTAGAGCATTACTTAATGAACTGCATGCGCAGCATAATCTGTGCAGGGTATATTTGCATACTTCTACAGAAAATGCAAGAAAACATTTACATACCATGAAGATTTTCCAGACACAATAGATGGAGAAAAAATAACCCATAAAGTTAAAGTATTTTCCCTGGAAAGTTTTGGAATACTCTATTCTCTCCTGGAAACACAAAAAGAGGGAGAGGGAGTAGAACATAGGAAAATACATCATTTTCACAATCACCCACAACATAAAATTGTAACAGAGCATCAACAGTAGCAAACACAGCCCTACCTTTCTACATCTTTTAATTCAAAAAGTTTCTGAACTCCTCAGTGTTAATTCATAAGCCTGTGAATGGTTACAGGGTCATGGAGCAGACGCAAAGATGGATCTGAACTGGAAGGGAACTGTCATCTTAGCCCTAAAGCTAAAGGAACAGATCCTCACTCCACTGCATTACCACATTTCACCAATTACCTACTGAACAGATTTCAATTTCTCATAACACATGTACTCTTTCAAACTACTGTGACCACCCAACTGGGCAGTTATTTGCTGCGTACCTTTGTTGCATGCAAGTCGGCAGTTTCCAGGAAAAGCTGCCGACTCAATTCTTCCAGAGCATCCACTTCTTGCTGGATAAGGGACAGATCTGGCAAACCAACATAGTCAAGGCTAGAACACATAATGAACTCTTAACTAAGAACAAAACATTCCCCACCTTCAGCCCAAGGCCCACATCTAATGATTTGGTCTCTTCTTAGATCCAGGATTAGCTCTGTCATTCAGTCTTCATGCTGTTCATTAATATGGCACCAAAGAAATCTCAAGGATGTACCTGGTGCACAGTACTCCAGTTCAAGGAGGTAGGGAGGATGCAATATCTTGGCAGTTGTGCAACAAACTCTTTATTTCTTTGCCTGGGAAACGCATCACAGATTAGAACCAGAGCTCTCAAAAACTGCTGCTCCACTTTGATCAGTGTCCCTTGCCACTGAAGTGCATCTCACAATATGTCATCTCAGATCATCTTCATAAACAAAACTGCTGAGTAACTGCTGCAAGAGATTAGTGATTACTATGAAGAATCTGTCAAGCAGCCAAATTCTGATTTTAGCAGCTAGTGTGAGAGGAAGAAGAGTCCTGAGCCTTAAATATGTAAAATGCATACTTCAAGTGATCTGACAGAAATCATTGGTAAGCAACTCTTTTAGAGAAGTACAGACCCTTGTCACTCCCAAAGGATTCCTTCTACAGGGAAGGTTGAAACTGGATGACCTTTAAGGTCCCTTCTAACCCAAACCATTCTATGACTCTGTGGTAAGCACGTACACCAAGCACCCCTCCTGATCCACTGTACATCACACCCATGGTGATGCAACACAACATTTAGAGCAGGGCAGAAATATAAAACTTCTATCTGTGTCACAGTAAAACTTTGCCCAAGGCCTGGGCAAAATGTCAGACAGTGAAGGAGAACAAACTTCCCAGTAGACACTAGGCTGGAAATGTGTTGAAACACAAATGCTTTGTGACTGTCCCAACTTTAACTCTACCTCTCAAAACAAAGAAAGCTGGATCCACCTCCCAAGGCAGGTGCCAGCATGCAGATGAAGGATACTTTCACTGCCAGGAACAGATGTTGTGACACTTTTTATCATTCCCCAGAAGCCAGTGGGTCTGTTATGTACTTCTCCTCTCTGGAACATTGTCCTGTGAGCCACTGCTATCCTGAAAGAAGAGAAAACACAAGTCCTTGGGAATATAATATTTTTATAAAAAATCCAAACAAGAAAAATCCACCAGTTTCTTAGAAGATGCTGTTAACTAAATTCACCAAAAAGAGATGACCCTTTTTTCTTCCCCTAAACACCGATCTCACTACATAAAATTATCCTGATTAGCTCTGGAGCAGAGCCCAGATCTAATTAAGTGAGATTCAATGAGACACTTCCCAAGTCTTCCATTCAGGATCCAGTTTCAAGACTAAAGGGATTTAAACCCAGTTAAAAATTCGGAATTCAAATGGATTTCTCAGTCCTATGATTAGTTGTGTTCCTTTCCTCAAACACATGACTGTGTTATCTCAAGCTCAGGAATTAAAAAGACTTCTGCTCCTCCCTCCCCTTGGACACCTCTTCTTTATCACTGCACATCTACCTTTTCGATGGAGCTGTGAGCTCTGGATGGTGTGCAGAGCACTCCCTGATATGCTGTCACTCACTGCTGGGCTGCATGACAAGTTGTTATGAAGCAGAAACACACATATCCATTCTTGGACTGAACCACTGGATGCTTCAGGCAATCTGAACATGACTCCTGAAGTTAACTCCAACACTCCAGCAGCAGCTGCGTATCATCCCTCACACTTCCATGTGCACCATGGCATAATCCCCACGAGCAGTGCTGGCTTCTGGACTTGTTCCCTCACATTTCTACCCACCGAAATTGGTGAGCAAGTTATCCATTCCTAAGCTGAAAACTATTCACAGGATTCTCAGGATGATCCGTAATTCTTTGTGTTTAGTTCCTTTCTTGTAGCTGCAGCCAGAATTGCTACATTTGGCAGTGAGCCCTCTTCAAGGCTGTTGATAAGCAGCGTAATAAAAAAAAAAAAATTAAAAATCACTCACTCCATCATTCCTTTCACATCAGCAAAAGAAACACCCTTGAGGCACCCTACATATACATAAAAGCACATATGGCCACAGACTACAAATAACAGATCTTAGAATCCTGATAGCTGCCAAATGCCAAAAGAAATGTGTTTTGAATCCTTGCTTTCTTCACAGTACACGGATTCACTTGATCCATCCTAAATGATCCACAGCACTGCAGCAAAAATGCAGTAATGTCCAGGTGAAGCACAAGGCTATAGACATAAAGGCAAATCTTCTCTTTTGAGAGGTGGCAGGGATCTCTGTATCCATACAGTGGGCAGGAGCTCTGAAGACCTCACAGAAAAGATCCACAGGCAAACCCCACACACTCTGTTAGTGCAGACTGGTAGTGATGTTATATGGTATGTGTGTGTCACATCAGCTGATCTGACTCCAACATGACCCAAATGAAGCAATGCCATCAGAATTCTGGCATTTCAAACCTGAGGATTAGTTATGTCACACCTGCAAGAATGAGTATAAAAAATCTGACAGCCTTACAGGCAAGTTTCCATAAGGCTTTACTTCATTGTGCTCAGGAAGGAGAGAAAAGTGATTCCTTGCAAAAACCCTCAGGGCAAACAACTTTCAACAACTATCTCCTACTGACTAGAAAGCCAGCATGAATAAGGGTTGGCATGAGAAGATATGTCAGGATGAGCAAAGCAAACAAAAAGCTTTATGTCCTATTGCCTAACAACTCTTGTGCTCACTGCTAAGTTCTGAACTATCAGTAGTACAGAGGTGGCCAGCACATCACTGACAATTTATGGAACTGTAGCATTAAAAATACTGTTATTCCCATTTGTTCTGCTAATTACTTGGTTGCATTTGGACTGACACATATCTAACCTTTCAAATTCAGCTTTATATGAGCAAAAAGTCCAATCATGCAAGCCATTGCTCCCCATCAATGCAAAAAAAAACAAAAAAAAAAAAAAAAAAAAAAAAAAAAACCAAAATCCAAAATCTACAGAACTGCTTCATTATAATTGCCAAGTGATTAATACATGGCTCTTCATAATGGTTAGAAAGTTGCCATATTCAGAAGATTTCCTGGCCACAGGAAGGCAAGAGAGCACTAGTTAACTACAAGCCCCTGGCATTCTGACTTTTACTCCAACATCACTCTTCCTGGACCAAAAGTCCAAAAACACTGTACAAAACAAAAGAGCAGAGTCAGAAACAGCACTACCTTTAAACTCCAAAGGCAGTCTTTTAGTGTGCTTCCAGTCAATTAAACCAATTAAACCTGAGTAAATAAATTCTCTCACTACTTACCATCTCACACATGACCACAAATACAGAGTTAACAGTTGTTCACCACTGAATATTTTCAAAGGGGAAGGAGGTTATGCTTTAACTACACTTCCATCAGCCAATACTCATCAGCAGATAAATTTGATAAATTTGGCAAGGTTAGGCTATCTAAAAGCTCCCCTGCACATGTTAAAAGCTTCCACTGCAACATTAAGGCACCAAAACTAAAGTCTGGGAGATTGTTGGGTCAGACAGTTAAACCCTTGAAGTGACTCCAGTAACTGGATTTATTCTGCACTACTATCAGGACATTAAATATGTAATATTGATATTAAATATGCAGACAAAAATCTTTTCAGTGTAAATGAAATTACATTGTTTTTGAAAGTAGTTTTTTTTAGCTTGGGGGACATGGAATAAGCTAAACCAATGCCAGCAGAGCTCTGATGGCACACTTGTGTACTACAGAATAACAACATTAGCAATGTTTTGCAATCTGCTGCCAGCAGAGAGTTACAAATGGTCTTGGAAGCTTCTTCTGTGCCACTGCAGCCACAAAGGGCACTACTTAGTGTTAAAAACAGTCATGTACCAGGCTAGAACGACACACCACAGAGCTCAACCCAGTTCAGATTTCAAAATCCATTTTATACCATCCTGACTACAAATCCTTGAGATTAATAATTTCATGCTACTGTTGTCCTCTCACCTTTTTTTCTTACTAACAATCATGTCCATAGTCTGAAGGAGACGTCGCTCGAGAGCCAGAATATCTGCATCTGTCACATTCCTGCAAAATAAAGACCCCCAATTAGGCCTGCTACCCCATCTCAGAGGAGATGTGCACATGCCCATGAGACAAAAAAAAGCCCGTATAAGGGAAATATACAGCAGCAGTGGAAATTATTCTAGCACGCATACATGACAGCAGCAAGATTCAGAAGAGAAGTAAAAAAACTTGAAACAATGCCACAGGAAAAGCAAAAAATAACCTCAAAAAGCTGGACAAGTATGTCACAAGGCTGCAGTTACCTGAGAAAGTAGGACATGTAAGTGTATGGACAGTTGACAGCCCCAAATCCTGACAGCAAAGCCATGAGTGTCACCCCAATCACACCAACACGGCTGATGAGCTGTTCTATAGACAGGATTCCTGAGGGAGGGAAAAACATGGCATCAGCAACCTTGCTCTCTTCACTCTGCTCCACACTTGGTGTTTTCCTAACACAACACAGAGCTGCTTAATTGATCTGAGTGCCTTCCTACTGCAATGACCTCAGGTAAAAGGAAGGACAGACAGGGACTAGGAGAAGAAAGGGGTAGGAAGTCTCCCACAGAGATTGCATTACCACGCTTAGAAGCAGGAATGGGAAACTCCAGCGGTGAAGAAACTTAAGACTGGTATATAGATATGTGAAGAGGATTAAATATCAATATTTTGGTTCCAAACTAATAAAACATGTTTGCCATTTGCTGAGGCGGGAAAACGGATCATCCATCAGACACTTATAAAGGAGGGTCTTCCATAAAGACACTTCTGCAGTTATCAGCAAATACCAAACCAGCTGATCCTGGCAAACTGGCCTAAAAATGTCTGAACCCCCATCCCATTAAAAGTGGCGCCTCCACATTAGATACAAGCTAGGCTTGTAGGACAGTGGAGTTGGGAAGGTTAAGCTGCTCCTGGCTGTTCAGTGTTCATCTGGTTGACACAAACACATTGTTGAGCAGACCACCAACAAGGTCGTCTACCTGAGCACCAAGTGGATTCTAAAACATGTAATTCAACACGAACATCAAGCCTGTCCTGTAACCATCACCAAGCACTGAAGCTGCATTTATTCTTGAACACAGACCTCAACCTGCCTTCCCAGGACACAGTGCCATGTGTAGTAAACACCAGTTGCTTTTTAGGGAGCTGGTTATAGAGCAGCTGCCACACACAGCACATTTAGAGCTTACACGATTGCAAAGCTGAGATGGCTGAGCTCCAAGCCACATTTCATGCTTCAGAGAAGAGGAATGAATGATGAAAACAAGGCAAAAAGACTCCACAAAGGGAAACCGAGACACCCAGTCATGTGCAGCTGCACAGAGATTTACAGGAGCTACAGAATGTGCTACAATACACTGGCCTTTTGCCCCATACACTGCCAGACTGCAGCACTTAAAACACAGGTGCCTTCAAAATGACGTGACAGTCCATTGGTTGGAGCAACGCTTCTCCATGAAACTCACACATAGAGTGAACCCATGTTCCATCAACTCAGATAAAGGTAAGAGCTTTATTAGAGTACTGGCGGGTCATTAAGCATAACCTTCCTTCTACTACGAGCTCCCAAACTCATGTTTATTAAATAAGTTGCAGTCCAAGGGAGCCCTTGCTCAATGGTGCACTTCTCAGCTGCAGGACACTGCCATCCCCATCCCCACCTGCCTGAACTGGGTCACCACTCCCTGATGAAACCCACAGCAGCCTGGTCTGTACATACAGGACAGCAGCACCCCAACAATACAGCAGGGAATAAACAGGGCTCTAACCTCATGTCTACACCTGGTAGGATAAGGCACTGTAGAACTTTTAAGTGGAGGTATCACACCCCATAAAGTACAATTAAAAACAGAGAATACCCTGTTACCCATTCTGGAAATCTGCAGGCGTTACACATCCTCCCAGAACCTTTTGGTGACCTGAAAAGGATTACCCAAACCCCATGGCTAAGTTTCCACTGGATTATTACATTCTGCCAACTCAAGCACCTTCTGCAGCTCACAATGGATGCAAGTTTTTCTTGGCAATGGAACACTGGGCAGAGGGATCAGCACTATACATCAGCTGCTGGATTTCAAAGGCAAATGACACAATTACAAAACATAAACAAATATTTTCTCTTCAGAAACTTTTAGGATCAGAGATGAAGCAGTGAGCAGATCCTACCCAAGTGGGTATCTTTCAACTTCTCATGTGAGTACAGAGTCAAGCAGCTTGCCACAGAACAGAAGGACTAAGCTGAGCATTTTGTATGCGGACACACATATTCACCAATTTCCATGAAACAGGCTCAATTTCGTCTGTTGGGAACAATATCCAAACAATTTTCCAGTGCAGGGGAAACAGAAGGGCAATATAAGCTACACAGGTAACACAGGTGACAAACAGTTGGGTTCTAACAGCATTAAAATCCTTCAGCACAGTCAGGGTTTAGCACAGCCAGGCACGTGCTAACTCTGCTGCACCCAAACTTACCCAAATGCACTCAGTATCTTCACACTGTAAATACTCAGGACCACAAGAGAGACACTCAAGCTAATTCTGCACGCAAACAGCTCTGGCATCCAGCAGGACTTAACCAACTCACACTCCAGTCCCATGCAACTGCACAGCCTCTGGGCTCAGGCACAGCAGGAACCTGTACCAAAGCCAGCACAACTGCCAGGCCTGCTGCTGGTTACATACAATCTGTGCAGCTCTGGAGTTTAGGCACACTGCTGTGTTTTGGACACAACTGGACAGTCACTCATGCTAAACTCATCTGATTTCAGTCACAAGAAAGAAAAACCTGACTGGAAAAGAAAGCCAGGTGAAGGACCAGTTGCTGATCTGCTTCTTAAATAAACTAGGTTTGATCTCCACAATGGAAAGAAGTAAGTGAATAAAAATTGTGATCAATTTTTTGTGGCGATAAAGTTTCTGTGTCCTCAAAAGTACATCATGTCCTTACATAGTCTAGGTTCAGTTAGGACTTAACTTCCTTCAAGTTTTCCAGTAGTACTGAAAGAAAAACTAATGCAAATAAGCCACATGTATCCACCCATTTCTGTCAGTCTGACAACCCTCACGTTGCAGATTTCAAAGCAGAGCAGACCCTCAGTTGCAGGAACCACTTTCTACAGCTTCAGCTGCAGAGCCGAGACAATAATAATAATAATAATAATAATAATAATAATAATAATAATAATAATACAAAATAAAAGTGAAATAACGAAGCCTATTTGCAGGAGGGAAGAAATCAGCAAGAAAATGAAACTCACCATGTTTTGGGCTGAGGATAGGAAATGGATCCCCCAACTTCCAGAAGAAATACATGAATGTCAACCACACAACACATGCAAAAAGTAGTTTCTGTCTGTGCACTAATGGAGAGGAAAAAGGAAGTGTTTAAAATAGGTTCTTTCTTTAGGGCTTTTTATAGCTTACAACATTTCAACTTTGATCTAAATGCTACTTTGAGAACAGGTGGCCTAAGGAGGTGTCACCTGATAGAGCTACAGCTTGCAGTATGCACCCCTTCACTTCCCACAAGGATCCACTGTCCCCATGGGACCACTTCAATGCTTCTTTCTTGTGTGATCTTGAACGTTAATCTTAAATATTTCATCTTCATGGCAAAACTGCACATCTAATATTCCCAACCTACGTGCCTAAGCTTCACACAACAGAGCCATGAGTATCAACAGCTCAAGGGTTAAGTGTCCATTAGCCCACGGAAGAGGCCTCATCCAGACAGCAGAAACAAAAAAAGCAAAAGTAATTTACTGAGCTCTTCTGCTTTGCAAGTGATTTATTTAGCTTCTCTGCCTCATTTCTTTTGCTCCCCATAACAACACAGCCTTGCCAAGGGTTACAGAGTAAGGCTGCAAGCTTTAAATTGCAAAGGAACAAATCCCAGTAAAATTACTGTGAAGTACACAACTTTGTTGCAAACCGTGAAGAAAAGCAGCATTTGCTGGTGTCATGTAAAGTATTTCCTCACTGTTCAATGAATGCTTCATAATACAGCATAAAGTTCCAAAGAGAAGGTATTTAGCCAGAACAAAGCCAGGGCAAGGATGGAGGTACAAGGACAGTGATCAAAATTATTTCTCATTTGTATTCCTATTCTCAAATTAGCAGCTCCCCTGCCACAAACTAAGTACTCACATAATCTGATATTGCTCACAACAAAGTAACCAATGTAGAAGGGCACCATGAAGACCAGGATGAGCAAAATGACACACAGGTTCAGCTTCCAATGAAAATATCGAGAGCTGAAATAAAGCCAAAATACTGATTAGCACAATATCATAATACAACAAATTTCTCAAAGAAAACTGCATGTCAGTGAAATCTTTTCAACGACATCGAGCAATGAAAAATATTGGCTTAGCATATCGAATATTCTGGACTTTTTTTTTTAATTAGGGTAGAGGAGAGGGAGTTGTTTGGTTAGGGGTTTTGTACGGTTTTATTTTTAAATACAGAGGTCAAAAATGTGTATTTAAAATGATACAGCTATCCAGAAAACAATGCTGGGTATTTTATCAAATACTGTATTTTCTATGGTTACTAATGACAGTTGCAGAATAATTCATGTGACTGACTGCTTATCCAGTAAAAGAAAACGAAGTATAAGCAGTAAATAATTTTATAATGAACAGCTGAGTCAAAAAAGAGCTAATTCATATTGAAAAGAAAAAATAAAAAAAAATGTTGATAATTCATCATGTTTCACACTTCAGAACTGTCTCATCTGAAAGACTTTGCAAAACAAGGTTTTATAAATACATACATAGATCAGAGTAGTCAAACACAGGTGAAATTCATCTTGGCTGAACTGACCTTTCACTTTACTTGAACAGAAAAATACATGTCCCCATCCCCAACATAAATTCATATCCTTTTTATCCTCAGGAAAAAGTGACAAGGATCCTCATCATTTCTTCTTCCCTAACTAATTCAGAGGCAAACATTTTCATCCATACCGAAGCCTAGCCCTTTATTGAAGCTTATAAAAGCATTCTCCTCAGTGATCTCTCTGGCTACCAGCCCCACATATTAATAGCATACAGAACTAACATTACCTTTCATCAGTTCTGAGCTTCTTGCCTTTCAACCCCTTTGACTGCCCTCCTACACTTGTATGATTAGATGGAATAAGAAGAAACCCAACTTAGCCTCTACATGTTATGGTTCCATCTTCTTTCATACTGACCTCCAAAGAAGACAGTTTTTAACATCACCTTTATGTAAAAGTCCTCACCCTATTGTCAACTGGGGATTCACCTTTGATTCACAAAACCTGTATTGTTACAGACATAGCTTTCACTCCACAATTAGCTTCACATCTTATTCACTCCTCTGACCACCAAAGGAAAACCAGTGTTTAAAGTTTCTATAGTTTTTAGCATCTGAAAAGTGCTCTTAGCATGATCTGAAGAATTACAATACTTCCATAAAAGAAATAATTTCTTTTAACTTAACAAATGGAGAAAGTCAAAAACTTAAGCCTTGCCCTAAGAACCCAGACCAATTGTTAACCCCATGGAAAACTGGAAGCTTATGGCTACCAGTCCCACGTTCTATCAAATAAACAAATGTTGCTGCACAAACATCTTCATTGAGCACAAGGCAGGCCAGACCCCAGTGAATTCCCAGACTCACCTGCTGTTCAGCACGCCCAAAATCTCAAAGATGATCAGCTCAAACATGGTACAAGAGAAGGCAAAAGTCACAGAGAATATCACCTGGACCACATACTGTCTCACCTGCAATGCAGGAAACAATCCAGAGACATCAGGCATTCACATTTCTAGAATGGCATCCTGATAGCCCTCAGATATCAGGATATCAAAAGGTATGATGGCCCACAGCTGGGTCTCTTGCTTAAAGGCACCAAGACCTATATCTGCTTAGGAGGAAGCCAAAAGCCTCTTGGGAAACAGATGGCAAACTCATACACTAAGAGAGCTCTTTGATATTAACATTAGGTTTAAAAACAAAATACTGCTGGGGTCTGAATTTGGCTTGCACTCGAACCACCTCTGAGAGACTACAATCTCATACTCCACTATGGATAAGAAAATGGCATTTTTATCCCATCTAAGCCCCCTCACCACCAATTCAGCTGCAACTGACACATCTCACTGAGTTTCAAGTTAACCACTGGATTTCATTTTGTCTGAAAGATTCACTTTATATAAGGTGGGCTTACTAGGGCAAAAAGCAAAACAGTTCCTTCAGTTTCCTATTATCTCTGCATCTCCTCCATATTTCTTTATATTTAACAGTAGCCAGCATGGAAACTTTCAGTGGCCACAGAAGAACCCATTTGCTCAGATATCTAGGAGTCTTTCAAATAGAAGCACAAGAGGAAATTTAAAAGAAAGTAACTGCAGATAAGATAAAAGGGATTAAAGAGAGGAATAAGGCTAAATGCAGTTTTAAAAATATTTCTATAATTGGGAGTAATTTTTTAAGGTACAGGCTTGTAATGAAAGGTTCCTTCTCACCTCATAATCCTTGAAGAGCTTTCGCATGAAGAAGAGCCACCCAAATCCAAAGAACAGCACCTGCAGAAAAGATGAAGCACTCAACATTTGCATCCTGTAAATTGCCAAACACAAACCCACTGCACTGCTGACTGTAAATTAAACAAATGGAAGGAAAAGAGCTAACCCAAAATACCCAAGATGCACAAAAGATTAAAATTTTCCACAGTACCACAGAAAAAATGATATTTAAAATATCCAAGTGTAGCAGACACAGAAGGCAATGACCTTAAGGAAGATCTAATCAATACCGCAGAGTTTGGTGTTGCTAAATTCTCAGAATTCCTCAGTTCCCGGCCTGCCAGAATCCTCTGCACTGCTGATTCTTGTTTCACTGTTGTAATCTACAGAATTAAAGCCTATGGGTTTTTTTTACAGGAAATACAGAAATGGAGGCAAACCAAACACTTCAGTGTCCACCACATCTTCTAAGGATGAGTAAATTTTATAAAAACATCTTGTAGACCAGAAGTGCATGTTTTGTGAATTTTTTGTAGAGGTCTTTACAGTACATCTGGTTAGACACTGACACAGCGTGGGTAAAAGGTGCTGCAAGCATCTCTAAGGTGGGGAAAAGGCAATGCTGAATGCGTCAAACCACAATCTGGAGCTGCAGAAAGCCACATGGACAAGGCAGGTGAAGCAGAAAAAGCCAATAACACTTTGCATTTCAGTGGTTGTGGAAGCACATTACAAAATTTGCTTAAGTCTCTCCACACTCCTGAAGGGATCAACTTAGTACCACAGCTACTTTGCAGATGACTCGAATGAAGTAAATGCAAATTGAACAAGGCAGCCAGAATTGCAATTACCTGTCTTCAGAGAGTAAAAGGAGGCTGTGCTGTCAGGCCTCCCGTGGGTAGCCCCATCTATTCCTTGTAAGACTGAAAGGGAGTGGAACGACTTAAAAGAACCCAAGCAAAAAGAGAATTCAGGAAACACTCAATATTTTTTTACAGAAGTAGCTTTGACCAAGGCAAAGACAAAATTCAGCATATATCAGACATCAAACAACAAAGTCAGTGTATCTCCTCAGAGCACATGGAAAAGGCCAGAGCTTTCTGCTCACCCTGCCGTGGAGATGGGAAATATTCAAAGACAAAAACAAAGGAATTACTGTGGATTACTTCCCTGCACATCAGGAGTAACCACACTGGCAAAGGCAACACACTAACGTAATTTACAGACAAGGAATACCTGGAATGCTGGGCAAGAAGATCGAACGCAGCTGCCTTGAAAGAACAACTGAAACAGGAATGAGGTCAAATGAGTGATTTGCAAAAGCTGACAAAACTTGTTTGAGGAGGACTTCAGACTTTTAAGTAGCTGCTAGCAAAAAGGAAAGATATTCTGTAAGCCTCCTATCTACAGGTCATAAGTTAAAGAAGTATGATAAGCAAATGAGATCCACATCAAGTAATTCCACATTTAGCAGTGGCAAGGAGGAAAAAGGTAAAGACAAACTCTTTAAAGAGAAGTAAGCAAGAGAAAAAAAGGAAGATATAAACAAGTACAAGAAGAACAGAAAAATGAACATGAAGATTAGACTCCCCTTGTGTTAAGGACTGCACAAAAGCAAAGAAAGACATTTTGCTAGAAGTTCACACTCCAAGACACTGCAGGTGAATGTGACATATAAATTCAGCAAAATCTTGAGCATTTGACAATTACATGCAGCGACTTGAACATCTAACTTGGTACTATTGAAGATGATGAGAGGATTTAAAGCTGCCATCAGAAATGAAAGAAAAGCTATTAGATAAGTTAGGAGCTCAGAACTCAAAGCAAGAAAGTGAGAGTTTTTGTGCTGGGTGAATTGTTAACAGCACCAAAGCTACGCTCAAGCCACCAAGAATGGAAAAGCATGTTGTAAGAAAAAAATTCGAGCATTATCAAATGGGAGGGCATTGTTCTTCTAAGAAACGGCCAAAAGCTGTCCTGAAAATTATCAGTAAATGAGGGCTGTGCACTGAAGTCTATCTGAGACAACCCTCTGCTGCTGAGAGGAGAAAGCTTCCTTTTCCTCAGCTCATCACTACACAATAAAACTTTCACACCACCTCAAAAGCTTAAACCAGCTCCCTCCGTGATCCACTTAAACGCATTTTCACCTGGTCCAACTGCCTAGGATCAGCCTTGTTGAGAAATACCAGAAATAAACCGAGCACTCAGTAGACACCAGCAAGATGAATTTCCCTATCTGTTCCAACTGCAGAAACTCAAATTTACACTTCAGCGGAGCTCGGCCCGGCCCGGCCCGGCCACCCCTGAGGGTCCGCGCGCCCCCGCGCGGCCAGACGCGAACGCGCGCTCCTCCGGCACGGCGCAGGGACGGGGAAGCCCGGTGACGGCGGGACCTCCCCGCTCCCCCGCCTTTCTCCTGGCCGGAGGCGCCGCGGCGGGGAAGGGGTGGGTACCTGCGAGGTGAACATGATGCTGGAGTCGATGAGGAAGCTCATGGCGGCGCCCGCCGCCGCTCGCTCCGCCGCGCTTCCGGCTCCGGGGGCGGAGGCGCGCAGGCGCGCGGGCGCGCGCCCCGGGCCCGGCGGGGGCGGGCTCAAGGGGCGGGCTCATGGCGGAAGCTCCGCCCCCCCGGCGGCCCCGCGGAGGGATCATGGCGGGGCCCGTGTGAGGGAATGTCGGGCCCTAGGACAGGCAGAAGGAGGCGTGCGAGGTGCAGAAAGAAGGGGAGGGTGGTGCTCCAGCACAGGAGGGACATGGACCTGGTGGAGCCAGTCCAGAGGAAAACGCCGAGTTAGTTGGAGGGAAGGAGACCCGCTCCTGTGACAAAAGGCTGAGAAAATTGGGATTGTTCAGCCTGCAAAAGGGACGGCTTAGGGGTGAGCTAATGGCAGCCTTACAGTGTCTGAAGGGAGCCTGCTAGAACGATGGAGAGAAACGTTGGAGTGACAGGACAGGGGGAATGGATTCAAACTGAAAGAGGGCAGGTTTCGATTAAACATTAAAAAGAAATGCTTTATTGTGAGGGTGGTGAGACATTGGAACAGGTTTCCCAGAGACTTGGATGCCCCATGTCTGGAAGTGTTTTAAGACCAGGTTGGGTGAAGCTCTGAGCAACCTGGTCTGGTGGGTGATGTCCCTATCCATGACAGGCTTGTGGAGCTGGGTGATCTTTAAGGTCTCTTAGAGAGCCAGACCATTCTGTGATTCTACCATTTCACCACTGCTGTGTCTCCTCTGCAGCAGCCAGGGCAGCAGTCAGTCACCGCTCATGGCACACCGCATCTGCTCCTGGCCCGTCTTCCCCCCTGAGGGAAGATTGGTCTCCCACATGGAGCCCTCTCCGTCCTCCCGCCATGCCGAGAACTGGGCTGCAGATGCCTTTCAGCCCTTGCAATTACAATACATCAAGGAACGGGGCCAGAAAGGAAGCAAAAGTGCAGACCGGGAATTTCCTGATGGCTATCGGTGTGAGATCCAATCCTTCATGTCACAGTCGTGTTCCCATTTGACCTTCAAGGCGTCTGAATCTTTCTCTTTTTTCCTCTTAAAAACACACCTTGAGGAAATGGCCTCAAGTGGCACCAGGGGACATTTAGATTAGACATTAGGGGGAAAAAAAAGTCACAGGAAAGATTGCAAAACATTGGAGCAGACTGTGCAGGGAAATGGTGGAGTCACCATTCCTGGAAATGTATGAAAAACATGGTGCTTGAGGACATGGTTTGATGGTGGTTCTGGGTTGGCAATTGGACTTGATGATCTTGGAGGCCTTTTCCAACCTTAATGATTCCGATTCTATGATTCTAACCATTGCTACTCAAAACTCTCTGTATTCAGAATAACAAACAGGAAGAGAAGAATCAAGTTGTGAGTTTAACAAAGTACAGAACCCCTGCTGACTGAAAATCAGGAAACTTTATTCATTACAACTCATTTCACTAGGAAAACAAATCTATGTTTGATTGTGCCGAGTCACCAGATTAGTCCCATAGTCTCTGACTGGCTGTCTTGCTCTCAGACTTCTTGGTTTGAAATTTGTCTCCTTGTCTGCAGCATTGCAAAGAGAAGAAAACATTCAGCTTTCACAGAGAAATGAACTGAGGGAGCAGATTATTGTGTCTGGTCCGAGGCTTTTTATTTTACAGCTTCTGGTATCACTGCCAGTTAATGCAGAGCTGAGATCAGGCCTTGCCTGTTCTTTCTTTCTGTATCTGCTCCTTAGACACTGTTCTTTCCTAAGGTGATGAGATTCCTGAGTTTGGAGGGGTTTGTGGTTGTTTTGTTCTATGTCGGTAGGTTGAGCGGCAAGGTTAGCTTTTGGTTGCCTTTTAGAGACCAAGGTTAACAGGAAATCCTTTAAAAATAAGTTACACAGAGCCAAATTCTGCTCTTGTTTATGTCTTGGCAACTCAACTTCCACACAAGGGTAAAAAACAAGGCAGAGTTTGGTCATAGGTCTTAAACTTTCTTCTTTGCATGTGTTTGGAAATAGGCTTGAAACATGCCTCTGCTCAGCTGTAAATTACTTATCCCTGGGTCTTGGGAGAAACACACAGGGAACAACATAATTCCTACAGGATAAACCCAGCCCCACACCCACCTCTCAGCCCCAGGACTCCTCCTTCAGGGAAGACAAAAAGTGTGAGAAGAAAATGGGAAATGTATTTTGTGCTGTTCCTCCTTAGATATTTGCTGATGTGCATGTGTAGGGAGAAGAGTCCACGGCCCTCCACAGGTACAAAGGCAGCTTCTCAGCTGTAATTATTCTTCCACATATTATAGTGAACGAGGCTATTTTATGTTCAGTTTGTGCAGAGAACCAAAATCAAGCCTTTCAAGTAAAGCGGGAAGGTGCAGCATATTGAATTAAATCATGGGGTTTGGCCAAGAGTATGTTTAGAAATCACACAGGTTTCCAGAAGATACTATGGGACATATTTCTGACAAATAGCCTTAGCTGGCAGCCAGCCACCCATTTTCTTTTCTCTCCAGAGGTTTTCATAAACAAGAACTCTGAAGCTGGAAGCATTCTCACAATGTTTTGATTTCTGCATTTCTTTTATTTTTGATGAGTTCAGGTGATGATGTTCACTGGCAATTCATGGATTCCTTTACAGGGTTGTGTATGACTCTTTTGTGAACGAACATGTATGTATTGAAAAACTTATCTGAGCATTTTTTAATATAGCTTTTCCACCTGGGAAGTCAATAAATGGATGGTTTGCTTTCACTATACCAAGCTGGATCTAGCAAGGCAAAGGCCAACAGTCTTTGTTTTTTTTTTCAAACTGTTCTGTCAGTAGCTCTGTAATCACCATTTCTATTCAGTGCTGCTTCATCCCAGATCAGCAAGCTTTAAAACACACAGGTTTTTGTTGACAGAATGTAAAATGCAGTCCTCTGCACTTTCAGATGGATTTAAAGGCACACTTGACGCTGAAGTTAAAATATGGAAAGACCTAAGATGCTGTATTTCCACTATTTTATCTGTTGATAAGCATACTCTCTTTTTTTCTTTTTTCTTTTTTTTTTTTATTTATAATGCTTTTTCCAAACCAGTTACACAACACAATTCTGGTGTCAAGCAGCTCTTGTAGCTACCAAACTTCAGTTCATAGAATCACAGGATCACAGAATAGTTTGGGTTGGAAGGGACCCTGAAGATCATCCAGTTCCAACCCCCTGCCATGGGCAGGGACACTTTTCATCAGACCAGGCTGCTCACAGCTCCATCGAACCTGGCCTTGAACACGTGAACAGCTGACTGAGTGTGTGCATTGGCCTCTGCTGGTGCCTGGGGAGGTGGTTTGGCCTTTGGGACAGCCTGAACCAGCTCTACTGGAGCAGTCCAGGAAGCAGGAAGTGCCCTACAGTGTCATTCCTCCACACCGTGGCTGCACTGAGCTTTCAGCTTGGGATACCCCATGGGATAGATAGATAGTTCAGGGTGGAAGGCATCACCTGGCCCAACCTTCAGCTCAATACAGATTGGGATGCTCAATGCTTTTCCCAGCCAAGCTTCATCCCCCAAAGATGAAGATGCCACGGTGTCTCTGGGCACCTGCTTTAGTGCTGAACCAGTCTCCATTTCAACAGTTTTTTTCCTTGGAGTTTTTTTAGTCAAAATTTTCCTTTGCTGCTCATTGTGATTGTTGCCTCTTGTTGTCAAGAGTCTGCCTCCATCCTCCCTGGAATTCCTCCCCCTTAGGAACCTGAAGAAAGCATTTAGGGCTCCTAAGGTCCTCAGCTCCCTCTTCTCCAGGCTGAACAAACCTCCTGTGTCTCTTTGCAGAGCAGGCTGCTAAGAGCAAAGCTTGAATTTTTGACAGATACAGAAGTCTTGCCTCTTCTACTGAAATAGGTTGGTGCCAAGCTAGTGGCAAGGAAACGATTGTGTGCCAGGCTATGTCTTGGCAAGCCAACACATATTTGCTTGCCATGGTTACTGCTCAGATGTGTAAGCACATTTGGTATTAGCAAAAAGCCTTTCCTGAGCCATGTTAAAAGGTAGAGCACACACAGAGCCCAAGTAAAGGCAATGTCATTCTGTTGGGGGAAAAAATCATTCCAATACTTCGACAAGTCCCCTGATTTTGGCAGATTTATCCAGCCCTGGCCCTTAGGAAATCTGGCACCATATACTGTTTTATCACAGCTGCCTTGGGCTTACAGGAAGGCTTTAGTGTAGTACTCATGGATGTTCCTGTCTTTACTAAACAAAACTAAGCCTAGGCTAGGATTACTTTCAGTTGTCAGCCTGAAAAGCCATTTTCTATACAAAACAGCAAACCGCCACCTTTTTTTTCAGCATTGTGTGACACAGCCGCTCTTTAAATGTAAAACTGCACAGTCAGTGAGTTACTGAGCAGCAGGAGAGATGGGACTTCCCCCGCCAGTAAGTAGATTTGATGCCCACACAGACCTAGAGAGCAGAGATCCCCCAAACCTCATCTCTCCTGCAGGAGGAGGTAGCTGCACCTCACTGTGTTTCAGCACTGAGAGACTGTGGGTGTCCGTCTCCGTTGTGCTGAGGGGTTTAAAACAGAAGCCCAGCAATATTCTGTATGATACAGCCCTCTTCCACATGCCTTGCAAGCACCTTAAAACTGTCAGAGCTCCACCAACCTGAACCAAGTGCTCCAGGAACTGCCTTATTTAAGTGCTGCCCCAGAGTGGACGCTGGGGATGGAGAAGAGGGGTCCACGTCACCACACTGTCACCACAGCTTCATACATGGCCTTGGCTAAGGTGGGAGAGATGGATCAGGGAATCAATAAAGTCTTTTTTTTACCCATGGCAAATCCACATCCATGTTAATATTGTCAGTACAGTGCAGTGTTCACATTTCCAAACTACCGCCCTTCTGATCGAGGAGTCATATATTACCCAAGTTAGCAGTTCTGCCAAGAAATAACAAGGATACCATGCATTTCAGGAGTGCTTTTCATCAGATCATTCCTACTTACTTTACAAACAGAATTAAGGAAGCCTCACAACATCCCTGTGAGGTAGGTGGAAATTCTTACACCCATTTTACAGGTGGAGAAAACAGGCACTGAGAGGTAAAGTGATTATCACAGCAAGTCAGAAGCAGAGCTGGAAATAAATCTAAGATTATTATCCTAGGTCCACTGCTCTAGACACTAGAGAACACCAACCCCCACATGCTATTGTAAGCTAAGAGACTACCTTGCTCTTCTACTTTCACCTCCTTTGGTGATTTTGACACTTGCATCTTATGCTCCTTGCAGAGAGCCATGTGATCAGTTAGGGATTTATTTGCACAGGGAGCTAAGGGGGGAAACACGCCTTTAAATAATCCAGGCATGGCTCTAATTGTCCAGTGATTTCCCCCTTCCCAATAAAATAATATTCCCCAATCATCATATATATCTCTGTTTTGCTAAGTTATTTTTTGAGTAGAATCATACACTGAATCCACAGCTCTGAGGCTGTTGTGCAACTTCGCTAGGAATTTCTTGAATAAACAATTAAGTTTGTCTCACTGAGTGGGAATAAAGCACATTTATGTGCTATCACGTCCAGAAATAACAATAATCCTTTGCTCATCTGTAGGGCCTTCCATCCAAGGACCTCCCTTTCCATAGCTAGCACGTCAGGTCTCACATCATCATTGTAAAATAGAATATTATTCCCAATTGCACAAGAAGGAAGAATGACTTGCTGACAGTCCCACAGCAATTTCCTTGCAGAGATGAGGGTGAGTGCCAGAAGACCGGACTGTTCCTTGCCCCGTTTGCCGAGCAGCACTGTCCTGATGCCGTGGCCTGTGCTTGGTGGCTACAGATTCACTGCCAGCCAGGCAGAGTACTTGAAAACCGGCTTTAAAAAAAATTTAAAATCAAGAAGCAGTTGAGTGGATGCAGGAGGAAAATGCCAGCTTCTCCTTGTGTTGTTGGGACCCGGGGGAAGAAAGGAGCATTCCTGTGGCAGCTGTGAGAAAGCTACAGTGTCCATGGAGTACATTGCACATGGTGCATTTTACTGAGGCTCTCCAGTGAAAAAGGACATAATTAACTTGTGGTGATTAAAGACTTCCCCTCCTGACAGCCATGTTGTGAACAGTGTACTCCTGACGAGCAAGCACTCATCTTTAAGTCATCCTGTAGTCTAATGAATGTATGAATGTCAGAGATCAGGAGTGGAACTGTCAAGTAATTAGAAGTCAACAGGGGTGGGTGTGATTCAACCAGTCCAGTACTTTGGTATCTGGAAGGGTCAGATGCTCTGATGCAGATACCTCATACTAAACTGCTAAAAGGTAGTGGTTTTTACCTGCAGGAAAGCACGTTTCCAGCCCCCTTCAATAAGCGGGCTGGTTGATGCTTAGAATCATTCAAAGTCTCTTATCTCTTTCTATGGAGAAAATAAAATAGACCCCATCTGGTGTAAGTGTGGTGATTGTGTTGTTCATCTAAATCTTAGCCCTTTCTTTAGTTCTTTTATCTCAAACTGGGCACAGTGGACTCTTCCTGCTGAAAAACATTCTCTTTCCTTAGTTGTGATAACAGCTCTCCTGCTTCTGTATTAAGAGAGTGGATAAATGGTAGCCTCCAGGCTCTCTCTCTGTATGTGGTGCTTTGTCATATTCTTTCCCAAAACTGAGGAGGGACCTTCCAGTCTCTCTTCACAAGGAAGGACACCCAATGGCCTTTGCCTAAGGAATGTTTTGACCTCAGGCTGCAAACCTTGGAAAGATACACAGGCCCAAGAGGAGCAAAAGGATGAATAGTTAAAAAAAGAAAAAAAAAAAAAAGAACAATACATGGCAACTCTGTGGCACTGAAGAATCCTAATGCACCCTACAAACTTTCTACATATGTACAGCTTATTATCACTCAGCAGTGAAGTCCAGCCACCTCCATGGCTGCGTGGCCAGGCAGGGAATTCCACCAAAGGGGTGGCATCAGGAGCGACAGGACTGACTGTACTGGGGCTGGGGCAGGGCCCAAGCCTACCCAGGGCTCTCACAGACACCCATTTGCCTTCCCTGGGCTTTGAGTCTGACCTGCTACAATAGGAGGCCGCAGGGGTCTTTTCTAGCTAATGGCAGGATGAGTTTGATGCTTTGTGCCAAAGACCTTTTTTTCCCTGACCTGGATTAGAGCCTGCCCTGGGAACAATGAGATGGGCTGCAGCCCGGCAGAAAGAATTTGCTGAGATGGCAGGGTCTGAGGTTTGCAGAGCAGAGTGCATACCTGCACTTTTTTGGCATGAGGCTCAGTTTTGGGGGGACATAGCTGTTAACCTGAAGCTTTTGAATGCATTGCTGCACTGTCCCAGCCAAGAGTTGCTGCTGTAGTCCTAAAATTAGAAATCTATATTAGACATCTAGACATTTGCAACCACATCATTTTCTGCCTTCTGTAAAAAAAGATTTTTCTGAATCTCTGAGAGTTCTGTACAGACCTGTTGGCACAAAAGGTCTAAATCATCTTTTGAAAGGCATTGTCTTACTTGAGCTAGACTTTGGCATTTAATTAAGAATGGCTCCCATCTGTCAAATTATAAACAAAGGCTGTCAAAAGACTTTTACCATATCAGTCTTTTCAAACTTGACCAACTAGTTTTGTATTTAGAGGTTTAAAAAGTCACATAGTTACCCAGACCCCTGGTTTAGGTTCACAGGTGCCTTCAGGACTCTCTACCTGAGATTTGCTGAGTGCCTGGGAGCCTGGAAGCTCCAGGAACTGAACACCTGTCAGGATCATACCACGAAGGCTTGTATTTGGTTACGTGCTCTGGGGGCTGTAGCTGTCCCCTTCTCTCTCATAAGATTTTTCCCTCTTACTTGGCTAAATATAGCTTCAGATCTTTAAGTCACAAGGCTACAAGTAAAAAATATCACTTGAATTTATTCTTTCCAGTATTCTGAACTAGTCTCAGGGCTGGACGACCCTCTTGGGAACAAATAATCCATCTCTGGGCATCTGCTAAGTCCTAGTAGAGTACTACTGTTAACCTCACCCACTGTCAATGTTGCTTGATGAGCAGAAATTTTTGACCAGGGAAAATATTTTTACCTAACTCAGATAAGCATTCACAGAGAAATTTGGAACATTTTTGCCTTTATTTTCTGAGTAAAGAAGGGAAGTTTGGCTTAGTATTTTAATGTGTTGATGCTAAGCATAGAATTCACTTTGTGAATTAAATAACTGCAATTCCATGCCAACAGCAAAGGGGAGATCTGCTCAGTGAGCCAAAGGAGGAAACAGAAAGAGAAAGACTAATTACAGTTGTTGATCAGTCTTTCCCCACACTGGCTGAAAGACAGATCCTCCCCACATTCCTAGAGAAATGTGGAACACAAGGCTTTCAGTAAATATGATCACAGTGCTGACATTTGGTTATCACTGCCATGTTAGGTTTTAAAATACATCAGTTATGTGTACAGTGTACGTATTACTGTAAGGAGTGAGCTGGCATGTGGAAACAGGGAAATACAGGGACATATGGGGCAAATAAGGCACAGTTGCCGTGGTAGTACCTTTCCAGTTGAGAATCATGAAAGTAAATATTCAAGTGGCCGTTCTAGTGCTTTGCTTAAAAATATCTTTTGATTCTTTCTCTATCTCTCCTTTTCTCTTCAGCCTTTTCCTTTTCATGTGCTCCTCGCATCCTGCACCTTCATACAGTCAAATCATCTGACCTGGCCCGGCTGCTGGCTTTACTTAGCCTGCTCAGGGGTCTCATATCACCGGCAAGTTCAGCAGGTGCTGAAGGCCCTTCCATTTCATCTCTCACCCCCTGCTCTTCTGCTTTCTTCACCCCTGGCTCTTCCTGAGGCCCTGGCTGCTCCTCCTCTTGTTCCTCCTCCTCTGCTTGTACCTTCTCCTCTTCTGGTTCCTTTGCTTGCGCATACGATGGTAACCTCTCATCAAATGCCCTGGAGAGATCTTCCAATGGTCCCATCCCAATCTTCTCTTCAAACTCATTGTAGGCTGATGGAAGGGGGCTGGGCTCAACCCCTACTTCCGTGAGAGGGAAATAGTGGGACACCGGCTTCTCTTCTTCCAGCAGCTTGTAGCCTTTGGCCTTTGGGATGGAGGGGACTGTGATGGCGTGGAGGGGCTTCTCAGGGACCTCTCCAAGCTGCTCCTCTGCTGGTCTCCTCAGAGCCCTCCGGATTCTTTTCAAGATCAAATGACTGATCTCCACCAGGTTGAGGAAGAGGGATACGGAAGCCACCACCAGCATGAACATAATGAAGATGGTCTTCTCCGTGGGCCTGGAGACAAAACAGTCCACAAGATTGGGACAGGGCCACCGCCCACAGCGGTAAAGGGGGAGAATTCGGAAGCCATACAGGAAGTACTGACCTACTATGAATCCCACCTCAAAGAGGGTTTTGAAAATGATGTGGAAGATGTACGTTCTCAGGAGAGTACCTTCCAGGCGAAACTTCTTGGTTCCATCAGGATTGTTGCCTTTGTTTTGATTTGGAGCCAGGGGCAGCTTCTCTTCATCCACCTCAGCTTGCTGGCGCCTCTCAGCTTCCTCCCTCTCTTTCCTCTTCTCCTCCATGCGGACGTGGTGCACAGCATGCCCGAAGTACATTAGTGAAGGGGTGGATACAAAAATGATCTGCAGGACCCAGAGCCTGATGTGGGAGATGGGGAAGGCCTCATCGTAGCAGACATTCTCACAACCAGGTTGCTGGGTGTTGCACACAAAGTCTGACTGCTCGTCTCCCCACACGAGCTCAGCGGCTGTGCCCAGGATCAGGATGCGGAAAATGAAGAGCACCGTGAGCCAAACTCTCCCGATGACAGTGGATTGCTCGTTCACCTGCTCTAAAATGTTCCCCAGGAAGCTCCAGTCACCCATTTCTTATGGTCTAAGGGAAGAAAAAACAAAGAGAAAGACCACACATTATGCTAAATTTTAAAGGTTTCAGGTTTTCCCACTGATGTTTTTTGTTGCTTTCAATCAGCATTTCCCTAATATGCTTTGAGAATAGAAAGGAGGTTGCTTGCTTGCTGATTTGCCTGTTCACAATGATTTATTAGCAGGAGAAGGGCTGGTAAGCCAGAGCAAGCTGCCTGCTAAATTCTTCCTTCCATGGCTCTAAATGGGCAATTACTTTTCAGCCAGAGAGTATATTTATCTCCTTTTGCAAGTCAGAGTCTTCTGTGGTGCCTTGTAGGCTCCGTTCTGTGAGTCTGCTTAGATTTTGTACACATACAAGCACACACCAGCAATACAGTGGAACAGATTTATCAGCAGGCAGCTGCAGTGGTTAGAAGAGTGGGTGAACCTTTCAAGCACACAAGCACTTCTGCACCAGAACCCCTCACAGGTCAAACAGATCTCAAATCCACGCCAATCTTGCACCTAAACAAACCTGAATTCTCTCTAGGTTGCAAATGTCAGTTCTACTTTAGCAATCACTCCGTTAGGTAAGAACAGCAATTACAACACCATTACTGTGTTAGTAATGCTGTGTAAGCTTAACAACTACTATATAGATTAGTTTTGCTATATAGAATATGTTGTATGCAACATAATTATTTAGTGCTACTGGGGCTATTCTTTGCATCCCTTCTGAAGTTGGTTGCCATACTGACAGTGGAACCAACCTGGGGAAAATACCAAGGTCTCTAACTGGGACCTAAAGTACTATTTGCTGTCTCTAAAAGTCCCACTATCTCAGGCTAACACAGAGCTGGAAGCCAGCTGCAGATACACTATTGAAAAGCTAAGACAGTCATCCGTTTTCAAGTAATGCAAGTCAAATATTACATCTGTCATTACTTTTGCATGATAAGAAATTATTCCTAGGTCAGGGTTTCATTCTGCATATCCTGAACTTCCCACTATATAATTTCAGGCAAGGGAAGATCTATGAAAGAGGAAAATAGAGATGAAAGTTGTTTTGTGTGGGTTGATTTAACACATCACAGCAGTCTGAAGTCTCTGAGGAATGCAGAATATTACAGTGGCCCAGAAAGACCGACTTGTAGAGCATGACAAGTGAAACAGGGAACATTATCCATAAAATAGCTGTTCACAGGGATCTAGAAGTTCATCTCTTAGATACTATCTCCATCTATAGTTCCCTAAATGCAGACACATACACAAGCACTGGTAAAAGGAAGCTACAGTCAACAGCATGAAAATCTGAGTATCTAAACTTCCCTCCTTCTTCAGATACCACTGGGATATATTTGTAATGCCATATGCTATGACACACCAACGCATACCAGTCTGTTTCAACTACTTTGTGTACATAGTGACACATAGACAAACACAAAATATTGAGAATTTTATGGCTTGGGGGAATGTCACAAATTTTCAATTAAAAAAAAAAGGAAAAAAAAGGAAAAAAAAAAGCTTATGATAGCCTTTTGCTAAAGCAAGATGGACTTACATTCCTTGCCTTCAAACCTCACAATATTTTTACCCCTGACACCCATGCTAGAAAATGAAGAACAGAGCCCAGTACCTTCAGCTTGCACAAACACCTCACATACATAAGCGGCAAACATATAATTTAATCACCAAGGAAAATTGCTACTTTCTCAGTCATTAAAGTCGTGTAAAGAAGCGTGTTAATGTCAGCGCTTACATTAACAAGTCTAGCAGAAGATTATGCTGTTTACATACATTATCTAAACTGATTTAAACATCCTCTTTCTGCAAATTCACAGAGCAAAGTACACCCCACAGTTACCAATCACGTGCAACTCTGTAAAAAACATGACTACACACAGTACAAGCTTCATTGTCCCCCAGGCACCTCAGTTAACTCCATCCCTTTCTTTCCCTGTGAGTCACACTGATATCTACACTACCATTTGAGCACTTCCACTGCAGCACACAAGAGTGACATTCTAGGTGTGATAAACCTTATCACATGGAAAACTCACTGTACAAGAGAAGGGAAAATGTTTCCTGTCTAACTCCATCACACGCCTTGCTCGCACCCTGCTACATTTGGCTAAGCCCTCCCTGAGATCACTTCCAGCTGGCCACGTTCTTCACAACTCTGCCATGTCCATCCCCTCTGTTTTCTGCAAGTGAAGGGGTTTGAGGTTGCTCAGTCGGTTCAGCTGTGAGCAATGATATTGGGTGGACAGATGATGAGCGGCACAACCAGCCCGAACGTCTGGGATTCCACCTGCAAGCAGTCAGCCTTGAAAACGGGGTAAGCAAGGCATTTAGGTAGTCACCTTTTCCCTGAAATTGCCTGCCACGAGGAAAGAGCAGGACTTTTCCTAAGCCTGCTCAGAGCCAGCAGATTTGTGTTCTGAACTCTCCTGGGCTGGCTTCAGACCCCCACCCTGCGCTCCCAGATGTCGCAACCTGTGCACGCTACCGGCGAAAAAGGCTGAACAGGTTAAGGATGGTGAGCAAGAAACTTGCCGCTGTGAAAGGCTCCACCGAAGAAATGTATCCCCCTCCTCTCTTGGCACTCTCCAGGGAAGAGTGAACTTTTGTCTCTCTTCTTCCCTACCCTAAAAGCCCCAATCTTGTCGCACGACTGAGCAGATATGACTGAATTGGCTCTGATGGTGGGTTTTAGTTGCCCTGCAATATTTAAGCTCCGAGCCAGACGGCTTTATGAAGTGAGTGACAGTCAGTGACGTGGGGAACAATAGGGAGAAAAAAATAGAGAGAGAGGCAGAGACACAGAGAGGAGAGTCCACTGAACATGAAAAAGCAGAGGGGGGAGAGGAACAGGCAGCAGGCAGTGAAAACCTAATACATGCATAAATGGGAGTTTGCTCAGTTAAGCAGGGACCAAAGCATCTCTGCAATTTCACTGTGGTTCAGCACAGCTCTGTGTGTGTCCACACTCAGTGGTCTTTAGGTGTTGTGGTGTGGCAGGTGAAAAGGGAACACCAACACCTCTGATAGTGGCAGCATTAATTGAATTAATTTTTTATCCTACACCCAGCTCTGGCAGACAAGTTGCATTACTGATTTTCAGGCAGATACTGAAGTACTGGATTTATATTTGGCATTGTCAGATACATTGGTCTGCTCTTTAACATCTTTTACATGGAAAAAACAGCAGAATGGGAAAACAAGATTATCAGTCAATATTAATCAAAGCTGAGAAAGACCAATTTTACAACCTCACCTCTCAGTGTCTTAGCTCTGCTTAGTTTTTCCTCCAAATGCATCTTCCATGTGCACATGCATCAAGAATGCCTAAACCAAACTGTTTTGTTAAGGAGAGCAGAGCTGAATTCCAGCAGCCCAGCACACAGGAATGTTACCCCAGGCACACTCGCCTACCACCAGTCACCTGCAAAAATGCTGGAGAGGCCACAGAAGAGAGGAATCACAGGCTCAGTAATGCATCCATAAGTACAACTAAATGCCCTGAGAGTTTTAATTAAAAGTCAAAGGCTATAACCTTACTCTGAGGTATGTTTTTTTAGTCTTTCTGGAAGACTTACTTAGAATGTGCCCTTGGTGCTCAGCTCTGAAGAAAAAGAGGATTACTGGAAGCAAGATTTGCTAAGCAGTGATACAGATGCCAGGTTTATAAAGTGATGAAGCAGCAGGTAGCTCTCATCTCTCTTTATGCAAACTCAACACTGAATTTCATTTCCCAGAATGGCAATGGGAGACACTGTCTCCAGAAATGCTGTCATTTGAATGAGATATTAAAACACAAGGGCCACAAAAGTTTGTACCTTCAAACCAACGGTTTCAGGCCACTCTTTCGTGTTTCTGGGCATTTGCGTCCATGTAAGTTCAGAGCTTCATCTCAGGAGTTGTCTTCCCAAACAGCTTCTAGGCTGATTTGCAGACCCCAAAGGTCCAAAGCACAACTGGAGGCAGAGATTATGTTTTTCAAACTGGATTTCAAAAGAACTAAAGCATATGTGAGAGATGGAAAAGAAAATAATCATATTTTTCAAGAGGAGCCAGTCTGGAGACACAAAAGAGAAATCACCCACAATGCACATAGTTGGACTGAAAGTCATCTTCTGAACACCTTAAGAAATTATTCTCTTAAACAGGGAAGCAGTAGCAAATATTGTTCAGCCCATGCTACATAAAGCATGGGAACAGTCTTCCTGGAGAAAGGACACAGTGGAGAACTTGCAAGTCCCAAGAACACAAAGTGAGTAAGAAAAGGCATGGTTGGATCAATGAGGGGAGTAAGGACAGTAAGAAGGAGGAAGGAACACCTTGGTTGTTTTGTTCTGCTATATACTACTCAGATAAACTGGTATCAGTACATGAGTGAGTGGTCATCACTGCCACCCTCAACCCCTCTTTGGGAAGCAGTAAGAGAGGGAGGACTAAACAGCACCACCAGTATCCAGCACTTTTAGAGAGTGCCTGGAGGCTGGTGCATCACAGAAGGCAGGTGGTTCAGATGTTAAATGGCCCATTCCTTTTCAAACCAAAAATGTCTTTTTGGAAAACTCAGCTCTAGCTGAATGTGCACATCCCTTTCTAGGCCTTTTCTCTCTAATATAATGAGCCAAACCCCAAATCTGGTATGTAACTACATGGCTGAAAGTTCTTCTCTAAATTACATGTAGCTACTGTCAGAGACCTTTCCCATTAACCTTCTATATGCCTTTTGCTAACACTGTCCAAATATCAAATATTGTCTGACAATAACAGCTTGCAGTATGCAACTGATGCAGAAATTATATTCAAGTCTCTGATTATTAGGTCTGTGTTACCTTCATCCAAATGATCAGGCTGACTTTCTTTGGTATCACAGAGTGCAGAACCTTTAGCATGGGGGACACACCCAGTTTGCAGGACATTTCTGGATTGTGGAAAACCACAGAGTGTCTTCATCTGGAGGCCTTTTACAAAGGCACCATTGAGCTCTGGGTCAGGTTCTCCAGTTCATTAGGGCCTCCTCCCTCTGAAGAAAAGGGTCTAAATGAAAATGAAGCTGGGTGGTGAGGAATTCCCCTGTACTGGGGCTATGCTGGGAATTGGTTGTTTGAGATGGGCATGACGAGGAGAGGGCAGAGCATGAGAAGGGCAAGGAGACTTGATTCTCTTAGGCAGGGTAATGCTGGAAGCCAGGGTCGCCTTTGTAGCATGACAGCAGTGACTTTGAAAGAAAGGAGTAGAGATCATAAAAGCAAAGGGTGAGAAGACTGGACCTCACTTGTAGCATGTGACAACCACTGAGTCTGTGAAAGAACTGCAACCCTGACAGTGCCAGACTAAGGGCAAACACTTCCAGCCTGTGTACCTGGCTTGGTATTCATGCTCTCATTAGGCAACCTGTAGATGTGCTGAGTACTTTCATCCCCAAAAACCAGTGCTAAAAATAGCAGCAGCTAGTGAAACTTACTTCTGCTAAACACTGTTAACTTGCAGTGGCTTTTCCTTGCCTTTGGGACTTTTATTGCCTTCAAGGAATCGTGGCCATCTCCTGCACTTTAAAATTACTATTTTATTTGGAAAGAAGTTTGCTTCATTGCTGATTTCTCAACGTTTAGCTGCTTTGAGGCTGGTGAGCTTCTGTCCCTGGCATGACTGAGTCTGTGAAGTCTCCCCTGCAACTCAGCCTTTTGCTCAGAGACTACGAGGTCACTTGGGGAATCTGGGACTTTTCATTCCAAACGGATTTCCAACACAGACATGATGTCAGGACAAGGCAGGGCCATGCTATTGAACAGCTCTGTTCATGCATGATGGCAGATTGTGCGATTATATAGCGCACAACCCTGGATAACGATACCTCTCCCTCAAACAAAGTTATCTTCTGGGGATCTGCTTAGCTAGGAAGTGGCACACGCTTCCTGTTCTTCTGCTGAACACACAAACCTTTCCCTCGTGGCTGAGGCTGAACACTGGGAACATTCAGCCTCCCTACAAGAAGCTGGGACGTTCACCCATCTGTCTAGTAATACGTGTCCTTGTCCATCCCAGGGCCAATGTGATCTGTCCTCTGATCACCAGGATCAGGCTCCCAGATTTTATCATCTCTCTGCCACCTACCGGTCTCAGAAATCATCAAAGTGCAGCCAGCTCTGGACACATCTTTAAACAGACCTTACCATGTCCCTGCAAGCCTGGTGAATGTCACTGCATGCATTTTTAGGGCCAGGCTCCCAGATTTTTCCAGGACTCTCCTCAGGCACCAGTGGATATGAATTGCTATGGAACTGCAAGCAAACCATAAAGAAAAGAGAGGGAGGAAGATATGAAGCATCAAGGAGGAAGAAAATTGGGGACATATGTAACAGGAGGGCAGGAACACAGAAGAGGTGAAAATAGGGCTGGGTTGTGCTGAGACTCAAATGGAAGATGAATACTTATGGGAAACATGTTTTTAATTTAAGGGATGGAACCAAACTAGACAATTAATAAAGATAAGCAGGGCAAAAGTGGACTGTCTTTCAATATCTGTTACATGCAGTTCTTCTCTGAAAATTACTGTTCTAGGAGGACCTGGGGAATTACAGGCCAGTCAGCCTAACTGTGATACCTAGAGAGATTCTGGAACCAATTATGAAACAATCAATTTATAAGCAGCTAAAGGACAATATGCTGATAAGAAACTACCAGCAGGGAATTTGGAAGAACAAATCATGTCAAACCAAGCTAATTTCCTTCTTTGACTAACAGGCCTGGTAGATGAGGAGGAAATGGTAGGTGTAAAACACTTTGACTTCAGTGAACACTTAGAAAATATCTAGATTACAGGCTCCCAGGGCAACAAGCAAAGTCACTGTGCAGAGGATACACAGGTTGAAGTACCATAATCAAGGGTAATTATCAGGGCTTCACTTTTCCAGCTGGGAAAATTGTGTCCCTGAAGTTTTGCCTTCAGGGCTGTTCAGTATTTCCTTGAGTGTCTTGGACAAAAGACTAGAGGACAAAACGAAGAGGATGACAGCTGGGCTGGGGGTCAGCAGTCCCTCCTGAAGGCAGAAGGCTGAAGTGATTGCAATTTGAGAGGAATGTGAGACAGTGGGGAGCTGGGCTGCCTCTGCAGAGGTGACTGCACCAAGATCCAGCTGAGGAAAGGTGGCTGCACGGACACCGGGTGTGCTGCTCCAAACTAAATTGTGACTGGACCAGCAGAGAGAGCTGGGGTGGAAACAAATGTGTCTGTTGAGATCCTCACAGAAGAGGGCAAATCTCATTCTAAGGTGCTTTAATGCAGATTTTGTGTATAAGGCAACGGAAGCAATTTTGTGTATTTACTTAATACTGCTGATTTCCCAGCAGCAAGAGTGCATCCACTCCCAGGCACTACATTTTACAGGAGATGCAGACAAGTTGGAGAAAGTCCAAAACAGAACAGCAAAATGGTAAGAGAGGTGGGAAAAAAAAAAACAAAAAACAAAAAAAAAAAAAAAAAAAAAAAAAACAAAAACAAAAACAAAAAAAAAAACACAAAACCCCTGGCTTATAAGGAACAGATAAAATAATTGAGTTTGTTTTCTCTAGGAAAAGAACAACAGGAGGGGAGGCATGATAACAGCCTTCCAGCACATAAACATTTGTTAGAATGGGTGGAGAGACTAAACAGTTGTCCCCTACATTCACGAAAAGTAGAAGAGGAAATAATCAGCTTAATTTGCAATAAAAATGATATAGCTAAACATTAGACAAACACTTTGCAATGGTAAGAATAGCAAAGCATGGCAGCACACTGCCTGGGGAGGCTGTAGAATCACAGGAGGTTTTTATGAAGAGGTAAACAAACATCTGTTAAGGATGATCTTACCTCATAAGCACAAAAACAAGCAAGGGGGAGAGGGAGGCTTTCTGAGGTCTTTGGCTCTATGGTTTTGAGTAGGGCCAAAGGCCTGAGGAAATCTCAGAGAAATATTTTCAGTTTTAAAAGCCAAAAGAAATAGTGTCTCGCCACCAGTCCTGAAAACTCAGCCTGGGCACTGCAGGTTGTCTACACAACCCAGTGCAATGCTGACCTGGGGGGACAGCAGGTCAGGCCTGGGAGCAGGCTAGCCCGGAATTCCACTTGAGTTAATTATCTTCTCTGGAGTGGGGCTAATTAGCTGGGGCAGTCTGAAACTCGGTGGTGCTGTGCTGCTTTCCACTGCTCACCCCAGGTATCCCCACGCTGCCCTGCGAGGAGGGCACCTTCAGGGGAGTTATAAATGTGTTCCTTGCCTCCAGTGATGCAGATTTAGAGGTGTTTGCTGCCCATAACCCCATTTCAACCAATTTGCTCTGTTTTCTCTCCTAGCCCAGCGAGGGCTTTTCCCAGAGGTGCTGATTTGACCCGAGGGCGGCAGGAAGGAGAGCCACGCACCTTGTCCCTTGTCCTGGAGCAGCATCCGCGGAGCATCAGGAGCAGCATCCGGCGGCTCCGCTAGCGGGCGGTGTGTTCCCATCCGTGCGCCGGTACCCAGGGATGCTGCGGGTGGCAAAACGGCACCACGGGCACGCTGTGCCTTCCCCCGGCCACACCCGACCTTTCTCTTCCTCTTAAACTTCTTAAGCACGGCAAACGCAGGAAAGTTGTGACGCTGCTGTAATGGTTATTCTGAATACGATTTTTTTACAGTACTTTTACAATGGTTAAACAGATGGAGTTAAGCTGATGTGAAGATCATTTTGATGTCTCTAATTTTACCTATACTCAGTGTCAACTTTGTTGACAAAGCACCTTTTTTACTAGTAAAATCTGTATTCTCACCTGAACCTGCATCCCTTTTCCAACTTCACAGGTATACCTGCTGTTGTGCATGATTTTCCCTTTAATAATAACATGGTTGATAATAGAAACTTCAATAAAGTTTATCAGTACTAAAAACACATTAAAATTACAAAGAAAAAGCAAGGCAAAAAAGATGAATTACCATGTTCCAAATGTGAATGTGCTGTGCTACTGCAGCAGCAGCAGTACCAAGCCCAGGAAGAGAAGAGTACACATTTAGACACATGATTTCATGGATCAGCATAATTTCACATAAAACCTGACCAGACTACTTCTAGAAGCACAGACCTTTACCAGAGTGTGTTGGTTAGAAATTCTAAGTTCTTAGAGCATCTGCAATGGCATTTCTGAAGAGCAGCACTGGGACACGGCCCAGAGCTCATAGGCAAATTCTTAAACATTCGTTATGCAGCCATCACACACAAAAATGCCTTTCCCTAGCTCCCCTAGGTCCCTTTCTCTGCCTCCTGCCTAAAACCTTCCCCCTGGTCACAGAGGTGGAGCACATCACTGAGAAGATATACAAACACAGGCATGCTGCATACATTAGTGGTCCATGGACTCAAATTTCTTTCAGCATATATTCGAGGTTATGGACCCTCCACCAGTGCTGAGATCCTCAGGAGAGGAGCAGAGGAGCTGCTATCAGGAGTTGTGAGGTACCAGGCCAGTCAGGGAACATTGTTGGTTACAGCCAGTCTGAGCTCTCTGAAGTGGATCCAGGGAAAGCAGTGACAAGTACCTGATAATACTTCTGGTAATAATTAATTGCTCCAGGCCTGCCAGTAAAAGAGGGGCTAATAATATCTCCCAGCCTCTTGAGGGGATCTCCATGTGTTTGTTTTATCAAGACTTTTTGTACAATCTCAACATTCCCAGTCACAAGGAGCTAAAAGGGACAAAGCTTCTGAAAGAACTAGTCTGCATGTCTGGAAGCATCCCGTGTTACCCCACTGTCCATGGGGTTTTCTGCCTTCCAGTTTTTGATGGGGGCTCATTCCCTACTCCTTTCTCACTTCTTCTGGGCTCTTTTTACACCAGCAAGGCCTGCCTTGCTGAGTGGTAGGCTCAGGGCTCTCAGGAACGTTGTCACCACCCACTCTCCACCTTTATCTCCCTGCTTTCATTTCCACACCACAGAATGACACAGTGGAGGTTCACTTTGCACACAGGGTGTGAAGGTGGCCCAGGAGAGCTCACCAGCAAGCCAGGTCAGGGATGGGGATGGCAAAACAGGCTTTTATCTGTCCTTCCCATCCCAAGAGATGTGCATACCTGCTGTGCACTTTGGCTGACCTCAGCTTCCCATTTCCCACAGCAGAGCGTGTTCCCAGCCTCTCTGGGGAGGACATCCATGGGGATAGTTCCTGTTTCCCTGCCCTTTCAGTCTTCCTGAGCCTGATATAATTGTTTTTTTGGGCACAGTGTAAAAGGTGCCAGCAAGGAACGGAAGCCTCTCATTCCTCAGCAATTCATTAAGAAGGAAAGGAGGTTACTGAACTTGGAAGCTGTTGAGCCAGTCATTCTTCTTTCCTGATCAAGAAGACAACCTGTCCATAGATTCATTGCTCATCCAGAGGTGTTCAGCATCCACAGAGGCAATTTGGCTTCAAACTAATAAACAGGCAGATGGAGGGAGTCAAGGATTATCTGGCTACAGACCTGCCAGAAAACATAGGTGGGAGAGCCAAAGGGCTTCTCCAATTTGGAGAGGCCTTGAGAGTTTTTCTTCATTATTTCCAGCAAACTTCAATCCCTCGCAGCCCTGTTACTGCTCAGTGAATATGATATTCTTAGGAAGAATATGGTTTAAAGCACATCAGGATCCTTTTAAAAGGAGCATTAAGACTCTCTAGGATCCCCTGTCCTGTGTGAAACCTGGCAAAATTTTAAGGAGCTACTTCTATGGCAGACTTCTAAATCCCACCTTGGCACAGTAACAGTTGAATACTCTTCCACGTGCCCAGAATTATGAGGCCTCTTTCTTGTCTGATTGATCAACACTATCCCAGTGGATGCAGCTATTACAGGTAGTTCCTCAGCAAGATATAGACATGTTTTTTAAGGGGCTGTGTCTGTCCAGTCCCCAAAGCTCTGAAGCAAGAACATCAGTTCTAATATTTCTGTTTGCCCTCCTGCTTTGGCCCACGGTGCAGCAGGTTTGGTGGATTTCTACTCCCCCTGAGCAGTGCTGAGTTTATGCAGCTGCAGCCCTGACTCTGCCTTTCAAAAGTGTATCCTCCTTTACAGGAACACAATGTAGAAGTCAAATCCATTCCAGTACATCCTCTTTAGCTGCATACAATTGTGGCATTCCTTTCCAGTTTGTATTCTTCAAGGCTTTGCCTGCCTGGACTACAGCTGTAAGACACTGGAATAAATGATGGCATGGTTTGTAAGACAATATTAAAATCAATAGGTATAGCCCTAAGACAGACTGAATGGGGCAAAAATAAAAGTACTTGCTAGCTTGTTTGTGACTTTGAATCACAATTTCCTAGTTATCAGTATTTAATATTTGTGAGTTGGTCCTCCTGTAACAAGACTGATGATTGGGATGGATAACCAAGAAACACTGGAATATTGCAGCAGTGGTTATACAAGTACTCACCAAAGAAAAAATCTTAAGTTATTGCTTAGTTTAAGGCATGGTGATGTTGCTGACTCAATAAACAGCCTTGGGGATTTTTTAATGTTCTTAACTTAGCTTCCTCATTCGGCAAAGTTTAAATCCAAAGTGAACAAACTTGTATTTCCTTTATCAGGATGGGTAAAGTGATGGCAGAAATGAGAGGCTGGTAGCAAGTTCACTGATCCCCAGCTTGCTGCACTCTTACATGAAAACAGAAGGAGGTCCAAGCTGATAATGGCAATGCTTTAAAAGATATGTTGCTTTAAAAAGTCCTGTTTCCCAGCCCTGAAGAGCATTCTGGGCTAAATAAACACAAAGAAAGTATTTAAATTAAAAAAAAAAACCCATAAATAATCACTAGCAACTGCTTAAAAATCATTTACAGGGCACCAAAAATACACAACTCCCTGGTAAAGAAAGAATAGTGCAACTGAAAAAACACAACCTGATGTAAAATTGAAAGGAGGCAGCTTTAAGTAAGTGAAGTATAACACATGTAACAAATACTATGAGAAAAGCTGAATATAAATTAGAAGATAAGAATTGTAAAAAATATTATAGAGCTGAAAGGGGGGTGGGAGACTGACAGAGGTATTTTTTTAGAAGTAAAGTAAGACCAGAATGAGTCCAACTCATAGTATTCATCTGTTATCAGATGGAAATCTTAGATTATTCAATAACAATGCAGAGAACAACAAAAGAAATCAATAAGTACTCCTATCCTAATGCTGAGAGGAAAGAAAGTAGATGGTGAAGACCTTGTTAATGACATGTCTATTCTTGTATCTCAGAGGAGTTAAACACCACCTACTAAAATCAGGCATTTTAAATCACCAGGACTAGGTACCTTGCACTGAAAAATTCTAACTTTCTTTAGTTTTGTTTTTTTTGCTGTTTTTTTTCCCCCCCATAAGATGCACATATAATTCCATTATTATATTGATATTCTGTACTTCTTGGTGCAATGGGTAAGTCCTGGAGGAGAAGAAGAAATCCCATAGTCTGGCATTTTGTAAAGACTATGTAGAAGGGCACAACTGTTTTATAATGATCCCATAATTACTCACAGGTAACTACAGACCTGTGATAGGATCTCAGACCTGAACTAAATAACGAAGTGGCTAATGAAGAACACAGGGAATAAAAAGAGGGAAATATAACTGGGGTGAACCAACACTGGTTTATAGAGAATTCACCCCCACTGAACTGTGTTCCTACTTTTCTCTGAGGAAATTGCAAGTACCATTTTTAAATATAACAAAGCTGGTACAATATACTTGAGATCCTGGAAGGCAGTTTCCCTTCTATCATGTGGCACTATGATTAAAGAACTTGCTTGGCATAAAAATAAGACAGCAGTCATTAAACAGACTATAAATGACCTATCAGAGTTCCAAAACACAATTGAGAACAAGAAGTGTGATTGGGGTTTCTTTTATAGTGTGTTTGTACCAAGATCCTGAAGAGTGTTTGGCATCAGGATAATTTAATCAACAAACTGGAAGAAAACATCAAACGTTTTACAGAAGTCACCAAGTCCTGGAGAGGGGTGGATCATGAAAAAGGGTTGGACAAACACAGACTGGGTTTGCTTTAGCACAGGGAAGGGAAGATCAGTTCCTGCCCTTCTGCAGGGAGACCAGCTGTAGCTTCATTGTGGAGAACTTTGTCCCAGGAAGCAGTGACTTCCTGGAGAGCTCTGAGCTCTGGGTAGCTGAGGAGCTGTACGTGAACTCCTGCTGCACATCTTAGGGTTAACACATAGAGGCAAGGTGGATACACCTCAGTCCTGCCTGGTTTATCCTCCAATTTTCATGGAAGCCCTCTGCTCTCAAAAGCTCCTGTTACATGTTCTCCATGACCCCTAATTCATCAAATTAGAAAAAGAGTGCTTATTTTCTGGTTCAAAAGCCATCTTTTTTTTAATGACTACCTGCCATCTTGAATGAAGAAGGTGTCAAGATACCCCCCAGAAGTGTCTTCTTACCTTGTACTGATCACATGAGATTGCAGATCTACACATGGGCTGCTGGTATGTAAATTTAAGGGCTCCAATCTGCTGATCTCCAGCCCACCTCCCAAAAATAACTTATGATTTGTCAGGTAGCCCAGAAAGCAGAGTCACAAATGGTGAAGTGCTGCATTATCCTGAGTATTCTTACACAGCATGAGGGCACCAGCAACCTCTTGTTGGGTACTGAACCATTTTACCCCCATCGGAGCACAAACACCAATCCCGGAGAGATGTTGATGAACCCACAAAGACTTCTGAAAAACCTGGAGACAGACACTTGCATGAAGAAGTGTCTTGCATCTCCCTGATGTCCAAGACCAGTCAATGATGAATCTCAGACATCAAAGGCTGGAGCCACCACATTTTTCTTCCAGCTAGTCCACTGCTGTTGCGTTCTTTGAATGTCAAAGCAAGGAAAACATGCATGTCTTAGAAACATCAGTCCTGGGAAAACCAAAGTCTGCCAAATAATTTAAGGAAAGGTTCTTTGCTTAAGGAAAGGATGCCCAAGCTCGTCTGGGAAGAAAGGTCTCATTCATGGAAAAACAGAACAAAATAAACAATACAGGGTTTCTCCTAGTGCGAGGAAGAGGGCAGGCTGAGGCTGGGACTTACAGAGGCAGCATTTAATCTACAGTGTGTCCTTAGAGAGAAGATAGAGCTTCTGTAGACTGCCATGAAAGGAGATCTGTGAAACTGCCAAGAGATTTTGATGATCCAGGTCCAACTCTCCCTTTTAGACAAGGTATTTAACAGTGACAAAAGTAAAGATGGGTGTAGGCAGACTACTCATCCCTGACCCATGGAAACCACTGCCATAGGCTGGGCCTAAGCCCTGAAGGACTGCATTTATTTATCCAGGAGGTTTCAACAGCTGTGTGTTTGCTAGAGAGAGGGGAATGTGCTTCTTGGGAAAGATTTCCATCGGGGCAGCAAAGTCCTCATGCAGCAGGGACCAGTGTTCTTAATGACCCATTAACTCAGCTGTTTTGCACAGCAGTAAGCCTTGGATAAGGAAAGAGCCAGAGAGGGGTGGGGTGGAGCAGAGGTCCCTGCTTCAGATCTGACAAAACCTTTCACCTTTACTCCTCACAACCAGATCTGCACCTCAGTGGCGTAAGCCACCCACGAGCACAGCCAGCTCTGGTACCACTGGGAACAAAACCACGGAATGGGGCCGTGGCATATTTCTGGCAAGAGCCACCAAGGCCAAAAGCTGCAAGGCTTGGAGAAAGTCTCCTGGGGCCCACTGTGCGAGCGCAGCCATCCTGACCGTGTGCTGGCTTGCAGTGATAACATTGTGTGCTGAGGTTGGCACACAGTCCAGGTGAAGTCACAAGGGGAAAAAGCTTCCCACCCCGCACAGCCTCGGCAGTCACATCCACAGATCCTCCCTCGCACGCCCCACCCAGCCAGCCCTGCTGCCCACAGGGACACGCTGCCCTGCCTGGCTTTCCTCTGCTGCCCTGGGCTAGCTGGCTTACAAGTGGCCATTGTGTTTCCTAGGAAGTTCTGTTGCTGTTAGAGCAAGGAACTGGCCATGCTGGCTGCATGCAAAGGCTCAGAGCCACTGCTGGCACCTCTTGATGCTGTCCCAACCTACACCTGCATCAACACCCATCCTTCTCCTGCTCTCAGACCTCATTTCTAATGGTACATTGCACCTCTGATTCTTCCACAGGCACAGACTTGGTCTCTGACAAAGTGCAAGTCTGTGGGGAATAAGGTAAGAAACAAAGCAAAACCTGGCATCATGGGAATATACCTTTTCCACAAAGAAAAATAAAATTAAGATGTACGTTGAGGTAGCAGAAGGAAAAACTCATTCCACTTTGAAATACAAGAGAATAACAAGGTTTAAAGTTTGAAATGGATGACAGAGCCATAGATCATGGTATGTAAAAGGAATGCCTTGATTTGGCTAGAAGAGAATTAAAGCACCATTGATAGATGACAAATAGTCATCACTGAGCACTTCACTAGACACTAATGAAACTTCATTTACTTTGGGATATCAGTGCAACATTATCCAATAAAAAGTGAACCAAACACTGGTGAGTGTTTGCATGGGACAGGGTGGAAAGGAGCAATGCCTGAGCTGAGAGGCCTCTTGCCCTGAGGTCCCAGTTCTCAACCCCAGAGCTGCCAGCATCTATGGGCCAACATCTGACTGTAATGCCAGAAAGAAGTGGCACAATCATCCAGACCCACATCTTCACAAACCTGCATCAGAAAACTCGGCAGAAATCCTTCCCATCTCCACCAGGGTCCACTTTGTGACAAGAATCCAGCCACAACTTTAAAGCCTTGCAGGAAGGATCCTCCAAAAGCCTCACCGAGGTACATTACAGATGAAGTTAAAAAATAGTGCTTTTTCTCATGTAATTTTTTTGGTTTTTTAAAATTCAGTTTTATATTCCTGTTTTGGGGTCTTAGTGCCCCTCAGTCAGCTAGACCATAGGAAGTTTGTTCTCCTTGTAGGTATATCTAGACACTGAAAAGAGCTAGCCTTCAGCTTTCCCTTTTCACTCCACCTCTTCAACCTCTTTTACTGAAAGGCACACTTCCAACTCTTCAGCACCCTCAGGCATTGTCCCTGAAACCTCTTCCATCCAGGAATTACCAACAAAAGCACTAAACAGAGTACATGGGAAGTGACATGTTAGTGCTCAATCACACACACACACACACTCAGCCCTTCCTAGAACCATTCAGTATGAGGTTATTTACTGGAATCTGCGTGAGTTCCCCCAGCTACAGCATCCTCCTGGAATTCTGTAGTCAGCCAGTGAGCTGCATCAGCCCCACTCCTTCCAGAGACAAACTTGCCAACTGATAAATGTAGCTTGTGTTCCTTATTCTTTGACAAGTGACTTACAGCAGCTAATGTTATGCTTGGCCCCATCTTTCTGAGTCACCCAGACTATTGCAGTAATGTTTTTTTGGCTTGTGGTCAGGATTTAATTTTTGCAGATCACTGATTTTTGAGTCATTCCTACTGATCAGTTACTATCTTGCTGTCTTGCTTAATAGCAGTCAGCCACAAATGACCAAACTTCTAATGTTTACTCCTCCTTACAACTTCACATCTCCACCCATTTGGAGGAGTGATGGGTTTCCCATGAAGTCCTAACATCTGCAATGCAAAAAAAACAGCAACAAGAAACCTCTCTAGAAGCACTGTAGCAGCACCACCTATTCCTGGCTCAGCCCACCTCATCTAATTTGATTAAAAGAGATTTAAGAAAAGTCAACGTTTGATGAGTCTTTCTGTAGAGCCTACCACAGGTCCCAAATGAAGAAAGTTTTCCACTCTCTGGCTGGGACAAAAGCAAGATTAAGCACACTCTCAGCTCCATCCTGTGTCAGAAAACCAGTCTCAATGCACACTGAAATACAGGATTTCCAAAAGACTGGGCACCAGGAAGATGCATGACCTGCAGCAGGGGAGGTAAAACAGGAGGTTAGACAGTCACAGTTTTCTTTATGCTGTTGGAAACCCAAACCTTTTCTCACATCATCTTTTCAGCTGTTTAATACACAAATATGGGATTACATTCCCATGCCTGGTTGCCTCAGGGGCAGTATACAAATTACAAATAAGCAAATATATGGATTCCTCGACTTCCAAGGGATTTTTTAAAGTTAACTACTTAACCCCTAATTACACCAACACTAGATGGCTAATGAATAAGGTGAGGCAACACCCTTGACTGGTAAGATTCACAATGAAAAAAAAGAAATTTCATCTCAGGGAGAAAACGGGCTCATGGATCTGGCATCTTACCATGCAGATTTCCCATCTGGGACAGGATCACATAGTCTGTATATTCGTACAGGAAAATGTGAAGTTTCACATTTTACTGTAGGATCACTGTAGAAGAAGGTGTGACACCCCATGGTTTTGCTCTGTGTAAACAAAGGATCCAGATAAAACAGGTCCTACCTGGACAGGCACTTTCCCCCCACTGTCATAGCTGATGAGTGTGAAAACAACCTACCTCCTAGGAGACTTTAGTTTTGCTGTAAGGGACAATTCTGTTCTTGCATTATCCAAGTGGTTTGCATTTTAGTAACCTTCTCTTCAGACCCCTGACTAGGACCAGTCAAAACACAGCAATGCCTTACAAATCATTCCAAAGCACCAACACCCTGCATACTCTGCACCCCAAGGAATCGCTGTGGCCTGTGGTGACAGACTCATGGAGATTTTTAATGCCAAAAGCAAAAGCCTCTTGCCAAAAGCCAAGAACAGCTTCAGAGACCCAAGCTGCAGCACTACTGTCTTCAAGCTAGCAAGGGGATTAAGGATAAACACAGCATCCATGACTATTGCATGTGGCACTTCCCCTGGAATTCACAAAGTAAAATACCAAATGCATTCCCTTGTTCATATCAACCTTCACATTACTTTGGGGAATACAGGCTTACACAGAAATCTGATACAGAGGAGCCAGACCATCCTAGAGCCACAGCACCTCCCCCCAGATGAATTCAGGATCGTTGTATAGGTGATAAATTCTGCTCTCATTGAGAGAGCAGCGGGGCTTGGGGACCTATCATTTGTGTATTTGCCCCCACAGAGGCCCTTAGCCTAGCTAGCTGAAAAAAACCCCAGTGTTTATGGAGTGTATGGAATGACTGAGCCACTTCTCCATTGTACAAAACAATGCTAATAGTTCTACCACCTTTGCCTAGTTGTTTTCTTCCTCTTTCCTGCTTTCTTTTTGGTTTGACTCCTTCCCCTTTCTGTCTCTGCTTCAGCTTGATGGGACTTTGATTTCTTCTTTGCCCCATGACTCTGTCTTCAATACCCTCTTCTTGGATGATCTATACCAGTAGCACTGGGCACTTCTGTCCCCACAAGTGATGGGCTTCCTCCTCCCTACAAAGGCATATCTCAGTAGTATTAGACCCGTTCAGAAAAGCAGACAACTCCTGAGTGCTGTTAGATTCTTATTGTTTCATACAGGAAGAGCCTGTTTATAGCCTAGAGCTTGCAAGGAATTTGAAATGCCTTCTCCTTACACTTGGAGGGCAAGCAGCTGAAGAGAGCAGGAATCCTGCTTCCCCTCACAAATGTCTTGGCATTCCAGCTATCAGCCTTACCTTTCGATCCTACAGCCCAGCAAATATGCTATCACATATCCCAGTGTTTACCCAGCCTATGCAATTTGATAGGCCACCTATATTGAAGGGGGTGATTAACATCTAAGAAGGGATGAGAGGCGACCCTCCACACAGCCATGATATATTTTTGGAAGGGCAAGGCAAAGTCAGAAGGTCTTACTAAACTCTGTGATCATTTAAGTTTCTGGTTACCAAATAACCACCAGTATCCTTTCCATAAATGCATTTATTCTTAGCTGCACAGATTCCTACCCCCACTTCTGCAACATTAGTGTCTATTCCTAAACTACATCTTTCCTCCCAGCTACACCATTATTCCCCAGCAGCTCCAGGAACCCATTCCCCAGATCCTCTCCTTTTCCTGACTGAAAACATACCATGCATCTTTCTTGCTTGCTGCACCCTTCTTTCACCTTCTCAACATCCCCAATCACTTGACATGAGCAGCCAGCAGGACACACTTTGAAAACTTCCACTTCTAAGACCTCCACACGAAGAAAGTAAGAGAATCCACTTAATTCCTGGATTTCTCATAGCTTCTCTCATTCCCCTGACAGTTGTACAGCTGTTGTATTCACATCTGCTACTGCTAACTAGGCTTGTTTTTAGCAAAGCACAGCAGGAGCTAAAGAAACCTAATTCTGGTAACATTATAATAGCAGAAATACTCCCCCACTTTCATTAACTTCATGCTCTGCTTTTTATTTTCTCTATTCCCTTTTTCTTCTCCTCCTCCTTTTTTTTTGCTGGCATGGTGAACTTTTTCACTAGGTCAGCAGCAAACAGGAGCAGCTCAGCTGGTAGCTCACATTCCCTCACTGCTGCACAGAGTGGAGGTTGCTGGCACTGGGTGCCTCAGAAGAGCACCAACAAATACCAGCACCCTCAGGGGATGCCACATCAGATATCCATGGAAAAAGAGTTGCTGAGGGCATGGTTTCATAAGGACATGGATATCTCACACTGATCTGTAGCAGGTGTATCCATCTGAAAACGGGACTCACCACCTTGCTGTCTTTCCTGGTCTAAAACGGGGGGATGGGAGGTAGTGGTCAAAGCAGAAAAAAAATTATAAAATTATAGTAAGTCAGGCTGGTGGTGACATGGCCCAGCAAGTCACTAGTTAGAATGTTTCACAAGAATGTGGGGAAAAAAGAAGAAAAAAATCAAGACAAACACTTTCTCCATTTGACCTTGAGTGTCTTGGACAAAATGCTCTGCCCTTAAGGCTGGAGCACGTTCTAGAATGAAATTCACTCAAATCTGAAGTGGAAGCTCCTTAAAATTTGAAAGAAAAACCCGTATGAGATATAGCCCTGACAGAAGGAGAGGCAGAGGGATCCTGGTGGACAGAAGCAAGAACTAGATACCACCCTTAGGCTGCTACAAAATACAGACTTTGAGGGCATCACTGAGAGAGACCAGAGACCAGGTGTCATCAGCAGCACTGAAAATCCAAGTACTGCTCTCAGAGGGCAAACAGTGGGTACCAGGTGGAAACAAACACTTTAGCATTCCCTTACCTAACTCCTAGGTGGGCAGACAATCAGTATCCATATCAAGGGAAATTAGCTATTCATGGTTTTCAAGGTGTTGTGGTCTCAATCCTGCCTAGTATGAAAAGAGTCAAAAAATAAAATATACCAACAATATTGAAGTACAGCATAATAAATTTTGAAGGCTTTGAAAAGAGGCAAAAAGGAGCTTTCAATCAAACAGCATAGACAAAAAGTCAGGTTTCAGAGGAAAATAATGGTGAGACTTTATAGGTTCATATGAAAGACAGAGGTGAAACACAGTTAAAGTTGTGGGGACCTGAAGGTCACTGTCAGGGAGAAGAGCAGAAGTGCTGGGGGTGAATGAAGAGTGGTGGACTTGGGAAAAAGCCCAGGTTTCCCACACAGAGATCCAGATGTTGGCAGAAGGTGATGGAAGACTGGAGAAATGGTGAGGCTCTGAAATAAAGAGATGCTAGTACAAGATGTTGGGCAGAAACAAAAGAAAGCAGAAGAGCAGAACAGCACAGAAAAGCACAGAAAAGATCAAAGCTTTTGAGAAAAAAGTAAGAGACTTCTAAAGGTGACTGGGGCAAAGGCAACTAGATATTCCTGTGAAAAGAGCTTTGGGACTGTGATTTTGAAAATAAACTTTGAGGTATCCCAGCAAGTACTGGAGAATAAGAACTTCGCAAAGCACATGTCAATACAGGGAATATGGAAGGAGTTTGTTCCATTCTGCAAGTTTGCAGCATGTGGAAGTGATTACAGGGACGATTCCAAGAGCAGTGCTATATAATAGATCTGGGATAATAACATTCAATGAATACCATAGTACAGAGTAGAGCTGTAGCCAAAGAAGGAAAGAATATGCCAAGAGCTGTATAAGCCTATTTTCTGAATAAGATGTAAAAGAAGAACAGCAAGTCAAATTGAAACCTTTCCTTGATTTTGCTGCAAGTTTCTGTTGTTAACTATAATTCCTTTCTCTAAAGAAGCCCCTTGTTTCACCTTTAATCACTTAGAATATTTGGACTAGTAAAGGCAAAGTCAAAACTTCAACCATGAAAAAAAGTAAAGGACTTTGACCCCAGGTTCTGTGGTAAAAACTTCAGAGCTTTTTCTCAGTAAGGAGCTCTGGCATAATGGATTTTCTCTCCAGTTCAGGAAGAATGACACTAAGTTTAAGACTCTTTAACTTTTTATCTGACAAAATAAAATTAAAATTAAAATTAAAATTAAGGAAAAGAACATTTGAATTTCACACTCAGAAGGAAAATTCTTCTTTCCAGCCAGTCAGGTTTCATTGTTCTCCTGTAGTAGCAAGATACTGTTCACCAGTTTGGCAACAGTTACAGGTTCCAAAAATTACATACCTACCCAGTAGATGCTCAGGGTTTTATATTCAGGGGACCTCAGTTCAAACCCATCAAGAGGACTCTCCCAAATGTATCACTGCAAGTTGCTCACCTGCAAAAAAAAAAAAATTAATTAAAACTACCTTTAAAATTTTCTGTGGGCCCACAGGTAGGCCTAGAGGTAAGGTAATGTGGGAAAATAATACCCTTTTTTAGTGATAACTAAGGTTTGTATGAAAACTATTTAGGTACTTAATACCCCAAGAGAGAGAAATGTTATTACTGGAGAAGAAAAGAAAAAAAAATCAAACAAAACAAACAAAAAAAATCCCCACCCTGGGCATTCCTTCCCAACTCTATTGTTTATAGCTCTGAGTACTAACATCCTGCAATCACTTCACATGGCTCACACTTCCAACTCTGCTAGGCATGGGAAAGTCACAAGCCCAACTTTTGCAAACCCCTATTCTGACCCAAAATCCACTTGCTGCTGTGCCAGTCCCATCGTAGACACCTTGGAGATCATCCCGCCCTCGCCTTGTCCCAGGTTAGGAGCGTTCCTTTGTTACCTTGCTGTGCCCTGGACCCCAGGGCTGGTGGCTGGCAGTTCAGGCTCCCATGCTCTGCAAGGATTTCTGCAGGGCTGCTCAGCAGATCCTCCCCGGCCGTGGTATTTTATCAGCGCCATGCGAGGTGAGCATGGACACGATAAGGAAGCGCTAAAAGTCAACGAGGTGCCACTGACAAGGACTGGAGCTGGGCTCACGCTTCCCCACGGGCCACGTGTGTGGTGACAATGAGCAGCCCGGGCTCCTTCTCACCAGCTGCTGCCTTGGAAGGAGGCACCTTTCACCCTCTCCTCTGTCCATCTATCCATCCATCCATCCATCCATCCGTCCGTCCGTCCATCCCATCTCCATTGGAAGTTGTCACAACACCAGCCCTGCAGCGAATAATTCTTTTTCCTTATAAAAAGCCTGTGAGTTCCTCAGTGAGCATTTAAGAGATTTTTTTCTTTGCTCAAACATGCTGATGGATGTGTCCCCTGGTTCTTTCACGCCTGCCCACTATTCCCTCCCAGGGAGGAAAGATTGGCTGCCCAAAGCGACTTCTTTCCCGAGCAAGCACTCCCATCTGCCTGGAGCAGGGCCCCCAGCAGCATGCCTGGCATACACCCCACAGAGATTAGCCCCCTGCTCAGGCAGCGCCAAGGCCTGGGAAAGCCGCTGTGACTAACAGCTTGATTAGGACTTAAGTCTTTTTCCACCAGATTTTCAGGGGAAGGTGAACGAGCTCATGAGAAATTTATTTCTGTTGTGCACTCACAGTGCCTGAGCTGAGTCCCACAAAAGAAAAGGAGGTTTAACCAGATCACAGAGCAGCATGTGCTGCTAGAACAAAGACATCCTGGATCCATCCTTGCCACGGTGACCGTTAACTCCACACGGCAAGAGCAGAGACAGCCCAACTAGCCACAGACTGACTGGAGTGTTTCAAAACAACCCGAAGCTCGGGAATCTGGACCCAAACAGGTACCAAGGATGCCCCCATTACCTGGGCTACCACAGGTGGGGCTCAAGCAACACTACTCTGGAGAGCAACCAACTCACCACAGCTCTGCTACCAGGCTCTAACACACAGCAAAACCCCACAACATCTGTAAGAATCTAAAGGACTCCCTTATATTCCCATGGGGCAGGTGTGGTTGGCTCAGCTGCTCCCTTTCCAAACTGGCACCAATGGTGCCTTATGAGCAGCCTCAGCACAGACACACAGGTCTGTAAAGAAATATCCAGCTCACCTCCAGGGAGTCCCCACCTGTGCAAGGCTGAGCTGCACTGAGCCTTTAACCAGCCCAGCTGTGTGATCCTCTGGCACCCTGAATTTACATTCATACAGAGAAGAGTGAGTCACTTTTTCTTGGAAAACACCTCCTGAGATATCCATGCTTCCTGTTTCTTAGTTTTCATAAAGACACCATGGGCAAAAAGAGTCTCTCCCTACTCCCCGAGTTCTAATACAAAAGCACATCTCACCAATGGCACTTCTAATGCAAAAGCACATCTCACAGGCAGCAGCAGGACAGGCAGATCTTCCTGCTTGCTCCTGGGACAGCAGGCACGTAGGGATTAGGGGTGAGAGCTTGGTGGTGGGCCAGGCCAGCCCTCCCCATGCCATACCATGCTTGTGTTGGCAGGCACCACTTCCTGTGCTGTGAAAAACACATCCGAGGCTCCCAGGAGACTTAAACACTCAGGGATATCACTAAAGGGAGATGTTTCTTTCCCAGAAGAGACAAATTTCCTATGTGGGAACTCTGTCACACACTTAGATGTGGATGCTGACCTGTTTACATTTGCACAGGGGGAAGAGGCTGTGACGGTATCTGTAATGTGTATTGCTGTAGAGATATCTTTGAGGAACAATCAGAGACTACGTGCAGGAAAGGCCCTGCTCAAATATCTTGTAGATGCTATTTCAGCTTAATTTGAAATAATTTCTCCATTTCCTGTAATTTCTGTTTCTCACTCCACCCCTGCCCCTCTGGTTCCTGACAGGCATCCACAGCTCCCAGTTCCTCTGTGCTATCAGTCCTCACACATTTTAGTCGAGAGCCTAGCGAGCTCCTCATGGACTCCATGGACAGTGGCTGAAGGTCTGCTCCCAGCCCCAGACAGGAGCAGCAAGTTTGCCAGTCTGGCAGGCTTCCCCCCAGCACTTTCACAAGCACTTGCTTACCTTGTTTGAGCTTCAGGGAGTTCAGTATGGGGTGAAGGGTAGGTCAGCTCTTATCTCATATCTGCACACACAAATGTAACCCTTACCAGTTCCCTTTGCAGCTCCAACAGTTCCTGCCCAGCGGCACAGCCAGGACCATGCTCTCCCCCTCTGCTGAGGCCTTTCAGCAGGAGGCAAGCAGGGCCAAAGACCCACAAAGATGTCCTAGGGACCCCCCCCAGCCCTGAGGAAAATCCTGAGTGTCTCTGGGCTTTCTCCTCAGTAGCCTTTGGTGCAGATGAAGGAGTGGAGCACAGTTTCCCCTGCCCCACTCCAGGCTGGTGAGAGAAGCTCTGGGGTGATGCTCAGGGATGACAGAAACTGGATGAAACCCCCAAAGAGGATTCTGAAAGGCTCCGTGAGATTCAGAGATTTCAAAAACCCTCGCTGGCCCCCTTCTCCTTCTGGAAAATGTTTTTAGTGCATCTGAGGTGGATTCAAGAGCTTGAGCTACTGGATCTTGCAGTTTATTTAAGCAAATATCACTTCTGTCAATTTTCCAAATGTCTGTTCACACACAGACTGTCTTAGCATCCTGCCAGGGCTCTAAACATTCATCTATAGAGAAATTTTCTGGAAAACTGTGCCTGCATCCCTGTCTTGCCTTCTGACCATTTTAAAACCAAACACATAAATATGAGCCACATGGAAATGTGGGCGTCAAAGAGTGCATTATGTAAAACCTTGCAGGTGTGTGTGGCTCAAGGTGCCCTGCTCAGACCGCAGTCACCTTGTCCTGACCACAGCACATCACACTCAGCTCCAAGTCCAAGCTAGCAAATCATATCCATATTTCTCACTGCTGGAGGCCACCACAGGACAAAGACTGCAAAACTGAGTGGGGGTGGTGTGGGAAGGGAATGGTGGAGCAGGCAGAGACACTTGGTCCTGTGTGTTTTCTTTCCTTAAAGATAAAACTTTACCCAAGTCAAATGAGAAATCAGGAACAATGTAGGGATTTTAAAGAGGCCCGGGCTGCCACCTGACTCAGCGTCTAGGCAGGATATCGATTAGCAAGGCCATTCTTTATTCCTCTGCTATTGTTCAAGACCAGCCCCCCCATGACACAACAGGCGTGGGAACACAGCAGCTTTGGTGTTAAAAAGTGCTTTTATCTCTGAGCTGAGGAGAGGGGTCTCTGGGAACCAGAGATGGTTGTGTCTGATAGTCAAGGGAATGCATTCAAACTGAGAACCTTATTCTGGGATCTCTCAGGTCCTGCAGTGTTGTACTGCAACACCATGCAGCAAATCCCTGCCCACCACTTCTACTGAGCTGTGTTCAAGTTCTGGTGAGTTCAGAGAGCTGCAGGAAGAAAGTACCTCTGCCTGCTAAAAATTCTTGGATTTCTCCTTGAGCTGCAGTAGCTGCTGTGATGGCTGTTCCTACCAGACCTGGTTTTTAAGCAAGCCAGGTTGAGTTCTCTAACTCATGTGGCACAGCACAGAGAACAGGCTCACCACCAATGTCCTTATTCCTCCTCCTGAGCAGGTTTTTTGCCAGTTTTTTGCCAGGTTTTTTTTTTTGTTTTTTTTTTTTTTTTTGCAGGATAGGCTCCAGCCTGCACTAGCTACCACATGATGTCAGCAGGTGAGGGCATCTCTGTTCAGCAGACCAAACAACTGTAGGGTGTTACACATCACTGCCACTTAAATTACCCAGCTACCTACAGCTGGCCAACAAGCCAACACAAGTCCTGGCCAAGTGAACTGACAGACACACAGCTTCCTGGGAGCTCCAGGCAGGAATAAAGAAAATCTTTGATTTCTTGGTAATTCTCAGTGCATTAAAAGGCAACATGCTTCAGTACACTGAACACTTCTGATTTGGCTGAGTAGAGGACAAGCAGTGACCAAGAACTAAGTTTTCAGCCAGCCAAAATATTTCTGGCTGTCCATAGAGCCATGCAGTTGGCTCCTGATTTTATATTCTTTGTAGGTTTGCTCTTAATTTGCAAAAATAGCTCATCTGTAACCACCTTATATATATACATGGTGGTCTTTATTTTCACCTACCCTTAAGATGAAATAAAAAAATGAAAGTCCTTCAGGTACTGACTGGACATCAATATACAAATTCACTCCAAAGACACCCCAAATGAAAGAGCACAGTGCACTAGGGAGTGGATCTCCAGACATAGCACGTGCTCTCTGCAGACACAAGATATTTATTCCAGAATCTAGCAATGCTCTGCAACATTGTCTGTGTAAGATTGCACAGTTTGGTAATAGTGTGACTGCCAACTTTTTCTGCAGGCTTTCATGCTCCAGTTTCATTCTTTCCATGAATTTTTCACCTTCCCAAAGTTGCAAAGCAGACAGGAATCAGCCAAGATTCTCCTCCTCCAATCTGTGACAAGTGGACAACCAGACTAAACTTAATAGCTGGTATTTTCCCTTCTACAAAAAGCAGAGTTTGTGCACAAATACTGTTTTTCAAAGATGATGGGCATGTTGTCTCAGGACTGACTGCCTCCCTGCACAGTGCCCAGCACAGAGCAAGCCATGCACAGCTTGGGAATTCTGAGGCCCAGAGCTTGACTCTGCTCATGGAGATACCACAGACACAGAAGGCTGGAGCCACTTGGCTCTGCAAAAGCCAGCCCTACTCCAGCACTGACCTGCACATCAGTCCAGGGCTACAAAAAAGTAGTTACAGCATCAGCTCATCAGTTTAGCAAAGGAGTTGATTATGTCCTTATCCACTTATTTGGGCAGCCAGGAGGTGAGGAAACCATCACCTTATCCACTACCAAAACACAGTCCAATAAATGCAGCAGGTTACAATTTAAGGGATTTAATTTTTCCTCTCTCCCTGAGCTCAAGTAGCATGGTCACACTTTCATTGTTTACTTTGTGACCTTCCCCCTCTTCCAAACCTAGTGTGCTCTCTATCTTCCAGTGAAGGTCCATCTAAAACTCCCAAAGTAATGGGACCAAGGCACAGGTTCCAGTCTGATCCCACTATCATCAGCACTGTTGAACAGTCAGTGTGTTCCCTGACCATTTATTCACAGGCCAACAATGCTCTCCCAGGATGATTCAGGAGGTTGGCGTGATGAACAGCAGCTCCCACAAGACAGCATGGACAAAAACACCCAGCCTAGGGTCTGAGGGAGGAAGGGAGGAAAAGGAAAGCCAAATGGACACAAGCTGTGCTGTATCAGCTGTTCTCAAGATGACCAGAGCAGTCTCTCATCAATATTAAGACACTGTCTTTTCACCTCCAGCAATAAGACCCATGTTTCGGCAACTGTGCCCCTCTTGTCATGGAGCTGCTCGCACGAATGCTTCCTACAACCTTTTCTGTGAGGAGTTAAGGTTACCCTGGAGCCTGTAGTACTTAAAGATCATTACACTTCCTCTGCCAGTGCAGAAGCTGATATTCCTCCCAGGGGTTTCCACACTGCTTCGTTTCCTGGCCATTTTAGGTTACTCCATCACTGGAGTCCAGGCTACAGCCCCCACAGGAACTTGTGCCACGGTGTCTCAGAGTAGAGATGGCTCTTTGGGACAGTCTCAGAAATCCCCTGGCTCATGAAAAGAAAGATGTCAATCTACGAGGCACTTCAGCAATTGTTCCCTAAATGGAAGGGGAACTCAGAGGCAAGAATAGTCTCTATGAAACCTGGGGACAAAGTATCCTCTGCCAAAGGAGTCTCAGTCACAGAACAATGTTCCAGGGAAAGCAAACAAATCCAGGACTCCTTCTTACTGAGAAAAGCCACCCATGAAAAGAAGTTGATACATTGATTTCTAACCAGGAAAACCCAAGCAACCAAAACAAAAAAAGGCCACTCTGACAGACACACACCCAGAAAAGTAAATAAAATGTGTGTTAAAACATAGAAGAGACCTCCTCAATGAGCAATTTAACCCCCCAAATTAGGAATGTTATTGATGCCATGGCACGTATGTGCCTATGTATAACACTACTCTCTAGATACATACATCAATGAATAGATGTGTTTGCACTAGTTACGATTTTGGTCATGTTCTTGTGTCTTTTCAGGTCACGACCATACATTTTAAACAATATCTGTGCTTTGGAATATGTCCCTTTATTTCCTTTTTTCTTCTGTGTTAGACTGGCAAACTTCATTAATTTCCTTTTTTTACTTATTCATGATCTGTAACAAAGCTTCCTTCTCAAACCAAACTTGGCCCCTTTAACAGCCTGATCTGGGGACTTTTTTGAAAAATAACACAAATAATTTCTCCTTTTACTGCTTTTCTTGAAATGCTGAAGAAATTCTGTACATGGTATGATTTACCTGTACAGAAGATGCTGCATTAACCTTGACCTGCTGCAGACCATCTGCTCCCAACAATTTATAATCATAGCATAATTCAGGGAGGAAGGGACATCAAGAGAATTGAACTCCTTGTTCTTTAATTTTATCACCTGAGACCAGCCTTCCTTTTTGACACCAGTTCTTCCAGCAGACCATCTTTATTTCCAGACAGACTAGGAGTCTAGCCTGGATGGTGGCAAAGCTGAGGAGGGGTATAGCTCAGAGGACAAACTGTTATCAGATAAAGCTGCTTGGAGGCTGCTCTGGTTAATACAAGAAGCCTCTAACAGGTCCAGAACTCTGAGGGCTTTAAGATGTCTTGAGGTATGGAAGTGATGGGTCTTCTCTTCTGTGTCTCCATTCTCCTTCACTGCACCTCATAACCCAGTCCAGAATGAATTTCTCCATGTTGTCCACACTGACTATGTCACTACAGTTCTGCTCCAACATCTGGAAATGCTGCAGGGCATTTCTGACCATCACTGAGTTCAGCCACTTGGACAGGAGGTAGCAGCAGAAGACTAAAGGAAGCAGAAGGCCCAGAAATTTCCATCTTTGGAGAACTCTGACCATTACCAAGGCCAGATAATATTAATGTTGGCATCATATTAAGTTTCTTCAACTCCATCTTCTTTTTCCTTTTCATAGCTGAACCATCTCACGGCTTTGCTGTGCTTGGAAACAAAATGTGAGCTCCCATGCAGGTCAGCACAGAGCAGATTGCCTGCACAAAGCAAGCCAGATACCAGTCCACAGATCACCACTGACCTCTGCATGGATTCCTCTAAGGCTGGTCTGTTTGCTTACACAGCTGCAGGCTCCTAGTTCACAACACTTTGGTGGCTGAAAGATAATTTTGCATCATTTCTGTGCTGGAGATTTTGCATGGGCCCACTTTTCAGGGTGGAGAATAATTTATTTTAACTATATGAAGTAGTTTATTGAAGTATCCTTTTTTAATGCAGGAATGATCAGAGTCCTCAGAGGAGGAGGAGGAGGAGGAATTGAAAGGATTGTTCAGGTGGAAGGAAAAGTTGTGTGACCTGGATTAGAAAGAATTTGACTGGAAGACTGGCTTGGGTTTGTTTAGACCTACCAGAGAGAAATGGGAGAAGAGCTTTTCTCAGAAATATTTGGGAGAGGGTTGTAGGGAGTTCTGGAGAAAGCACCTCATGGGGTCAGTATGGACAACCACAGGAGCTTCAGGAGAAACATTTAAGTCAGGTTTAGATTCACCCTAGATTGTAGCATTTTGAGAGGTCTCCAGCTCTTAGGAATCTCATGGCATTAAGGCATCAGCCTCTACTCTCAAGGCAGCATTTCTCATGTTTTCCAAACAATTTTGGAACTGCAAATCAGTGCAGATTTTTCAGCTCAATAATTGTGGTGTTGCCTCAGCATTTTTCTATCAGGATTCTTCAAAGCCCTTTAGATTCTCTCCCCAGACGCAGCCATCCATCCTCCTCGAAGAAATCCCAGACTTTACTGATTATTACCAATAAAAGTATTGATGTTGGAAATGCTGATACAGGAAGATGAGACTATTTAGGAACGTTTTACCAGATGCTGGTTGAGCGATACTGCATCATTTCATGCAGCACATCACAAAACCTCTTTCTTCCCTGCTGTGTTAAATTGTTACTTTCCCTGAGGGAGAAACATGGTTCTTCACAAATCTGGCCCAGAGGAAAGTGTGGAAAGAGTGTGGGAATAGCAGACAACATCAAGGATTCCTATTCCCCTATTCTTTGCTGCTTGTGAGCAATCGTGCATGGCTTTTAACCACTGCCACTCATTTTCTGAAGTGCTCTTTCAGTGGCCACATCCTGTGCTTTCTCTGGTTTGGTGACAACACTCCTAAATACTGAGAGCATTGTCAGAAAAATCAGTCTTGGGATCCTCTTGGGCTGAAAAAAACATTTTACTGCTCTCCTTCAACAGGCATAGGATAATTATAGGAAGTCCCTATGCCACATCACATGGGTATCACATGCAAAAACCATATATCCTGCTAACGTGCACTGCTTAGGCATCTCTGTTTCTCACACACAGAAAGATGAAGCTGATCACCCCCAACCAGGAAAAAAATTGCTTATTATATTGATAGCTATTTTTTCATATCCCAATTGAACCTGAGGGGTAGTTTTGAAGGAAAACAAATTACACATTTCTCACCAAGAAGCCAAACAGAACCAATGAATTTATAGCTCCTTCAACTTGTTTTAATCAAGTTTAAATATTCTTCCTTTTCCACCATTTCAAGGAAAGCAATAAACATCAGCAATCAAACACAATCCTGTCTGACATCACTTACCAGTCATATTTTATCCCCAGGTTTCTGCAAGAGTTTATACAGGGGTTTTCCCACAGTGCAAGCATTTGACATTTTGACAACATCTGCCAATCACTAAATCAGAGAGATAAAAAACATTAACCCACAAATGAAACATTGCTTTACAGGTAGCAGTTTTAGGGATAATTTTCTCTTAGGTGGCCTGCAGTCGTACTTCATTTTTGCCCCCACTTAGCACTGAAAACAAGAAGTTCCAGCATGCAAAGGACCCAGTGAGAATGCAGTGTCTGGATTTATATGGAGCAAGGCATCATACTGTGTACGAGCACCATGAGAGGATTCAAATTAAATTAAATGGGAAGCTAAGCAGAGAAAGCCCTGGCAGGACTTCAGTCCTCAGAGAATTCCCTGGCCTCCTCCCCACTCCTTGTAGCTTTAAACATGAGCTTGTGGCCACCTAGAGAGCCAGCGGGGCTCCCTGTGTGGCTGTGGGGAGAAGCCATTTCCTTGGCTTTGTGGCTGCAGGTGACTCATGCACACACCTGTTTCCTCTGCAGTCTCTCACCTCATTGGGCATGGAGTGGGGGAGATGCTGGTAGACAGACAGGGTTTTACCAGGAAACCCAGGTGTCCAGAAAAACAATTAAGGAGATTTGAATTGACCAAATCCTGCACCCTTCCAGAAAGCAAAACTGGGTACAAATATTTCCTTTGATAAATCCTCAGGACACCACGTGCCTGATGCATGCCTGTAAGAGCATTTGTCTTTATGCAGCCACGCAGAAGTGCAGCACGAAGGAGGAGGGTTGCCTGCTTCGCTCTCAGGGCTCACAGCACACTTTGGAAAATAAAGCTCCTTGAAAAGCATTTTCCCTGCTCCACAGCACTGCTGGGCTCATGAGCTCTTGCACACGCACGGATATTTGGTCTTCTAGTATAAAATGTACCCTTCTAATCTGCTTGGGCCAGCAGTGTTCTCCTGTCCCCAACCCCCTCTCCCCCCATTTGCTGTGATTTACTTTACAGAAGGCTTCAGAATCCAGCCAACACACATCACAAAATTGGTGGGAAGAATCATGATCCATGGATTTTTTCAATTAATCAAGTTCTTAATTTTAACCAGGAGGTCATGCCTCGAGATTCTTTCAGACCATCACAAAAGAGAACAAGCTGGCTGGGAGGAATAAGCACCATCTGAGGATCCTCCCATAACTCAGGCTATTTACTTTTCAGTTTCACTCACCATCATCCAAGTACATGCCTCTTTTCCCTCAAATCCTTTCAGCTGTTTCTTCCTCTGAAGCTGACTTCCAGGGGAAGCTCTAGAGATCCTTGCCTTCAGAGCAGATTCATGTCCTAATTTCTCTTCCCTCTGTGGAGAAAGTATAGAGCAGGCTGAGGTCTTCCTACCCCATAGCTTGCTTTAGGAAGAGACATGTGCCTGTGACTCTTTCCACCTTGGCAGACTTTTCCTAAAGCCTCAAGATACAGAGCTGGGATCTTGCAGCAGCACAACTCCTTAACTCCATGATGGGAGAGCACATCCCAGGAACTTGGTGCCAGCAATGGCACCATTTGGCTGCATGGCACAGCCTTCTGGGGTGAGAAGTCCCCCAGCAGCCATGTGTCCAGCATCTAGGAACTGCTGTCATTCCAGAACATTGAGAAACCATGTTGTGTCCTGGGCCGATAAAAACCCCAGGAGTTTCAATAATCTACAACATTTTCCAGACTATGACATGTGTACAGGGAGGGACCTTGCCCACATAGATGGCCCAAAGCTGTAACTATATCAAGTCACTCACATGTTCAAGACTTTGCAGGATCTCAGCCTCAGGGGCTACCAAGAGTCCAGCACGCCTGAGAGACTGACAAAAAGATTCTCACAAATCACTGCTTACTAGAAAAAGGCACAGATTAAGTGATACCAGCCCAGATGACACAAACCCCAAATAAGTGCAAATAAAGTATTTTTCTGCTGCCAGAACACCATCATGAGATTTGCACGTGGCATCTCTTCCTGCAGAGGCTATGTAGAAGTATATCCACTATCTGTCTCGGAATTCCCCCAGGAGAGCTGGCCTGGCTGGCAGTGTAGCATGCCTTCCAGACTATTAAACTACACTGCAATCAATGCAACTCAAGAATGTACTTAATTTTTAAGTAAACACCTACAGAGTGTTATGAACTAGGATGCTGCACTGCTCAGCGCACTGCTTTGGCTGATTTGTTCACCAAGGCAGTATCTCAGAGGGACAGAAATTACAGAAACCTTCTAAAAGCTGCAAGGATGCCTTAAATAAAGGGAAGATTCTTGCATTTACATTAAAATTACAAAGTTTTTAAGACCCAGTTTCTTAGACCCTTATAGAGATGATGCACTCAATTTGACTCTTCTATAAACACCTAACCTGGATAAATTAGAAGGAACATATAAACCAAGATCTTCTATCACTTGCCAACACGAGATGCATTATTGCCCCAGGCCTCAGAGAAAACTGCAGCTTTGTATTCCCACTTTTAGTTAAGCTAATGAGGAGAAGAAGGAAGAGAATTTTTGAAGTGGGCTCTTCTTCCTTTCATCTGAAAAGTGATTATTGAACTGTGCAAAGTCTGTGTGCCTAGCTCAGTACATCAGCACCTGAGTTCCTACAGACTGCACCGCTGAAAGGAGAGGTGAGTTCTTCCTATATCCTCCCTGGTTAAACACTCAGTTACCAGAGGGCCCTCTGACCAAGGGACATGGCTTTGCACTGGGTAGACTTTGCAAATGCTTCTCAGTTACCTGTTTTATACACTTCTTGTTTCGTTGCAAACCACAAAACTCCTCAGGAAGGCTCAGGCTCACAGACACTTTGTGACTCTGATGGTTTGGCTGCCCATTCTTCTCACCAGCCACATGCCAGTGTGCATTCAGTGACTTCATGGTGTGGCTGTTTTGGGGGAGCTGGATGGGGAAGCAGAAAGCAGCTGCTTCTGAAGGATATAAATATTTTTTGCATTCGAGGGGCTCCAGCAGTCCAACAGGATCAGGGACACCTGGGCTCTATTCCTGGCTCTCCTGCAGAACTGCTGCATTGTTTCACTCCTTTCAGTGGTTCTAAATGAAGACCTTTTCCTGCCAAATTTGTTTTCTTAGGTGTGAGGCTTCCACTTGAAAATTTGAGCCACAGTAATGAATTTGGGGTGATGGGACTGGCCTGTGAATACAAGTCCAGGCATTCATTTGATAACAAATCCCACAAAAGCCATTGCACTGGTGAACACCACAAATGGCTCATAGGCCAACCTTACTCACACCATCTACCACTTAGCCATCTGCTCCCTTCAGATATTATTTTATGGCTTTCCTTTGTTTTCACTAAGGCCCAAACAGGAATGGAATCGTGGGTCCTGTAGCTAGTCCTTTTAAATAAATATATCTGCCATCACTCTAATAAGTTTGACAAGTTGGTCACAGGCCCTGGGCAGGAAACTAATAAACTTCAAGTTGCTTTTCTATTGTTTTCCTAAAACAATTTGACTTCCTTTCTGATAGCCTCAAATTCCTTCAATAAAAATAGAGTAGCTGGGAGCCAGAGGAAGAGCTGAACCTGAGCCAAGTTGTGCTCACAATGCCGCCCGCGTAAGATCACATTTTATCCTGGTCCACGAAGACCCTTTAAAAGAATAGCAGGCAGACAGCTGCCAGTGCATGTCAGGAACAGCTCAGGATTGGTCCTCCAGGCTGGAGGGGATCTCCAGCCAGTGAGACAGTGTCAGACCACAGGCTGAGCTCCTGGGAGCTGAGAGGGGTGCACTCACCCTGCCCAGAGTGTCCTCCCTCAGACACTTCAGGATCTCTTCTGGGAGCTGAACACTGGCAGAGAGCTGGGCTCCATCAAGACCAAAGGGCTGTGCTAAAGCTCACCCACCCTTCAGTCAACTTTACCTGTTCCTCTCTCTACCTGTGCAGGCTCGGCAAAAAGAGGTAAAGGTGTGCTCTTTCTTTTCTTCTTTCAGAAACATATCTATGTATTTATTTATATACACATATTTCTGTCAAGCAGCAATTCATCCAGCTGGAAGTTTGCAGGACAAGATGCATGTCTAGTGTCTAGGCAGATGAGGACTCCTTGTTTAAAATAACTTGCCGATCTTTTGGACAAATCCTTTATGCTCTCCGTGGTCTAGTTCCTCCACCTGTAAAACAAGGAGGGTGTTTATAGGAGCTGCAATTTCATTATCATCTGCAAAGCACTTCTCAACTACTCAGAGATGCTGCAGAGTTGAGAAGTGGAAGCAGGAGGGGTGAGAGTGCCCTACTTTGTTTCCAGTAACATAAAGCTGACAGCTGAGCATTTACTTTGGGATAGATGGCAATTTCTCCTCAGTGAGATGAAAACCTCTTCCAGTTTTTCTTGCTGAAAACTTTACTGGCAAATGAGTCTGACACAGAGTGATATTTCACAACTTGCTGTTTTTGTTCCCTCTCTTCTCACTCTGTGCTAGTATGGTACTTTGGGTTGGGAAGATGAAAAAAATCCATCCATATGGAATAATCTGTGTATTTTTACTAATGAGGAACTGTGACTATAAACCTGTTCTTATTCAGGGGCCTTTGCTACTCCTCTTCCCTTGGGCTGAGCTTGTCCTTGGGAATTTGCCTCCCGCTGGAGAATGTCTTCAAACTGTCTCCAGAGGTCTAATGTATAACAGAGAACTTCTCTTTCTGGCCTTCTCTTTTAATCATATCCATGCATGGGTATTTGAGATAAAATGTCCAGCATGGAATGTCATGAAGAACCAGAATAACTGCAGTGCTGTGGCCAGGTAGCAGAGATGAATTCAACCACTGCTGGGTGGTTGTTTCTTCTGAAATTTCCCAATGCAGTAAACCTGACATCCTCCTCAAGGACAAAGTCCTCGGAAATGGCAGGAATGTACAAGACATTTTCCTTTCTTTAAGTTTTCACATCTCAAGAGAGCATTTAGCTGCATTTGAAACAGCCTTCCAGCAAAGCCAGATGCTCTGGGAACACCTGCTTTATGTGAAGAAGCTCTTTCGTATGTGAGTTCTCATCTATACTACTGCATATTTGCAGACCTTCTCCATGCATCATTTTGGCTTGCTCTTTTTGTTTGCTTAAACCTCAGGCACAGAATTAATCCCTCCATTAAATATCCATGGGATCAATGCTGAAAAACTCATCACACAAACCCTGCTCCAGATTTACCTGGTTTTCATATGCAAGGGTGCAGATCTGATAAGGCACTAAGGCAAGTACAGGAAATAGAATGAAAAAGGGACCTCTTGGCTTATCAAGTTCAATCCCTTTGAATAACGGGCAAGTACAAAACAAATGGCCTTTTCTAAACTTACTAAACTCTGCCTTAAATCTCATTAGGTATCCACCCTAACTTGTGCTGCTAAAGTGCTGTTCCAGCACCTACTTGCCTGCTCTGTTGCTTAGAAACCTTCTGATTTCCAACCTAAATTCATTCATTTATATCTATTTATTCTTGTGCCACATTGTCCTTTAGCTTATGTAGCTCTGCTCACTCCCAAGCACTTACTTTCCCAACCCCCAATTCCTAAAAGTATTTATAGGCAGCAAATCTCTCCTCTCTTAACCTTTGTTCTGCCAGACTAAGTAACTAAGCTCCCTTATAGTACTTACCCTGCGGGCACACCACACCATGGTTTAATTACTTTGTGTAGCTGCACTAGCATGAAGTTCAGTGCAAAATAATTAATGCTGAAAAGCTCAAACTGGTAGCACATCTACTTTCAAATCAGCTCAAATATCTCTATGCAGTCAATGCTGTGACTGATAAGTAAATACACTGTTGGCTGAGACACTTTCCATCCCTCTGACCACCCCACTGCCTCCCTCTGCACCTGCTCCAGGCTGAATATCCTCCTTGCCTGTGGGGAAGCAGCACTGCAGACACTTTTTGGAGAAGTTTCATCCTCTTGGATGACATTACTTCCACTCACTGCAACTGGAATTACTGCTACATCCTCAATGTTTGCTTGCCTTTTTCACCCCCACATAGCATTGCTGGCTCCTCCTCCTTTGAAGCATAAACTTTCCCCATCTCTCTCTCCTGGGAGATGGAGATTCCTCTTACTCTTCCAAGCAACAAGTTCCTAGTGTGTGACTTTGCATTCTCCCACTTAACCTCACCTTGATCACTCCAGTCACAAAGAGCCTTCAGCTCTTGTAGTGCTGGAATCCACCTCTGCCCTCATGATACCTCCCAGCTTGGTTTCATCAGCAGATTTCATTAGTATTGCTATGTTCTGTGCCAAGGTAATTAACAGAAATTAAAAAAAAAAAATCAATCCTAAGAGCAATCTTTAAGCAGCCTCACAAATAATTTCCCTTCAACCTATTAAGGAACTGGTGCATCAATTCTGTCAGTCTCTTACTCACTTGAGGGTTTATTTAATAATCCCTGTCTTCTTCAGCTGAATCTTATACACTAATTTGCTTCTTCTGGGACACCACATCACATGGTTTACTGAACTCCAGCTAGATAAGGTCTGCTATGTTTCTTTTACCTAGGGGGTCCAGAATCCTAATTCAAGAAAGCTCTTAAGTTTTGATCAAAAGATAGTACATGTTGTTTTATTTTCCCTTTCCCTCCTGGTTTTATTTCTGCTTTCCTTCAAAATGCATTGCACAGCATCACAAACTGCTGTGATCTGCAAGCTGCACATGGCAAGCTGTCAGCTGTTCTCATTCCCACTGTCAGGGGGAGCATTCTCTTCCACTTGCTCTCCTCACTCAAGTCAGACGAGTTTTGCATAACAGGCTCTTGGGGAGGGGAGTCAAAATTCTTCCTCCCCACTTAAGAGTGAGCAAACCAGCTATTTTTCTAGCTGAAGAGCTAGAGAAGCTGCCAGGACACCTCTGATTTCCCTTGAAGAAGGTGCAGTAGAGAAGGGATGACACATTGAGGGGCTGGCTGAAGTATCCCTACAACATCTCTACTCCCCTTTCTGTCTTTTGCCTCCCTGACTGCCTTCTACAATTTCCTTTTCATGCATCAAAATCCAGATAGCTACCACCAGCCCAAAACAGAAAGAGCTCGTAACAGGTACCTCTTGTGCAACATGCATGTGTTGGACAGAAACCTCCCCTCCCTCACACATTCAGCAGAACCAGACTGTATCTGCTGGATTCAGGATTACCTCTGTATGTCGCTCAGGAGTAACACTTGGTCAGGAAGCACAAAGGAGTGAGCAGGGAGAATCAGTCCTGATCACCTTGAGTGTACAGCAAAGTGTCAGCCACACAGGGAGGTGAATGTATTTCAGACAGCTCTCTCACAGGACCTGTCTCTCGATAGCATGTAAAAAACACTTGACAAGCCTTATCCCTAGCCTATCCCAAAGCCATCTGTGAGCTAGACCTGTATTATTAACACCTTTTTTTTTTGGACACTTCTATGATGAAGTCCTTGACAATCTCACTGGCATAAAATCAACATGAGTTTACATAATAATGCTTTGTGGAAATTACTCTAGAAAGACAAAAAGCTGGAATTATACTCTCCTTCCCATGGTTTTCCATTGCAGATACGCAACTGCCACACGGGAGAGGGAGAAACAACTCCAGAAACAATTCTATTTTCTTAAAAGCCACAGAAGGGCTTTGAATAAAGTTAGAAATGAAGCAGCACATGACTGCATGTGCATCCATACCAGAAGGTTACTGAGCTGCTGTGAAAATTTACTGTGCACTCTTTGTCCTGCATCCTGCGCTAACCATCAGTGAGGATACAGGCCCCCTGGAGAAGAGTGGCACTCCTAACTTCACGGTGAGAATGTCCACGTAAGAAATGCTCCCAGAGGTAGCCTCTGCACAGCACTGTCCCTTTGTAGACTGGCTTTCAATCTTGTGACTAAAATAGGTACTAAAATAGTGGGAGAAAAATTATTATAAGAGTTGCCAGCATTGTGTTTTAATCCCTAGACTGCTTTTGTTTCATGATATGCACTCACTGATGCATAGAGACCACCAGGCAATATTCTGGGTGGGAGATATCTAACCTGTGAAGGATTGCTGGAGGGAAAACCACCAAAGCTTGTGGGGCAGTTCTCAGGTCAGCAGAGCCTTCTGTGCAAGCCTTGCTCTCCTGCCACTGATTGTTTGAGACCTTTACCAAAGCCAGAAGGCATCTCTTATTCTGCCTCCTCACTGGGCCATTCCTGATGTGCAGGAATCAGAGGCTCAGCTTGACATATACATGAAACACAAGACCTTCAGACACCATGTCAAAAATATTTTTAAGAGAGGCCCAAATGCTTGTGCGTCTGACTGTGTGTGCGAGGAGGTAGTGGTATGGTGGTGTGACAAAAAACACCTCTCTTGACAGGCAGATTATTCTCTATCAGTAAGGGGGCATGTAAAAAGTCCCTGGGAAGAATTTGATGCCCTTTTGAACAAGGCTGCAGCTGTGCTGGGCCCCTGGTCCAAGCTAGCAAAGCAAGTTCTTGTGATTTGAAGAGGTGGAAGACCCTGCTCCACATGAACTCTGTCTTGCCAGATTAAGCTTGAACAAGTCAGGAATATGTCCTTTGTTGGTTGAATTTTCATTTGTCTTGCATGGAAATACTTTCCAGGGTCTGACTGGTGTAACTGTGGGGCAAAGCTGTCTCTTTTCATTTGGGGAAGGCTTAGACCACAGAATGTTATCTGTGGGAAGATGTGCAAAGGAACAGCAGCAGCAGTGACTGGAAGGGACTGCGCGAAGCCGGCAGTGAATGAATTCTGTCGGTATGAGGAGGGTGGCACAGGGAGAGGCTGAGAATGGAGAGGGAGGAATGAGATCCATGGTCTTTAAAGGAAAAACAACAGGAAAGCAGGTTTGAAAATAGAAAGATTAGTCTGGAGGGGGTGGGAAAGACAAGAAAAGTAGGTGAAGAAAGAAGAGGGGGAAAGGCGGAGAGGCAGTGGGTAAGACAGAAAGTGACACAGACAGGGGGTGGAGAAAAAGAGAGGAAGAGAGAGAGAGAGAACCATATTAAAGGAATAAAACGAGTCAACTGAGAAGAACAAGGAGTTCAACTTAACTACAAAAAGGGAAAGTGCTAAAGAAAGGAAAGGAGACTGAAGACAAGACACTGGAAATCAGGTAAGTAACCATGAGGGGGAAATAATAGAACTGCAGAAGTGTGGATGGTAGATCAAGATATTACACTCAAGGGGAAAACAACTTGAGGGGAAAAAAGGATTTGGAGGGACAGAAAAAGAAGGATGGCCAAAAATAACTTAAGAAACTTAATATTTCTTTCATTTTCTCTTCAAAACATTCCTACTAGCAACACAGTAGGCTTGGGACATTTTAAAAATTAAACTGTGTTTTGGCACAGGCAGCTACAGAAATAACAAGTAACTTCCCTGCAATGAGCACAAATACCAATAGATTCCAATGTATAGGAAAGCATAATAAGAGCCCCAAACATCCTCCCTCAGACGGTATAAAGTGCAAATTGCCATTTCTGTCAGATCCCACTTCAGCATGCTGTCAAGCTGCTTGTGGGACAGTGCTGAAGGGAACTCTTACCTAGGAAAGGCTCTCGGGGTATAAACACTTTATCAAGCGTCTGCATTAACCACCTAAATTCTGAAGTGTGCAGGGTGCTTTCAAAATATTGCAGTTTCTTTTCCTTGAGAGTATTGTGTCCTGGCTGGTCTGTGCATTGGAGCCTGGGAATGTAACTCCAGTGTGGAGAAGTGCCTTGCTGGTATCTGGCAGTCACACGTTCTGTGCGTGCCGCCAGGGAGTGAATGCCTTTCTCCTCCATCCCGACACTGCCCGTGGCAGCCTCAGCAAGGAAGCATGCAGACCTGAAGGGACAAATGTCCTCTCCCACACCAGCAGCTGCAGTGTCTTTTTATTTGCCTTCCTAACTCCCCACCCCTCCACCTTTTTTTTTTGTACTTGGAATAATTATGCAATTACATTTCCATAATTTAACATTGCTTTTTCAAAGAATAGCCCACCTGGAGAATATGGTACCCCTGGAACACACCCTCCTGGAAAGCAGTAATCTCACTGAGTGTAAAGGTTGTTGATTAATTGCTACCTCATATCTGTGGTGGCTCCTTTGATTTCCTTAAGGGTTGTTTGGCTGCCCATTTGTCTTGTCTAAGGAGCTGTGTGGCATTCTGGTTTTGACAACTCGGGTAAACTGAGGCAGTGCCCCTGTCCTTCAAGTACCTTAACAATCTTTAGAGGATCATGTAAGTGGCTTTTCTGTACAAACCTCAGCTAAAAAAGTCTTGTGCTGAATGAGCCTTAAGCACTGAACTCTCCCTCCACGATAATAAACCCATCAAAATTCCTTGATGTAGCAGTGTGTATGAGAGTTTTCCCCTACTGCTGCCTATGTGTTCCTCTCTTTAAAGAACTTAATGCATGTAACATATGTGTGCATATGTGTGTGCAGATAGGAGCAGCTTATACAGTTATTCAGAAGACTCACAGTATTCAGAATTTCTAACAGGAGCCAAAAAACTCTGCATTTCCTGGTATTTTCAAAATCTACTTTGAGAAGAGCACACATTTCTAATTTTGTTCCCTTTTTCCTCGGGAGCAGAGCAGTACTTTAGGAGAATTCCTGAGCTTTCAGGGTTTAAAATACTCATCAGGCTCTGGTCGCTTGAGAACTATGTTAAGTATTCCTGTTACTATAAGTATTTGGGGTTGTTTGTTGGTTTGTTTTGTTTTTTTTTTTCACTCAACAGCCTATATTATCACAGTATTTTTAGTATTATATGGGCGTTAAAAAATTTAAACTCTGACAGAAAATACAGAACTTCATACCTTAGTCACACTTCTCTTTTTTGACCTTCAGACAGATTTCACACATTCTGCACACACCTGCCTATTTTCTGACTTGCAGCATTGAAAATAGACAAGGAGGAATGAGTAATTCAGCACTACACTATGTTATTAGGGAGCACAGTTTGGAGACTGCTCCACACTTTGGGTGCTGTTGTATGAGGCACGAGGACAGAGGCTTAAAATCAGAAATAATTCCCAAAAAAAAATAGAGAGACTTCAAAATTTTGGGCTAAGAATTCATAAGGAGGGGGGATCAATTTATTGCTATTTATAAGCAACAGAGAGATCTCTGTGAACAACACTCAGCATGCTAACTCTTCCCTGAAACAAAGAAATATTCATGCCACGCAGCATTCAATGAGCAGAGAGATGCATGCTTTTAAGTCTCTCTAGTGTATCTTTGAAGAGGGGTCAGGGGGTTTTAATGTAAGAGCTACGGGGTTTACACTTATATTTCTGCCTTTCTCCACTTTTTATGTCATTATGGACATGCTTTAAGAATGGCTGAGAATTTCCATATGAAACTGCTCTCCCTTAGAAGCAGAAAAGCTGACAGATGCCTCTTGGTCAGGGCACAGGGCTGCTCAGAAAGTGAAGCAGCCTGGCAAGGGGGACGCCTGCAGAGCTCCAGGGTCTTCTGCTGCACTCAGATGTCTGGTGAAGAAAGGAGGGAATAGTGGGATGGGAGAAAAACTGCCTCCAGTTTGTAATCAGATAAAGCTATCCAAGAGGACTGGGGTTAATTCTTGCTTCTTAGTCAAATTTCCCCTGTCATGATGAGGCAAATCACTTCAGCCATGTTTCCCCACAAATGCTCATTTCTTGTCTTTTGGGTACCTGATTTCTACATGTGGGCAACTGGTGGAAGTGATAAAACTCTCCCACTCCAGCACAAACCAGACAGAGCTCTGCTTTGAATACATATTATACACTGCTAAGTACACTGGGGAAAAAAGCACCAACAGATTAGCCACATCACCAAAGAGCTTCCAAAATTAATGAACAGTTTTTATCTTAATCTCACTGCTTTAGTTCCTTGGCTGCACAGCTGATCTAATACCATCTCCTCACCTCTGGGTGGTAATGAAAGTAAGTAGATTTGTAATTGTGAAGCGATCAGATACTGTTGTGATGAAAGCCATAGGAAAACCCATGAGGAAACTAATAATTCTGTCTTTAGAGCTGGACTTGAATAACGTACAGTAAATGAGGCACAGGCCACCCACTGAACAATGAGGAGAAAACAAAAACATTGAATAGCTGCTGTTCAAGAAAGCCCCCGCCAGGCTGGCACAGAACAAGGCAGGCATCCTGTGCAAAGAATGAGGTGACAATGTGAGGATGTGGTTAAGGACTCTAAGAGGCACAGGCACAAAGAGATTGAATTAAGATTACTGAGAACAGTAACCCCAGCATTTCCTAACTCCCTCGTGCTGGGCTTTGCTAATTTAGTATTAGTTGGTTTCAAAGGGGGGTGTATTTTTGTGCATATGCATATATGGTGCATACACTGAGTACAAAAAGTAATCCACTCACATAGCCAGACTGAGGCAAGGATACAGCAATGAGGCTGGAGTGTGAAAAGAATTGTACAGATTTTTGGAAAGAAGGAAGGAATGAGATTTGACAAGGTAGTAATAAGTGGGAAATAGATAGTCGCTGGAAAATTCCCCTTTGTGAGACTGAAAGAATTAGCAATTTGGGCGCTGTATAGAGTTAGCTGGTCAAAACTGCCAAAAAAAACCGAGTCAGTGCTCTCTGGGGGAGCTTGACAGTAGGGAAACCATGGGGAACTGGTAGGCAGGGAGATGTTGGGGTGAGAGGAAGGAAGAAAGGATGGGAAAAATCTGAATGAGAGCTCTCCCCTCCTCACATTACTTTTCCAGTCTATTTTATTTCAACACTATAACGAGTTGCATCTCATGCAGTCTGTGAACAAGCCTAAAATCACATGGGCAGGTTTAATTGCTGTTGTATTGTGCCCAGTGTGAGATCTGCCATCACTGCACATCTTACACCAGCTTTCCCCAGTGACTGAGCAGTGCTCGAGATCAGTTTCTCTCAGCAGAGCTCAGGGACAGCTTTCACTACAGCAGCCCCCAAATTTCTCAGCTTGTTTTTGTTTTCCAGAGCTCCCTATGCCCTCTTTGGCTATCTCCTCACCCCTAGTTTGCCCAATTTAGTATCATCTGCAAATTCATACAGGTCAGCTTCTCTCTGCAAAGAGAAATATACTGGAAAGACCATCAACTTTCCAGCATTTACATTAGACAGAGAATTTGGGGTGGGAGGGAGGGGGTTCCTAGCTAAAGGTACAGTGACCTTTCACTCAGTTTATCCCAAGTCCAGTTTTGTCACATCTGTTGTGGTCTCTAGGGACACACATTTCTCTAAGGCAAAGAGAGAATCCCAAGAGAATTAGAAGATGCTCTCTGCATTTTAAGTGTAAGCCTGGATACCACTATCATGTAACCATTTGATACCAGCTTTACAAATATAGTGGGATAAATTCATCCCTCAGCTGGACTCATCTAAGTTCAAGGTCTCTTCTGTTCTTGGTCTCCTGAGATTACATCAGGCAGAACTTGGCCCTAATATTTGGATATATGAAAGCACAGAGGGAGGAATAGCTTTAGATGTTCTGGATAGACAACTAATAAATATTCAACTGACTGTGAGTCTGCAGCTTCCACCATCACTTCAGATGAAAATATTCTACATATTATTATCATCTGTGTGTGTAACACATCCCTGATGTACACACTTGAAGGTGTTGAGTGATTCCCCTGTGTCTGTGTCCCTGTGTGCGTCAGGGTTGTGTGCCTGTGTCCCTTATCTTCTCACCCACTCTCTTTTTCATGAACTCTGAGATTTTCCACATTTGGAGAGGAGGGGGAAAACACACCTCGTCAAGGAATAACGAGCTGTCTGCAACTACAAGTAGGGCCAGTGGTCTGAATACCAGCATGACCCTTTCAGAAATTACAGTGAACTTGGGAGGAGCAAAAAGATAAGAAACATTGGATGACTGTCTTCTAGGACAAGAGCTGTTAACACAGAGCCGTTCTTCTCCCATGAGATTTCAGCTCTAGAGTCAAAGTCACTCTGATACTGGCTCAGCACAGGACTTCGAACCCAAGGAACTAGAATGGAACCTATGCAAACATGTCAATTATTTTTCTTTACAAACATAAGTACAAAGCCATTTATTCCAGGCTCATGCGCAGATCAGAGTTACAAATTTGGCTAAAGAAGAGGCCTGGTTCAGGCAGAAATATATGCATGCATATATAAAGCCAGAGAGATGATGTTTGCCTAACAGGTTATTGCTTGTCTATTGTATATGTCTATATATAGATATCTATATATATATTGTCTATGTATTCCATAAGAAGGAGCCAATGCCAGTAAACTCTGAACAAAGAGATACCTGCTGAGATGGGTTTTAGCATCACAAATCCTCTGTAATCCAAAGCACTGCACCCACTGTGCACAGTGCATTTCTAACTCTAGTCATCATTTAACATTGTAAGCCACGTGTACACACAATGCAAAACAAAACAAAACCCCAAACAAAATGCCTCTGGTTCTGCCAGGTGTACCTGCTATAGAAGGGCAGCAGGAGAGGGTTTTCTTCCAGGTAACCAAGACAGTCTTGTCCCAGGGCACAGGAGAGAAGGGCTGTGGTCTGTAGACGCAGGTGTGCTGTAGAGGCAGTGTTGTATTGCTGTCACCAGGTTTAGAAGGCAGTGCTGCATAGAAAAAAGGACACAGTCTTGCAAGTCACAACCCCTGAGCTCTGTCCCCAGACTGTCTCTAACACACTGATCTTAAACAAGTAGTTTGTCCCTTCTGTACCCCAATGATCACCATCTGCAAGACAGAGACAACATCTACACTGCATGGGATGTAGAGGCTACTAACAAGGGGCTGGAGATCCTTAAGTAAAGTAGCATTGACCGATCTCCAGTGCAGAGCTGGAAGTGTCCTTCCCAAGTAGCTACAGCTGTGAGTGGACAGTTTGGCAGTGCGGGCTCAACTCTGGTCTGGGTTCAACCTAACAAGAGTCAGCACAGGGTAAAAGATCTCTGCCCACACACTCACCATGATCTGTTGTGCCACGTGCTGGCCTGGACCTGTATGAGATAACACAGCTGGAGGGAAGAAAGCCACAAGCAATTCCTAGGCACTGACCATGCCCCAGCCAGCCTGGATGCCCCACTGCAATGTCACTGCTCACATGCCCAGTACCCAGAGGGGACAGCTGCCTCCTCATTCAGTAGCTTGGAGGGGATGCACTTCTTGCATGGCCTTCACACACAGCCACGTGTCTGGAGTGTGAACTTCTTAAAACATCCTGGGCCTTCCAGTTTGTTGTGAAATCTAATTAATTCCCAGAGACACACATTTGTACCTGATTGAGCAAATCACATACAGACTGGGCAACAATTCAGTGGCTTTGAATCCGATACTTTCCCCCTCCCTGGGAACTGTGCTTGCCTCACACAAAGGAGCCTTCCTCAGAGAGCCTCCCCATGTGACCCTGGGATCTGCCATGGCAAAGAGGTGAGCTCAGCAAGGGAGAGCAGAAAGTGTTATAATCAGACTCTCCACTTTATTTTAGAAACAACCCTCAGAGATGGCAACCTCCTGTCACCTTCCTTGTGGGAAAAGCTAGCTTGAAGTGTTGAGCTCAGCTATTTATATCACTGCTGATAGTCTCGCCTGTCTTCTAAAGAGGGGAAAACTTTCTTCCTAGTGACCTCCAGGGAAATAAACTCATATAAAGATGATTGCACAGGAACAGCCCTCATGGCTCACTGGTGGGGATTTACCAGCTATTCATCAGAGCCCTGGCTAGCCCCAACCAGAATGAGCATGCTGGCTGGAGTGAGCAGCAGTGAAATACTCGCCTGTCCTTCAGAGCACGTGGCATCGCCAAGAGGATGGGCAAAACTGCTCAGAGGGCAACAGACACTTCCCCTCCTGCAGATAAAGGTAGTGCAAAAAAGGAATGGCAGACAGCAGCCCACGGCTGGTGAGCCAGCCTGGCATACTAGCAGGTGCTGTCCCCGCTGGGGTATTTTTATCGTGGAATTTGGCAGTCACAAGGCAGCCCAGAGCCGAGCAGACTCCATGCTTGGCCTGTGGGGTGATGCTCAGTTTTCCTCAGCTTCAGTGGCGTTCCAGGTGATGATTGAGCCATGCTGGCCATGTTGCTGGATTTGTGCCAAGCTGTGCTGGTCTGTGTCACACACACATTTCCCGGTGCCAGGATCCTGTGACAGCGTCCAGTTCTAGTGTGGATCCAGCAGAAAGCTGCCAGCCAAAAGCATGGAAGGGCAGTGGCACAGCCCACTGACTGCTAATGAATATGCATGAGCCTGCTGCCAGGACTGTCTCTTACCAAGTGCTGAGACCCCACAAAAATACCCAGAGGTATTTTTTGCTCAGTCACACCAGAGTCAGACAAGATTTGTCCAACTGAGCCCAAAGTAGGAATATAAAAGGCTGCAGATGCTCAGCTGCTGAGAGGTCAAAGCATGTGAGGGCAACAGTAGTCTGGGAATGAGGAAAAGGAACTATATGGAAAATTCCCAAGAATAGTGAAGCTATGAGGAGAAAGGCTAGGTCAGGGGCAGCTTTGCATAGCCAGGAAAAGCTGTCAGGAGGTGACAATCCTTATTTTTCTTGCTGGCAGCAAAGAACTAGATGCTCTCAAAGACCCTTGGTCTGGCACTGCAAAAATAGTTCGCTAATAAGTATCAGTGAGCCAAAAATGCTGCTCTAGGAGGGAAACTCCTTCTTTTGATTTCCAAAATCTGTTCCCCTGTGGCCACCTATGCCATTGCAGCAGCCACCTCAGCTCTCTACAGGGCTGTAGCAGGATGATCAAGAGGCACCTCAGGGCAGTCCCTTCTTTAGACAGTCTGTGCAGGGCAGGGCAGAGGAAATGTCCCTATTATTTAGCCTAAGCCTCGTGACTGCCAGCCTCAGATCCTTCTGATTTACAGCCTCTTGAAATATTCTGTGCATGTGTAAGGCAGGTAAATTGCTATTCTTCATGCATCCGTTAACATTTTTTATTTCTGGATTCCTCTCGCACTTACGTTTGCCTTACTTTGAGCCCTGAGCATCCCGATTTTTACAATTTGCAAGTGTCTAGTCTTAGAAGCCTTCCCTGGGGAAAACAAGCTGTTGTAAAACCCCGAACAACCTGCACACAGTAGAATGGATGGGAAGAGGGGCTCAGTTTGGGATTGTACTTCCCTATGGCAGTAAGAAAAAACTCAGCCTTTGCACATCCAGGGAGAACTGTGTTCATATTTACACTACCAAGCAAGGTGAAACAACAAAAGGCATGTGTAAACAACATAACCTCACCTGTAAAAGTGCTGCCTTGTAAGGAATATTCGACACATACAGCTGTGCTACAGCATAGTGATGTTGGACACATGTAAACAGTGAGCTGTAGGTAGCTGGTTGCCTTCTCTACACTCTGGGGGAAAAAAAAGCAAACACACTGATTTCAGTGCCACAGTCTGTAAATATTTCCCATCACTGATTTATCTGCCTGTATTTAATCCCTGGTGCTCCTGGAATGAAGCCATATGCTAATTTCTCCAGAATGCAGTAACTGCACCAAAGCCATTTTGGAAGGTAAGGCAGACCCACACATTCACCAGTTTTCACCACTGCAGATGAGAGGAGTTAGAAAGACCATGATTTTCAGTGTTCCTGCTCCTCCAGCTCTGGGCTGGGAGCAGATCAAAGATTTTTAGATATGCCAAGCAGCCATCAGGATCTCTATCAGCATGATTGCAGCATGCCTGCCAGGGCAGGAAAGAGCCAAACTCCATCCTTTGCTTCCTGTATGTCCCTTCTCCCTGCTCACAAGGCTTCTGACAGGTGGTGGGGTAGAAAGTAGCCACTGCCCTGTCTCCTTTCCAGGGCAATCCTCACCTTCCCAGGGCAGCCCTCAGCAGCTTCAGGAATCTGAAGATTCAACTTTTGATCTTTGCTCCATCCATCCTTGCAGCTGGACACAGCACAGAAACAAATGATGGGATGAATTATGGTGTGTGCTGCTACATTAAATTGTATCACTCACATAACTAGGGGAGGGGGTAATTTTTCCCCCGCAACAAGTGTATCTGTTCTCCAGCTTTTGCTCACAGGAAATCTACACTATATTGCTACAGTAAATTTTCAGCTTTTAACAGTGTCTGCTCTCCACAAATGTTCTTTGCACTATAAAAGTAATTGGCTCCTAAAGACAGGACAAGGAACAATAAAGGAGAGTTAACAATCTGGCTTTGGGATTTACCTTGACTAGTCCTTTTAATATTTCATTATGATGATTATTTTTGCATTTACTTATTAAAATGCTATTTTCCAAAAGAAGGACTGTGGGAGGACATTAGCTCCAAGGTAATAGTGCACACTTTATACCACCTAGCCCTTAACTCTCACCAGGGAGAGCTTTGCAGTGCCCTGGGAATGTAAGTATGGTGAGCATAACTGGAACAAATGATTGCTCAAGCACTCCCACAGAGCCCCACAAAAGATGGAATAAACCCACTGCTCTCTTTTTATCCATCAGGTTAAGTGATTTGGCCAGAAACAGTCAGTCAGAGTCAGAAACAAAACTGAAGCACGCTCTCCTGCATCTCCACTTTGCAATCTTACTCCCAGTCCAGCAAACCTTTCCTGACATCAGACCACCTACCAACAGCACTTTCCCAGGAGTTGCTGGTCCTTGCGAGGCACTTCAAATGAGGCTTTTTCTTTGTCTGTTTCATTTGAACTGTGAAATTTTCCTCAGAATTTAAGAAAAGCAGAAGGAGCAAGACAAACAATTTAGATTTTACAGCAATTCCCACTCAGAGAGGCAAGACAGGGTGGCAGCAGATTAGGTTTCCAGGACTGGCACAGCCCACCAAAGTCTTCACACTCCCCTAAACATTTGCAGCTTGTAAATAAAATGCTTGTAGCTGGCAACACTGCAAAACCAAAGCAAAACCTACAGATGGGGGGAGCAGGTGGACAACAGAAAGGTTTTCTCTGCACTTGAGTGGTTACACTGAACTCATAAAGGAAGCCCAGAGCTGTGAGCACTTCACATTCCAGGTGTTGGTGCAGGTATTACACAAAGGCAACATCTGACAGTGCCACTGCTCAGGCCAGGCTATAGATTCCAGTCTTATCTCCCAGGGGATCAGCCCACTAAGGATTTTCCAGAGTGCAGTCTACAGAAAGATGAATGCTGCTTTGACTACCCAGTCCACAGAGGATGCAATATGCAGATCACAGTGAAAGGACTTTCTTAATCAAAAATAAATCTGGCTCACCCTAAAGGTTTTGGGAACTCATTTAGCAGGCTGCAGATGAGTCATGTCATCAAAAGATCACTTTTTTTGTTGCAGTTTTCTTTTTTAAAAAGAAAAAAAAAATCCCAAATACAACACAAGGTTTCCAGCAGATGCGAAACAAAGTTTTCAGCAAACCAGACCTCATTCGTTTCAGGTCAAATGAAAACATTTCCTCTGACACAAAACAAAAAACCCATTTCACTTCATTACCAGCTGGGCATTTCCTAAACCTCCTTAGAACCACTCTGTTTTTTTCCCAACAGAGGCTTGCGCTCAGATCTCAAGACTTCTCACTCCTCCTGGTGAGCAGAAATGGGGGAGTGGAGTTTCCTGGGAGACTTCCTTGAGAAGGTCCACAAACACTCCACAGTGGTGGGGAAAGTCTGGCTGACCGTGCTCTTCATCTTCCGGATGCTGGTGCTGGGAACAGCGGCGGAGTCCTCCTGGGGGGACGAGCAGTCTGACTTCATGTGTGACACTCAGCAGCCCGGCTGCGAGAACGTCTGCTACGACAAGGCCTTCCCCATCTCCCACGTCCGCTTCTGGGTCCTGCAGATCATCTTCGTCTCCACCCCGTCCCTGGTGTACATGGGCCATGCCATGCACACGGTGCGCATGGAGGAGAAGAGGAAGATGAAGGAGGCAGAGATAGAGGCCCGAGAGAACAAAAATGGTGGTGACACATACTACCAGCAGAAGTGCTCTGTGGCAGAGAAGGAGACTAAGCTGTCCGGCTGGGATGAAGCAGGAGGTCAAATCATACTCAGGGGCAGCCTGCTGAACACCTATGTCTACAGCATTTTGATTCGAACTGCCATGGAAGTGGCCTTCATCGTGGGGCAGTACGTCCTGTACGGGATCTTCCTGGAGACCCTGTACATCTGCCAGCGGGCACCGTGCCCCCACCCCGTCAACTGCTACGTGTCCCGCCCCACGGAGAAGAACGTGTTCATCGTCTTCATGCTGGCTGTGGCAGTGCTCTCCCTCTTCCTCAGCCTGGCAGAGTTGTACCACCTGGGCTGGAAGAAAGCCAAAGAGAGGTGCTCCCGGTCTTACAAAGCCAGCCCAAGCACAGCCCCCCGCAGGCTGGAGTCTGCCCCACAGGCAGAGAGGGCACAGATGTACACCCCGCCGCCGGATTTTAACCAGTGCTTGTCGAGTCCCAACGGGAAGTTCATCAGCCCCTTCAGCAACAAGATGGCCTCCCAGCAGAACACCGCCAACTTTGCCACCGAGAGGGTCCACGGCCAGGAGGATGCTGCTGGGGAAGGGCCTTTCCTTAAGTCGAGCTATGTGGAGAGTCCAGAGGTGGCGAGTGACTGTGCAGCACCTGCCTTCCCCGAGAACTACTTCAATGAGAAGCGCCGGTTCAGCAAGGCCAGCCGTGCCAGCAGCAAGGCAAGGTCGGATGATTTGTCTGTGTGACCTGTCTCCAGCAGCGAGGAGGAGAAGGAGCTGTCCCAGCGCTCAGTAGAACTTCTGCAAAGTGGACTCCAAACTCTCGCCCCTAACCTCCCTTTTTAATATCCTCTCTCTATCCTTTCCAGACAGCACTTCTCACAGCTCAAGGCAGTGGCAGCCACAGGCAGTTAAGAGAGACACAAATCTCGGGATAGTAAGCCTTCAGCCATATTTTCACTGTGGGACACACAGGGAGTAGAGACTCCCCACCCTTAGCCTGGTAGAGCACAGGCCAGCAGATTGCTGCCCAGTGGGTATCAACTGTGACACTGCATTCAACAGACTGACTGGACCTCTACATCTTCCGTGGTCTCTATTCAACACTGGCAACATCAGCTTGGCAGTTATACTGAGCTGAAGCTTCATTCACCTGCAGTGAGCAGAAACACACCAGTCGGCATTCAAAAAGAAAGATTTTCTCATCTGCTTCATTTTGTTTCTTTCTAACCCTCCCTTTCTCTACCTGATACCAGATATTTTATATGAGGTTACCTGCACAATAAATCCTACTTGAATTTTTTGACTCAGTGTATATAACAACTCTTCCCCATAAATAAGGACATCTGTGGTCCCCAGTGCACAGCTGCCTCATGTCTAACATTGGAATCCCTTCCTCATTCCTAAATCAGCACAGCAGACTGGCCCCAGGGAAATCACTTAGATGACCAGTTGATGAAGACTGGGGAATTTTCCCAAGATACTTATGTCATCAATCCTAAGCAAGACATCCACTAACAGAAATAGAGACTCTCCTGTGAGAACAGATATCTCATGAGTATCATGTAGAAACAAAGTGGTTTTCCCCTTTTTGAAACTCATCTTTCAAGCAACCTGAATGCTGCTGAAAGGGTGCTGCCAGCTGCCCACTTGAGAGAAAAGCATCCTCTGTTTATCTGCAGAAGAGGTACAGCCTGTGTCTTCTCACCAACCTACCAAAACACTTCAGCATCCTCTGCAAGCACAAAGAGTCCTGCTCAGGTCCTGCACGTCATTCAGCTCCTCCCTGCTCTGTCAAACTTGCCATCCAGCATTGGTCAAGTTATTTGTCCTCATAGCAAGTCTCTGCTCTGCCACCAGGCCATCCTCTCCACTCCATCCCTAGCACAAGCAGTGCTAGAAATCACCCATGAACCGAGTCTTTCCACTGCTGTAGCCTCTCAGAGCAACCACTGGTGCCCGAGGCTGCCCTGTGAGTCTGGTGGTGGGGTCTGCAGGCAGCTCCCACTCAAGATACATTTTCTCAGTGCAGAGCTGACATCCCTCAAAGATCTGCTAAACAGAGCCAAACTGCTCCCTGTTGTTTACCCTGCACTGCCCTTTCAGACACAGGCCACAACTTCCCAACACTGGACTGCACAAGCAAATGGCCTGGGACCAGCTGATGAGGGGACTGAGCCATTCCCTCTCTTAGGGCCACTGAAAGTGAATCCCTGCTCCTGATACACAGCTTTGGTACAGCTCCCTGTACATTTAAATACACATTCACACTCAGATGGGGGAAACCATGTTTTTGTTTGTAAGTTTTTATATATTTGTATTTTTTAATCCTGAAAAGACCTGTGTGTTTTCCTTAACATGAGATTTTAGTCAGTTGTGTCTAGGTTTCTCCTAATAAAGTTCTAACTCCATCTCTCCTTGTGGATGTTTCTCCTCTCTTATGACTGACTGTGAGTGGCTAGCAGGGATCAGGCTGCCTGCCAGCCTCTGCTGCCCAGAGACCACAAAAATTCCCATTGCCCAGAGTGGCAGGAATGAGGGGAGAGTTTGGCCAGGGGGATAAATAATAAACATAGGGAAATGATTGATTGACTGGCTAACAGGAACCACCCCCTCCCAGCTCCCCTGCCTGCCTCTGCATTACCAAGGAAGGAGGAGCTGGTCAGGGAGCAGAGCTTCCTTCTTCTTGCAAACGCTTGCTCCCTGCAATTCCTTGCATATCCTTGCACACCTCTAGTGCTCAGAGAGGACACTGTGATGTGAAGCCAACTCAGCAGAAAGAGAGAAGCAAAACCTGTACCCCGTGCATCTGATTGCTTGTCCATGCAGTAACCAAGCCTTGACATCTTTTTAAGAGACAAGGCCTTGAGAGAATCCACTGCTAACCATCTCTGCAGCACTCCTGTGGGTACTCAAATCTCTTAAGATGCATTTGCCCAGCTCAAAGAAATTCCTTTTCTTCCCTCAGCTATGTTCTTCCTCTGAAACTTATCCTTTGCTCTCCTACTTTCTAACTTTCACAGGCTCCCTCCTTCTGGCCTTGGATCCCCCTGTCCACACAAAGGAAGTGCCCTTCTTCACTTTCTCCACACAATCTCCCATCCCGTGGGATTCTGCAGGCTGGGAAGCTTGAGACCAGTAAAGTACTGGGTCCCAGCAAGGAGCCTGAGAGGGGGCATAAAGAATGAATCCAGAATTCAATGAGGACACTGGGACAAGGACCTTTAACTGCATTAGAAACTACAGGCACCCTTTAAGATTAAGGAGCTGTGGTGTGGGGGTTTTCAGCTCAGGAGTGAGGATGCCACCTGAGAAGCCACAGCCTCACAATGCATCAGGAAGGCAGGATTGGGTTTGTGACTGGCATGTGTACAGCCCTGAGCATGCCTGTCCCTTAGGGTGCCACCTTGCTGTGACAGACAGGCAATGCTCGGCAAGTCAGGAACACACCCCATTTGGAACACTTGGCTACTGAGTGACGTTCATGTTTAATAAAGCCACTCAAGCATGAACACAGACCTTGTTTAATAAACCGTTCGTGGTTTAAAACAAGCAACAGCCCAAATTTCAAAAACTCTGAGCTAGTCTCTGCTGGAGGGCATGGTAGAGCTGAAAAAAGGGACAAGGATCTCCTCTGTGCTGTCTCAGACCTCTATGATCTAACCACGTTCATGGGTGGGGTTTTTGGTGATTTTGAAACCAGGGGAGTACAACCATCCCAGCTCTCTCTCATCCTTGAGATTGCATGTATCAAAGCAGATAATTTCCCTCTGCCACCCATTTCTTAATGTCTCCACGGTTCTGTCTTCTAGGTATATCAAATGGGGGATATTTGATGGATGGATGTTTGCACTAGCTGACAGACCATAAACTTGGAACCCACTGTCAAGGCTGGCCAGGCTGTCACATTGTGATAGGAGCACATTTACTTCAGGCTGGCCTGTCCTTTCAGACAGATTTAGTATATATTGCTTTGTACCAGATGGATGGCTAGACAATCTTACAGTAGCAACTTGAATCAACATTACATATTAAATTCAGTCTTTGGATGGGTACTCAATCTTCAAATGGCAGCATTACAAAGACAATGCTCTGAGAGAGGAAAAAAAGGAAATATGAGAGCTTTTCATTCTGTTCTTGCCCCTCTTTTCTACCTGCTGGGACTGCTCAGATTCTCAGAACTGTGGATTCTCCAGCAACAGCTGGAACCAACGTTTGACAGAAACACCAACCCCAGTTATCTCCTTGGTCAGCACACCTCAAACCATTTCTTCCTCTAGCTGGTGTCCAAATGAGCCAGAAGTCAGTTCTGATCTACAGCCTTGTGCTGATCAGCTGCTGAGCCTGAGATAGGGAGACAGAGAAACGTCTTTCAACAAGCTTTTAAAACAGAAATACTTAAACCTATAAAAGGAAAACCTATATTTAAAAATACATAGAATGCCAAAACTAATAAAGTATTGAGCTGAGACAAGGTCATGCCTCTGAGTTCTTCTCCCCGAACAGCACAGTGGGACAGCTGAGCAGGCTAAGAGAAATTCGAGGGAGAAATTGAGGGAGAGACTTAAAAATAATGGCTGATCTAAAGGACATAGGTCAGGCAAGTTTCCTCTTGTGGGCAAGACAATACTCAAGCAAAGTCAATGCTGATAAAGTTTCAGACTGTTAGAAGGGAATAGGTAAGATGACAGACTGCACAGTCCCCCTTCAAACACTTTTCCATGAAACATCACTGAGGTCAAGGAATTAGGAAGACCCAAACCCCAAAGAACAAAAGCACTGTGTGTTTACAGGAATGAGACCATGCTTGACTGGACTGCAAATGGCCAAAGTACAAAGAAGGCAGAAATTAGGAATTCAAAAAGTCAGCGTAGCATAGCAGAGAGCCTGACACACAGCAATGGCAGGTACTCCAGAGCAGCTTCCCTGCTGGCATTGCTGCCTCCTGAGAAGCCTGGGACTAACACAGGCACAAGGGGAGCTGCTATTCCTAGGGGAGCTCCCTTGGGAGGCCCACAGCAACCACGCAGCATGGCCAGAAGGCTCTAAGTGCCCCTGAGGGAATCCAGCACCTCCTCCCAGCAGGGGTGACAGGAGGGGATCCTGTACAATGCTGATGGCAGGTTCTGCACACATTTGTGAATAAAGAACATTTTAGCGATTTGGGTTAGCAGCAGCACCAGAGGTATGGATAGATTGAGAATGAAGATGGGAGAGTGGCAGCTCTATAAGATACACTTTATAGGGGGAAAAAACCTGTGACTTTGAAGTGCAAAATTAATAGCTTTGCTTTTGCCTGAAGTGTTTGTTGCTTATATGGTCTAGATGATTAAAGATCTTTCTGGGGAGCTCGGGAATTGCAATACCATACATATATAACTTTGTCATTAAAATCTGATGACAGAAAAAGAAAGAGGATCAAATGAGCTTGTAAGACTCACTGTAGCCAAATATTGCAGAAATGCTTCATTTTTCCTCCAGTGAATGTTGGTTCACATTTTTAAAAATGAATTTGCTGAGGCCACATTCACATACCACCACTGGTTTCCCACAGACATTTGAGCAATTGAGTTTGACGGGCAACAGAGTTCTCAGAAAGTCAGAAATGTCAGTCAAGGAGACCAAATTTTAAATTCATATGGGCCAATATCCACCCCAGAGGCAGCTCTGTGTTCCTCCAGCCCCCAGGAAGCACGAAGAGTATTGTGTAACCAATCCAGTGCTGTGTAGCCAATCACAAAACAAACACACCTCCACTACAGACTTTATGCAATAAATACCACCCAAAGACATTTTAAGGACTGTTAAATGCACTTAGATTAGTAATAGAAAGCACCCAAGAGAACCATGATGTACTGCCTGGTGGAAATGGTGGTTACAACACCAAGCCTGGCAGAGCTCAAAAGCTTTTGGACAATGTTCTCAGGCACATGGGGTGATTCTTGGAGTGTCCTGTGCAGGGCCAGGAGCTGGATTTGATGAGCCTGATGGGTCCTTTCCAACCCAACATATTCTGTGATTCTGTGGTTTTATGATTCTATGAACACACTGCAGCACCAGCATAAAACCCACTCCCCTATCCTCTAACATGCCAGGCTTCATAGTCAAACCATTAACACAAACCCACTGTCTATGGGTGAATAAAAGCCATCATTCCATGTACATTGGAAAAAAGTATTCCCCCAGAGCAAGTCAGAAAGCAAAATGCAGAAAAGCTGCAATATTTACATATTCCTTTCAAATTATTCCCCAACTGAGGCCTGTAGGTCTACTACATTAAGCCACTCTCCTCCCTCGAGGTGATACATTTTATTAGAAGCTTAGGCAGTTTTTTCTATTTTCATTTCTGCATTACAAACTCTGTTTGGCTGGCACATAACAGGCAAGAAAAACAACCCCACTGTAGTGCTTGCAGGAACAAGACCAAGTCTGCTGCAGACCCCCTATTGCTATTTTTTTATCTCCACCTCTTGGGGCTGGATCACAGCAGGGAGCTGCTCAGGGATTACTCAGAATCAGGGTTCGTAACTCACTGTTTATATGCAAGAGCTCCTCTTTACAATAAAGTTGTTTTAGTCAGGAAGGGGTAAAGCAGATGGGACCAAGCTATGGGTGAAAATGAGCTGGTAGGGTCCCACGAGAGAGTTAAATTTCATGCTCTTATTGGACATGAACAGAAGAAAGAGTGTCAGTGATAGTCAGCCATATGACAATGTAAAGAATGCAAAAAACACATCAGAAGATTTTCCTAGAAACTGGATGTGAGTGTGTGGCCATGACATTTTTATCAACAGCCCCAGCAAAACCCAACACTCTCATATTCAGCTGCAGGCATGGTTTCACTAGAAATCATGTTAACCACCAGCTCCTACCCTTAAAAGGAATTAGATTAGCAGCAAGAGGCAAGCCTGAGGTCAGAAACTTGTTGCTATTTGTTTGGGTTTTGGAGTAAATGCCATGCCAGCTCTTCGGCCTGGGAACAAAGTTTGAGGTTGAAAAGTGCTTCTGACAGAACTAGTTTGATGTATGCCAGGCTACAGGCAAGACTTTTCAGAAACAAGTGCCCAAAATTAGCCATTGCAAAATCATGCAGTTCAGTGAAACCATGTTTTCATTCCCACCTTGCTTTTCTTCCACTTCAACCCAGACTCATGAAAGCACTTAGGTACACATACATAACAGAAATTACCTTCATCTTTGCTGCATATTCACAGAAAAATGTACTTTTTTTCCAATTCATATTGATTGTTCACATTCAGTTCAATTTTTTCCAACCCTTGCAGATCCTAAGAATATTTTTCTCAGCTTTTTTTCTTCTGAAATTGTTTTGGATTATTTTTTCCCTCTGTGGCCTTGTATTTTCTTAGGATATAGTTACACTTTGCTCTCCCTATTTCTAGCTTCACGAGATTAATCTCTGACATTTCCAGAGAAATGCCAAATTTGAGGACTTTCTGAAAAGTTCATTAAAATACTCAGTCCTAAATCAACAATAAAGACATTCATTATATGAAAGAGAACTAGGAATAATTCTCACTGATTCCTGATGGATATCTCTGAGCACTCAAGCACATCACAGTGAGGTACCTGAGAGCTCCAGTTCATCAAATTAAAAACAAGAGACACATTATCCCTTTTCCTGCCCTGGTGCACACCTGGCACACTCCAAAGCACTCTTGCCACCCCCCAAATTGGGGCTGCCATCACACCAGGTGCATTTCTAAGCAAGCAGCGAAGCTGCAGAGCACATCCACCTCACAGCATCACACATCCACAGCATCTCAGACACACAGACACAGACAGGCCTGGCTCCTCTGTACTTCCATGCAGTGTTATCTCCCATGTCACCCCCAGCATCTCTGCAGCACGGACTGGCCTGCAGTGGGAGTCTGCAGCTTGCTCTGTTTCGCTTCCCAAGACAAAGGTGAGAAGGATTTTAATCCTGATAGGTGAGTTCTTGCAGAAAAGAACAACATTTCTGATAGCTGACTGCTCCTCTAAGAGAAGCACTCTTACAATGAGAAGTACTGTTTTAATTAATAATTGGAAAGCACAGTCTAGGGATGAGTTAAGTTCTAATTAATGTGATGGGGTTTACAAAGGTGTGCACTGATACCAATAGAAATTACTGACCCCATTAGAAATTATTGGTTAAAGTCCTCTCCCCTACACTAAGCAAACAGCCAGACCAGTCATCCCAGCATTAAAACCTACAAATCTGTGAAAAATCCGCTGTGGTTGATACACTGCAGCTCATAATAACTATTTTTTGTCCACAGTGCTGCTGTTTGTTTCAAACCATTTAGCAATATTCATTAGCTCCTCACTTCAAATTAAGGTAATTGAGAGTAAGAGAACAAACAATCAAGTTTTTTACTAAGAGAGACATGCCCTTCTCTGACTCAGGTGTTGACTCTGTTGACCTGCAGTCAGGCTTTACCAGGAATCTTTCTTCAAAAATGCCAAATGCATCATGAAAAATGTTGTGCTGCCTCTTTCTTAAAATCTCGCCATCACTGGAAATTTTAAAACTTATGTTTCTCCTCCCATTTATTCTATTTATTTACAAGAGAAGGATATTAAACACCGATACCAAGACTGTTGTTGTGCCTCTGCCCCTATTTTATGGCTGAAACCACAGATCCTGAAGCCCAAGAAAAACTCATGTGTCAACAATCCTTAAAATTAATACTAAAACATAGTCTTATGACAAAAACTATGTCAGCCATACCATTGTCTGGGATATTTCAAATTCTTCCTCTCCAGGAATCTCAGTCACCCGCATTAAATGACTCCCAATTGAGACATGAGAACTGGCAGCAGCATACATACCCACGGAGCACTGGCTGGTACAGCTGACAGCCAGATGGGATCAGAACAGCAGCAAAAGATAACACTGAGCCTGGACAAGCTAGCTCAGGCACCAGCCTAGAAATTTGGAGAGCACCCTCAGGTTCCTGCTCCAAGAAACTTTGTCTGACAACAAGCCAGTCATCTTTGTCTTTGCCTGCCTGAAATTCCCATCTGAAAAAATATAGTGGCCCCTGTCTCCCACCAAGGAGGTGCTGAGAGCCTACAGGAATGCCATGACCTGAGATAGGCGATAGATGTACAGGGGAACCAGAATTAAAAAAAAAAAAACCTTTGTGTCTTCAGAAAAATCAGTTGCAGGGGAAGACAAATCAGGATAAAAGAGTTTAAACTCTGTGTCTTCAGCAACACTGTGCACAAAATCCACCCAACTATTTCCATTTTGTAATAGCAGTGTTTTCATAACCGTAAGGGTCCGGATCCGTCAGAAAAGACCTGAAGGAAAGGTCATATCTGTCATTCGGCCTCTAATACAGTGGGGGAAAAACTGAGCTCTTGCATATACAAAGCCTTCTGCATGTACTTTTGCTACCTCACAGGCTTCCTGGAGAGATTGGGAGTAAGTGATATTCCCATCTGCCAAAAGATAATCTGAGTTTAAATGGCCTGCTGAATGCTGCATGGGAAATTACCCTGACTCTGATTCAGCTGAAGTTCACAGGGCTCCCTCCACGCTCCTCACTGTGCATCAGGACCCAGTTTCAAGCTCATTACCTTCATGTTTTGAATTAGTGCCTACTGCCTGCATACAAATGTACTATTTGCAGCCAACATTCCAACAGCTTTCCAAACCTGGGAAAACCCTCAGTAGAGATGCAGCTCACTCCTTCTAGCACTGTTGCCTGAGTTAGGTTCCTGTGTGCTGTTGCCTGTTTTGCCATGTATTCTCAGCAGCACCAGGGCACTCCATTAAATCCCCTCCCAACACTCTCTCCTGGGTGGGCACCAGGAGTCATCAGGATGTGTGTAGAACTTCACCAGGGAATGGTACAGATTAACAACTTCAACCTGCTTTGCACTGCACGGATGGGAGACACTTTCAAAATATGGACCACAAAATTAATAAGGGATAACTACATATTTCTTAAAATTATCAACTGCTGCTTTGTACTGGATTTCTCTTGCTGATTGCACGTAATAGAAAAATGCATGTCCTTTACTTATGAACGTAAAAAAACATGGCATGTCTCATCTCTCTGCTAGCTCTTGACACAAGGAGCATTCATCCTGTGATTCTGCAACTGGTGTCACCCCAGACGTGGGGACTGCCCAACCTCTGCCATAATTCAGCTGGTTTTATGCTTCCTCAGAGCTGGTAGTGGGGAGCTAACTGCTGTTAGCTCCCTGAAGTTTTACACCATCCAGTGCCTGTGTCAGCCTGATATGCAAAACAGCTTCTCCATTTGACCATATGAAACATATTAAAGAGACCTGTCACAAATTTGCAATTGAGTGCTGAAAAATAAAGTGACAAGACTTAATGCCTGCTTTGGAAAAGCTCCTGTCTAGGCCAAGAAGTCTGATTTCCAGAAACCTGTAGGGAAATATGTAGTTTTAGAAAAAGTTCCTTGGTTTTTTTGTTTTTGTTTTTTTCTTTCATTTTATTTTTTCCAGGGTATGAAAGCTACAGGACCAAGAATAGAAGGATGAGTTATAAACCTTTCAAAGCAGAGATTTAGTATGGAAATTCTGACAACCATTAATGTGAGCAATGCCGCCAGGCACCACTCACAATCCACAGCATCTTTCAAACCTGTTGTGGGTTTTTAGAAAGGGCTAAAAATAAATACAGAAATGCAGCAATACACACACACACACAGACACACATATACACATATTATTGCTCAAAAAAAGAACAGGTGGTCCTGCCAGCAGTGTAAACACAGATGACTCTTGAAAACAGCTAACAAACACCCAGCTGAGCAGCCTTTCCTAGCCATGCAAGCAGCACTTTGAGAACTCGCCTTGAGTTCTCCCAGCCAGAATCATCTGGGATCCAGACTCTCTGTCATGACAAGGCCTGGGTACTCCCAAGTGTCTTGATTTCCTTCTCCCAATATATTCACACAATTCCACCCTCTTGACCTCCTGTGGATTATTGCCCTTCTGAAAATAACATACATGGAACAGCTGATGGGGCCAGAAATGTTTTAAATGAAAATAGCACAGGTCCCTGTTTTCTAGCTCCCCACCACTTGATCTGACCCCTGTCCTCATGTAATGAAGAGAATTTACTGCAGGGGAAAAAGGATCAGGGCACTATGGACAGCCCAGAAGGATTCAAACATCAAATGTGAGTGGCTGCATGTTGAAACCCATCAAGTCCACTACCTGCAGGGAAATTGAAGAAGAAAACATTAAGCAGTCCTGGAGTCTCAAAACTTATCCAGAAACCTTCAGAAAAAGAAAAAATAAAAAGGAAAGAAAAAGAAGGGAGAAAAATAGATAACATTTCAACTCAGATTTCAGTTACGTCTCCTCTGCCCACCACAGGAAGAAGACTTATGTCACAGGCTGAATCACACACATAAATCCTCCTGCATGATCACTTATCTCTGAGTATGAAAGCATAACAAAACAACTTTGCTAGCAGTCCACTGTAAGGCTCAACATCATCTCTTTGCAGCCCTTCTCTCCTGACTGTTTTGAAAAAAAGCAAATGTAATTTACACTTGCACCATCGCCTTTAATTTCATATCATCCCAAAACACTTGGTTTAATAGAAATACCCTTGGTTTAATATATATATATATCCATGGAAAGCAAATGAGATGATAAAGCTTCAAAGTGCCAAATGGTTGAGTGCTGCCACAGGGGAGTACATCTGCCTTGGCATCAGAGCACCGAGTCCCAGGATGCAGCATCTCGGGCACAGTGACAGACTGGCAGCTCTCCCACCACACCTGGACTGCACGGGCACGGACAGTCCACCTGACATGACTGGGAGCAACTTATCCAGCAGGCTCCTACTTCCCTCAGCCTTCCTGTGCAAGGGAAAAACACTCTTTCAAAGCTGAAGAGAAAACCAGCCTGCTGTTCTCCCAGAGCGGCGCATAATTGAGTCGGCATGATGCCGCAGACTACCAAATGCAGCAGATGGCTGCAGGCATCATCCAGTTTAGGATGACAAAGTTGGAACAAAAGAAAAACAGAAGGCAGGGAATGCATCTTCTGCACTGGGTTACGGGGCAGGGGCCGAACCTTAGCACAGTGGGTCCATCACCAGCACATGGCTGGCTTCCAACTCTCCCCCTGCCACACCAACAATGACCAAATGCCCAAGCCTGGAAATGACAAAGAAAAGTGAGGGAAAGCCACAACTTCCCAGGTAAAAGAGGCAAGAAACTACCAACTGTCTGATGACCTGTTTCTAAAATACATAGAAGAAAATCTCCAAAAATCTCCTCACAATGCCAGCCTTATGACAACTCTGACTTCCAGGACTCTCCCACATAACCTGCAGGAATTCAGAAATTAAATTATGACCTCTAAGCATCGACACACATCACTTCACTGCTGGAAGGTAGAGCACTGATGTGAAAGCATGCAGAAAATGAGACAAGATGCGTGAGATCTGTACAGTGTACCGTGAATGGTGTCTTGCAGGGAGGGCTCATTCTGCGGTGGCATTTAGGGGTTTATTTTTGCCAATTCCACCCCAAAGGATCACTGACTTTAGGAATGGAAACATTCCTTCCATTTCCCCAGGCGCCTTGCTCACAAAGCAGCTGGCTACAAGGTCCACCACAGCAGACAGACTGGAGGAGACAAGAGTGATACGGCTCCACAGGAAGCAGCACAGCACACTCAAACAATTTATAAATAAAGTTCAGCTCTTTGTGAAAGCAATAGAGCTTCCACATGCCCAGACTGACCAGTTTATAATAGCCACTGTGGTCAGCAGTCCTTGCAGGGCACAGAGACACCACCATTAACTCCAGAGCTGGGAATGAAGAAAGCTCTTTTGGCTGCAGGATGCAGCAGCCTGTGATTCCGAACGTGAATCCCGCACAAACTCCTGCCTATGGTGCATTTGAGATTTCAGTACCTGTGATGACCTCAAGGGACCAGAGTGAGAGCACCTTCATTGCACTCAGAAAGCTGGTCACGGGAACATTTTGGGGTGGAAGAAGTTTTCTGAAGGGCAGGAAAACACTTTGTGCTACAGCTGAGCAGCCCATACTCCACCCAGAGGCAGAGCTGCCCCAAAACAGGGCTGGCATACAGAGATATCATGCTTGGCAGGAACTGCTTGTGGCCCACTTTGGGCAGGCACACCAGGCTGGTTAAGCCACCCTTCTCCAGCAGCCAGACTCCTACTAGCCCAGCTGCAGCCTGTGTGGTTGCAGAGCTGTGGGAGAACATTTCCAGTTCGCTCTCCTCACTGAGCAAAACACACTTGGGAAAGGAATCAAAGTAGTCAAGGTAACATCTATTTTCTGACTCCTACCAATTGGGGGGAAATAAACCCACCTCCCTAAGGGGTATCCAAATGCTATTTGTGCCTCTACCATACAAACATTTTATGGTAAATCTCTGATTTATACCGTAAAGAGATGAAGACCTTTCATAGAATGACAGAATGATATAATGATTTGGCTTGAAGATCATCCAGTCCCAAACCCCTCCATGGGCAGGGACACCTTTGATTAGACCAGGTTGCTCAGAGCCCCAGCCAACCTGGCCATCCTTTACCTTTGTTCAGGGACAAGGTGTTCACTTAGTCCAAAAAAAAAAAAAACAATAAAACACACAAACTCACTAGGTTAAATTGTTTCTTTTGTGGGTATTTTTATAGCATTATTTAATTTCAATTCACACTGTGGAACATAAAAACCTAATAACGCTAGTTGGCCTTGCACCTTATCAACATAACAGCCACACAAGGGCTGTGTGACTTGGTCAAACTACAAAACTCAGTATGACTCAGTTTCCTCTTCAGAAAAAGGAGGATGTAAATGCAAACTTATCAAACTAGAGTGTTCTGAGGTGTGATACATTTTTGTAGCACTGTAAAAGGCAAATTATAATGATAATATTTCGCAAAGATAGCAATCATTGCAATTTGGTTAAATTCCAACCAGGAGGAAATCTGCCCTCTGCTTTCAGAGTGGAAAGTTTCCTGAAACTTGCTTGTTCATTAGAGGCCATTACTTTCTGTGAAAAAAATTCACCCCTGGTGGCCATTGTGTTAGCCTTCTGCTCCTCATCTGGTCACCAAAAAAAATGTAACAGAAGGATAAAAATAACAGGTCCTTAGAAAATGTTTCTGTAAAGATGGTGCATCTTAGAATAAATTTCTACACAGTTGGACAAAGGAAAATAAAAGCAGGGCAACACCATTTGCTAAAAAATTGACAGCCACCTGCTATTTCAGAGATCCCTCCTCTAATTGCGTGCACCTGCTGTGGCATGGCGTACTCTAAAATATATCTCACCAGTAATGCTGCTTGGCAGCAGCCAGAGCTACCCAGGAGGGACCCCTCAGTCCCAGTCTTCACAATTTCACAGGAAGTGGGGTTTTCTTCCAGGGTAACATTTGAATGGAAATACAAATAAATTCACTGTGAGCCTCTCTCCCTGCTCACTTCTATCACATCACCTCTATCTCTCTTCCACCTTCCCTCCCTCCCCCTCTTAACTACTTTTCCTGTTCCCTCTCCACTCAACATTCATGACCCCTCTCTCCCTTGCAACACAAGATTTAGGCTTGATTCCTTCATTTGTTATTTTCTTGGTTTCTGAAAATATTTCCCCCCCTTCTCTCTCTGCTCTTGTTTTACCTCTCTGTTTCACATACTCTCAAGCTCAGAAAACTGAGGTAACCCTTTCAGAACTGCAGGGCTTTGAGAGACACGAGGAGATGACCAAAACCAAAATCCCCCATCTGCAGGTCCCGGTGTCTGTGCCAAGCTCGCACCACCTGCAGCAGCTCCTCCCTCTGCCCTTCGTGCAGCTCACCATCCTCTCCCTCTTCTTTCTCCTTCACCCTTGCCCTGCTCCTGCGACACCTCCGGAGACTACGACTCCAACACCTCCCGGGGCAGCTCATTCCAATACCTAATCACCGTTCTTGTGAAGAAATTCCTCTGAAGAAATCCCTCTGACTGTCCAGCCCGAGGCCATTTCCTCTCACGCTGTTCCTGCAGCAGAGCCCAGCCCCACCTGGCTTCCCCCTCCTTTCAGGTGGCTCTAGAGAGCAGTGAGGTCCCTCTGAGCTCCTTCTCTCCGGACAAACACCCCCGGCCCCCTCAGCGGCTTCTCACGACACTCCAGGTGCTCCAGACCCTCAATGCCTTTTTCCAAGTGAGGGGCCCAAAACTGGACACAGCATTCCAGGTACGGCCTCACCGGTGCCGAGTACAGAGGGACAATCGCTGCCCTGCTCCTGCTGGACACGCTATCCCTGCTCCAGGCCAGGATGCCATTGGCCTCCTTGGCCACCTGGGCACACCTGGCTCAGTTCAGTCGCTTGTGACCAGAACCCCAGGAGGATTTTTCCCTTTTCCAATGGGCCGCCTTCCAGCCCAAGCCTGGAACGCTACACGGGGCTGTTGTGCACACTGACACCCAGCGCGACCCTCCGAGAAGATAACGAGCCACAGGCGGCGGGCCCGGGTGACGGCCTCGCCCCCACGGGCAGGGGCGGGGGAGCGGCCGGTCCCGCCCAGCCCCTCACGGTTCTCCCTGCGCGGCGCCCGCCGGGAGCCGCAGTCCGCGCCTGCTCCTCGTCCCTGCCCGCTTCCAGGCGGGGCTCCAGCCGCGGACTGCGCTTCCCACTGTTCCCCGCGGCGCGGCCGGGCCGGGCCGGCGGGGCCGCCATGGGCTGGGGGGTCCGGCTGTGGGTGCTGGGCGGCCTGGCCGCCTGGACACAGCGGCGGCGGGCGGAGGCGGCGGCAGGGCGGGACCGCGGCGAGGGCGGGCGGCGCCGGGATCTGGAGCTGAGGCTGGTGCAGGTCGTGTTCCGGCACGGGGCGCGCACCCCGCTGCGGCCGATCCCGGGGACAGCGCCGGTGAGCTCGGGGTGGGACGGGACAGGACGGGAGGGGACGGGACGGGACGGGACGGGAGGGGGGTGGTGCCCCGAGCCCGCTGCTGAGCTCCTGCCTTGCTCCCCGCAGCCTGGTGGTTTGGCGTTTGTTCGCCTTCCCGAAGCGATACCGAGAATAGTGTCTGAGGGGGAAAATGTGGAAATCGGGGAGCTTGCACCCCATGCTGCGCTATAGGCTTGGGTGAGAGTGGCTGGAAAGCTGCCCAGTGGAAAAAGGCCTGGGGGTGCTGCTTGACAGCGACTGAACGCGAGCCAGAGTGTGCCTGGGTGGCCAAGGAGGCCAGTGGCATCCTGGCCTGGACCACCAATAGTGTGGCCAGCTGGAGCAGAGCAGGGATCATCCATGTCCCGGTCTGGGTCCGTCAGTTCAAGAAGGACAGTGAGATGCAGGCCGTGGACCTGGGGAAAGGTCAGGAGCACAAGTATTAGTAGCTGGGGTTTTTTTGTCTGGAAAAGAGGAAGCTCAGGGGTGACCATATCGCTCTCTACAACTTCTTGAAGGGAGGTAGTAGCCAGTATGAGTCAGGCTTTTCTTCCAGAGAAGAAGTAGCAGGATGAGAGGAGACAGTCTTTAATCTGTGGCACAGGAGGTTCAGGTTGGATATTAGGAGGAATTTCTTCACAAGAGGGGGATTAGACCCATTGGAATGGGCTGCTCGGAAGGAGTCACCATCCCTGGAGGCGGCATGGTGGCCTGGTTGATGCAGTGGTGTTCAGCCACAGATTGGACTTGATGATCTCAGAGGTCTTTTCCAACCTAATTAATTCTGTGATTCTTCAAAGTGGAACAGCGATAGCACATTAGTGGGACAGGTGACAGCAGAGGGAACAAATGCTGCAACTCAGGGGCAGGATGCAGGGATGGGCATCCCAGGGCTTTACTCCAAGGCCAAGTTCTGCACTTCACAACAGGTGCTCAGTAAAGGTGTGGTTCTCACCTCAGTGGTACCACAAGTGATGCAGCTCCCCCAGCTTCGACCGAGGAGGCCTGGGGAGCCAGCAGGGATTAGCTCAGCAGTTTTTCAATGTGTAACAAGCAGTAGAAATTGTGATTTCCTACAGATTCTTCTCCTGTAAGGGGAAGAAAGCAAGTACTGCATTTCCTGCACATCAGATCTGCGAATCCAGAGAGCTCTTATTTCTCTATGAGCTGTGTAAAGAGATGCTTTTGTCTCCGTGTTGTGTTGTTGGCAAGGCAGCACACAGTAATACTCCAGCTTTAGTTTAATGCTCTTAAAAATCCTTGGTTTGATGCCCTTGAAAGTTTTCCACTGAAACACTGTTTGTTTGTTTGTTTGTTTTGAAACAGGTAGAATGGCATCCCACTATTTTAGATGTACCTCCTAAGACTAAGTTTGATTACGTGGTGACAGACCTAAATGGAGGACCTCAACCCCCCTCACCCTTGGATGAGGGATACAGAAAGACTGTATTTAAGGTTACGTTGCATTTCCTGGTGGGTTCCTCTTTCCTCTGTAGGCTTTTTTATTTCCATGGTCCACTGGAGACCTCTCCTTTTCTTTGCTCTTAGGGTGGTGTAATAGCAGGACAGCTGACAGAAGTGGGGATGCAGCAGACATACGCCCTGGGGGAAAGGCTGAGGAGAAACTATATGGAAGAAGTCAAGTTTCTTTCACCAACATTTAAGCCTGCTGAGGTCTTGTGAGTCTCTGAGTTCCCTCCTGGACTTGCCCTTTTCTTCCTGCCTCTTAACAAGTAGCCTTGTGCTAGGGAAACTTTGGCTAGCATATCCTTCTCCATCCTGCAGCAAGCTGCCTGGCCCCTGGGCCTTCATCTTTGCTCAGCCTGCAGAGCCTGGCACTAGAACTCGCTCGTGACACAAAGCATCCAATTGCCCAGCAGTCCTGAGAGTGATGCCAGGGACAAATTCTTCTCACCTGGGCTGAGACAGTGCTCTTCTATGCACTTTTGTAGTGAGCGAAGAGAAATGGGCATTTCTGGAGCACACTTTAACTTACTCTAAGCAGCTGAAGTTCAGAGATGAAGCAACCCCTGCTCACATCAGTAATGCTGAGAGCATCTGGCTTAGCATGAGACAAAAAAAATCACACCAGTGAAGTGCCAGTTTGTTATTTCCACTATCTCTGACATGCAGTTAAAGGGCAGTTCAGATTATAGACATCTACCTGATATATCTATAGTGACAAAAGATGAGTCCCACTACAGATTTCCAAAGCCACAGTGGTAGCAGAACCCTCAGTTCCAGCAAGACCTCCCCGGCTGCAGCCATGTTAACGTAAAGGACAAAGTGCTACCTCACAAACTGCTTTCTCTCTTTCAGCATCCGTTCCACTAATATTTTCCGGAATCTGGAATCCACACGGTGCCTGCTAGCTGGGCTGTACCAACAGCATAAAGAAGGTTGGGGAGACTTCTGTGTAGTGCCTTTCCTTGCTTAGTCTTCCCTAGATGCACACACCTTCTGCATCCTAACTTCTCTCTGGCTCCTAGTTGTTACTTCTTCCTTGGTTCTTTGCACTTGGCTCCCTTCCGCAATTCTCTTGGTCCTGTAGATTCTTTACCAGCTTGTCACTTGTTCCCTCTCTTTGTGTATCTTTCTGCTGCTCTTTTAGACCTGCTAAGGTTAGTATTAACCCTCTTCAAAATCAAGAAGGCAAAAAGTGCACACATCTGAAAAAGGTTTCTCAGGGAAAGTCAAGTATTTTGGATACACCTTCAGTATCTGGAGTAACTTTCACCTGTATCATGCAGTTGGTGTCTACTTGTACGTTCTACAAATATGCTCTGCATTTTAAAGATCTCACATCTGCTTCTTCCATATTCAGTTCCACTAACAAGTAGAAGTGACTTGCCAGAGCTCCTTACACTTCACAACACAAGAGACTAATTTTTGGCACTAAGAAAAATGAACACACAACTGGGAAGCATTACAAGGTGCACAGCAAGCATCCCTGTGGAAATAAAGGCACAGAAACAAGTACAGTGGCTTGTGTTGCAGGTGATAGCTCGGGGGGAATTGCTAGTTGATAACACTGGACTTGAGCACAAAGACTGTGGGAGTGATCATAAAGCAGTCTAAAGAAACTAAAGAAACACAGATGCACTCCTGATCACAGAAACTTCCTTCTTGATCCACAGGATCTGTTGTCATTGTCACTGATGAAGCAAGCTCTGAAATACTCTACCCCAATTACCACAACTGCCAGCGCCTGAAATGCTTGACCAGGTAATTGCCAGCAATATCTCCCTGTATGATTTCACTGCTGTTTCATTTCAGCAGTAGCAATTTACAACAGCACAATTTCTTCCCATTACCCAATTTCTTTCCCTACCACTTACTGTTTTTTGTGAATGGTTAGCTAGTTGTATAAAATACTTGGTAAGTGGAATTATACACCAGGCAGTGGCAGCAGAAGAAAATAAAATAGAGACCTTTCCTTGAAAGACCAGTTTAATTTAGTCTGTGTCTAGCAAACACTCATTACTAGCTAATGTACAGCTAGTCTGTGGCATTGCTGCAGGGCAGAATTAATGTCATCTACATCCCTTAACAAGCCTTTCAAGTGTGAACATATTGGGCCTCCTTTTCATATTCAGCTTCTGGTTTGGGGGTTATTTCAACATTCCCGTCACATTCGTACCTCGAAGAAACTGAAATATACTCAGCCTTTACACATTTAATGAAGACTAATGAAGTGAATTAAGGAAGATCCTACATAGAACACTCATGTTTGTGGAGTCAAGTACTCTGAAATGCCTGTGCCAGACCTGGGCACAGGGTGGAAAATGAAAAAGAGGCAGATATATTACAGTTTAGCTAGATTGTACATTAGCATACTTTTGTCCAAAATTCAGGAGCTGTCAGAACTCACTTGGAAAAGGTCACTGTAACATACTTGACCACTGTGCAATGCAGTCAAAGGATTGGTCTAGATAGTGGTGAGGTGACAGCCCCTAGAAGCAGCATATTCAGCCTCCTTGATTAACATCACCTGTCCAAAAAAGGACTAAACTGCAGGGTCTGCTGCTCCCTGCCCCACTCTGCCCACCAGCTGCACCTTTTGTGACCATATCAAGGTAGACGTTTTAAGCTGCACTAAGCACTGCCTCAGCTTGCAGGTTACCTAGGGAGTATGTGGCCAGCATGGATATTCTCAGCTAAAATTTTTAAAGCAGCATAAAGATGCAAATGGCTTCTAACAAAGCAAAAGTGGATTTAAGATACAAGTGAGTATCTAGGTGTTTCCCATTTCCCACACCATACAGCTATCAGGCTACTCCCTGAAGACATAGACCTGTACTGTTCCAGTATGACCAGATCTGTCAGCTGATACACAGCCCTTGCTTATGGGAAGCACTTCTGGGGTGTTCACATCTCATCTTAATTTTTCCTCCTGCCTTTGTGACAGCAGAGAGCCAGTTCCGATCCTTGAAATCTGGATATAGCATCCATCCTTTCTGCAGCTCAGACTCCAAACATCAGGAAACCCTCAGTATGCTGCAGTGCTTCTCTTCTGCCCCTCACTGATGTGGGACAACTCCACTGGGCTGGGTGATGAGAAAAAAAAAAAAAAAGACAGCCTGGTGTATGAAAAATTTTTGGTTTTCTTAATTTCTTTACAGGGATAGGTCGGAGAATGCTAAACATCAGCTGGGTATCTCAGATGACTTGAAAAAAATTAAGAAGAGGATGGGTATTGATGATGATGAATCTGTGGATTTTTTTGTCCTCCTCGATAACATTTTTGCTGAGCAGGTGAGCTGAGCTGTTCTGTTGCACTGTCACAGAAAAAAACATCCCCGTACCACGCACATGGAGGAAATCACAGTGCCAACACCCACAGATGTGCACTCCAGTACCTTTGTGTAACCCAGAATGCTTACAGAAATAGCATGGCCTTTTGAAAAAGCAAAATGTAGGGTCAGCCTTGCCATAGGATGGATGAAGACTTGTCTCCAGTATTTTTGTTCTTACCTTGAAATCCAGTATTTTTTTTCAAGTGTAATGTAGAGATAAGAGAGGCATTGGGCCTTGCTTACCCATTACAAAGTGCTTTCTCTTTTTTGGTGCTCAGCACCTAACAGTCATCTTAATCCCAGTTCCAGCACACTACCTGCGAGCCAGACTGCTTCTGCTGTGGGAAGGAAGTTGGGCACATTTCTACCCCTCCTTAGTATATCTTTTTTGCTGGAGCTAATGATAACTGGTCTGTTGGCTGAATGGCTCAATGTGTCACACTCTCCATAGAATTGTATCCTAAAGAACAAACATCCATCCTTTTGGTACACAGAGCAAGTCTGCATGTTTAAAACCATCCTAAAAATCCTCACCTGAGTATCGTAGTACAAATAGTGAGACAGGAGCAGCTGTTTTCTGTGGGCAGCCATCCATGTGTCTTCAGGCTGGGTTCAGAAGGGGTCAGACCCTACCACTCTGCTGCATCTCCTCATTCCAGGTGCACAATATGCCAAGCTGCCCTGTGCTGAAGAGCTTCCAGCAGACAGTGGAGCGCCGATCTGTTGACACCATGCTTTTCCTTCTGGAAGACAGGTGATTGCCTGTGTCCATGCCTCTGGCCTCAGGGGCTGTCTTACCCAGGATGGATGTGCTAAGCCAGCTTCCTTCAGCAGACAGAAATGCTTTCCCATCTGCTGCATTCCCCCACCAGAGCCCACTCATGAGGTTTGTGCCTCAGCCGTCTCAGTGTGAAGTTCAATGCCTTGAGTCAGTACTGTGAGCTAGGAAAAAGGAGTGCACACTGAGGAGACCAGGATGTGGGCTTGCACACTGTTATGTTGATCCTCATGGAGAGAGAGGGTGATCTCCCAAGAGCGGCAGTAAGCCACTGAGCTAGGCAGTGAAGGCCCAGTTGTCACAGGGGTTTTAAGTGAACCAGTGGCAAAAGCAAAAGAAAAGATGCTCCCAGCCCATGCCCTGAGGCTGCCCTTGCAGTTGCACAAGTACAGTCCAAATTCCAGCCTGGGAAGCTTATCCCAGGGATAGCACCTGCACAGCTGGGCTGAGAAGTGCTGGCACTAGCAGAAAAAGTGATGTCAGGTCCTGCACATATGTAACTACTTGCAAAGGAAATCTGCTGCTACGTGCAGCTAATTACCTCCTCCACAGTTGTTTGTAAAGGCTGGCTGAGTTGATAGCCTAGCAGTCATTTTCCTTTTAGATTCCTTTGCAACTGCCACATTCACCAGCTCTTCTCAGGTGATAGTATAGGACTGTCTTTACCACGTATTAGAGATCTCAGGTTGTGAAAGACTGATTTACCCCATTGCCACAACATCCAAGAGAGTTAGTCACACTCATCTTCCATTTCCACTGATGTATTCATTAGGCAGAAGGAGTTTCTTCCCACCAGATATTGTATAAAGATCGTATCTTTGTTTAATAAGAGGATAAAAACTACTTGTTAAATATAGCAACCATTTTCTTGAATCCTGCCCCTCCTCACGAAAGACCCCAAGCACTTCAGCTGCTGTTTTGCAGCAGTCATCTTCCCTAGCTGAAACCCATGCACTCAAAAACCATGTCAGGGAAACAGAATAGCCTAGAAAATAATCAAAGAGTTTCCAGATTGCCATTTACATGGCCACACTTCATGAGACTGCTTCTTAAACACCTCTCCCCTCCCATTCTGCAGTCACATTAGAGTGGTGACTGCACACGAGCTGAACTAAAAACTGGCCATATTAATTGCATTTAATTGTTCATAGCTATGCTCAATGCAGATTATCAAACCATAAGAGAAGAGCAGGTACTCAAGTTTTCTTGTATAATTGTGTGAAAGTTGTAAAACTAGTAAATTTATTTCTGCTTCTTTTCCAGAGAAGTTCTTCAGATGAATATTGGTCTCTTGTTGAATACCTTACAGGAGAACATTAAAGCAGCAGTAAATCCCTCAAATCCAGCTGAAAAGGCCAGGTACTGCACAGAACTCTTCATCTAATCATTATAAATTCTAACTTGATGTCACTGTGAAAAACTGGTTCAGAAAGGCATTGAATGTGTGGTATAAAAAGGAGTGCTCACCTTCTGGAAAAAGCATGATTGCTACTGCCTATCCATGGAGGATCACAGCTGACATTCCAGGTCTGTTTTTTTTCCTTTTCCCTTGTTTGTTTTTTTTTTCCAGAAAGCTCTACCTCTACGCTTCTCATGACTCCACTCTTATTCCTCTCCTGCTGGCACTGGGCACCTTTGATCACAAGTGGCCACCTTACGCTGCTGATGTGACCCTGGAACTGCATCAGCACCGGCACTCCAAGAAGTGGTTTGTGCGAGTGTCTTACCAGGGAGAGGTGAGATCCCATGGGAAGCCCCTCCTACAAATCTTGGGCTTGTGGTTTCACCATGCAGCAGAAAAGGGCTTTGACAGTGCATAATATGTGTGATTCTTTCTCTTTGCCTTGCAGGAACAAGTGGTGAAAGGCTGTAAAGCAGGTCTCTGCCCACTTGAAGAATTTCTGGAAGTTCTTTCACAGTACTCGGTCACTCCAGAGGAGTACAATAACCTGTGTTCCAAAATGGACAGGAATCAGAAAACTAACTAATGATTAAGCTGTCTTAAATTAAAATTAGTTTATTGTCACAATCTTTGACTACTTTTCTTTATGTCCTTGCCACCATTCTCTATTCCAAACGTATTTTAGATGAGGGGATATTTTCATGCCAGACACAGGGTGGCACAGTGTCACTTGACACTGTTAGCATCAAGCTGAAAGAAGCCACGTGACAGAATGGCTCAAGTTTACTTCTGAGGTGACCACACAAAAGCAGGGAGAGGCTAAAAACAGCAAGGGCAAGAAGAGATTATTTTAAATTGCCCATCTGCTTGAGGAATACTAGACAAAACATGCCTCTTCCTCATATGCTGGGACTGTAGGATGAAGCCCAGCTTGCTCTGTGCTCCCAGACTTGAAAGCTTTGACGTAACATTGATTTTATGTTTGGTAAACTTCAGAAGTCATTGTGCCTTACCCTTTCTTTGGCACGTTGGAGGGCTGCTCTTTGCAGACAGATGAACCTCCCTAATTGCATAGCATTTAGCTACCCCACCTTATTGAGGACATTTTTGTGCACATAAAACATTTCCAAAAGAAAGCCTCCAGACCTCTTCCCTGCACTCCTCTCATTATGGAAATTCTGACATGAACATGCAGAACAACCACAGTGGGCCAAGTACATGAACACACAATCTTGGTGAACTCTGCTTAATGTGCTTTAAACAAGAAAGTCTGGGGAGCTGCTGCCAGCTTTGGGCAGCAGTGATCTGTTTTGCACTTGCTGAAAGAGGAATACAGCACTAGCCCACAGCAGTACTTCTGGCTAAGATGACAGTTTTTCCTGTAAGACAGTGCTAGGCATCCAAATGTTGCCAAAGTCATAGAATTACAGGATGGTTTGGGTTGGAAGGGATCTTAAAGATCCTATAGTCCCAACCCCCTGCCATAGGCAGGGATGCCATCCACCTGAGCAGCTTAATGATCCATCCTACCTGGCCTTGAACACTTTCAGGGATGAGGCATCTACAGCTTCTCTGAGCAATCTGTGCCAGGGCCTCACTCTCACTGTAAAGAATTTAACTAAATTTCTCCTCTTTAGTTTAAAGCTGTTCTCCCTTGCCCTGTCACTGTCTGCCCATGTAAAAAGTCATTCTCCCTTTCTTATAAGCCCCCATTAGGCACTAGAAGGCTGTTCTAAAGTCCTTCTGGACCCTTCTCTTTTCCAGGCTTAGCACCCCCAACCCTCACAGCCTGTTTTCATAGCAGTTTTCCAGTCCCTCTGAACTGATTTTTACAGGTCCACATCTTACTTGTGCTGAGTATCCCAGAGCTGAATGCAGAACTGCAGTGGGGTCTCACCAGAGCAGAGGGGCAGAATCCCTTCCCTTGACCTGCTACCCACAGGGCTTTGGATGCAGCCCAGAACATGGTTGGCTTTTTGGGCTGTGAGCACACGGTGCTGGCTCATGTCCAGCCTTTCATCTACCACAATTCCCAAGTGCTTCTCCACAGGGCTGCTCTCAGTGAGTTCTCCCAGACTGGTCTCATGTCTGGGATTCCTCTGACCCTGCAGCACCATGTGTGGGAGTTGTTGAATTGAACCTCACTAAGCTCTCACAGACTCACTTCAAGTTTGTCCAGGTCCTTCTCTTGTGTCAATGGCACCACTTGACTTAATGTCCTCTGCAAACCTGCTGAGGGTGCACTCCATCTCACTCACTATTTCATTGAAAAATATCTCCACATTTCAGTAAGTAAATAAAACATAGTTTCTACTTTCTTTGGGATAGGCAGAGGTTAAAATAGGGAGACCATTTATTAAAATGGCCCTGCAATTTAGGTTCTGTGTCACCTCTTCTCGTTTTGTGAAAAATTCACTTAATGTAAGTCATTGACAGATAGGTGATGGAGGCACCACAGCACCTTTTCCCTGAGAAGAATGGGCTGGATTTACCTCTAGTCTTTCATTAGCCTGCCCCCACCACAATCACATGTTGACACCAGGCACAGTGAGCAGAACAGTTAGAATACTAAATACATGGCTGCAGGTCTCACTGAACTGCTACCAGAAGCTGTCAAAAAAAACCAAACAAAACATTGTTATTTTCTATCAAGTTTTTATACAGCCTAAAGCCATAATGCCACTATATAAAAATCAATGCCTACCCCTGATTAAGAACAGTGTGTTCTGCTCTAATCAAGCTCTCTCTTATACACAGTTTCAAGTATTTGGGGAACACTGATAAAAATATTAGGTCTAGGACTGCAAGTTATTTGCGAGGCATGGACTGCATGGAGAAAGACATCAGGAGTTTTGGCCATACAAAGGGGGAATTCGCATACACACTCTTAAACAATAACTAGGAGCATCCCCAACAAAACTGACCAGCAGCCAGGTTAAAAATTGCAACGCAGCCACAAGCCAGAGCACTCAGCAGTTCAAGTTGTTCAAGAGCAGGTAGGACTGTTAAAGGGCACTGCTTTTGCACAATTAAGATCCTCCTATCACTCTAGGCAGGGTAACACAAATTTCAGTAACAGCATAAGACCTCAGAAAAGCAGGCTACCTTCTTTGCAGTGGCTTGGAGCAAGACACCCCACTGGGAACAGGTTATTTCACTGTCTCTTGTAGAGTTTCTGCAGGGCCCCTTTGCCCTCCTTCTAGCCTTGTCCTTCCCCCCAGTGGTTGGGCCGCACAATGGTCCATCCCACTAAGCACTTCCATGGTAGCTGTGGCCCAAAGGATGAAGGAGGAGTTATTTCTGACCACAACTAATGTAAATGATCATTTCAGAAGAGGATTGGTTGGACAGAAGAAGAGTTTTAATACTAAAGGACACAGGTAAGTGGGAGCTACTGTATTGCAAACACAGCACAGAAGAGCTGAGGCATTTCTGAGAGTGTGGAATAAAAATTCCCAGAAATAACAATTTCCCAATATCCCAAACAGAACAGCATCACCTTTTTTCCTATGTCATTAACTACTTTTAGGTTAAGAATTATTACCAATTGACAAAGTGGAGTACATTTTAGTAAATACAGGCCTATATCAAACAAGGATCATTTTTCCTTGAGAACTGTCACATCAGGGAACAGGTTTCAGCCAGCAAGCTGAAAAGGCAAGGCTGCACAAGGAAAGCATTCACCATCGTATGTGCAGAAGGAACACAACCAATAAGATGTAGCCTGTCCTGCCACCTGAGTGAAAACCAGCATAGCAAAGAGCACACAAAGCACCACAAAATTAAGCCCTGTATATACCACATTTGTAATAGTCCCAACACTGGGGGAACAAAAAATTCTGTGTTTCAACTTATCCTCAGGAAGATTTGGGCACCCACATCTACTCTGCGTCAGGACACATGTATTGTAGCAGAAGCATTCAAATCCCAGCCACAACTGATGCAGATCAGATCTCCACACACAGGTCTGTCTTTCAAAATGTGATCCATTAGACACCCCAAGGATGTCAGGAGTAAACTCCTAAGGCTGGCTGCTTGCTGTCATCTCCTTTGGCAGTTTAGCTAGCCAAATGATACAGGTACAAATCTTGGGTTTATTTGGACGGTGCTTAAAATTGCCAATGTACTTCACAGATGACCTGAGTGCAAGTCTACTAATTTAAAACAAACAGATTTCAAATATTTTAAACTTTTGATTTAGCAGGCACATTACTTCGCGTTTCAGAAGTTCACCATCTGCTGGGTTTACCTTTTAAGTCTCTCCACACTCCGGCTGCGCAGCCATCTGGGATGAGATAATTTGAACAGCAGGCTGTTTCCTCCCATGTTACTAGAGAGGAAGAGCAACCAAGCATGTATGAATAAAGTCTATTTCATTCTTTCAAACAAAGGTGGAGGAGGATGATTTGAAAACTTAAAAAAAGGGGGTGGGGAGGGGAAGAAAACTAAAAATGGCAATCCACTTTCCATCTTCAACTGTACCATGACTACCAAAGCTGAGTCACAGTTACTATTGATAAGCAGGAGGGAACAGAGCCTGACTTACAGATCCTTAGGTGAATCTGCAAGGCTGACAGCTAGAAAGCTTTTCCATTTGCAAAGCAAAAAGGGAAGAAGCAGAATCAGAGCAAAACAAGTTCATCTAAGCACATCTACGAAGTCATTCTCACAACCGGAGCCAGCTAAGATCTTAGCAACTCTTGTCCATCTGCTAGTGCAAACACTGAGATTAAGTGCACCTATGTGGACTCAGGAGAATCCACATCTTCTGCACTTCCCGTAGGAAAAAAAAATCTCATTAAGATACCAAATGCCAGCATCAGAAGTTAGGCAGACACAGTATACATGCTGTATAATTAAAGATATTATACAGCATGTTTAAAATGTATCCTCTCGCTGTTCAGTGGCTTTGAAACAGTGAATTCCCTAAGCTAATTTTCCTAGAATAAGTCACAGCCACCTCAAATCCTTTGCTATGCAAAATTTAAACAGGCATAGGAGGCACTAAGACAGTTTTAAAGAAATCCCAAAACCTGCGGCTCATTTCTGTGTCGATCAAGAACTTTGCTTTGTTCAACATGGTAAAAACAATCCGGAGTGATGGCAGAAATGGCAACACTTAATATGGTTGCATTGTAACAATTCCCGTGCAAGGTCCTCAAAAGGGAGCTGTGCAACCACTTAAAGAAGAGGTAATTCCGCTCTGCAGAAATAACACTTACTGTGTCATTGTCAGCTCTTTTAAAATCTTGACAAGCCCGCACTTCACGCTGCCTGTCTTGTCAGAGGGAAGCACCACAACAGACATCCTACACTTTGTCAAAAGAGTAATTCTCACCCAAAATCATCGTAAATTTGCATGACAGCACAAAGGTGAATTTGGAAGCAGACGACAGAAGGCTCTGAGGCTTATGTACCTCCAAGAGCGCATGGCTTCGCTCATTTTATAACACCAGCAACAAAAGTTTAGTAAATCAGCTACCAAGAGGAATTCTTCTTCCACCTGTTAAGGATCAGTTAACTCTGAAAAATTCTCACAACACAAGCATGTTAAAAATACTCATTCTCCAGATGAATTTTCACACTACAGGCCAGGCCTCTGAGGAAACTACTCATTGAAATCATTAAGTAGCAGTAAGTGGAAGGAAGAAGAGATAACACACTCCTTATATAGTGCTGGGGGACCAGAGAGCAGCCAGCCACAGAGCCCTGACCTACAGATCTGTGTGTGGCTTATGCTGGTATTCTCCAGGAGCAGGGCTCAACTCCCAATCCATGTTTTGTCATCCAGCCTTTCACTCCTCATAGGCAAGACCATAAAACCTCCTTGCTGAAATCCTCTCAAAAGGCAAGTTTGAAAAGACAGGGGATTAGGAAGCAATCGATGAGGACTGTGGCAAAGCAACAATTTTCTCAGCAGGGCTGTCTTGATAAAAATCTGCTCACTGACAATTTCTCTCTCACCTTTGTTATTAAAGTTCCTCAGTCTGAGGCTTTCAGTGCTGGCAGTCAGAGACCTGACCCAATCCAGAGTCCCCAGAGAGGGACACAGTCCCAGTGCCTCGGCAGACTGACACTGCTGTTCAGGGGGAGCTTGGACCCACGTACCTTGCAGCACTGCAAAGACTCTCCAGGAGGAAGTGACAGAGACAAGTTTCATCTGTTCCTTGACCCTCAACAAACTGAAAAAGTCTCTAAGTATTGTTCTTCGGGTGTTCTGAAATAAGACGTCACTCCAAGGGAAAACAAGCTCAGTTCAGGTTTAAGCTAACAGAATTGCCTTGAAAGGAGCACACAGTTGCCTATTGACCAGACTTTTAGGGGCTGTCAAAGTTTACCCCCCCTGGCCTCTAGGCTGGCAGCGATCAAAAGGAAGAGCAAACAGTCATCTGGCCAGCTGTTTGAAGTACACAGAAACAACTGGACTGGATAAAGGAGACAGTTCATTTTTGTAAGAAACAATATATTTTATTTTTCTGACACCACAGCCCTGGCGAGTGGTTTTGTACCAAATTTAATGGAGGTTACACAGAACGTTTTACGCTGGGGAGGAAAAAAAAATAACCACAAAAAAAAATCCTGGATAACTTTTAGTGTCTGTTCCACTCCCACATTAATAAAATCACTTGGGGTTTCTAAGAAAAGGAGAATAGGAAACAGTGAGAGAGACTACTGTAGGATGTAACAGTGTCCAAGTCCAGCCCCTTCCTAAAAGTGGGAAGAGTCCCCACGTGAGGAGAGGCTCTCCTAGATTTACTCCTCAAAATAACACAATGTATTGCAGCTGCCATAGGAGGAGACAGAAGGGGATGGAGAGAGAGAGAAGCCTATTTAATAAAGAGTGGGAGGGAGAGACAGAAGGTGCTGGACAGCACGCCATAATTTGAAAAATATGTCCTTAACTTATTATTTATTTCTTTTAAAAGATTCCCCTCACTGAACTTAAGTTCCTTTTTGTGCTTTTCATTAATACTCTGCTCTGAGGTCGTAGTTTGGTTTTTCTATACATTGGAGTTGAAGGAAAATAGTCCGAAGTTCTGAAGATGGATTCTCCACCTAAAGTAAACAGCCTAGAATCCCATTCTCCTCTCACCCCAAAGACTAAAGTCTCTGCTAAAATCCCTTTTACAATATAGTACAGTACACAAAAAACCCCAAAAATAACCGAGAGTCCTGGGAGAAGCCAGTCCGAAGGACGTAAACATACAGAGAATGGTGCAACTTGTGACAAATGGCAATTCTCAAAATACAGCTACAGATTCTCAAAGCAGGTGCCGTCACGGGATACCCAAGTCCACAAAAATAATTTTTAAAAAATAAATCTTAAAAAAAAAACAACCTGTTAAAATGAATATTTTTTTTTCAGGTAATTCCATACATTCGAGATTTCCCAAAGCGTCCTCTGGTCTCTTTTCACCTATTGCATGGCCAAACTTACTCCTGAAGCTCCCAAAAAAGCCCTCAGGACTCAGAATCTCATCTTGACAAGGATCAGAACATCCAGTCTTACGGTAGCAGCTTAAAACATCATGTTCCCTGGGTTTCCAGGGCCTTGGCTAAATCCTCCCATGCCAACATCAGCAGCCATACCTCGGGGCCTCATCTGGGGGGGAATCATGATGTTTTGTTGGGGTCCCATCATGCCCTGCATTGACATCATCATCCCAGGTGACCCCACGGGGCCCGGGTGGCTGTACAGCCCGGCGGGGGCTCGGTCCTTGCCCGGGATCATGCCCACGGCGGCCACGGGGTTGCTCATGAGGGCGGGCTGGCCGGGCATGGCGGGCTGTGCTGGTGACATCATGCGGTGGTGCGGCCCCATCATGCCCTGCTGCAAGAAGGCCGGCGGCCTCATCGGGTTGTGACCGGGCATGGACGGAGCCGTGCCAAGGGGGATATCCGGAGTTCCCACCGGCCCAGGGCCACCCATGCCGGGCAATGTTAGTCCCATCCTCGGGGTCTGCTCTCCTATCATCCCCTGCATGTGGGAGAAGCCAGGCCCGGGACCCTGCGGCTGCTTGCGGCCCGGCACCTCCCCACGAGGGAAATACTGTAGTGTCTGGCTGGGCTTCTCCGACGGGATAATCCTGGACAGGTCAAACTCGGGTATTCCCGTGGCTCCAGGACGGATCACCTCCTGCAGCTCTGGATCAGTGAAAACCGAAGGCATGTTGTTTCCAAGAACAGTGAAGGAGTCTGGACCGCCAGGGCCTCCAGTCTTGCAAAGTGCTGGATCTGTCGAACTTTGGGGCAGGTTGGCAGGACGTCCCAGAGGTCCTTCTCCATGGAAGCCCATTCCCGCTGGGAAGTTGCCTTGTCCACCGCTGGGCCCATTGTGTGGAAATGGCACCTGCTGTGGAGGGGACTGTACGGGAGGGAACCCCTGCGGGAAGCCCAGGCGTCCTTGAGGTACCATTGGAGACTCCTGGGAACCATGCCCCATCATTGGGTTGTGTGACATCAGGCCGGGTCCCACGGGGACCCCGTGAGGAGGTATATTGGGTCCCATAGCATTTGGAGAGGGCATCTGGTTGTTATGGGAAAGAGGCTGGGTCATTCCCATTGGGCTAAGGGTTGGCATTGGACCCACTGGGTTTGGACCTGAAATTCGAGGATTCTGAGAATTAATGCCCATTCCTAGGGAAGAAAGAAGGAATCACATTTAGACAACAACCAGTAATAATCCATAAAGCTATGAGAGAGCTTTCTGCAAGGTTACCAAGTCCGTGCGCACACCAAAAAACAGGGCTAGTAAAAAAAGACATCACCGCTGGCTCTGAAAAGCATTATTTTAACCAGAAATTTGATGTCACTTGAACAGCCACCTCCCTAAGCCTGTCACTGCCCCAGCAAGCAGTGACTAAAGCCTGCTCCATAAGTAGGATTTCGGTCCAAACCATATTTCTACTACCTCCCTGGCAGTCTGATGACACAGGCAGTAACAAACATGTCTGTGACAGATTATCAGCACTTTCCACTGGGAAGTGACCGGAACTCCTTTCGAAACTCAGCAGAGATAAATCAAGTAACTCTCGTAACACTAAGAGGCACTGATCAATGAGGTTAATGAGTTACCATTATCAACTTCTTCAATTAGCCAGCTTCCCCCAGATGTATTCAGCCACTCTGATCATTACTGTGTGAAACAACACTGCAAAGCTACAGATAAACCTGTCCCAAGAATTCATTACAAACATTCACTCATCCCCTTTTCCAGCTATGAATTCAATAGGGTGGAGGTGCTGCAGCCTACTTTTGTATTTTTGATGATTCAGTGTCCAAAAAAGACCAAACAAACCCCCCAAAACCAGTGAAGCTTCTACTGCTTTGCCTTAAGACAGGAGAAGTAAAGTTTCCTCTGGATAACACATTGTAGGTCTGACACTTAATCCTACGAGCAACCTTCATTCACACAAATAATTCCAGACTGCCTGAGGGGAAATCTCTCCCACACACAAGTGTTCTCCATGTTAGACACCTTCTGAAGAACACACACTTTCTGGACAGAAAAAAACAGTTGCAAGGAGAATTTCCATCTCTGAATTTCAGAGAATTGCCAACTGCTTCCTCAAAAACAACCTATGGCTACACATTACCCAAGTTTTTTCCCCTATCTCAGTGTTTTCATTTGACAAGGCTTCAATGAAATCACCCTGACCACTTGTGCTTTTGTTCCTTTGATTTTCTTACCTGGTACACTGTTCATAGGTGGCAAGTTTGGGGAGCGTGCTGGAGGGGAGTCATCATCCGAGCTGGCCACAGTTTTGATAGCATCATGATAGAGCGGTGTAGAGCTGGGCATGGCAAATTTGGACATCCTGGACATCATAATGGAGAGGGGATTCTGGGAGAGGGTTGGCTCTGGAGGCATTGTGTAAGGGCTGCTAGAAGGAAGATTTCCAGGGAGAGTCACAGGAGCAGACTGGCTGACTGTCGACGGAGGTGGACCACCTTAGGGAAAAAAAAAAAAAGAAAGAAAAAAGAGAAAGAATTTAATCTTTTCTCCTTCATACTGTTTTCCTTAAATCAAACTCTCTTCCCCTAGAAATCTCAAAAAACAGAAATCTTTTTTATTGCAAGACTTTATATGACTAATGCATTCAATGGCTATGAAAGGTAACCAGAAAAATAAGCCTATTGGCCAAGCTGATTAACATCTGTTATCCTACAGCATAATACACCTAACTAGAACTATCTTAAGCCTCCACTAGTCCATATGAAGAATTACCAGTTTAGTCCTGAAATCTTACTACTGAATTTCCGTACACTGAAGACAGACAGGTACCAGAGCTAGCCATAAAAATCAAAATCTAAAATCAAAAAAGCCATAGGCAGCACAAGGAAAGCTGTAGCAGATATTATGCTGAGACATGTGAGCACATTTTTAATAAGCTACATCAGGAGCTACAAGTAAAACTCCCTGTTTACGTTGCATTTCTTGTTTCATACAAAGATATTAGCTGCTTATTCCAGTGAAAGAATCATTCTCTGCATCTATTAGCTTAATGTCATCCTTTGCTCTCACAAAATTAGAAGTAACTTAAACTGCACTTCCAATCTCCTTGTTCTCCATGGATTAATTTTATGCCACCCAGACCAATGTGAAGGAAAAAAGCTACACTGATGCTGTACTCTCACTGAAAATTCACTGCACGCTCCTCAGCCCCTCTCAACCAAAAGAGGAGAGGAGAATAGGGAATATATAAAGCCTGCAATGCTGAAAGATCCGTGCTTTGGAAGAGCTGCATGTCAAAGCACTACCTGAGGCACAGACTGAAGCACTTAGGTCCCTTCCCGAGCCGCCGACCCCACATGCACATCCCGGTCCCCGCTGTTACCCGCGGCAGCACTAGAGGGCAACCTGGGCAAAGGGCTCCTCTTTTCCCAGCCAGGAGACTTTCCCGGCGAGAGGGCTGCCCCGGGCTGTGGAAGCCTGGACTGAAGGGCGGGTGATCTTTCAGAAGATGAGGACAGAGGTGTGCCAGCACCTGGACCCCGAGGTCCCAGGCACAGCAAGGCTCAGCATGCAGCCAAATGTTACGTACAGTGGTGGTTAGATTGCTCCAAAATGCTTGAGGCCTGAACAACTGAATTATAACTTCCTATCTGCAATGAAAACCTAGAAAGGACCAACCATTGCTGACCCATGCCTAGATACACAGCTGGTTAACTGCCCAGCATGTCTTTATAGGAACCTTTTATACCAAAGTGCTTTAATAACATCAATGGGATCTTTACCATCGAGCTACAATGACTGCGAGCTATGGAGGAACAGCAGAAGGCCCCTCCAAGAAGAGATTTCTCACATCAATTCTCCCCATCATTTCGCACCTCTCAACTCCATCCTTTTACTCAGTGACCAGTGATATATGGGAGGCGGCGTGCAAACCCACAAATACAACAGAATGAGGGGAAGCCCTTGCCCTCAAATTGCATAGCCACCCACCAGACCCTCAGCACAGCCCCCCTCAAATAGGGAAAGGGCCATCCAGCTCTTGTCCTCCTACAGGAGCCCTCCTCCCTCCCTTTGCTGCACATCTAAGATGACCAACACAAATCAAAGCATCAAATTCGGCTAGCAGAGGTGGCACTCACCCGACTCCACATTCCCCAGCATGGCTGGAGAAGACATGGTTAGAGACGCCTTATGGTTCGGGGGAATCCCAGGGCTCTGCAAAGGAGGCTTTGGAGATGAAGTCCATCCAGGAGAAGGTGCAGGGAGAGACGGAGACTTGAGGTGGACAGGAGAAGCAGCAGCAGACCCCAAGACAGGAGGGGATTTAATGGAGGCAGCAGCAGCTGCGGCAGTGGGGCCCGCGAGCATTCCTGCCAGCTGGGAGGGCGTCTGAGGGGACTTGAGGTTCCCCGAGGGAGATCCCATCATGGGAGACTGGACTTGGCGCATCGTGGGTGACTTCAGGGGGTTGATTCCTGGCGAATGCACCTGACCAGCTGCAGAGATATCCAAGGGCTTGCGGCCGAGGCTGCGCTGCGCAGGGGGAGCAGTGTTGAGGCTATTCGGGTTACTGGTGGGATTGAGAGGTAGTGGCGGCATGTGGCTGAGCCGGTTGTTAGTCCTTTGGTCAGGCCCCATCTGTTCTCTGAGATTCCGGAGACCAACTCCTGGGCCCTGAGACATGGGAAGGAAAGGCCTGGGACCCATGCCATACTCCTGCTGTGGGTGCTCCCCAAACGGCAGCGGCACCATTTTCTGCTGAGAGGAGAGCATCTCCGAGACACCAGGGCGCAGCTTCATCATCTCTTCTGGCCCAACTCCTGCCTCCCTCAGCTTCTGAGGGACCAGGGGTGGGTTGGAGCCCATGCTGACATTCATGCCCATGTCCCCCTTCATGCTGCCAGGGCCCATCCCAAACTCCAGCTCCCTGCTAGAAGCCATTTGTGGGGGTATTCCTTTTGGGAAGTCCCCCCTAGAGGGACTCATTGGTCCTTCTACCGGCATGCGAGGGAAGATGGGGTTGTTTCCAGGCTCCATGTGTCTCTGGGAGGGCATCATTCTGTTGATCTCCATGCCAGGCCGGATGCCTTCCATGTTCAGACCAGGCGGGAGGCCCATCTGTTTCTCAGCCAGCTGTTGCTGATAGAGCTCTTCAGGCAGGCCCTGCGGATTGGGGAACCGCTCCCCTCGGCCAGGGCCACTGAAGACACCCTGACCAGGAGGGAAGTTTCGGCCATCTGGGATTTTTGGCACATCATCTGGCCAACTAACTCCTGAAAGCCCAGGCCGTGAGGCGGGATTCGGGATATTGGGGCCTTCCATGTCAGGGTTCATCATTCCTGCAAAACCAGGCAGGCGCATCTGGCTCCCGGGCACATTGGGATGAGGGGCCATGCCCCTGGGGGGCAGAGAGTGGGACATGTTCATGCCTTCAGGGAAGGGCTCTGGACCTCCGGGTCCCCAGCCCTCAGCAGGGGTCATCTGGTAGGGAGGGGGAGGACCTCGGACCACCCCACGAGGGCCGTGCTGGTGGACCATCATGTCCTGCAGGGAACATTGCTGCACAACCACCTGCTCTTGCTTCCTTCTCTTCTCCTCGTAAAACTCCTGCTGCAGCTTGAGCCAGGCCACCTGCTCAGGAGTCATATGGTCCAGGTGGTCTGGGCCTATGGCTCCTGACTGGGAGTTCATTGGTGGTGGCCCCATTTCATCTGGGGAAAAAGGCATGTCCCTGTGTCCTTGAGGGCCAAAGGGAGCCCCTCCATCTGTCCGAGACCCCGACCCTTTGCCTAAACTTTGGGATTGAGCCATCATAGCCTGTATCGGCCCTTCGGGTTTCTTTTGGGGACCATCCAGCACCCCAGCATTTGGGGGTGGCCCCCCACTTTGCCCTCCCGCAAACTCCTTTTCATCAGGGAAGAGCATGCGCTGGATGTCTCTCAGGGTCTGCAACGAGCGCTCTCGGTGCTCCAGCTGCTCCTGTGACAGTCCATCGGGATTCTCACCCAAGCTGGATGGGTCTCCACCAGACCCCTGCTGGGGAGGACCTTTGGGGTCCGCAGCAGAGCTATTGCTACCTTGGGAAACTGGGCTAACTGCTCGATTATTAGGGGTTGAACTCTGCCCAAATCCTTCTGTCTGCAATGGGGTAGAGTTAGCAGGGCTGCCCACAGACATGACTTTGCTTTCCACACTGGGACTGTCCTGATCTATGGGACATGGGGGGCCAGTGGGTTTGGATACTGGCGCCGACACGGGTGGAGTCGGCTGCATTTTGGCGTTCTGCGGAGGGTTCTGGTCCTGGGCAGCGGGGGGCTGGGGCTGCGGCAGGGGCTTGGGTTCAGTCCGAAGTGCAGTGATCTGGGGGTTCTGCAAGAGAAAGCCATGCTCAGTCACTTGCTCTTCTTACAGCCATGTCACATAAGCAGCAGTGCAAACAAAATGTCCAATCTCAATTCCACCAGCCCAAAATTTGCAGGGAAGGGTAGCCTTCATGCACCAATTACACAGCAGCCTCTTGGCAATGCAGAAACCTTACTTTGCTTAAGGCATTACTGCAGGGACCCCTTTCATATGTGCTAGCTCGACATGACCAGTGGGTTGGAAACATACTATCCAACTACTGCAAGACTAACTCTTCTTTGGATGACCCAAGACACTTATTTGCAGAAGGTCTGAACAACAACTGTCTTCCTAAAACTTATTTCAGATTGTAAAGAATCATCCATCTCTCTGAATCACACACAGGCACATTTATGATTTCCCCTTCTCACCCCCATGCAGGTATTCCCTACCAAGGGTACAGTGTTTCGTTCCGCCTTGCTGTTTGAGATGTTCTGGATATGAAAGGACACGATGGTTTCCACCTGTCCCTTCAGCACAGCTTCTGCAGCCCTACAAAGACAGACAGACAGATGTACATATCCAGTTGAAGCTAAGAATCAATTTTTCTTTACTAGCCTCCTTTCTATCTTTCAGCTGGCAAAAGGAAGAAAGACTTAACCACACATATTTCACTCCAGATGCGTAGCAAAAGAAAAATGCTTACATCTACAAACTCAGCAGTTCACGTCTCAGTTTAAGCCATCTTGGCTGCCATTCATTGTGTGGATTGCAAAACAGTACCTACCAGCATTTGCAAACTAAAAACAATATCCCCATACCTCAAAGAAATAAACAATTACTTCTCAGAGCAAAAAAATGGGAGGGACATTGTCCACTACAACCCCTTCAGCATCCCCAAAACAAGTAATGACTTTTTGCTACTTGATGCAGAAAATGGCCTTGATAATCTCTTAAAATATGAGCACAAATATAATTCCTGCTCCCAGAAGACATTCAAGCATCTACCTACTTACTTGTTGGCCATCTCAGTAGAAAAGACATAAACCACTTTGGATGGAGTCTTCTGCCCACTTGCTGGCTCCAAAGTGGCAGTCAAACCATGGGAAGGTGTGGAAGACCTTGGGGCTGAAGCATTTGAAGGAGTCATGGAGTGTGGTGTATGCTGAGACTCCTGGGACTTGACATGATCAGCAGAATTGCAGTCTGGAAAGGGACAAAGGGGTAAATAAGGGAATCGCTATCTTGGGATCTCTTTGGAAATAATTCTGAAAACTGATCAGAGCTTTTTCTCCTCTGAAATTTCCTGCTTCTTCTTCAAGCATCACTCACGGCAATTCTTCTATTACACCACACATCTTTCCTCTAAAGCCTTGGTGTCCCTTCAAGCAATACCAGGAGAAAGCTCCAATTGGATCCCTTTCCATGGAAAGTGCCAGTTCCCACAACTGAACTCTTTGAATTCGCTAATGACCATACAAAAAAGCAGAAAAACTATATTTTTATGTAGGAAAAAAGGTAAATATGTCTGCCTCAAGAAAACACTTCCATAAAACTTCACTTTTTTTTTTTTTTGTTTTGCTCAGCCACCTTAGCTAGCTGACCTCGCAAATGGACAACAACAATGGACAACTGAACATGCGGTCTGGTTTTACACTGCCTCACAAAAGGCAATGTGGGAGCCAGGAACAGAATACAGGAATCCAAACTTTCTGTCTTGTGTTACCAGTCAGGGTGCTACAGGTTATGTATCTGTCTTGACAAAATAGACCTGCATATTGTTTAAAAGCCCAGTTACAACAGAACAATTCCTGAAAGGCCAAAGGCCAGAAGAAGACAAACAGGTTGCATTTGTACTTTTAAATCCTCTGGGGGAGTTTAAGAGTTACAAAGGAACTTTCCCACCAGAGTCAGGTCCAGGCTCTAACCAAGTGTAAACAAGACATTTACCAATGCCAGCTATGACAACGTCTCCTCTTCGCCTGCTTTCAAGACCTTTAGACTTCATTGGCTGGAGCTTACAGAACCCCAGATAAACAAATGTTCCACTAATAGTTGCATAGCAATTCTCCATCTCACAGAGTATTCAGACTGATTGTCTGCACTTGCACATGAACCTTAACAAGCATACCTTTGATTTCCGGGTCATCATTAGGAGTCCCAGCTTCCCTCTGTTCAAAGGAGTCTGCCGAAATGCTCCTCTCTCTCTTCCCCTTCCCCTTGGCACCATTTCCAGCCCCATTCTTCAGCCCCATACTCCCACCCGGGCCCGGGAGTACTTTGGGGGTGTGACCTCCACTTTTGGGGTCACAGGGAGAGGGCTGGGATTGGCTGGTGGAGCCCCCTTGTTTGCCTTGGTTGGAAAATTTGGAATCCAGCTGAGGGTTGCCAGACGGGGACATCACTGTAGGGGGACGGACCATCACCTCCTGCTTTGATTTGGGGCTACTGGGGAGAGAGGAAAAAACAAAATAGGAAGAAAAGGAAAAAGTGACAAATCACACCTTTGATACATTCAGCCCTGTAGGAACAGATTAGAGTGAAGCAGAAACAACCACTGTCACCTTTACAAGCTAAGACAATTGCTGACAAATAAAAAATGCCTGCAAGCTTAGAGTCATGCAAGTGCTTTTTTGAACATGCCCTGAAAGGGTTATTATCCAAGATGGGATCTCATTGCTCAAGAAGGCACCAGGGCAAACCACAGACCTGCCAGATCCCAGAAACTGCTGTCACATGAGGACCCACCTCTGGTGCTTCTGTCAATAAAGACAACGGTTTCTATGTGCACAGAGAAGCACCTCACACCAAGATCAGCTCAGAGTACACAAACAAGGCACAATAAAGTTCCCCTCACTATTCTCCTGGACCTCCAACTATGCTGCAGCTCTGATCAGAGCAGACCCCCCCACACCGCCTCCCTTGCACCTCCCTATCCAGTTCTACAGGGAGCACAAGGAAAACCCAGCATTACTGCAGCATTCGTCATACATTGGGGCAAGCTGCCAGAGAAACACAAACCTCTGACCGTGAAAATAATTAAACCAGCTACAACCTGCCCCTGAATAAGGAAAGAGAAGGACACCATCTCCAAGCACACTCCTGCAAAATGGGGCAGATGAATCCTCCTCGATTTGCCAAAGGAGTCTAGCAAATTGCATGCTAAAAATATTTTGCTCCTCTAGTTTCTACAGACATTAGGCACCCCTTCACTCCTCACCCTCCACTTACTCCATTGCTATTGGATCTTCTGCATTGTGTGTTCCCATCATCACTATCACTTCCAACAGGCAGTGCTTACTAGCATCCTCACTGTGGGACTCACATAAGCTGTTCCTTCCTTTGGATCTGACTCAGAAGCATTCCCTCTGAAATACAGTTAAGCTCCAGATGACCTCTAGGAGTAAATAATCAAACTCAAGAATGCTGTCAATCAGAACCATCCTTAAATCCCTGGACACTGCTTTGCTTTCATATTTTTCCCTTTCCAAATTAGTGGAGAAGAAATGCTGACCTGCTGCACTGGCAGGCGACTGATGCAGAGGATCTCAGTGCTCAGCTGATCAGGTCTCCAGGCTTTTTAAGCCAATAATATGGAGAAAGCATTTTGTGTGAAAGTAGAGACAGAGAGACCTTCTGCTGTCCAACTACCCCGTGAGAAATAGATAATTAGAAGAGAAAGAAGGAAAAAAAAAAAACAAGATAGAAACAGCAGGTTTACTCTCCTACAGCCTATCCAGGCACCTGGTAGGAGGAGACCACAAGGAATGGAGAATCCATGCCTCCTTGGTTAACAGATTTCAGCTCATCCTGACCCTTGCAAACATGGAGACCACCAGCATTGTGCAGCCACTGCTCAGGTACTCAGCAGGTCCAATGGGAATACAGAGGGATCAGGAAGTCACATTGCCCCAGTCCTTGGGCTAATCCAGCAGCAGAGCAGGGATGGCAATGTGCATCAACCCACAGCAGCTGACTGCAGGCTCTTCTCCTTACCTCTGTGTGTTGCCTGACGGGGAGTTCCTCACTTTGGGGTTACTGGAATGCATTGACAGAAATCCTGAGCTCACAGTCTCACACACATGCAGATGGGCTCTCGTCAAGTTCCTCTGGGGAGCGTGCCGCCAGAGGCAGCGCTGAAGCACTTTCTGCCACCCGCTTCTCTCAGTGCTGGCTGCCTGCTTGCCTTTTTTCTCTTTGCTCCTCGCTGCTTTTGCACTGGGCACTTCCCTCCTGCAGCTCCAGCATTCTCTAGATGCGTGCCTCCTGCTGCCCAGGGGAAGTCTCGCATCTCCAGGGCACACTGCAAACCACCCCAAAAGGAGAGAACAGAAAACCAATGAGGAACTTCCCAAGCAGATGTATCTGCTGTGAAGCAATGTGTGGCAATTCTTCCCCCATTCCCAAGAAGACACAGAAGAGCTTTCAGACAGATGTGTATTTCAGACCAGAGGCAGCCTTGGCTGGCCATGCAGTTTACAGGCAGTGATGCCATCTTCCCTTTGTCCACAGCAAATCATTCTGGAGTCAACAAAACAGGGAAGGTACCTTGTATCTGAACACTTCAATTCTGCATCCATTTTCAACTTAAAGACACCTCACAGCAAGTCAGTAGGAAGCCAAAAGTACAAATCCCCAGTATGACTCCGCAATCCAAAATTCCCCTGTGAATAGCCATAATCTGATATTAAGAACATAAACTCTGCTTAAATATTTTGTCTCTTTGGTCCAATACACCGAGGTATATGTTCAGTGATGTGTGCTAAGGGTTACACAAAGGGAGAAAAATAAAATACCTTCCTGACCACCTGTAAGCTAGTGCTCTGTGTGATTACTCTGAAGACATAAGGGGTTAGTCACTCATCATATCTGTTAGAAAGGCCAGAAAAGCACTGGAGTAGTACCCATCTAAATTTGCTCAGCAACACTCTACAGATTATTGAGGCTTGGGGAAAAAAAAAAACAAAAAACAAAAAACAAAAAGCAGCTGATTTTTCAGCTTCTTTCTAAGAAACAAAGAAACAATATGCATGATGCAGGTAATAAGGCACATAAAGCTGTTTCTGGAGGTGGAAACTATTGAACATTACTATTTACGTGCTTTGGGCTAAATTATTTTGGAACAAATTTCTGTCTTGTTTATGTTTCAACAAAATCTCTCCTGTTCATCTCACCTACTCAGATGCACATCCACTTAATTTAGAATCTAACCAAGATTTATTGTTAATGTATTAAGCATTGCTGGTTAAATATTATTCAAATGTAAATATTCCCGATATTCCTTCTCTGCACCAAAGAAGTAGTTTCTTCCTATACATACCAAATGAAACAAAATAAATCATACTAGGATGGGAGTGTCTTGAATTCTATGAAGAAACCAATGTTCAAACTGCATTTCAAAACAAAAAACCTGGCTTATGTGCTGATGACACAAGAGGATTAAAAGACTGATTAAATGGACACTCTCTGACCACCTCTGGCCAAGCAGAGTTATCAGCAGCATGTGGTATTGAGCACCATGGTTTTCCAGTTCCCCAAATTTGTACAGCTGTAAGGTTGTACTGTTAGACTTTGCGCTGCTCTGCTTTGATACGATAGTGATCCACACTGCAGTAGCTGTGTGAAGTTCTGCAACACCTCCAAAAATTCTCCTCTCTACCACACATCTCCTTCATAAGCCAGAGAAGTCATCCTACTCCCTATTCTCACCTCCACTGTGCTGCACAAACCTATTAATGTAGGGACATCTCCTTCATAAGCCAGAGAAGTCATCCTACTCCCTATTCTCACCTCCACTGTGCTGCACAAACCTATTAATGTGGGGAATGATTCTGCAGCAAATGTCTCATTTTATAGGCTTCTTATTGGGCATTATCAGATGCCTAGTGTGGTGCCTCTAGTCTGAGCCACACACTCCAGAGGACCCACATGCCTCCCTGGGTTATTACCTGGTTGTTCCGCTGATTTTGGGAACAATGTTGGAATTATCACTATTGGTCCTACTATTATGTTGCAATTACAGCTGGTTCTATACAGATACATTAAAGAGAACTTCTTCACACACATCTAAATTGTATCATCTCTGCATGCAAATTTAGCTCCTATGTCTGTTTTGTTAAACAAAACTGTAACATTATCAACTGCATCCAATTCCTCTTTCCAAGAGATTGATACGTCTGTAAAAGTCAGTAGAACTGTGTGAAACTTCAGCACCCTCACTTAAGGCAAAAGTGTCACTAAACATACCCTGAATTCCAGGTTAAAAAAAATTGAGAAAAGGAGTAACAGCATACAAGTAAGCAGAGCTTGATGCCTACAGGGGGATGTAGATGCCTGCATGGTGAACTTAAGCATTCTGGTTGTTTTATCCTCTGTTTTTCCATTTGGATGTTTATACATTATGTTACCTTTTATTACAAGGTGAGAATTGTCTGAAGAGCCCCAGTCTTGCACAGTGCAATGAGAAAACATGAAGAGAAGAATCACAATCACACTGGCTACATAGTATTCCTGACATCACCAAACTTTCAAGTACTTCACCCAGGGGTGGAAGGAGTACTCTCCAATTTTTTAACCTTACTTTTTTATTAGTCTGTATACATGCATCTTCCATATATTAGAACTGATGCATTGTGCAAGGAAACCATGTTTTTCAATCTCAGGTTAAATTTATTCCTACCAGAGAGAGCTATAAAAGATACATCAATATATTCATGGAAGGAACAACACCAACTCAACTTCCTCAGCTTCTTATTTCTGCACATGGGGAATGTACGGTGTTTTGTAATGTGAAATGGAATGTCTCATGATTTTTCTCAATGCACTTCTAACATACATATGCCTGGGAATCTAGGGTTCAATAATGGAAAAGCTCCAGACAAATGTATTTTTGCAGCTGTAGTCTGTCTGCCATAGCAAAGCCTATATCATTGCTTTAAAATTAGAGGTAAGGTCAGTGACAGTGAATGGTCAAATCACTTTTCAAGACATTTTAGAAAGCTACATCCAAGGTACAAGTGTTTTCAGGATGGCTTTAAGGTACGGCAGGCAAAGGTTGCGGAGAAAAGGGACGGTTCATCTGGCTACTCATACTCACCACCTGTCCTGATGACATCAGGGAAAGATCTGAATGGGAACTAACCCAAGGGAAACAACAGAAATTTCTATTCAGCTGGATTTGCCCCCTGAACTGGTTGATCATGTAACTGCATCACTACCATTACAAGCTCAGAAGAGGAGGTGAGAACAGGTGAAAATGTAGCCTCATCCCACTTGCTTGCAGCCTACAATTTAGATGGCTTTACATTAATTCAAACTCCAACTGCAGAGATAAAATAGATGTATCTGCATTCATGGAAATATTACAGATCCTTCTTTTCCCAACAAGTAGCTTACCAAGACCCCTGGTGTCACGACACTGCAGTACTCATCGTGGAGGCCATGAGTTGCAAACTACTTATCTCACAGAAAACAGTCACCTGGAAAAAGGAGAGGAAAAGTTTCATCAACAAGAATTCAGAGACAAGATGTGCACCCCTTACATGTACTCAACCACAGAAGCAGAGAAATCAAAAGTTGCTCTGAGCCACCAACAAGGGGAAGTCTCTGCTCAGCCTGGAAAGATTTATCAGCACCCAAGAATCCACCATCAGACTGGAAGACTGAAGATCCATGCTGCTTGTGGCAGGGAAATAGGGCAGACCTGCTTTAGCACTCCAGTGTTTAGCCAGCTGAATTCCCATGAGCTCATCTGTGCTTAGAGAAGCTGACACAGAGCTTGGACATGTCACCTTCCCTTCTCTGCACCCATCTCTCTTCAAAGCTCACCTTCCCCTCACAATGTGCCCAGCAACTCCTGCCAAACCCTTGCACTTCATATAGGCAACCTCCTCCACAGCAAGACAACGTATAAACAGAAACATCAAGTATCAGGTGAAGCCAGGCAATCACATCTAGGGGAAAACCAGGCAGGTTTTAGAAAGAGGAAGCACTGTCTACTGCTCTGACAGCTCCTACTCCATATCACTGCATACCCTACATGATGAAGGAATCCAAAGCAAGTTTAAGTGCCTGAAAGTTCGGCAATACAAGGAAACGCAAGCTCTGAAGAGCAGCTTACTGGTAAATCTGAGGTTAGTAAAATAAATAAATAAATAAATAAAAAAGCAGTGACCTGCCAGCTTCTCCCTCAACCACTGTGAAAGCTGTAGAAGCTGCAAGAACAGCATGAATCCAGACAACATCACACTGTCAGGGCCAGCATGGCATCTCAGAGCACTCTCAGCTATTTACACAGCATGGACAGCCTTGCAGTTGAAGGACAACTGCAAACTGAAATCACTACCAAAATTTTCTGTGCAATCCCAATGCATTCTGCTGACCGCATCTCCCAACAGAAACACAGGAGCTGGAGGCTCAGTTAGTTATGGACCGTGAAAGCTTGTGCATATTCTCTCCCCTCCAACATTCTCCAACTATTATCCACTGCAGCTTCACCTTAAAAATGTAGCAATGTGCTGCCATGTCATCCACTTCCCAAAACCAAACTACAAAGCTAGTCCCAAACAATGCAGCTACATTCTCCACCCAGTCCAGCCAAATCAAACAATGAAATCATCAGTGATAGACCATCCTTATCTAGCTAAGTCACACCTGCAGACAGAAGCTGAAACAAACACCTATTGCAACAAGCTGCTTCATCCAGTAAAACTCACCACAGCAGCACAATCATCCCTGAATCCAATTACCCAGTTATATCTCCTCTCCCCTTTCCCCAACTCCACCCAACAAAACAATACATGCTAAGATGTGCCAGTGCCAATACTGACACACCTCTATCAAAGCAGGGACAGAAATCACCTTTTCCCTTGAAGAGGAAGGCCTGTGAACACCAGCACACATCAGGATGGAGAGAATCTATCACAAACATTGCTCAGAGCTCTATTCCTTGAAACATTCAATCCCATTTTGGCAGGGAAGGACAGCCTTGCAGACATAACTCAGGACTGCAAGAGGGGCACCATCCATCTTTCAGGCTACCCAGTTACTGCACTGTAATTCCATTCCCTCGTGTCCCATCTCTGCTGCTCACCTGCACGTGCTTAGCCCTGGCAGCACAAGGCAGTTTGCTTCACAGTGAATTTAAGAGTAAAAGGCTGAGAGCATGCATACAAAGCAGCTACCATAGAGTAACTAACAAGATGCAAATGCACATTTTAGTTTACCTTTCAGATAAATATTTTGACCACCCTTTCACTTCAACAAACCAGCCACCATATTACCATACTGCAAATAGAAGGTTCAAAAAAAAAAAAAAAAAAACCAAAATCAAACTAGCTAATTCCTACTTTATGGCCTTAAGCTGAAGAAGCTTGATAGTGACAAGTGGTCAAGCACTTGGAGGTGTACAGCATTATGGCTATCCCAGCAGGAACAGCTGCAGTTATGGATTCACTTCAGTCTTTTCTCCCTCTTTGAGAAGGAGAATGTGGAGAGATGAAATAAAGGCATACCAAGTAGATAAAAGTATCAGACTTGTGGCCTGACTGTGACATGAAGCATTAAAGGCAAGAAACCTTTCTCTGCATACAAGAAAGAGCACACTGCTATTTTCCCCATGGCCTTTCTGAGACTGTCAGTCTGTGCTGGACTGAGTGTGGTGAGTGCTCAAAATCAGCATGGAAAGTGAAAAAAGGCTGGAGACCTGCTGCTGCAGAAAACAAATGATAACTTTGAATGCAAGCTGAGTCTGCAACCTGCATCGTACCTGTGACAGTGGAGTGGGTAAGGAAGCAGAGAGTGGAATAAGAGAAGGCTCAGGGAAGAATAGAAGCTTTAGGAGGAACCAAGAATAGCAGCAGCAGGATGTATTTGAGCAACCAGAGATTCTGACAGCCACCAGGAAGCAAACTTTCTGCAAGTGCATCCACCAGTGGGTTCCCTGTGTGACCTGAGAGGTGGGGCAAGGCAATGAATCAGCACACGTGCTCCTTCAGCACATTTCTACTGGGAAGGGCACCTCCAATTTCTCTGACCCTCATTCAACCACATGAGAGGGAAAATAGCTGCACTGGCAAAAGGTGACTGCACTACACTCCAGAGCTTCCATTGCTGCACGGTACCACATGCTGCACTTACCAGTTTCCTTGAGCATTTGCTTATTTTACACACTTGCAGCTGAGCTGCACGTTACTTTTTAATAAGCTGCTATGTAATAAAGTACTTGATTACACACCTCATTGATAAGAAGAGTGACTGGGAAACAAGGAGGACACAGGAAGTGTTATTCAAAGCTTTTATTGAACTGTCAGACTTCCTTAAGATCATGTAAAAGCAAATAGATAAAATGACATGAATATTCTACACCCCATACATCTCCCATGACACTTGAGGATATAGGGACACAAGACACTTCAATCCCTTGAAGTAGTCCCAATTTCTAGATAGGGCTCCCTACCAAGGGCTATTAAATACACCTTTAAATCTGCCTCTGCCTCCAAGCAAAAGCTGTCCTCATCCTTTCTCAGGACGGATAAAGCACATTAGGACCAAACCCATCAGCATTCACATAGTTCTGTCAAAAATGCAACCTTACCTTCTGCACACCAGCTCTGCACAGGACCCAGGAAAGCAGCTTAAGTCTATCCAACTCTATCCCTTCCAACACTTGTGATACAGCTGAAAATGAACTCCAGATAAGATATTAACAATATTCAGGAGACAACTTTCCTGTTTCATCCCACCAGATGTCCATGTGCTCACTGGCACAAAGGAGGCAGTGGTGATTGATGGCAAAGGCATGGATAGACTTATGCTTACTGAAATACATTTGTGCCCGTCCTTTGCCAGGTCCTTCTGGCCTTTTTCTTAAACAAGGGCAGAAAATACCTCAGGTACCTTCAGACAGATAACTTGGATACCTAATGGCAGATAAAGATAAGCTGTTCATCTAAGGTGATTATAGAGCAACTCATAGCCAATCATCAGTTTCTAGATGGTCCTAACTTATCCTGAAACAGTATGGATTTTCCTATGTTTATGTCATAACAATAAGAAAATCATACACAAAGTTCTCACAGTCTCCCTGAGAATTCCGTCTTACCACATCAGAGAAAAATCACTACTTGAAAGTCTGCACAGCATTATCTCTCTGCTCACAGTTTTATGCCAGAAATTGCTCTCAATAAACAGAATAATCAAGAACTTTTAGCAAAATAAGTTTAGGTGACATGAATGTGGGGGCTACACCATCTCCACCGGGCATCACTGCAACCTCCTCAGGAAAAACACATTCTTCTGCACATGTGGTGCAAAAGCACCTTTCTGTTAAACTCCAAATGAGTAGGTTATTGACCACAACTACCTCCAGCCCTGAAGCACAGAAAAAGTGCTGAGCAAAGACAGACTCACCAAAAATTAGTACCTTGAAGATCAACAGACACAGACAGGGAAAGGGCATGCAAGATTCTATGCCATTACATGGAGAGAAGTTTCCTTGAGTTGCTTCATTTAATGTTAGAATTTAGGATAAACATCCCAGAAACTGTAAGAATATTTAATCAGGCCCATGCAAATGCATTACAGTATGCTCACACAACACAGCTCTGCTGAGCCAACCTGTACCTGCCCATCCACACCTCTCAAATGACAGTGACAGTACAGACACTCTTCCTCCCATATTTCCCCCCAGTGCCTATCACCACACACGTGGACCTTTCACAAAGAACAAATCTCTCCTGAAGTCCATTGAAAACAAAGGCCACAGAAAATCCAACCTTTTGCTCTACATCCTTAAAATGTACAGTGAACACAATCATTAACAAAGCACAATACAAACCCAGAGGCTCAGAGAATTAAGTGTTTTATGAGTTTTTCATGTCACCATCCACTTTTCTGAGAAAATGGTATCTCTAGCAACTATTATCTTCCTTCTGACAAGTACATGGATAACCAACAGGAGCCATGATACAAAGGCTGTATAAGTAATCACTTTTAAAATCATTCTAAAATAGTCTTTTGCAACAGACATGTTGCCTGCTACTCTCACAAGCATAACTTTTAAGGGTTGTGAATAACACTATCACTTCTTGTCAAACAGACAACTATATGTCCATTAAACTTTACTTTCAACGTATCTAACAACACTTCAGTGCATTACCACACCAGCGGGGAGGCACGGCTGTCCTGCACAGCTTCTGACTCTGCACGACTCCTTCCCCAAAGTAGTGGAGACAGACACTTATGGACGCTGGTGATCAAATTCAAGGTGTACACAGACAAACACTGAGAGTTTTTCAATTTCCCATCTGCTATTATGTAAAAAACACTTGAACTACTTGGTTCACTTGGGACTGGAACAAGCTCTTGGCAGATTCTGACACAGTTCCAGAAATCAGTCTGGGGAAAAAGCCAAAAGAAAAATTCTTTTAAAAACTCCTCAAAGCCTAAGCTAACAACTAACTGCTTCTGTACAGGAACATTATGAACACTTCCCCTCAGTGCTCCTGCCATTTCAGCAGCAGCAGTGGCACTGGCAGGTGCGGGTCAGCCCGGGCGTCGGGGACACCCGTCACGACATCGAGCTGACCTCAGCTCAGCCCTGGCACACTCTGGCGCAGCTGCCAACATCACTTCAGCTCCACCTCTGTTAGCAGTGCTGGGAGCAGTCTATGTACTTTACAAGGGGAGTTTGGAGCTCCTTACGTGGAGCGTCGCTTACCTGAGCAGCAGCCGGACTGCCATGGAGTTCCAACTATCGTTAACAGTGATAAAGATCAAAAGCTCTAGCAATAAGGGATTTTTCAACATTTTAACAGTATTTCCCTAATATATGACAGGTTTCTGCAGCTTTCCATATCATGCTAACAGTTAGTAGCCTTAGCATCACTCAGTATTGCATGCAAGTGTCCAGTGGGTAATGGGAGTTCTTCATGGCCTGCTTTCATAGCTTTGGCTTTTGTCAAAACTTCATTTACGTTCACAAGTTAGGAGAAGCCACAGGTGATCTCTTTCCCCTTACTTCTCTGGGTTTATTTTTTCAAACATTTAAATAGGGACATCACCATGAACAACCACAGGTAAAAGACACTTGTGTCGAGCTTTCCAGCAACCCATTCTCTAGGAATTAATCTGTTGAAACGGGCTGGGGGAAAATATGCTGAAATACTGGATGAGGAGACAGGACCAAGGAGACAGCAGTTTGTTCTTCTACAAATATTAACACCACACTGCTTAAACAAAAGGCTTAGGAGAAACAAGTCACCAATCAGCTCAGCACAGAAAAAAACCCAAGTGCTTTTTTCCTTCCCCTTCGGCATCCCTTCAACAGGCTTCCAGAATGAAAGATAAGAAGCAATCCTCAGGCGTAATTCCTTGGGCTGCAGTCTTGTCAGTTTTCATAAGCTAAGTGGGGCTGGGATGGGTCAGTACAGGACAGAGCTCCTGTGAGAAAAACCCAGTGCTACAGCAAGCAGTAATTCCCCACTCTGCTGCAAGAGGACATGACACAGGACACCAGTCAGAATTGCTGGGGGCGAGCCATACACCTTCCTTCATGTTAACCTTCACCTTTACAGCTCTCTGCTCTTTCTCCTCCCAAATAAGCACTTTTCCAAGGCTCCCCTGAGCATCAGTACCTTCCAGCAGTGCCTGCCAGACCAGTTTTTGTTCAGGACCGTCACCACCATCCATGCCTCTGCTCTGCTCCTTTTGCACGAGCCCTCCTGCTGTTCTCAGGCACCTGGGGAGCTCAACACCACAAACTCGGCATTCCCATGGGAGCAGAACTGAAGTTGCTACATCCCCTACAGCTTGCTGCTGGGTAAAATGCGTGCTTGTCCCTGGTGCACTGAACCTCTCATTTCTTTGCTTTTAGACCCACTTCAGGCATATGAGAGGCAGCATGACCCTCAGTGACATAGTGCAGCAATTCCATACTGGCTTCCCAGTCGTTAAATGCAGGCTCTTCCACACAGCAATGACTCTTCTAAGGAGTAAGTCACTTCAAAGAACTCCAGCAAGCAAAAACTGCATGTACACAGTACTCTACGATGCTACATGATTATATCAAAGCTGCTGGGATGAAAAACTGACATTTGATAAATAACATGAGGTCACCTCAAAGATCTCAGAACACTGCATGTAAAAATGTTATTTTGACAAGAAATTAAGCAATTGTATAATCAGGTCCATTATCAAATCTACTGCTTTGACATGATCTTATAAAAGTATGAGGAGCGTGCAATTCCAATTGCTGCAGGATCCTCCCTCACTCAACACAAGATGTAGGCATTTAATATTCCTCTAGTTAGCCACGCATGTACAGCACAGCCTAACGCACTTCAAAGTATTTACTGTGCTGTATAAACACAGCGCTATTTTCAAAGCCTCATAACTGTCAAATCAAAGCTGGCTCTCACTAAAGCATTCAGAAGCATTTCTGCTGGATGGTGGCTATTTGCCTGACAGTTTCAACCTTCTATCCCCCAACCACAAGAAGGTTAATTTTATATATATTTTTTTTATATTTTATATATATATATATATAAAATTATTATTTTCAAGAGGCAGGAGAAAGCGTTTTCTTGCTAACAAGCTGTCAAATCATTTTGACCTGAAGTTTTTAACTTTTTTTCTCATACATACACATAAAATGCGGTGGAAAACTTCCATTCCACCAGCAGAAGTCCTGAAGAGTTTTTCCATACACAGGACTCAACTGCCCATTGTACCAGCTGTCCCTGTTGAGGCTGTAGCTGCTCACCTCAACAGGCTACAGAGCGGTTTTATATTACACTGCAAATACATTTCTAATCAATCCTCAAACAAATCCAGATTGGTACATAGATAAAACCCTGCCATTTCACAGGCAGTGGAACTGTGATATCAAGACACCTGAAGAAGTCAGTTTAGCAAAATGCAGAAATCAGAGCTCTGAGCAACCTGAAAAATTGCCTGCACAGCTCAATCTCACCCAGTGTTTTTATCAGTGAACCACTAAACCAGATTTTTTGTTCAGGTCTTCACAACTCTGTACACACTGCAAAGGTGGCAAAGATAGCTTGACACAACATACACAGGCAGACTCAGAAACTTAAAGCAATTTGTAGAGCGTAAGTAACATGGTCAAATAGATAAATCACAGGCACGTTAAGAGCCAAGCTCTGTTCTCAAGTTCGCCACCAAATCCAAGCAACCCTGGTTTTAAAAGAGCCCAAGGGCCCCAGGCACCCTGCTGATAAGGTAAAACAGATATTTGCACCCTTTGTTCAGAAGGCAGAGGGGACAACCACAGGCACAGGAAGACCATCCAGTGACAAGGTGGATCAGTGATTTAAAGCTCTTTTGCTCTGCTACTGTGCAGACAGAGCCCCACCAGCAAGCCACGGAGGAAAAACACAGCGGCACTGCTTTCTTAAGAGGCCAAAGAGCCATGAAAACAAGACACCCAGCTCACAGTAACTGCCAGTGCTAGGAGTTGAACAGGCAGCTGTGTGGCTATCTGTGCCTGAACAACAACTGCTCTGAACTCAATACACAAAACAGCAAGCTCTCCCTCGATTCCATATGCAGCTAAATTGTTGTGTGTATCATCCACTCTTTATGCCATCGATTGCACCACTAAGGAGCACTTAAAATGAGCATTGTTTTCAAGATTGCAGCACCCAATTTTCAGTGAAATCTTAAAGAACATTTCTCCATCTTTCTTTGTTGAAAGAAATCATGTCAGTGGTAAAAGGCACTTTCTCCTTCCTGCAAAAGGATTTCATTGATTCTACTTAGGCTTTAAAAAACAAACAGGCCAACCACCTTCCAGTTCCACTGTTCATCTCCCTTCCCTATTCCAAAAGCATCTTCTTGGAGGCCAAACAAGGAAAATCCCACTTCTGCTTTTAAGTCTGTCTGAAAAAAAGGGATCTCTCTCTAAAGAGATAACATTCATTCTTCAGATACAGTTAACTGCAATTTCATAACAGCATTTAAAATAAATTCAATTAGTGTTGTCAAAGTAGATCAAAACCAGAGTGCTGAGATTCAATTCTGCAGAAGAATAGGTAAGAACAACCCACAGAAGTAGGAATAAAGAAAATGTAAAAAGTTGCAAAACAACAGTTCACTTCACAACAGCCAGTTTAGTAACTCAGACCTGATCTCAGGATGGTTCACCAGGATCCAACCAGAAGCCTATGGCACATCTCATACACTGGTTCTCAATCAAGTTTCCAGAGAGGAGTTCGAGAGCCCTGCAGCAAACCCAGGCACAACAGGCTATTCCATCCTTCACTTTCCCAATATAGAAGCACAACTGCTAGAGCAGAATAAAAAAGAAGATTTAGACCACAGGCTTAATGCCTCTTCCAAAATTTCTACTGTCGCTGATTACGATAATTGAATATTCTTCATATTCTTAAAGACATCTGATGCTTTTTAACTCTTGTTGAATTCTTGCTCCTCAGCAAGATTCTCACAGCATGAGTTTCACTGCTTAATTGCAACCATACTAAATAGTCTATCGTAAACTTACAGTACACGTTCTGTATCATCAGAAAGTCTTGAGACAGCAGAAACTCTTCCATAGCAAAGCTACCACACTCTTCTGTTGGCCCTGCTTAAAGCTTCTTAAAGAGGGCTTCTCTTTTGATACCCTGCATATATGTTCAGATACGGTTTTTGGCAGAAAGAACAAGGTAAGCTGGAGGAAACTGTTCTCAGGCAAGGGAAGCTGTAACAAACAGGTGTAAAAAAACATTTAGCAAGCTTAGCAGACTCTTAAGGGTATAGTTAGATGAGCATTCCTTTTGGCAGCAATGCCAGCTTAGAGAACTCCTGCTACCAATATTTACTCCCACTCCTGCACCACACTGTCTGATGTGCCTGTGGCCAAACAGCAAACCAGTCTGGCAAACTGATGCAGGCTAAGTATCACCATTTCTTTGCCAGGCTATTTCTAATCCAGATCAGCTCCCTGATCCATTCCAGCATCCAGCTGCTCCAACAGCAGCACCAGCACACGCAGTGGGGTGGTGCAGAGTCAAAACAGATGAGCACCAAGGACTCCTCAAAACCCATCTCTAGCACTGAAGGAGGTGCCTGCAAGAATAAGAACAGAGAGCAGCTCAGCCCACAGGTAAGGGTGCAGGCAAAAAGCAGACCCCTGCTTCTTCATAAATACAAATCAAAAGTTAACATTGGAACAGTCCACTTGGATTCAACACATTAATGTCACCTATTGTTGCTAACCAGCGTTTATGAGCCTGCGTGATCTTAAAGGCAACCCTTCAGGAATTTCCCAACAGATCAATTTTTTATGTTCAAGTTCTTCAAGATTATCTGGACTTCCTAATTATGAATAAACTTCCTGTTCTTCTGGACTTGTATAGTCCCTACTACAAAGGACGTCAAGCTCCAAAACAATTAAACTTTTAAAGCAGTTACAAAAAAAACCTAACAGACAAGTAAGGATATGTAGGGGAAAGCTCTTTTAAATTAAATAGGTAGAGCAGTGCTTGAACAAAATTCAGCAATGAAATCACCTTCCATTCACAAATTGCTCTGAAAAACTCAGTTAACACCTTTATTTTGCCAGCAGGAAGACTAGAGGGATTCCAGCAGAGCTCGTAAGCAGGAAATCCAAGCCCACAGCAAAACTTGATGGGTTAAAGGACTTCATATCTATGTAAACAGACCACAGGCTTCAGGGAGGCACAGAAATTTCTGTGAAGTCCAAGGCCACACAAACAAGTTAGAAGGATTTTATGAAGGCTGCCTGCATTGCTATGAAGAAATCCTGACAAACTTCTACACAGCAGAAGAGAAAAAAGCCCTGCAAGGTAGCACAGCTCATATTTAAGACAGTAATTAGTTTGAATACTCACTTGAGTGTAATCGTTTTACAGGATAAAGTTGTTTTTACTGTTTGGGGTAGGGGTTTTTTCCTATTGAATTCATAAAAGACCAGCAAAATTCCTAAGCCTAAGGCACAGTTTGCAAGGCAAGAGAATTGACACAGCATGTCAAGAACTCAGGAAAAAACAACATTTAGGAAGAAATATGTAGAAATAGGTATGGGAAGTCGGTGTGCTCTGCAGAGTAGCAAGTCTTTGAATAGCTGGGAAATATGGATCAAAGGTACTCCATTCTTATCCACATCAAACATATAAACTGCTCAGAAAAGCAGTAGTATATGAATATTTTAGCCTTGTGGCTTATAGTCACCTCAGTTTCTATATTTGGATATTTGGTGACAAATGCAGTTTGGCTGTGGACTAACCCTAACTGAAAACAATCCAAGCACATGAACTGTAAAGATGAAATGCAAGATGAGGGGGGAAGGAGGGGGAAAGCACCAGGAAGAAAGAGTCCACACCCTTTGTATTCATAATATCCAGAAGATATCTACAAAGTTTCTGGTTGTATAACCAGAAACTTATTTGTTTTCTTTCACATTAAAATTCAGGTCCTGCCTAGCTTAGAAGATTGTGTTGACCAATAAACAAATTAACTGATCACAAGAGAGAAAAGCAAAATACCTCCCCAAATCAAACAAGGAAAAGAAAACAAAACAAAACCTTACAAAAAAGATGGTCACAAGAGTATCATCATAGTCCAGCTACTCCCCTACAGCAGAGCAAATCACAATTTCTCCCAGAACATCCCGAGACATCTAGAAGGTAAATAATTTGTATTGGGAAAACTACACTGGGAAGTCATAAACACAACTTTTACTAAACATTGCAAAAACCAAGTGCACAGGCACAGAATACATCACCAAAAGAATTTATCACGTTAACCTGACCAAAGATGAGCAGCTGAATGGGAGGGTGACTTACACAAAAACTTGTTTAGGGTCGGTTTTTTTTTTTTGCTTGGTTTTGTTCACACTTATTTAACGTCAATGATTGATTAACATTTTGGATAAAGGAGGTCTTTGTTAGTGATTCAGCATCTCCACCCCTTCAATTAAGGTGTTAAGAGTTCACACAAGTGCAGTGAGACCCAAGATCCCCAGACCCCTCTCCACAATAAAATGCCGACCCAAAAAAAAAAAAAAAAAAACCCACTAAAAAAAAAAAAAAAACACTTGCCACACTAAGAAAATTCCAAAATCCCAAAACTAACATCATTGCTGACTCCAAGTCAAAAAAAGAAAGATGCCTTTCTTTTGTTGTTTGAGGAGAGGCCAGCAAGGGAGACAGGGAAAGAATATGAGCCCTTGAGCCATTTTTATGCACTGAGAAAAAAAGGACACATTCATTAAAAATAATCTCTTTGGAGATCACTAGTAAAAGAAAAAAAAAAATCCACACCGCATAACAGAGCCATCATGCCAACTTGTCCAAAATGGCTCTAGAACATCAGGAAAACAACCCCTGTAGTTCAGGCAAGAAAACAAATTCCTGTGCCATGGGATGCAGGCGTGTGCACGCCTGCAAGCACAGCTCCTCCGCCATGGGATGGACACAAAACAACTCTGTGTGTGTGCCCCTGATCAACTTCCCCAGTTCCACACCTGTAGCAGCTCACTTCAGCCAGAAATTGGCCATTACAGACCTCATAGGAAGCAGGAGAGAGGTAAACAAAAAGAAGTGGGGAAAAAAAACTGTTTAAGTATGTTAATTCTTTCATTTGGTTTCACATAATGCTTTGGCTAGCTTTCCAATGGTTGTTATTGTAATATCTCAAGCAATCGCTGATCAAATAATCCAACAAAACAGAAGAAAAAAACAAAATCTGCATTACTTTTTTGCCTCGTGCTTTCAAAGCTTGATACATTTAAGGATGCTTCAGAGCATCCTATGTCTGTGTGGGCTTTTCACAGAGAAATCAAGGACAAAATACTTTCAAGGAAAATAAAAATGTAACTGGAACCCCTAAAAACAGAGAGAGCTGTCTCCCCCGCTTCCTCAAACTGTGTTTAGACAGAAAAGCAACCAGTCACCAACAAGGAGGCTTAAGGAGATAAACTTGCCTTGGCACAACCCTTTCTTCTCTGCCCAGACCAAGGAGAAGGTGTTACTGTACCAGGCAAGGGCTACCAAGTAAGACTTGATGTTCATCTCCCAAAAGTGAGGTTCATGGTTATTTCCAGACCAGCTTCAGAGTCCTTCATGTTAGGTTTGGCATCTGAAGAATAAAAGCATCTTCCCTTTCACCTTGGTGGGCTTTGAATCACTCCACAACCAGCTCCCATCTTGACACTGATTTCATTCTTTCCTTGTTGCATGACAATTTTCTGATTTCTCATGTAGTTTACTATTAAACCACTAATCATGTAATCATCCCACCTTAATATTTTACACCCAAACAGCAGCCCACAATTGACTGTCACATCAGATTCTTCCCATCTGTCTCCTCATGCTTTGTCTACCTTCCCAGAGTAAAATCCACCTTCCACATCCCAAACACTCAATCTTCAGAGGCCTTTTTAGACCCATCATCTACACTGAGAACTTGGGGACGTGGAGCTGGACAACACAGAAATAGAGGGTTGTCTCTCAACCTGGAAGTGAAGCCTTGCTGCCCTGCATGCATCTACCTGTCCCACCATTTCCCTAAGCATTTGGGGTCTCCACTGTTCATTTTTTTTTTCTCATCATCCAACCCTTAACCTCACGAAACTTCAGATTTAGACTCTCACCCCCCTTTCCAGCCAGCCAGAGCAGACTCACTTTCATGCATACAAACACAGAGGCTCTCCTCTACCTAGTAGGAATCCTTCCAAATAAACGCATTTCCCCTGTCTTGAAAGATACTGCTCTTTCCCACAATCCCCATACACAAGATCCCCTCCCACACCTAGTATCCCACCTACAGTTTGATACTAACAGCTTAACTTCCCTGGATTCCTGCTCCCCTGATCTATCTAAACTGCTTCCCAGTTCTGGAGCCCAACAACTTCCCTCATGACCATATGCACCACCTCTCTCATGCTGAAAGCACTTCCCACCCCATATTCTGGCTCCCAGTGCTTCCCCAACCCCACTCCTATATCTCTTTCTAACAATGACTCAAGTCCCAACTCCTCACATGCTCCCCTTCATGTACCACTCTCCCCAGCAAGCCTCATACTCATTTCTTCATCCAGCTAACCACATTTTTTTCCTGCAGACGCCCATAGTTCAGTAATTCCTGCACCACAGCCCCCCATCCCTTCCTCACAGCACGTCCCAAGTGATCTAATATCCCACACGCCATCTCCTACCCTCTCACTGCATGTTTCATCTTATATCCCACTCCCTACATCCCTATCCTGGATCTCTGAGCCCCAGCCCCTCACTTCAGCTCAGCCACAGAGTTCACAGCTCCCACCCCACCCCACTTTTACACCAGCTTCTTTCTCCTAGGACAGTCTTCTCTCCCAATTCAACAGCTCCTCCCATCCTATGTCCCAGCTCCTCACTGAGGCTGGAATCCCTAGTCCATCCAACACTGCCCTCTTCTACAGCATTGCCCAAAGGCACTCCCACACACCTCAGGGCAGCACAGATCCCCCCCAGTCCTGCACCCCACAGCCTTCCACACAGCACAGCCCCAGTGCCCCCAGCACAACCCAGAGCACCTCACACACGCCTCCACACAGCGGAGAGCCCCGGCGCATCCCCCGCACCACCGAGCATCCCACACATCCCTCACATCCCTCCTCCAAGCACAGCTCTTGGAGCATCCCATGCACCACACTGCAACCCAGGACAGCCCACACATCCCTCCTCCCAGCACATCTCCTGTGGCATCCCATACATTCCTCCATATAGCACAGCCCCCGGGGCATCCCCTGCACCACAACTCAAGGCACAGCATTCCATGTGCAGCTCCATACAACCTCCAGGTCTCCCAGCACACCCCAAAGCACCCCACACATGCCAAGGAACACAGCTCCCAGACTATCCCCTATGCCTCACACATCCCTCCACGGAGCACAGCTCCTGGAGCATCCGCTGCTCCCAACACATCCCTCCATGGAGCACATCCTGCAGGCATCCCTTGCTCCCCTCACACCCCATGGAACACAGCTCCTGGAGCATCCCCTGCTCCCCGCACATCCCTCCATGGATCACAGCCCCCCAGGCACCCCCTACAACCTCTGAGCCCCCCTCGCCGCCTCCTTTGGGGCACCCCCGGGACCCCCCCAACTCCCGAACTTGGGGCGGGCTGTGCGGGTGCCGGTGCCCGGTGTCCGCCCCGCACTCACCGCGCTCAGCCCGGGGCCGGCGGGGGCGGCGCGGCGGCTCCGTCCCCCTCCCGCACACACACACAGGCTCCATTGTCCGCCGGCGCCTCCCCCCCCGCTCCCCGCGCACATGGTACCGCCCAGCGCAGCCCCTCGCGCCCGCTCCCCCCGCCCGCTTTCCCCCCCCCCCCCCCCTCCCACCGCCTTTTCCCCACACCGGTTCTTTCCTTCCCCCCCCCCCTCGCACCCCCCCTTCCGCCGCGTCCCGCAACCCGCGGAGAGAGGAATGGTACCGCCCGTCGCGCGCGCCCCGCCCCGGCAATGGTACCGTCCGCTACTCACTCGGCCGGCGGCGGGACCGCCTCTCGCTCCCCGCGCCGCGCAGTGGTCTCGACCGGCCCCCCCCTCCCCGCCTCTCCCCAGCCAGAGGGAGGGGACTGCAGCCCTTCCCCCTTCTCCGCACGGTGGTACCAGCCGGGCTCTTAAAGAGACAGGCGCCCCGCGGCCCCTAGGCCCCGCCCCTTCATTAACATAGTCAGGCCCCGCCCGTCGGAGGCCACGCCCCTTTTCCCCTTTTAAAGAGACCACGCGCCCGGGGCTCTTTTTAAAGGGGCCGCCTCCCCCGTCGGCCCCGCTCCCTCCCTCCCTCTACCCTACACTCCCCTCCTCGGAGTCGGGCACTGAGAGCCGACTTCACTCCCCCGGTTCCCCGGGCGGCGGGAAGAGCGCTTCCCGTGCTCCCGGTGCCCGCCAGGTACCGCAGGGGAGGCGCCCCCGGTGAGGCCGGGGAGGGGCCCTCGCGCTCTCCCTGAGGCGGCGCGCGCGGGGGGCCCGCCCGCCCCCCCCCCCCCCCCCCCCCCAGGCACCCCCTTAACGGAAACGGCGCGCGGGGCCCCTGAGGGGATGTGGGATCAGGGATGTGGGATGGCGCCGCCCGGCCCCACGCTGGTACCCTCCCCGGCACCGGCCTACCCAGGCCCACCCCGCTGCCGGTGTCGTGGTACCCCTGCCTCAGCCTCCCTGCCCCCCGGCGAGAGGGATTCCACGCGCCAGGGGACCGGGAATTGCCACCAGCCCGATGGCACGATCCGGGAGAGCCACTGGACCATCGTGGAGCGGCCCGGGCGGCTGGCACATGTCCGTTCCACGCGTTTCTGAGGAAGGCGGGATGAGCGCGGAGCGGGGAGTGGGGGAATTTGTGGAGGAGAAGCGCGTCCCTCCTTCCCGGGGACCGAGCACCCCGACTGCCCACCCGCCGAGTGACCTGAGGGCTTTCTTCTGATGAGAGAAAGCGCCGGGATAAGCAGCAGCTTGGAACTGAACAGGGAGGGACCGGGCAGTAATGGCAAACAGACACAACATATCAACTCCTAAAAATGCTCAAGGGCCCCATCCTGGATAAATGCTCCGTGTTTCGGGATTAGACATCAATGTAGTTTGGTTTCAAACTGGCAGTGAAGAGTTTTGAAGATTTGTAGCAATCCCCCGCCCTTTTCAGTCTGAGACTTACTCTGTGAAAAGACGGCTTTCAACATCCCCTAATCCTTCTCCTTCACCTCCACAAAATGTTCTTAAAATGGGCGATCTCGTGGCTGTAAGGAAGAGATTTCCAAGCCACCGGTGGCACATGGATGCAGCCGAACAGAGAGTCAGCGGATCAGTTTTGCTTATCCGCGCTGCCTGAATAACCTGTTTAGCCAATACAACATCAGTGAACAGAAATGCAGTGTCCTCCCTCCCCCTTTATCCTCAAACGACCCATTCTTTGTCCAACTCCCATCTTGTCCAACTCCCACTTTTAAGTAACTCAAGTCTTTGGAAGAAGACCCTTTTAGCGCAACATTCACGCTGGGCGTTGCTCTTGGCAGATAAAACCACCTCCTCTCTTTGCTCAGCCCTCAATCCCTTTTTTCTCTTTTTGTCCCTCTCTTCTCCTCCCCTAGTCCTTGCCCACTTGCAAACACTGTTAAAGAACTCTTTACAGCTTCCTGAGCACTGCAACAGTAGCTAATTATCACATTTTACCCCAAATAGATACTCTTCCTTCAGGAAGATACTTCCTAGCAGTGGGGTTTCAGTCCCTCCTCATTTGCAGACTAAGGACCCTAAGCATTTCCTGCTGGACAAAGACTTTCAGCCCACTGACACCTTTTCTAGACGAGTCCCTGGAGCTACAAGTTCCCAGGATTCACGACCCGAAGGTGGAAATCTTTGGTCTCTGACAAGCCTTTCCAACCACGGACGCCAGCCCCACCTTGCATCTTTCCAGCGATCGCGGCCAGCACCTTCTACAGCTGAAGTGTCGGAGCTGACACTTGAACCACCGTCTTCGCTGCCATCGTTTCCACACGCTCTTCCACCTGATGTTTAAACCTTGCCCATTTGTACATCTTTTAATGCAACACCTATAATTCCTCCTGTCTTTCACGCATCCCACCATGCTGGCCCAGCACGGTGTTAAGGAAGAGAATGTACCCACAGTGCTTCCAAGAGAAGATCCAGTCCCACTCTCACTGACACTAAGAACCCATCATGGTTTATGTAAAAGGAAGTTGTGTGGCCTGGGCAGTAGAGACTGGGATTTGTCTAAGGAGCCTAAGGAAGCCAGGCACCCAACTTCCGTTTTCCAAAGGTACCTCTGAAAATCCTACCCTGTGCCTCAATCCCGATAGCAGCCACAAAATACAGGGAGTTAGCAAACTGCCTTTTTTGTTCTCCTCCCTCCTCTGACCCAGTACTTCGCTGTCTTGTCCCTTTAGGAGTTAGACCGGGGAGAAGGAGCACAAAATCCTACCAGTTTGCAGATGCTGTGGTTCCTCCGACTCCCCTCCCATCCCCCCTACCCCATCCCCCCACATTTCAAACAGTTATAAATGACTGTGCAACTCTGCAGGCAGCGGTCTCAAATAACCACACCAAGCCTCTCCCCTCCAACGGTTTTAAGTCTCTTCCTTCCTCTCTTTGGGGCTCCGGAGAGCAGCGATCAAGGTGCTTTACTTCACTCTCAAGAGTTAAGTTGCTACTTCACCCACCACCTTTGGGAATCCACCACAGCAGTCAATTCCCAAGGCTGTCCTTGAAGTGTTTTGCCATGGGAACTGACAACAACAGGCTCCAAAACGCTCCAAACTGCAAAGACAGGTTGTAACTCGGGATTTCAGGTAGCAGAGCCCCAGATGGTGGGACCGTCCCCACCTAACTCGAGAACAGCCCCCTGTACTGGGGCCTTGCTCTCCCTCGGCCAAGCTCATAAAAGCTGCCCCAGAGAAACCAGCTGTCCCGACTCTTTAGAGCACTCCGGCAAATCCAAGAACATCTTGGAAGCATTACAGCTCTCACCACACTGTGTACGCTTTCCTCACAACTCCCTGTCTGCAGCGAGGGCAGGAGATCAGCCCGTCTATTCAAAAGCAGGGCCCTCTCCCATTAGAGCAAGCCAAGCCAAAGGAAAGTTGCCACAGGAGCTCGGGTTCTTCGGAGCAGACAGATCAGACAAGATAGCCCAGCCAGCAAAATACATTTGCATGACACTTTCTGTACATGGTGCAGAGCATGGCACACCCCGATCACAGCATTTATTCTCTTCAAGGGCCTGGCCCTGCAAACACTTCATTTTACATGTGTAAGTAGAGTCCCACTGAAGCACAATGGAGCTACTCATGCAAATAACATTGAGAGCGTGTAGGGCTGTGGCTCTGTTTCACTGTTCCATCTGCAGCAGACCCAGTTTTAGAGGATCCTGCCATGCTCTCTCAGTTATTGCCGCTCACTTGTGCCAGTTAAACTATTTATGTAGCTACACGCATAGGTGAGCTGTTTAAACGATCCAACTCTTTTTTTTTGTTGTTGTTTTTTTGTTTTGTTTTTTAAAGCCCTACTAACAAGAACAAAACCTTAACACCAGAGCAGCTCTGATGAAGATTTCATCCCCACAAGCAGCCAAACTGGCACAACTGGAGGAGGTGGAAACATCTGAGAAACAGGAACTTTTGAAGATGGGACTGAGGGAAGGTAAAATGGAGACAAGGATCCTTAGTGTATGAAGACTGGAGACATTACCCTTTTCTGAAGTCACACCCTGCTCCTGACCACCAGCTGTCTGAAGTGGAGCCTCCTCCAACCACATACACAGTCATTCCACATGGAACACTTTCACATCAAATACAACAGTAGATTGGACCATGTCAATCAATAATGTTTAAAAAAGACTTGCCTCAAGGAAAGCTGCCAGCAGCAAGAAGAATCTGCCAACAGTCCTTATACCCAGGACTGGGGATGGACACTCCTTGGATGTCAACACCATGCACTTGTAGCCAGTACATTGCTGCTTCTGCACTCATGGGATCTCTTGCTATTAGCTTTGACATGGCCCATTTGGGCCATGCAAAGTGTTCCCTACAATTTTTGTTTTGCTTTTTGTTTTTTTTTTGTTTGGTTTTTTTTAATTTTTTTAGTTTATGGACTATTCTATCTCTAGCAACTCTGTGGTCAAATTGTATCACATATTTCCTGTCTGCCGAGGCAAGATTTCCCTCTTTCAGTGCGATTATAACCTTCCAGCAGGGAAGCTCTACTAACTCTTTAAGAGCTTTGCTCTCTTCACTGCTTCCCGACCTGCATTCGAGTACACCTGCACAAAGTGGGTGTAAAACACCATCACTGCTGGAAATGAAGAACACACACCATTAGGAGGATGTTTTGCTTTGTTTGTTTGCTTTAGGTTTGGTGGTTTTTTGCCCTCTTTTGTGCTCCCGTGTAAATGATCAGAGGAGCTGTGGGACAAGAGAGATCAGTCTCTACGAAACCATTTTCTTACAAGCTTTGAGGTTTACACTGCTGCATGCTCTAATGAGCCTTCTCGAAAGGAAACAACACATTCCGGTAAGGAATCCAGGTGATTACGGTTTGCATACCGCAGTTGATCTCTCTGCATGGGCACAAGGGAGTTGCCATCATGAATCTTGCTGCAGGATGAAGTCTAAAGCTGGACAGTGTGAAAGAAATGGGAAAGCACCACAGGGAGGGGTAGTTTTACATCCATTGTTAACTTGGAAAAAAAACCCTTCTTTCAGAAAGTCTTTTATTTATTGTAAATCATTCCTAAAAGATTAGGAAATCAGGCCTGGGGGAGGGGGAGAGATTGTTGTGGCTTTCTTTCTTGTTCGGTTTCTTTTAGTATTAGACATTAACCCGAGTATCCTCAGTTTTGCTGAGCCTCCGTCCTACAAACCACCAGAGAATATTTTTAACATCCTTCTGCTGAACAGTCCCTCTGCATCCCACCGGGGGTGGGACTTCACAGCCTCCCGGAGGAGGGAAATGCCTCTCTATCCATACTAATGTCAATATCCACAGACAGCCACACACATTCCCCCAAAACACGCGCATATGCAAACCCCACCTCTGTCCCCACTGCTGGTGAAAAAACGACCTTTAAGTCACCTACTGCCTGGCTGGCTGCACAGGGCATGGAGCTGTGTTGGGAACAAGACTGGCTCATGGATCTGACCAGCACTGGCTGCACATCACCCCAAGGCAACAGTGTGCAGATGATGGCAAATTCACCTGGGCAAGGCCCAGCTCTCACTTTCCTGTCTGCACTGAAAAGAGAGAAACAGTTGATGTTGTGTTTTCCTGCTCACATGAACACCCAAACAATCTGAGCCTTAATCAGGTTTGGGCTGGAACATGGGACTATGTCTGTGGTTAAAATATTATCGTGGACATCCAGAGAGACTTATAGTTGATCTGCTGCACTTGTAGACATCATCTCACATCAAAAACTCTTGTGTGATGAACAAATACAGTGTATTAAAACATTCCAGTTGCAGAATGCTCTTTCCCTATTGAGAAAGTCTTTTCTCAAGTCAATAAGCAGGTATGAGGCAAATATTGTGCAGCCACGGAGATAAATGCTCAGCTCTATCTCCTATGATTAAAAAAAAAAAAAAAAACTAACCAAAAAAACAGGGAGAAGAAAAAGAAGGAAGAGAACAGATACTGATTCAGAAGGCAAATCAGGTAAACAGAATCTGGGGAAGCATATGCTCATGCAACACATGAAAAATATGAATTCATACCAAACAAAGGTGGGAAATTTTGGCACAGAAAAGACTTCAGAACCAATGATTGTCCAGGAATACTGCTTCCACCACACTGTCCCCATGCTTCACAGGGAACTGCTAACACTCACTGAGTGCTGTGGTGCTGCCAGGAGAATTTGTCTGTGGAATTGCCTGACCCTTGAGCCTTTTAAGATTCTCAGCCATAACTTGACACTCCCTTTGTATGTGTATGGCCATCTTTGACATCAATGAGAACAGACATGGCAGCAGCTCACAAAATTGCCAAATTCACCTCCTACTTCCCTTCAGCCACCTGCTGAGCCTGGTACAAGCCACCAAGCCCCCTTACACAGCCACATTCTCTGTGCTGCCTGCCCATAACGCCAGGGCACACATGTGCACCTTCGTAGTGTAAAACCGAGCAAACAAAATTTCATTCCCAAAGCAACATTTCTGAGAAAGCCATGACCAGATGAAGAAAGCACCTCTCATTAGAAGCATCCTTCTCACAGGATAAATAGGAGGCTAAGTCTGCTCTCAGACAGACAGAAGAAGTCATCTGTCGCCAACACATACAACAGCTCTCCTGGCATAACGGGATTTTTGTGCCTTCCAGCACTTCTTCTCCAGCATCCAGCTGCTCAGGGTACCCGCCTGCTGCACAACAGGCCAGCAACATGGACAGATTCTACTCATGCTGCCCTTACAGTCAGCACAGAGTTGTTAGAGGGTAAAATTTTGCTCATGTCTCTCCTTCAAGGCTATGAAGAAATGAAAACAACTTCAGCATGAATTCCCCTCTAGACTGTGCACGAAGAAACGTAGCCCCCACTGTACCACAGACTGGCCCATTAAAGCGAATGGTTAAATTCTTGCTATGAAAAAGTAGGCGTTGTTGTCTGTTTTGCAAGGCAGAAATCAATATTCCCGCCTCCTCTCCTTCTGCTATTTCACCTTGAGATACTCATGCTCAGTTAGATGAGATCTGAGTCTTACTCACTGTTACTGCAACTTTTCTCTCTCCAGCATTTCACAGGGTCATGGGTGTTCTTGGAGTCCTAACCTGCCTGTAATTTACCACATAGCTCTCTAAACCGATCACCACTGGTAACTGAAGTCGTGACAGAATTTCCTTCCAAATCACACCACTGCAGCCATTTCTAACTATTTATCTACACTCTCTATCCCCATCATTTTCCACCCTGTGTCCTCCAGTAACAACCCTCTTTCTGCCACAGCCTGTGTCTTCTCCGGACCCCTATAATTCACTACCTGGTGCTAGCCTCCCCCGTACTGTGGTCATCTTATAGAAATGATGTTTTACTGTGAAATGCCCCTTCTGCTGTCACTCTCCCTCTAATCTAACTGGGGGGGGGGGGGGGGAGGAACGCCTTGGTTAAGTCTATAAATTTGGGGAGTGAGGGGTTGGGCAAGGGGGAAAGGACCTACGTGACTGATGCTCAGCCCAGGCAAGCCTGCAGCAATGTTGGCTGGGGAGAGACAGGCAGGGGAAGATAAGCCAGTACCATACCTCAACAGCTGCTCCTTCAACCAGGTTTCCCTGCGGCAGTTGAGATCCAGGGCCTGGACTGATTCCCACAGATCAGGTAGCAATAATGCCAGGCTGACTGGGCTGTTTTGATGAGTCCTCTTGGATGCAGCTCTGCCTACAATCATGCCTGCCTCTGTCACCTAAGGATTAGACAACTGCAATATGGTCTGTTTGGCACCATGCTTTAAATCCATTCATAAACTGAAGGCAGCGCAGAATTCAGCGCTCAGTTAGATAAGCCATGTCTCTCACCCACGATCATTCTCACATTTGTGCTCCATTTTAATGCCATCTGACCACTGGCTCCCAGACAGATTTTAACATGTTCCTGTTGACCTCTAATGCCTTGCAACACAGAACCCTTCCCAGCAGACATATCACCCCTTGTATTTCCTAGAAGCTGAAAAGACACCAGGTACTCCAGCACAGGTACCTAGCAGAGTAGAGTTGAGGGCTGTTCAGTCTTTAGTTTGCCATTGTTTGCAAGTGACAGTCTGATGAAATTGCTTGAGTTATAATAATAAAGACAGTTTTCATTATCTGTCATTTAAAAATGTCAAGGGAGCTTAGATTGAATGGATAGGTGCAACCTGTTGTTTCAAATAGCTTTTGCTGAAAGAAACACATTTCAAAAGTACCAGCCACTGATTTACAGGTGTTGTACCAAAATTACATAAAACAGAGAGATGCCTCCAAAGAAAACATGCAGATTTCCCCCCTTGCTCTTTAGATTAGACACTGGCTTATCATCAGTATGGTGCTGACTTTCTTCTGGAGTAATCATCAGCTTTTCAGATCTTTCAGATGGTAGATGACAACACCAACAAAACCAGAATTCTTCATTATTAGAGGGCACTTGAATTTTAGCTTAACTACATGAATTCTTCACTCTTGCTCTTTTCCATTTTTACTTATGCATTTTTATGGTGCAAACTGTGGACCACTTTTACAACACATGTCACAACTGGACATACTTCTGCCCAAACATTTTGCTAGTCCCTCTCTGCTAATGGTGCTGGCCTCTCACAGCTGAACTGCAATAACAGACTGCATGAATGTTCCTAGTCCATCTGAGCACAAAATCTGCCAGCTTATTTTAAATCACACCGGGCTATTCCCCAGCAGGAATACATCTGCTGACAATACCTGCTTTGCAGGTCCTGAGAGACACCTAGGACAGCATGCTTCTTTCCATCTATACCCTTTTATTTCAGAGCATCCATTTAACATGTGAACTGGTGCTGCACAAGTGACTGGCCTTGGTAATGGAACTCTGATGGGACACTCCCTGTGCTTTGACCTGCTTACAACATGGGCTGTTCCTACACACAACCTGCACCTTTTGTCTGCCCTCTCTGTCAAACCAAGACAAAATTAATGCCAGCAGTCCATCCAGCATGCAAGAAATTCAGGTAATACTGTGAGCAGTGTCCTTAGAAATCACTTGTATTTTTGGTAATTGCTTTTATATGAGCATCCAGCATCAAAGAGTGTAGCAAGACTCTCCTGTAAATATTTACATGCTGAAGCACAGATACCTTCCACTTTAGAATCCAATAGCAGACTGCTGCTGCTCTGTCCAGTGATACAACTTCAGCCTGCCTGGATCCCATGCAAGTCAGCTGGTTTCCTCTTCCAAGTCCTTATTTGCCCCATGTGCAGAGACGGAAGTGTGCCCAGGGTGTTCCTGCTCTTGTGGTGGTGCACATGATGTTCAAAACTAAGATAATAATGAGGAAGGAGGGAAGGACTGAGCTTTAGGAAGGTGGCTTCTCAAAGTTGCAGATGTGAGGAAGAAATAAGAGTTGTTCTGAGACCTGATCACTCCAACGTCTTGTTTCCATTAGGACAATGTTTCCCAGGCATTTACTTGAGTCATCCTTACAAAGCATCTCCCAAAGAAAAGGGTTTATGTTCCTGGCAACATGTTCCAAAAAAACGCGTCCCCAGCTCCCTGCTGCCATAAGCAAGCACAACTCAAATGATTTCAATAAAGCTGCACTTTCTGTGGCCCTAAGGCTATAACACTACAGTAAACAAAGCCAAATTCCATAAGCCAGATGCTTTAAGGTCTGAATCCAAGTCTTCAATATCTTACAGATACAATCCACCAAAAGATGGCTGAACCCACGCCATCAGCTGGCTGTCACTGAGATGTGTCAGCCACCAGCAGCACACAGGCCCCAGGGCCTCATCCTGAGGCACAGAAATGGCTGGTGGACACCAGCCTGCTCCTTGAAAGGGCATAGTACCTCACTCCTCTAGGATCTGTGCTGTGCCAGCACTCTCAGCCTCCCTGCTGGGTCCTCTGCCCTCTCCAAAAAGAAATCCCTGTTCCCCACTCTAGTGGCCACAAGGATGAGTTTGAGAAACAAAATGCTGACACCTTACAATATCAAACGACCTTACAATATCAGCTGCTTACCACTCTGGTGTCTTCATCTCCCCATCATACGGCTTGTTTTCCATTTACATCTAAAACATCCAAACAAACATTGCTCAGTCCAAGGAAAGGCCAGCTCAAGGCTCTTGCCACACTAGGTGCGGAATCCAGTGGTACACAGTGAAGGCAGAGCCATGGCTCAGTTAGATGACAATGCACATCCTGGAGTAATAAGGATGAAATGCTGAATAGTTGCTCAGGACTGAGTGAACACAGTAAATGAATGGTCTTTCCAGCTTCAGAAGTAGTCCCTGAAGAGCAGCAGTAAGGGACTCTAGCTTGATAGTATAGTCTGGGGAATGTACTGCACCACAGCTCCAGTGAGTAATGCTGAAAATCCATAGGCGAAGGAAACGTTTTAAAACAGAGGAGGAAAATCTACTTGAAATCAATACCGTGAAGGTCTCTAAAAGGAAACACTCGGCAAAAAAGGGCACATTTGCCACACATAAATCTTTAATGATATCTTGTAGTCTTAACAAAGCATTAAAAAACCTAAACAAACAAACAAAACAAACAAAAAAAACCCAGTTGCTGAAATACACCTGAGAGAGGAATCATCCTCACATGGCAAAATATGATTTTCACACCTGGTAAATGAAATAACTCTGCTGCATCCCAAGGCCAGGGTTAGGGTCTAAGGTGAGCTGTTAATGGAAGGTTAGAGACCACAAAACGGCTCTTGAGGGAGCACCATTCAGATGCTCTTTTCATGTACAGCAGTGCACAGGAATCAGAAGGCAGTGGCAGCACATACTAAAGTCACTGTCACTGACGGTGGCTCTAACTGTGCAGTCACTAGTTGATAGCTCGGATTAAGATAGCCAGCTCACGTGCCCGTGCTCCTCTGACTCAGGAAGAGTCTTGTAAGAGCAATCCTGTATTCTTTCATCTCCCTCCTGGCATGCCTTTTGCAGCACACCAGGGTTAACCACTCACTATCTTCTCTCAGATGAAGAGTGAAGCTGCAGAGCTGAGACAACAAACTTTGCAATCGCATACAGCTAAAGCCTCAGCACTGTTAAAAGAAAAGCAAGCACAGAAAATCAAGGAAAATCCTGATCCCAGGCCATGCTGGTAGGAATCCAACGACATTCAGAATCTGTCCTGCTCAGCACCCTAGACTGCCGGATCCAGGCAGGATGGCTACACAATTTGCCAATCGTTCAGGAACGTGACAGAAGTGAGGCCTGTGGGGAGCAAACAAGCCCCAAAAGTACACACAGATATTTACAACAGAAAATCCAAGCAGAATCAGCAAGAGAAAGAAGCACAGAGAAAATCACTACATGATCTAGCACCAAACAAGACATGTGGCTCAACAAGACGCTTTAGAATATCTGGCTCCATAAATTAGACTGTGATTCCCAGATCTTTAGCTCCCAGCTCCTGCTGATTTCTGAGTATAAAGGGGATGTTTGTCACTCCCAAGATCAGAAGCCAGCTCAAATGCCTTTCAAGAAGTACACAGATGAGGATGTTCCTAAGGAAGAATGAGCCAGAGCTAAGCCTTCAAACGAGCACAAGGAGAACCTCCAGCCCACAGACAGGAAAGTGGTAACCTCCTTCACTTCCTTTGTGGCTTTAACCTAAACCACAACTCCTCCCTTTGGGTTAGAAGTCTCTTCCACTCATTCAGATGTTTGTCAGCTTGTCTCTCTAATACCCAGCATTCGTCACTGCCACACAGGAAAAAAACCCCATCTCTCTTCTATCTTTCCTCTCTCCCACACCCCTCTTGCAGTTTCTTCCCTAAACAAGAATGGCTTCAGTGCATGGGAAAGCAAGTCTAAACTACAGCTCTTCAGGCACAGGCACAGAAATTAGCAATTGCAACATGAGGGGGCAGGGAGAAAGGAGACGTTGGCATACAGGCTACACCAACATTTGGGAATGCTGGCAGTGAGGAAACATTGCTGCCAGCAGGAAGAGTGATGCCAAAATAACTCACAGGGCTTTTCCATGAGTGAAAGCACTCCTTCCCAGCCCAGCCTGCAACAACCCCCCTGTTCCCCAGAAGAGCTTCAGAGCATGGCTGAGGTGCTTGAAAGCGAAGGGCAGAGCCGGATGAGCACAGGGAAGAGCTGCGGTGCCACGCGGGAGGCTCTCCCTTTGTCCGTGCATAGGGAGGTGAGAAGGACAAGCCCCATTATTCCCGGTGTGGGGCAGGGAGAGGCGGCAGCTCCCCCTCCGAGATCCCATCATCTGCTAAATCGAGGTTTAACGATGTGACAAACAGTGGCTCCCACCCAAAACACCCCCGGTGCAAAGGCTTAACCTTATGCTATCCAGGTGATAGCAGTGTTTTTAGAGACGGTTGAGCCCCGTGAAAGTTCGGAGAAGTTTTTTGAGCAGGCATTTTTTGCTACGTGCCTTTACCAGGTAGTCAGAGAGGTATTCAGTGGGAAACATTGCAACACACAACCGGACAGCCACACAGGGTGCTGGGTGATGCAGTCACTCCCTCGTCACCTGCCACTCCCAGGACAGTTCTGGACTATGTAGTGTGAAAGAACAAGCTTTTTATTCTTTCAAGATTTTCAGAAATTTCAAATAACTGTTCTACATCTGATCAGGTTAAAAAACAAATAAACACAAAAAAGTAGTTCTCAAAATTTCTACCTAGAAACTATGACTAAATGAATTAAATGCAAGGCTTTATTTTATCTTCTTGAAACGTTTCATTTTGACAGCTTTAAAATTTTTCTCCATTTTTTTTACAACATGAAACACAAAACTGGAGTCAACTTTTCCTGAAAATAGCAACAATTCTGGCAAATCAGCAATTTTCTAAGAAAAATTATCTCTGGAGAAAAATCCTAGCAAAACCTAGTTCTGTTATTTCTTCCTAACACCACACAAGAATATGCCTCCATGGTGTAATTCACCCTTAAGTTTCATAGCAACTCTGATTCAGATATATTGCACACACAGAGATATTAGAATATGCCTTTGACATCACCAGCACAATGCAAAACAGTGTATATACAATATGGCCAAGCAACGCTGCTATGGAAACCCTTGCTTTGAATTCCCGTGTATGGGGTGTTTAAATTCTTATCCCTAATACTGCTTTCACAGAATTCTGTGTACTTTATTTCCTTGCTCAATTAATCTCCTTCTTTCTGGGAGGACTCTCCCTCCTGGAAAAGAAAGATGCTTTTGTGGGTGAAGCAGAAGGTGATGAGACCTGCACTGTGTTCCCGGTGCTGCCATATATACCAGCTCCATGAGCTGCAGCAAGAGAAGTAACTGATCTGTGCCTCAGTTTCTGCAGCTGTAAAATAGAAATAAGATGACGTGTTACTTCGGATATGACTCGAATGTGCTTAGAAATCCTTTGTGACAGCCAGAGGATACATGCATTCCTATTTGTTACTTTCTGTAGGCGAGGAGTTACTGTCCTCTACAGACCTATGCTGATGATCTCTCTATGTTGGAGAACCAAATCAGGAAGTACAGTCGCCCACTCATGTAGCGAACAGATAAGTAATAAAGCAGCACACTTGCCAACTCCTAAGGAGGTGGTTTCTTAAAAAGACATAGGAAGCTTTCGTGTTTTGATGCTGACTAATTTCACAAAGTTCCCATTTCACTCTCTTCATTTTAAACTTCTTAAAAAAAAACATGTTTACCTGATATTCTGAAGGGTCTTCTGCTAGGGAGGATCAGACCAGCCAAACTGAAGGTAACATTGCTGGAAGAGGACTCTTTATCTGTTCATCTTCTCCTGTTGCCAGGTGTTCCTGGTGGCCCTAGCGGTACCTTCCACATCTCACCTCACAAGGAGACGACACTGCTGGCTGCAGTGTCCATCTGAAACTATGCCAGCTGCATCCTTGGATGTTTGGCACTACCTCCCACAAAATCTGAGCAGAATGTGCAACCTAATAACCATCACCCAGCAGTCAAACTCAGCCCTGCAATCCAGTGATCGCAAATGCAGATTAACTCACTTGAATTTGTCTGATGGTGTGATTGCCAGACTGCACATTCAAATGAGTATTTGTTTAACTGTGTGATACACAGATAGAGCTGATACACTTGAGGCCAAATTTACCCCTGTTGTAATTTCCCTAACTCCAGTAGCAATTACTCAAAGGACTAATTTGGCCCACAGTGATTCCTAGTACATGTGATTCATCATTTCTTTCCTATAACAAAGAATAATACACTGTTTCAATCAGCGGTGATGTCCTGGCCTCCTTGAGGCTGCCGGACTCCCTGCTTAATCAGACATAAAACAAATCACTTGCAGAGGCAGAGGCGTACAAGCATGCTTTAATTACAATATTGTAACACCAATTAGAGATCTATCTAATCGAGGACTCAGTACTTCCTACTCGAGTATTACTCCCATGTTGGGATAATTACTGCTAATTAAGCTTGGAACTAATTAGGCCAAATGATCTCATTTATACCAACATAGATGACTTCTAGGAGTTCATACACACACACAAAAAAAGTCTAAGGGTGATTTTATCATTCTTGGACTCACCAGCACTTCACTTTCAAAATGGACTGTCCTTTCCCAATGGATAATCCCTGCTAGAACTCAAGTCCCAGATCTCAGATGATCACACATTCTCCCAAGGTGGAGAAACACTCTCGAAAGGCGTTTCAGTTGGTTGGCCAAGTCATCTTCTATTCTAATCGACAGAGTGGATTAACAGAATCCTGTCCTATCACTGCCTGGTTAATTCCAAACCTCCAGGCCACTCTCACATAGTTATAGTTACGGGTTCTCAGTGCACTTAGCACTACCCACAATCCCCGCCCCCCAGGTAGCTGCACACAATAAGGAGGTTTTTCTGTAGGGTGCAGGGCAGTGTTAAAACAATAACTGGGGAAAAGAAAAAGCCAGAAACAACTCTTAAACATGCCAATAGTCACAGGTACTTGTTGAATGATTTCCATCAATCCTTCTTAAAACTAGAAATAGCATCCCAACACCACTCAGTAATGGTAGCTCAGCTGTGGTTTTAAGTGATGGCTGAGGGCAGCGGCTGACTCTTGCTAATGGAGCTAGTGCCTAAGCTACAGGACTTCCCATATTCAGGGTGACTGTATCTGACAAAGTAGGCTTCATACTGCAGTCAGAAAAATAAAGGACAGCCCATGAAGCTGTGTTTATGTTACAGTTTCTCCTCCTTCCCCCAGCCCCAAAATTCTGCACCAGCTCAGCATTGAGATTCTCAGGTTGAAGTGTCACCAAGGCAACTTCCATTTAGACCTGCTCTTGGCTCAAGGAAAGAAGTCACAAGCAGAACGAAGGGCGTTCCCCGCCCAATGGCAGAACGTGGTGGGGTAAAACAAACCTTAAAAATAAAACCTCTACATTTTGTCTGGGTATTTAGGGGACTATGAGTTAGCTTCTCACCCAAAGACAGTTTGCACCAGTGGCATTATTTCATCCTCCAGTATTGGCTGATTCCAGATTCATGGCTCAGTGAAAGAATAATGCCACCTACCAGAACACCAATCATCACAAATTCCACCTCTCCAAGTGACTGGGCATCTTGCAAATGAAAGGAAAGACCAGCTTCCAAGAACTGGCTGGGGGCACCCATCCTGACACCCATGTGCCTGCACTACAAACTTCACAAACTTCCATAGTCTCGTGTCCCTGGGTACCTCACCACCTCTGCTTTGCCTGTCGTGTCTGCAGGGGCTGCAAACCAGCAGGTCTGTGCTAACAGACACTACAGGTAACTCAGCAAGGGTTCAGTCACAGTCTACCTCTTTCTGCACATCCATTCTTTCAGCTCCTGCCTCAATATCAAGCCTTACAGGACCCACTTCAAGGTGCAGCATTTCTTCCTCTTTACTTCTAGCTTTCTCTCACCAGCTGCCTTTATTACTCCTAAAGCTTCCTCCTAAGCACTTAATTTTCTCATGCTTTCTTGTACTTCAGGCTGGAATCCTGAAGCTGCTCAACCCAGGAATTCACCATTGTCTCCAGGTCTTCTTCCAGCCTGCCCCTTTATCCTCACAGCGATCATTGTTCCCTGGTGAGTCACAGACACCCCCCACTTCTCCCCTCCAAATGGCTCCTGAACAATCTTCTCTTTTCCAAAGCCTGTCAAAACTGAGCCCAGCAGGATTCCCTACACCAACCTGACCTGGTTACAATACCTCCTGGAACTGATCCTCCAGCTGTCTGTGAAATTTCTGTAGAAGTGCCACTTCTTTATGCAGTACCATTAGCAGAAGACTAATAAATAATGCACGGGAATAACACAATCCCCAATAAACAATGTACTGCTTCTTCTCCTATTTTCTTAAGTGAGCAACATGGATCCTAAATCTGATCTCCCCCTCCAGTTGTTACCCAATCCTCACTTCAGCTACCAAACTCTCTCCTCCCTCCCCTAGCAAGCCTGTCATTCCTTTCTTCCCAGCTGCCAGAGGCTTCGCAGCTACCTCCTCCAGCCCAAACACACTGGCAGACATGAATGCAAGCGTCCACACAACACAAATGCAAGCATCCAGGCACGTCTCAGGTTGCATGTTGAAAATGCACGTTTCCATACACTGCAACAGAGTATGGAAACACGTGCACAGCCCACTGAATATCGTATTTATTTGGGTACCTGCTGGAACTCCTGCAGGAAGAGGTGAGTTGGAGGAGATCTTCTAATGAAAACAAAATCACTGAACCCGAAGTCTGGGCAAGACAGTGGTAGATATATGATCAGGGCAATCTTCAGCAGAAGCACACATTGGGCCCAGGGGGCCTCTGAATGGTTTCTTTAGCGTTAAAAGGGAAGAATTCAGGAGCTTTAGATCAGAAGTACATCCCAAACGGGCATTAGGCTCTAATAAATAAGGTGCTTTACACTGACAAGAGTGCCAGAAACTTCCCAACATCCTCCCCTCGGTCCCCATACAGGCATCTCTACAGTTGCTGGTGGTTTGGGTGGCAGAAACCAAGCAAACAACCTCCCCATGTCACAGAGGAGGGAAGGGAAGCAACATCCTGCTGAAGGAACATTAAGCCACAGCCGCTACAGAAAGCACCATGAATGCTCTAATTTGGGATTGCAGTGAATCCCTCAGGACAGGGACTGTCTCTTTCCAGAATCTGGACAGCAGACTGCACAATGGGACTCCAGCCCCATATCAACACTTCAGCATGCAGTGTACAAATATTTACTGTCACCAGCGGCCTGCAGAGAGAGGCTGTCTCGGATGGACCTCCCCAGAGGCATCTGTGAAGATGATGGAAGTCTGAATCAGTGACCTAAGACCCAGACCTGGGGAGCTTGCTGCAAGCCACAGCTCAGCATGTCCTCCTTCTAGACAGGTTCCTGTTTTCTTTCAAACACTCACTGATTTGGAGGTTTTAGCACGTTTTTTTTCTGAGCAAATCCCATAATCTTATCCAGGGTCTGCATACATGCAGAGTTGGTGGCGAGCCCTGCGTGGCCTTAAATGGTGAACCCTATATTTGAAAACAAGATGCAAAAATGCAAAGAAACACACACAGGAAAGAAATAAACAAATACTTATTCTTGTAACACACTAGTCATGGGAAAACATGCACGGACCCAGCAACAAGATGGTAGGAGTGTGGGGATGTTGGCCCTGTCCCCTCACATCCTGAATATCTGGACTGGTTCCAGCTTCTTTTACAAAAGGAAAGCAAAGGGGCTGCTGCTTACTGCAGGAGGCCACCAGGTTCATAACCTCAGCCCTCCCAGGAGCTCAGGCTCTTGTTGAATAAGGAAGGGACATATCCCTAAGTCTGAGGTTTAGAAACAACATGTATTTATTTATTATTATTTTCAGTTATCTGAGTGCAGTAAAGGTCAGAACACTTATCTTCTGGGGTTGGTTCCTGCTCCCACTCATGTGGTTCAAAACCAATTGAATGATTTTCTGCATACTTCGCAGGCAGGAAAGAAAAAATCCAAGGGGAATGAAACCTGATACAGGGCATTTTCTAAAGAGGATCTGTGGGAAACAAGGATTCACCGCAATGGGAGGAAGGGCTTGTGGGCATTCCTGGGTACCTCCTCCCCAGTCCCTGTTACACACAATGGAACATGAATAAAGATGACTGAGGAGGCCACAGCTTTTTACCTACATTTTAGCCTCAGCTGATATCAAGGACTGGAGTGGATGGTATCACCTACATGATACTCCCAGAGCTGCATTTTGGGTGACAATATTCAAGGACATAGCTGCATATCCTGTGCCCTGTGCACCGGCTGCTCCATAATCTCCAAGATTAATTTATGCAAAACATGGGAAGATGTGCTTTTTCCTTTTGCAGTGAATGACTTCATTAACCTTTCAGGAGCTTGCCAATAGTGAAGTAGAAGCAATGGGAAAATCACACTTCTGGGAAAAAGGGACCTCTGCCGTGTAGCTAAGAGCACATACCTGGGAGAGGCCAAAGACCAGCAAATGATGGACCCTGGTTTAGGAATCTGCCTTTCTGCTCTGCTCTCCCTCACACCCTCCAGTCTCTGCCCTGCTCTTGCAATGGTCCTCCTCCCCTGGTTTCCAACAGCTCAGGGCATGACCAGGGAGACAAGGAAGCCAGATGGGAAGGCAAATGAGGCTGAGGGTTTTACACAGAGTCTGGAGAGAGACCTAGCCCAGAGGCAGAGCAGGAGGGAGAAAGCAGGTAAAACAGGTGAAGCAGGTATGGAGAAGGAGAAAAACGGCTGTGGGAAAACCAGGAAAAGGTGCACAGCACCTCACATGAAGCACAAGGAAGATTAGCCAGCACACTAAGGAAGAGTCAGAGTATTGCAGAGACAGAAGGAAGAAATCAGGAACTGTCTGGTATGGGGAACTGAGGCTCATGATTTTAATGAGCGTGGGACTGTGTGGCACCTGGCAGGGGTGAAATGTGCTACCCAGGATTAGAGCTAAACTCTGCTGGAGGCCAAAAAGTCACCTTGTCCTGTAGGACACTGGATGAACTTCATCGTGTGGCCATCTACTTGACCTCTTTGTGCCTTGCTGTCAGGAACACCTCATGAGCCCTGATTTGGCTGTCTCTCCCATCAGCCTAGATACAGCCACCTCTCCCTGCCCTGAGAAAGGGACTTCTCCATGCCACACGTCCCCTATGTGGGAAGAAAACAGAGTCCATGAGGGAATATAGAAAACCTACCACTTTCCAATCGCTGCCACTGGATGTGATCCTTGCAGCCAAAATCCTGTCTCTGAAGAGAGGTGGTTAAATACACCACAACCACCCTGGCTGACTTGGAGGAAACTCTATCCCACATCAGATAGTGGGATAGCCTTCTCGTGGGATCAGGTGGCTCTCAGGCAGATGGGAGAGGGGTTCTCCCTAATGCAGTGACCCTGCTGTTCCTGTCCTGTTGCAACAGCGGGACACTAAGCACAGGTCTCCCAGGAAGACAGCACAGTTGTCTTGGCCGGCTGGGTACTGGCTTGCGGGCTCAAAGCAACTCTCCATCAAGATGCACAGGGCTTCCCATGCCTTTGGTACTCATCCTCTCCCTCCTACCTCATGGCTTTCCTTGGCAGAACATAGGGCCTGTACACGGCTGGAAGTGACACATGGGACAGTCATCCTCTCAACAACCGGAGATGTCAACAGGCAGCCAGGCACAAGGCAGTCCATGTTTCCAGGACAGAGTGTCTAGAGCCAGGGGGAAGTCTGGGGAAGGGGAATAGGACAATGGGTCGAGACCAGAGCAAGTCACAAGGTCATGTGCAAGGAGTTAAGGTGACGACAGGAGACAACATTTGAGACTACAGGGTTGATCAAGCTTCCAGGCAAACAAAGTACTCAGACATTAAAGTGACAACCGTGCTGCAGCTCAGAACAAGACTCGGGGCAGCTCCATCCAGAGCCAGCAGCATACACAAGGAGGGAGTCTTACCTTGCTCCCTCAGAGGGCAACCCCCACCCCTGCCTGGCCGGCCAGGGCTGCTGCAGAGGCTGCCTGGCTGATCCCACGCCCTGTCCTTGTCCCTCAGGCCTGGCCAGGCAGCCAGGCAGGGACACACAGCTGGCAACAACAAAAAGGGGTCTGTGGTGGAGATACACATAAGGGAGGAATTTGGAGGATAAACTAGAGGGAAACGATAGGAGTGTGCGGCGCATGAATAGTGGGGGAGGGTAGAAGATACAGGGTGAGAGAAGAAAATGACATGAACAGAAGGAAGAGAGCTGCAAATAGAAGGGGATATGGAAACAGCAGAGAGAGACAGATTGCAAGAGCGGTGGAAGTAGAGGAGACCTAAAGGGACAGAATATAATAATAACAACTCTCAAAATGAGAGGAAAAGGGGAGAGAGGAGAGAAGAAAAAAGGGAGAAAGGAGAAGGGAGAGGGGTGAGGGGAGAGGGGGGGGATTTATGATTTCCTGGAGAGGGAAGACAAATGCCCTGCATGTTTTTCTCCTTAGTTTTCAAAGGTTTTGTGGAAGCAGAGTGAAGACTTGTCATGCTCATTTGAAGAAGGGAGGAACTACGGAACAGAGACAGAGGCAGTGAATGAGTGAGGTGGTAGAAAGAAGCTTGGCTCCCTACTTTGAGTCTTCTATCAAAGACCCAGGTGAAGAACAGTCTAGACTTTCTTCTCCTGAGCACACCACAGAGAATCAACTACTCAAAGATGGTAGGAAGAGGGCTTGCTGGAAAAGGGAGAGATAACCCAAAGTAATGTAAGAACAGGAGGGGTACCTGCTTTTCCTTTTTGCCAGCACCACCAACGTCTCTGAAGTTCTGTGTTTAGATGTATTCAGAGTAAATTAACCTAGAACACACCAAAACGAGCACTGTCTGAGTGCTTAGGTGGGGAACTGCCCACAGGAAGGTGTTGCAGTGTGGGTTCAGGTACTTGCCAGCCCTCCCAGCCCATAGCCAGCTGCAAGGAAAATGGAAGGAGAGTGCGCAGGAGGCTGCGTGATGGGGGCTCTGCTCCTGCAACACTGACTGATGTCTTTCGTTTGCAGCTTTTTTTTTTTTTAATGCGTCTAAAATTTATCCAGTTGAATTTGTACCACCTTTGTGTTGCAGCTGCCACTATGGAAAACAGGCTTTTTGTGCCTACAAACAAACACCAAGCCCCCAAGCACACGTACAACCAAGCCAAACATAGTTTGTAAGAACCTTGAATAAACCAAATACCTGGTGCCTGCTTGAACTCCCACATGCACTTGGGCAAACAGAACTTCCCAATTACTCCCTGCACACAGGAACCCAAAGGACCCAGCATTTTCCTAATCTCAGACAACACTACTTTATGGCTTGCTAGCACAAGAATTGTCTAGGATTCCCTCATCAATGAGTGACGAAGGTCTCTCTGCTATAAATTGATGTTAATGGCAGGTTGTGTACCTTGTTTGTTTATTGCCAAGGAAGAATGTTTGCTGTGGCTGTCAAGTTTATAAAAATATTTCCATGGCTTCAGACAGCTTGGCATTTTTACATACAGCTGAGAGAGTGGGTGAATGTACAGATGAAAAATTGAAGCAACATTATTGAAGTTGGAAAAATAGTATCTCCTAGCACCAAGGTGGCTTAGGAAGGCCAGGAAGGTCAGCAATATTTCTGAATAAAATGCATTTTTTTCCCACCAGAGGTTTCTGAAGAGCTGGCAATAATTAAGCATTACAACACCTTTCTGAAGTAGATAACCCAGCTGAGGGCATCTGAGGTTAAAGGACTTGCCCATGATCACACAAAGCAAATCAGTGGCAGAGAAGAGAATTAAACCCAACAGGCTTAGCTTCCATGACCCAAGTCCTACACACCTGGCTGAGGTCCAGATGGAAAGACAGGAGCTGTACCAGCTGTGGACCTGACTGTCAAGCACAGGTCTTCCCAGGCAGTCTAGCAATTGGGCAAAGAGCTGAGTGACAGGCACCCACCCCAACTTCAGACAGTAATTGTGAAAACAAGTGACAGAAGGCTGGGAAGCAGTGCCTAGTTACCAACCACGGTGCCAAGTGGATTAAATATACATCGATAGATTCAATTACAAAGAGCAGCATGCAAAATGGAAGTGATTGCAGTCAAGGACCCAGGATGGCAAGAAAAAACCTCAAAATAAAATCACGGGTTTCAGTAAGAAGAAATCCATGCTTCCTCTCTCTCTCTCTCTCTCTCTCTCTCCCGGAAAAAGTTCAGCTGTCAGTCCCCAGGGTACTGTTCCAGGCCACCCCAGGCTGGGAGGGTGCAGTGACACCCAAGCCCCGAGGGCTAGTGAGAAGCCTGCAGGACTCAAGTTCAGTGGGCTGAGAGAGATCCATATCACCTAATGCTGAGCAGCCCTTTGTTATCACTGTCACCAGAGAAGCTGGAGAGTGAAGTGCAGAGAAAGTGAGCTGTTCTCCTGTGTCGTGCCCCCACCCCACAGCTGCCTGCATCTCACTGGGGCAGGACTGAGACACATCACTGAGTGAGGAGGACGAGACCTGCTTCACACTTTGGGGGTCCTGGGCTGGAATATTTAAGGACATCCTTCCCAGCATGGATATGCAGCCTTGCATCCACCTGTGCCCTAATGTACATTCTGTTTTGGGGGCCCTGAAAGTACTGGATTTGGAAGAAGATAAGGTCAGATCCTGACAGCACTGAAAAACTCAGCAGATGAATACTGTAGGGGGAACAAGAGCTCACTCTGCTCTCCTTCTTCACCCATGCATTTTCCCAGGATTTTAGAGCATTACGGAATTTTCATTGCAACCCCCCAGCCACCTCCATCCTGGACTTATCACGACACGTGCACTGCGCCATGATCAGTAGTAAAGATTTAATTTCCTTCTTCTTGGAGCAAAAATAGAAAGGATAATCATTCAGCACTCCATACACACAGCTGTCACCTGAAAAATGCAGGTGAACACAGTTAAATGGAAAGGCAAGTACTATCTCAGACCATTTTTTGGTACCTGGAGAACTAGACCAGCAGTATTTTGCATGCAAGATTACAGGTCTGTGCGTAGTTGCATTTTCACATTCCATTACTGCAATTGCACACAGCCAGTTACGTGCCTTAGCAGCAGCTTACAAAAGCAATTGCTGCTAAACATACAAAATCCAGCCCCCAGATGCACACGCGCAAGACTAAAAAACTGTTCCTTATTTTTCTGCCACAGAAAAGATGTATTTGCTGGCTGCGCCTGCTCCCTGTGCAAACACCACACCAGCATATTTACTTGCATTTGTATGTTGAGCCACATATTCATTCAAGCTTTTCAATAACGTAAAATGTATACACCATTTTGCAATTAGAAGCATCCCAAAAATGCAAAAAAGGCCCCAGCTTTTTGCATAAAAAAATTCTTCTCCCAGCAAGCAACCGTAACCACCTCTCCAGCCAGAATGTTTAACTGTCTGTTTAAGGCTCCAGAGAACACAGTGCTTACCCTTTAAGACAGTAAGAGATGAATACTTTTTTCATTTAAACTATAGGGAGTTTTACCTAGATAGACTGCAATTTCCTGAGCTTGAATCTGGCAAAGTGCCCAGGGCTAAGACCACTCCCCCTTCTTCTTTTGGCAAAAATTACCATGGTGTCCTTAATAGTCAGAAGTAGTTTGTAGGGTTTTGTTTTCACAAAAGATGCTGAGAAAAACCCAGTTGCAAGCAAGCAAGCAAGCCTGGGAACTGCAGAACTTCTAAGAACTAGACTTCTGCTCAACATCTGAAGAGTACTATCCCCAAATACTCTACCGAAGGGATGGTTCAGTTCTGAGTCACAGGAAAGTGGACTGAATCACAAATAGCCATTCCTGCTAACTCCTCTCACCACCCCCACCCCATCCCATCCCAAGTTTACAATCCAAGCAGTGACCAGGTTGAGGTTAGCTTGGGAAAGCTGATGAGATCACAGTCTGGGGAGATACCGCCTCAGACAGCCTAAAGATTTTCTTAGCCGGCTCCTTGTTTTGCGTGGAGACATGGAATGGACGGCAGTTGTTACACCAGGTTTACCATATGTTTATAATATTGTTGTTATGGGAATGCATGTCCAGTCCGTGTCACTGGCAAGTTGTGCTGTTTTCTGCTGGAAGGACAAAACCGAATTCACTGTCCAACAGAGCGCGGAGTGTGCGCATACTTCGAGCAGGATTTGTTGTTGCATGAGTCACGCTCGGTGCAAAACCACAGGCCTTGTCAGTGGGCTGGTGTGTGAGCCTGCCGTGGTGTCTGCACGGGCACACACAACCTTCTGGGGTGCTGGGCAAGCACTGCCCCATCTCACAAACTGCAGCAGGAAGCTCCACTCAAGCTTTAAGGCAGTTTGTCTAAGGCTGCCCATCAGATCAGTGCCAGCATCTCAAGTTCCATGAGATACACCTCCAATGGCCATTTCTCACATGGGACAAGTGATGGATAAAGCAGAGCTAATGTTAACTCAGGGTCACAACTCTGCATAACATAGAAAAAATACTTGCTTCCCCACTCACGTGTCCCAAGATGGTGTTAAGGGCAGTGAGTTGGCTTATGGGACACAGGAGTTACATATTTGTGTGTGAAAAACTAGTTTGTGTGTCAAAACTGCGGTGCCTGGGCTGCCTGCACCCTTAGGCATAGGGCAGGGAGCAACCAGTGGTGCTCCCATCTCCAGTGGGCAGGAGCAATGCCAGGGGGCTCAAGTGGCTCTGCCATGAAGAAGCAGCATTGAATAACTAACTGCTGAGAAGAAATCTCGTCTGACAGCCCCCAACAAAATTCAGGCTGAAGGAGTGAAATACATTTTGTTTACTGCCAAGCCCTCCAACTCCTGAGCTGCCACTGAAGACCCCTGAAGCAACAGCAGCTGAGTGGAACAGCACACCACCAGTTCAAAGGAAAACCAATTTACCCATTTAGTCTCCTTCTAGACATCAGCAAATAGCATAAGAAATGGCCAACTCCCCTCCCCGCCTCCACCCCCCCCTCCCCAGCCCTGAAACGTTGCCATTTTCTGTCCCCGTCTCCATGCAGCTCGTCACATCCCATGCCGTAGTTGAGGAACGCCGTGCAGGGTTTAATTGTGCACACGTTCTCCGAGGAAGGGCGGCATGGGATGTCCACAAAGGAGCAGAGGCAGGAGGCCAAGGCTAGTTATTGGCCTCAAGTCATACTTGCTGATTGGCACGTCAAGGATTTTAAAGTGCATAGCTGATCAGATCAGCAGCTTGTCCTAGAAGGAGAAAAGTGACATAAAATATGCACAAGCCTTCCTTCTGTCCTGACAGCAGGTTGAGTTTTCAGATGATGTGGAAACAGCAGCCTGCTCTCCTCCCCCCAACATGGTCTCCTCTCCTGCCTTTGCTGCAGCGCTGCCGTCTTGTTCCTGACTCCAGAGACTCTGCTCCCTCCCCAGCCTTCAAGCCAAGGCTCAGACTCCGGCCAAGGGGCTCTATGCCACTGTTTTTATGCCCGCTCAGCCCTTGGCCTTTCTTCTCAGCATGCCAAGCAGGGACTCATTAGTGTTCCCTGTTGTTAAGCTTTTGTGGCTCAAGCCTGTCCAGTGCCAAGCTGGAACAGAAAGGCCATCAAATCCCCATCCAGGAGGGTGCAAAACTTCCCTGTGCTGCCAGCCCACCTGGAATTCAAACAGGTGATCCTGGAGAGGAAAGGTGGAGCGTGCACACATGTGATCTGCATGTATGGGAGCAGCCTGTGAGCTCTGCCTGAAACGAGCTGGTGCTGCTTCAGCTTCTTCTCAAAGAGAGTGACCTGGGGTACGTTTGACCTGAGATGTGTCCTCTGCACGTGCACGTGTGTAACATTTTATCTGTGCATGCGAGACGCCTGTGGCATGTCCCTGCTCCATCATGGGAATGCTGCCATGAAGGGAAAAGCTAAAACATGTCACATACCGGTTTTTAAGTCTCAGCCACCTCACATGCAGTTGGTGCTATCACAAAGTTGGCTGTCATATACTGCTGCTACCAGGCTGAGGGAATAAGCCATCCTGTAAACTGAGGAAAACACGAAAGCTGGGCCATGTCTGTGCAGGAGCCACGCTCACAAGACGTGCACATTGCCCCTCAAAAGGAAGGATGTGCGACACAAGCAGTTGTGATTGCACAAATTTGGTGTTTCCATGCGTGTGGAGGTGCTGGGTGTGTGGAAACATCCATAAAGCAATAAAGGTTTATTTCATCCCCGCACTTCTTTTCACAAGAGACAGACAACCTTCTCCTTGTTACTGTCGGATTCCAGCAAAATTAACAGAAATTTACAAAGGTATTTTAACAGAAGGCCCCTCTGGCAGAGAAGCCACCTATGAAAAGGCAAGACACACGCTCTCTCCTCATTCTCTCAAATGCAGTTCTTGCCCAAGTCACTCCAGCTACAAAATCCTCTTTCCCTCACCAAATGCCCCAAACTCTGCCAAGTCAGAAAACTCAACATCTGTGTTCTTCCATACTGGAAAGTCCTGCTACATCACACTTAGCTTAGCTGTGCTTTAGGCTTGATCGTGCCCTGATTCAGTTCAAAATTTCCCCTCTTTTTAAAGCTCTCCAAAGTAGATGGTCCAAGGTCTTCCTTAGACATCCTTCCTTCCCAACTCCCCCATCTGTCTACATACATCTCCTCTCCACAGATTTTTTCACCCAGCTTCAGAACCATAGGTGCCTCCTTCTTCTCCCCAGGTCCAGCTGCCTAGAACAGGCATTTTGCCTCCCTACCTCACTGCCTGACAAGTCTCCTTTCAAACATGATCTGATACTTCTCCCTCTCCTGTGACGATAAACCTCAGTCTCCCTCCCTGCTTCTCACATACCTCCATCACTGGACTGACTGTAAGGCGTGTGGGATAAAGGTATCATGGAAAATGTTATAGCAAATCACAAGGGTTTCTGTGATTCTTTTCCTGCTTATTTATTTATTTTTTGAAGGGAGGTAACAAGTCAGAGAGGAGCTGGCTGAGATTTCTGCCGTACATTTTTTTGCAGCAGCAAGATCCTCCATCTTCCTTGCTGGATTGAATAGGGTCTCAGGACAATTTAGACTCCCTCCCCCATCTCCCATTCCTGCTCATATTCTTCAACACATGATGCTCTCCTCCCAGCCTTGACTGGGAAAGCACATATCCTCACTCTCTCCCCCTCTTCCAGCTCCTGCCTCGCATAGGTTGTGCCAGGACATTAGGATGACGAACATTTGTGCAGCTCAGAATCTTGTAGGTTATTTTTTAGCAAAACAACTACAATCAATGAAACCTGAATGATGGCACACGACAAACTTAAAAGACCTCGCCAGGATGCACCTAGCATTTCGGGAGGCTTCCTGTGTCTCATGCCACAATGAAAAAAATGTCCCTCCAAATTAAACCGAAGCCAGTACTGATACCGTGATAAGCCCGGGTGTGAAGAGCAGGGATTCTCTCCCCTTTGCCTTTTTTTTTTTCTTTTTTTTTTTTTGGCTCTTGCACATTATCACCTCACCAACAGTAGGATAACAGCTACAAAACCTCCGGCAAGAGAGCAAGCAAGCAGGCTTCACGTTGCTGCTTTCACGCCGAGCTCGATATTTACTTGCTGATAAACGGCAACTGTAAATACATCTCATGTAATCTCCCGACATCCAGGAGGCAAAAAAAACATCTCCCATCCCCGCGGCGATCCGCCTGGCTCCGGAGGGAGGCAGCGGGATGAAGGGCTGACAAAAGAGCCCGGCTTTCCACCCTCCCCCGCGGGGCTTCTCCCCGGAGCGGGGCAGCGGGGCCGGCGGCCGCCCCGGGCTCTCCCCCCGGTCCTTCCTCAGCCCGCCACCCCCATAAAAGCCGCCGGGACAGAAGCCAACAGGTGGAAAGGCGCTTTTTGTCCCTTCTCCGCCCGGTCCCGGGATCCCCCCGCCGGCGGGGAGGGACCAAAACCGAGCAAACCGAGACGGGGAGAAACTGAGGCACGGCGCCGCGGCCGCGGCCGCCGCAAAACTTTCCTTTCCTCCGCCGAGCCGCGGGCGCGGGGCTGACTGCGGCACACGCGGCCGCCCCGCGCCGTCGGCAGCGGCAGCAGCCGAGCCGAACCGGGCCGGGCCGGGCCGAGCCGAGCCGAGCCGAGCCGAGCCGAGCCGAGCCGAGAGAGCGGCGGCGGGCGGGGAGCGGCCCCGGGGGCGGCGGCGCCGGCTCGGAGCCCCCGCCCGCGGCTCGGCGCTTACCTGTCTTAGGCGGCGAGGGCGCGGGGCGGCATGGCGGGGGCGGCGGGGAGCGGGCGGTGCGCCGGGCGGGCGCTACGGCAGCATCGGGGCAACTCACGGGGAAGCCGTGCCGGGCCTTTTGTCTGCGCGGGGCGGCGGGGCGGCGGGGCCGCCTCCCCCCGCGGGCGCCGCGGCGCTTGGTACGGCCCAGGCATTCATGCCAAGCGGCTTTCACACATGGAGGCTTGTCTCCAGCGGCTGCTGACAAGCCACAAACAAGGCGGCCCCCTCCCTCCTCCTCCTCCTCCTCCCGCCTCCCTCCTCCTCCTCCTCCTCCTCCGCCGGCCTCCTCCATGCGAACTCCAACTCCGGTGACAGGCGCGGGGCCGGGAGAAGGGCGTCCGCCGCCTCCCCGAGAACGTGGCAGGCGCCCGCTTTCCCCCTGGCCGGGAGGGATCGGGGGATTCCAGGCTCGCTCCGGCAGGAAAGGCAGCGCTAAACCCGCCGAGCAAAGAGCAGGGGTCCGCCGCGTCCCACCCTCGTCGGCGCCGCCACGAACCATGGCTCCCAGTGTTCCGGCTCCTCGAGGATCTGCCGAGGAGCCGGCCAGGAATTCGCCCCGGTTCCCCCTTTCCAAGGTCGCGCAAATAACCGGGCACGCCAAACGGCGGAGACCCAACGCCAAGGGCCTCGGGGTCAATTTCATCCCGCAACGGCGCGATGGTGGGAAGCAAGGGAAAAAGGCGAGGGAGAAATCACAAAGAAACAAGCCCTCGCTGACTCCCCAAAATTTTCACAGCCACCCATTACTGTAAACAGAGGGAGAGCCCAGTTGTCCAGTGAGAAAGTTTAAGTGTCACAAGGCACGGCCAGCTCTCAGAACCCAAGACAACCAAAAAGGGCCCGGCCCAACATCGGGGCCATGTTGGGTCTGGACCTGCAGAGATTTGAGCTAAGTTTGTTCAGTGGTTTCAGCCGAGAGGGTTCCCTGGCCATGCCGGTTTGCACGGCCTCCATCCAGCACCAGCCAAACCAAAACATAGCCCCTGTGAATCATTAAACTCTGCTGCCTTGCGTACGGGTTCAGCAGGGTTCAGTCGGCCCAGAAAGCAAACCACATGACCGACTGTCATAAGTTTCGTAACAAAACCACAAAACTCAATCTCAAAAAACACATCCCTGTCCAGGGATAACAAAAGATTTTTTTTATTATTTTTTTTTCTCTGAGTCTCAACAGTAAAGGTCTGTGGAGCCCAGAAGAGTGTTGCACAAGAATCAGCTGGCTTCATTTAATAAAAGTAATTATAATAATCATAATAATCACTGGTTGGATAGCTTTTGTTGTCTAATGATCTCAAAGACATTTTACCAACCCAGACAAGTATTTTTATCTAAATTTAACGAGTGATAAAACATTTGGGCAGATGAAGTGACCTATTCAAGGTCATCTTCTGAACCTGTAACAGAAGGGAGAATGCACATTTTTGAACTCAAGTGCTCAACAGAAAATCCATTTCTCAGAAACAGAGCTCCTACAATTCCCCAAAAACTCAAAAAAGTTTTAATCAAGTCACAGTTTTGCTGAAAGAAATTTTAACCAGGTCTAATTTGTAGCTTGGATACTAGGACAGATGCAAATGAGGCTCTTCCCAGGAAAGAGAAATAGAGGTCAAGTGGTGAAGAAAGACTACAACCAAGGCTGACTGAGGAGGGAGGAGAAGGGGAAGAGCAAAGCCAGGAGAGAAGGCTGGAAAATCAGAGCCACACCTACAAATTTCCCAGCTGGAAGAGCAGGATAGCTCCAAGAGATCTGGGTGAAAGGTTTGAAGGCTATGTGAAGAATATAAAAAGGTGGAAGAACACAAAGTCTGGAATTTGACCTGCAGGAAAGCCAAATCAACCACTTGCAGCCAGGCACTTGAGAGTTGGTAGGGTGCACTCACACCAAAGCTTTGGCCACGGTGTCAGTGAACCCCCCAAACAGGCTGCTCAAGCACTCTCAGCTTGGCAGGTGCTGGGAGCTGGCTCCACAGGTCCTCCAGAGACGATGACTGCCATACTCAGCCTGCTGGAAACAAAGCCAGGTTATGGACAGAGTAGTCATCATGCCCAGCTTCATCTCCCAGTCTCTGCAATGGGACACAGGGCAGCCACTGTGCCCGCAGGTGTACAGGGTCCCGCAGAGCCTGACGTTCATCTCCAGGTTTTGGAGTCTTTAAAGAGAAAAAAGCCTCCTTGTATTGTCACAGGTCATGTTCTTTCATGACAAACACCACACAGCTTCAGCCTGATCGTTTCAAGTATCCACATTCTGCTAATGGTGTGAAACAAGATAAGCTTAGCTTCTGTGGGAATGGCTGTGCCCAGTGGATAGCCTTTCTCCCCTGCTCCAAATCTCACTCTTTCGGCTCACTTTTCAACTTTGATGAAGACGACTTGGTCTTCCTTTCCAGTCCCTGGGCTTCCTAATGCCCAATCATCTCTGGGTGAAGCCATATCTTCTTGTAACTGCTGAGAGCTGCTGCTCTTGGCAGGGCGAATTTTCCCCTCTTCCTTCATTTCCATAAGGTTTCCCTTCTGTTTACTTTCCCATTGCTCTCCTCATGGCCACAATTCAGGACAGCATGTAAGCACATGCTTAATCTCATTGATCTCGTGGCACTCCACGTACGAAGGAGAACGTGGGTCCCTTTGCCCAGCTCCTGCTTATGAATTTCTGGTTAAAGAGACAAGAGGTAAAAAGTTAGAAGTGGCCACCCAAGGGTGGACTGGAGCATGGGGATTCCCCTCCTCTCTATCCAAAGCTCAAACAGCCGGATTGCTGATTCCTGAGGATGCTTCCTCTCCCGGGTGCGTGTGTGTGCCCAGGGAAGCTGCTTTTAGGAAAACGCTTTTAGGAAAATCATAATGCCTGTGGCAGCAGAGGTGAGCATGCCCTCTCCAAAACAGCCAGCACCTTGGGAGCTGGAGCACATGCATGGGACATGTAGACAGGAAAGCCCTGCAGGAGAGAAAGAAGTGTTGGCTGGGTCCTCCATATATCCTCTGTGGGGGCTTTAACCCCTTTGGACACTGCACCTTAAAAAGAAGGGTTATGATCTCTGGGGGCTCACAGAGAGTGAGTTATCCTAGAGTTATGCTCCCCTAGGCAAAGAGGAATTTCACATCTGGCCTTTCCTACTGCTGCTGTTGTGCTTAGCCTTGTCAGGTAGGAGCCTTTCCCAAGCAGGTGCAGAACAGAGCCATGGGGCCTCATTGTCAAATCTGATAGGTGTGAGGAGTCTGGACATCCCCAGCACATGACATGAGTTAAACGAGGATTTGCAGCATCACACTTTGCACTCAGGTGTCTAAACTCCACCTGTATCCTGCTTGAGGAGACTAGGAGCTTCCCTTTATTTGGCTCATCTCTCAGGTAAGTATTGTGATGTCGCCTTCTTGCACTTCTGCAAGTTTAGATCATGGTGGAATATTTGGGGGCAGCAGGAAAAATAACCCCTATTCACTATGTTCATGTACAATGTCTTAAATAACCCCAACCCCAGCTCTGTATAGGTGACTGCTGTAAAACAAAAAGCATGGGATAGGAGGGTCTGACCCCCATACACTGGGAATATACCCTGTTTCCTTTCCTGCACTGAAGCTGTTCCCTCCTCTACAAATACATCAAGAATGTGTAAAATAAACCCTGTGTTTGTCCTGTTTTCCAAGTAGGAATACATACACCTGCACCATATAGATGTTCTGTGAGTACAGGGTACAGCAGACACCTTCAGAGCACTCTGGGCAAACCGTACTTATGCAGATCATCTGCACAGCATATGCACAGCAGGTCTGACAATTTTTGGATTCATTAGACATAGTGTGTGAATGTTATAAAGTTCACCTCCCCAGTGTGCAGTCAACCTATCCTGAATTTCTGGATGTTCAGCAGTCCAACTATCTGAAAGGCCTGATGGGCATGTGGAAATTCTGGATAAGCATATGCAGTATTGAGATTTCATCCCAAGCAAATTCCCAGGTGGAGAAAGACGAGATGTCCAAGGAAATAGGCACATGGAAGCTCACAATGCTGAAAAAGAAGGGGTGGTTCACCTGTACCTGTGCAGAAACCATCCATATCTCTTCTGATCTATGCTGCTCTGCCTTGCCCAGCACTTTTCTTCTCATTGAGTGCCCAGGCTGTTCCAAAAGCTGCACTTTCGTGTCTGCTCCGCTTCCCTGAACTTGCATGGCTTTCTGTGGTTGCCTGTGCACACACACATCCTGTCTCATAATGTGTAGACTGCTCGTATTTGCTGCCTGTCCCTCTGTCCCTTGGAATAAGTGTCCTGGAGTGGTCACATTTTGCAGCACTCTGGAGAGGCTTTTGCTCAACCCCATCAGTGTTTCTCCTTGTCTATACAGACCATCTGATACCCTTGCTAATATGGTTTCATTCCTGGTCAGACCTCAGACAAAATATTCTCAAGAAAATCTCAGGAATCCCATTATTGCCAATTTTTAAGCCATCTGTTATTTTTCTTGAAGTCCCTGGTCTTCACTAAAATAGGAAAAGTAACTTTTGTAGCCCATGAAAGGCTCTGACACTGGAATAGCAGAAAAGAACCCTGAAGTCATCATCTGTGTGTGTTTTCAAGCCAGATTTCTGAGCCGATGCCCTGGTTTTCAGGTCCTGTTGCTCTCTGGGGGTGACATTACACCGTCGGGCCGGGTTTAGCCCGTTCTGCTGGAGGCAGAGGATGCTCCGAGGAGTGTAGTAAGAGGAGGAGAAGGATGGCTGCGGAGCGGTGCAGCAGAGGTATCCCGGAGCGTCCTGAGCCGGAGGGGGCTGTTCCCTGGCAGTGCATTGTTTCCCGGTGGTGTCATGCCGTGAGGTGGTGCCGGCTGTGGTTGTAACCAGCAGGCGGAGCTGGGCTGGATAAACAAGCGAGAGCTATTCATAGCCATGAGGAGGGCAGAGCGCTCCTCTCCTAGCAACACAGCCAGGAGAAGAGCAGGAGAGCAGGAGAGCTCTGCCCAGCTGGTGGAGAAATGTGTGCGAAATGTTGGTGCTCTCGCCTTGCCGAGCAGTTGCCATTCCCTGGCTGTGCGAGGCTTGGAGCCCTCTCACCTGCCGAGCTCCCGAGCTCCAAAGCCTCACTTCGAGCTCGGTGATGCTCTCCTGCAGCTGGTGGCCAGCTCTGTTCCCTAGGGTTTGATCAGTGAAGATGTCCTTGCCCTGGTTTAAAAACACCAAGAGATGAGGGTTAAAAAGTGGGGTGCAAACCTGCGCAGCCAGGAGCTCCCGGGAAGGGCTTGAGCAAGGACACCTCTGCCCTGCTGCCTGTCCCAGGCTGGGTGCTGGACCCTCCTTGATCCAGCACACCCATAAATGCTCACAAACAGCTGGAGGGCTGCTGCACTTTCACTGTTCGCTTCTTACCAGCAGGCCAGTTACTTCAAAACCTGCAGGTAGGGTCTGACTTATTTTCTTGGATGCGTGGAGTGAGGCTGGTGAGGCACTGAAACAAATTGTCCAAAGCAGCTGTGGCTATCTCATCCCTGGAAGTGTTCAAGGCCAGGTGGGATGGAACTTTGAGCAATCTGGTCTAGTGGAAAGTGTCCCTGCCCCCTTCCCTGCAGGAGGATTTGGAAGTGGATGACCTTTAAGGTCCCTTCCAACCTGAACAACGCTTTGATTCTGTGAAATCTTAGGGCACAGCTCTGGAAGCTTTGGGTGCAGGTATATGATAAACCCGTGGCAGGGGAATTATACCAGGTAAGTGTGCAGAGACAGCTTGCAAAGGAAGCTAGCACACCCAGCCGTTTGAAAAATTAGGCATGTAGTAGCAAGGTACTGACAAGTGTTCCACACACCTGTAACACTGCCAGTAAATCAAGCAAAGGCATTTGTCAGCTTGTCATTAGGAGAGTAATGAGGTAAGTACAATAGAATTTAGGGCAAGCAATGAGGCCAGCATCCCTCTGCAGTAGATTTGGCCAGAGACAAAGAAGAGTCAAAGTTTAAAAGCAAACAAGACTCCAAGCAGAGAGAACTCAGTCCCTAATGAAGAGCGTTCCTTGCTCTCACCTCTGCATGGTGCAGACTGAATTGGATCTCTGGGAAGGACCAAGACTGCCTTCATCCTGCTCCTGCCTTGTAACAAGAGAGGCAGACACCTCAGAACCCCACACTTCTGATTTCACCAGTCCATACTTAAAACAAATGCCCTCAAATCAGCATACAGGTATTCTGATCTCTGGCAGACCACGATGAGCAGATTGCTCACATATAGTTTTCCAGCATGGTTTCGATGTGTGAATTTAATAAATTGTTGTGAATTGGGAACAAAAAAATGAGTGGAAAAAATCAGAAGCTCAATTACAATGTCTATCTGAAAGCTGCATACTAGGCCTCCAGAGCTCTCACAAAACATGCCACCACTTGAACTCCATGAGTAATTAAATTTTATGGAGTTTGGCGAGAAGAGAGGGCCTCAACTCATAGTTTACCATTTGGTTACAAACTACTTGCTAAATAGCAGGAGAATTATCAAATCCAGGGATACTGGGTACTGCTCCTAGCTATGGGAGCTAGAGGTTAAAACAGTGAAGGGGTCGATGCAGTCATGTAATTTGGCCCATCCAGATGAAAGGCAGAGTAGCTGAAGGAGTAAGAGAAATGTATTCTAGTCTCAGTCGTTGCCATACTGTGCAGCTTTTTTCTTTATTTTTGCACTGAGGGACAGTTAAGGCATGCAGGGGGTCACAGACTGAAACCTTAGCCAGCAAGTAAAGTTAGGAAGTGCCCCATAATGTAAGTGAAATAGCAGTATGGGAAAGCCAGGGAAGTAAGGTGTGCTTCCTCAGGGCAGCCTCCCTGAGTCTGCAGGAAATTCAGCCCGGGATTCTCACTTAATGATCTCACTGATTCAGCTGAAAAAGCAAAAGCCCAGTACAGCAAAGAGTACGTGATAGAAACAATGATAAGACAAGAGAGAGGCAAGAAAAAAGAACAATTGATTTAATGCCTTCTTCATTTGTATTTAAATAAATAAAGATGCCAATAGAAGGCTCTAGGCACCTTACCACACAATTAACACAACCAAAGAAAAACCAAACTATGCACCACTCCCAAGCAGCATGAAATGATTATCCAGAATGTGCTCTGCCACCTCCCAGAGGAAAAAAAAAAGATTTGTCCCAGCCCTCACAGCATCTCTCTCAAGAGGGTGACATTTGCAATGTGCTTGCCTTGCAGGCATCTGCCGGGAAAGGGGGACAGCACACCCCTGAGAGCCACTGGAGCCCTGCAAGGGACACCCCTGCACCTCTGCCTGCCCATGGCCTGAGGAGACATGAAGTGCTCCTAGTTACTAGCACATTGGAAAGGGATACAACGTCCTGCCCTTCTTCCGTAGCAGAAAAAATGTTGGCTCACCCGAGCCCCTGTTGACACTGAAGAATATTGCTGGCCCTGGTATAACGAGCTGGAAAACTTCTGTCTCCTAATGAAAAAAAAAATAGGAAAAAAACCCCCTGTAATTTCACCGGCCGTTGTTTCACTAGCAGGACTGTTACAAGCTCCAAGCCATAATGTGTTTCTCCCACCACCAGGCTGTTTGAGTTGTTTCTGTTTCCTATTAGCCTCTCTTGCCCAATGCTGCAGCTGCACACACACACACACACACACACACACACACACACACACACACACACACACACACACCCCTCTCGCTGCCGGCGGAGCCAGGGCTGGAGCTGACAGTGCTGCAGCTCCCAGCCCTCAGCTCCAGGGATACAGCCTTCCCCTGCCTGAACCCAGCAGGGACTACTTTTGCAGCAGTCATGCTCAAATGCTCAAATGCTTAGCAAGTCACTCTCAGAGTGCCCCAAAGTCACCTGTGAGTGAATGCTTTGTGCTGCAGGAGGGTCCCTCGCGTCCTCTCTGGCTGGACCCAGTGATCCCCAGCCCCACCTTTTCACACAGAAGCCTCCAAGAAGCTACAGTGCTGCAGGGTACACTCAAGGGCATACATCAAGGCAGCAAAACAGATTAGGGGTTGGAATGAAGTGGGGGAATGGGATGTACATGTGTGTTGGTCCAAAGAAACCTAGCAAACATGGGGCATTCAGATAGCATTCAGGGTCAGAGGGCACGGAGGCTGGGTGCCATGAGTGGGGACAGTGCAGGAATCGGAACTTCGTAGAAGTGTAGAACCAAAGAATCATAGAACATGCTGGGTTGGAAGGGACCCATCAGGCTCATCAAACCCAACTCGTGGCCCTACACAGGACACCCGAGGAGTCACACCGTGTGCCTGAGAGCATTGTCCAAACACTTCTTGAACTCTGTCGGCCCTGGTGCTGTGACCATTTCCCTGGGGAGCCTCTTCCAGTGCCCAAACACCCTCTGGCTGAAAAACATTTTCCTGATATCCAACCTAAACCTCCCCTGACTCATCTTCATGCCATTCCCTTGGGTCCTGTCACTGGTTACAGAATTAAGAGATCAGTGCCTGCCCCTCTGCTTCCCCTCACGAGGCTGTTGAAGACCACAATGAGTCTCCCCTCAGTCTCCCCCAGGCTGAACAGACCAAGTGACCTCAGTCATTTGTCAGAAGGCTTCCCCTCCAGTCCCTTCACCATCCTCCTGGCCTCCTTTGGACACTCCACAATGGTTTCATGTCTTTTTTATATTGGGGCACCCAAAACTGCCCCCAGGACTGGAGGTGAGGCTGCCTCGGGACAATCCCCTCCCTTTCCCAGCTGGTGATGTTGGGCCTGGTGCCCCCCAGGACAGGGATGTCCCTCCTGGCTGCCAGGGCACTGCGGACTCAGGTCCAATTTGCCATCAGCCAGGGCCCCAGGGCCCTTTCCATGGCACTGCTCTCCAGCCTCTCATTCCCCAGGCTGTACACACAACAAGGGTTGTCCTGTCCCAGGTCTGGCACTTGCTGCTGTAAATCTTCATACAGTTGGTGATCACCCATCTCTAATTTATTAAGGTCTCTCCGCAGGCTGTATCTGCCCTCGAAGGAGTCAACAGCTCCTCCCAATTAAGTCTTGTCAGCAAATTTTCTTAGCAATCCTGCCAGTCCTGTGTCCAAGTTGTTAATGACAATATTGTAGATCACTGGTCCTAGAATGGAACCACCCTGCTGTCTCCCCATTCACTGTAACTCTTTGTACCTGAACTGTGAGCCAGCTGCTCACCCACTGTGCAACACAGTTATCCATCTGTGTGCTAGACACTTTGTCCAGAAGGTGACTACAAGAAACACTACCAAAAGCTATGCTGAAGTCCAAAAAGGTTCTATCTAGTGGTTTTCCTGCTAAATTGTGCTTGATTGTTGACTTTTTCTTGGCCAAGTATCAGGCAAATTAACAACTGGAGTTGCTGGAAAAAAACTCTGCTGCAGTAAAGTCTCTCTTCTGTTGTGCTTCTGAACTACCTGCTCCAGACTGAACATGAGCTGTATCCAGACCATCTGGGTGACTGCAGAGGTGCTGTGGGGCAAGCTCAGACTGGCATAATGCACAGTTATGAGCAATGGACAAAAGAAAGAGCTTGCCTGAGTGAGCATGGGAAGGACCAGTGTGTAGCTGGTTCTCCAGACCTCTGGCAGATCCTGTGTGCAGAGGAGTGCAGCCTCCAAGTCGTGTGCCAGCCAAGTACAGGAGACAAACATCACCTCCAGCCTTGGTAGCCTGGCAGGACTTGAAAGCACAAGTCTTGAACCACAGATAGTGGTTTTGCCAGGTTAATCTTTACATCTTCTCATCTCTGGATCTGCCTTCACAGTTGACATCTGACCATCTGCTGTGACAGAACCCTAAATTCTTGCAGGATGAATTACAAAGAGGAGATTTTGACACTCCAATAACTTTCATTTGTCTTTGGGTTCCCTACAGGTTCACAGTCATCAGCAGGTACTTGGGAATCACAGTTGGATACACCTCTACAGTGATGGGGATGACAACTGGCAACAAGGCTGCCCTTATGAAAGCACCTCATGCATTTGGTGGGTCAGCCACTGCCCTGCAGAGCCCGTCTGCATGGTCCCACAGTGTTTGCCACCTTGGTGACCCTGACACCTATGCAGTACAGAGCACAGGGTTCTGCTGCTGCTAAATCTGTACCAGAGCATGCAGGCATAGCAGAGCTCATGGGACATGAGCTGGCTTGGGTCCAGTACTAGTCCTGCTGCCTTGGTTCAGCAGTGTGCCTTCTGCAACAAGCCTTGCCCTTATTACTTTGTGCATGGCTCCAAAAAGGTGCCATGACTTTATGGGATCAAGGCCAGAGCTTTGAAGTCTGCAGGGCTCCCTGGTGCTGCATGGACATAGTCTTCACGGGCAGGACATCAGGAAAGGACACCACCTTTCACTGTGTGAAAGTGTTTTCTGTGTCCAGGGGGAGCAAAAGAAGGAATGAGTGACATCAGGAGATCTGCCTCTGACTGGGGAATCCAAAGAGTTCATCCCAAGGTGCTCTCAGGTGTGCTTTGTCACCTGCCCCCATGCCAGGTATGCCTCAGTACACACACCCCCATAACCCCAGCCCAGCAGCAATCATCACCTTCCTCTCAGTGGGCACTGCCTGGCTCCGAGCCTTCTCCTCGAGTTTCCATCAGCTGCCAGAAAAGCTCCCACTCTCTTGTCCCTGGTGGCCAGAGCTCACATTTGGCAAGCAGAGCCCAGCAATCCTGCGGGAAGGCATGCTTAAACAGAGGAGCTGAATATATCTCCTTCCTCATCCAGCAATTATTCTGCTTCCTTTCCTCATTCTAGGTCCCCAGTCTGAGTGCCTCTGCCTGGCTGCACGCTGGATGCACTCCCAGCAGTGCTCAGCCCTGAGTGTCAGCTGGGAGCGCATGCAGCCACAACATCAGGCATGATCCCTGATCCCAAACAGCACCAGCTGTCACCACCTCAACCCACTGGGACTTGGTGGAATGGGGTTTTTCTAGTGTGCATATTCTGCCAGCCCCAAGCCTCAGAAACCCACCCGAGCTGTGCATTACTCAGCAAGTCCCAGTCCTAACCACCATCCCAACAAGGAGAAGCCGTGGTTACTGTGCTGCCTGCGTGGGGGCAGGGGGTTGGCAGAAAGAGGGGTAACCCTCCTGTGGGTCAGGGAAGCTCCTGGCAGTCTCTAAGCAGGCCCCTGGGCAGAGGACTCATCCTATCCAGAGGTGCAGAGATGGCCAGCAGAGCTCCCCAGGGAGCTCCAGTGACATGAATGGAGGGAAGAGTGAGCCAGGGCAGGCAGTGTGGACTCTGTGGGATGATGCACAGAGGGAAACCTCTCCTATCAAACATCTAGCCTTGAAATAGTCTGAGTGACCTCATCTGGCTCCCAGTGTACTCCAAACATGTGGGTTGATGTTAAAACTATGCTGCATAGGGTGGAAAAGCCTGGTCCACTTCCAGTGTGTTTCTGCCAGGAATATTGCCACTGGCTCCAGGTGGAACTGGGTTTGGACCTGAGGAGAGAAAAGATGGAGCAGGAATCAACCTGCACTTCTCAAAACCATGCAGCTGTCCTCTTGGAGGCAGAGGTAGTAAAGGGAGGACATCCAGATGGGAACAAACGGATATCTGGAGCTATCTGCCTCCATAACTCTCTGTCTCTCCAGTACTTATTGTTTCTACAACAGGAGTGATTAGTGCCCCCACCAAGGTCAAGGCCTCCCTGTACAAGACACCGAACAGGCGCAATAAGAAACAGCTCCTGCCCTGATCAGCTGAGCTGGAGAAGAGATCAAGGGCATGGGAAAGGGGGACAGAGGTGGGAAATTACTTGCTAACCATGGCGCAGGCTAGGAGAAGAGCTGGGATCACAGACAGGGGTCTCTCCACTTCCCTTCCATCCCTCTCCCCCAGCCCTGTGTTCTCGGCACAGAAGTCACCGAGACGCTCCTCCACAGCTCTGCGCCGCTGCAGAGTTAATGAGTTAGGTCTGTGAATTACTTAATTTCCAGGGGTGGTTCTTTCATGACAAACACCACACAGCAGGCATTTTACATCTACCACTATAAGAGCAGCCTCTAAGCCCACAACCTTTTGTCAAGAGTAAAAATAGAAAACAGTCACATTAGATGGAAAGAGACAGGAGTAAGGCAAGGGCTGGGAAGGATGCAAGAACAGCAAGTTCTGCAGAAGAATGGAGGTTTCCAAAATGTCCAGTTATCTCCAGAATCTGCATGCTGCACACTTGTTTCAGCAAGATGGTAAAGAGGGTGGCTCGTGACTACACAAAGCCATCTCTAACTGTAACTGGGATTCAAACCCTCATTACTCAGTAATTAGGGAGCCCATCCTAGCCCAGAAGTCACATCTTGCCACACTGGCAGAAGCTGAACGAAGCCCTTGTGTTACCATCCTGCTGGGAGCAGGGGGACCAGCAGTGTGGTGGCCTTGGCAGTGCTCAGGGCTCCAGAGGTGAGGAGAAGGCAAGGCAGAGGGAGGTACCTTCGAGCAGGAGCAGTGCAGAGGGACAACCACTGCAGCCCCCAGAGCCCCTGTGGAGGAGCAATAAGAAACACCAGGGTAAATACATCCTTGGGGAAGGATTCTTTTCAGGGAAAAAGAAGTTGCAGGGGGGCATTCAGAAAAGAGGGCCGCTTCATCCATAAGCACAGCTGTGCTGGGCCAGCTCAAAGCTCTGGGCAGCCCTCTAAACTGCCTCTAAGTGCCATGGGAGGAAATGCTGGAGGACAAGAGCAGCCTTCCCAGGGACAACCATCCTTTCCTGAGCTGAGCTTGCCAGCACGGGGATGACAGTGGGTTCACAGCCTGTCCACACAGAGCACCAGATGAGCACGAGCAGGGCTGTGAAAGGCAGCACTGCTGCACGGTTGTGGTGTACAGCAGGCACAGGGCAACTGTGACTTTGGTGAGCAGTGTTTCCCTGCTGGGGAGCTGGGGAGGGGTGGCAAAGGTATGGGCAAATGCCAGGCAGTGGAAAAGACAGAGACAAAGAAGATACTTTAGGAAACAATGGAGGGGATTGATGAGGAATGGAGCAAGAGGGAATGGATAGGTCTCTATAAGATAACACAGTAGGGAAGGAAGAGACTTTGGTGACAGGTGGTGGTGGAAGAACAAAGCAGAATAAAAGAGAGGCAGTGTGAGGAAGAGAGCATGAACACAGTCAGGCTGAAATGAGAGACTGAAATAATGGTGGGGAGAGCAACCCTCAGACATCCTTTAGAAAGCAAGTGACAAAGTGAAAAGGAAAAACAAAATCCATAAAATGCAAAGGGAAAAAGTGGATATTTTATTGCTGTGTGAGGTGATGCTGGTGTACAGGAGCCCAGTGATTGAAAAGCACAGGCAGAATGGTAAATTCCTCTACATGTGCTTGCCCACCACTGGCACAAATAACCTGGGGCTGCAAGGACTGTCTGTTGAATTGGAGTGATGCCCAGAAGAATGGCCCACCACCTTTCCTACTAGTGTTTTCTAGGCTGGACCTAGAGCTCAGGCACCAATCCACCCCAGACAAGAAATCCTGTGTCAGTGCCCCCTTGCTTCCACAGCCTGCTGGGGAGGAACCTATTGATCTGTGTCTGGGGATGCCAGCCTTGGAAACACAGGAATCCTGCCTGTGGGGAGCCAGGGTTCTGAAAACATCAGGCTGCTTTGAACAATAAGAAGGTTCATCTCCTCACCTTGGAGGTGAGGTTCATGTCCTCACCTTGGGTGCTCTGCCTTTTGCCTACACTGAAGGTTTAAAACAGCCACAGGGAGAAAACACCAACACTCTCAGGGCTCACCTGGGCTCCCTAGGATAAACGTGAGGCTAGCCTCAGCACACAGAGAGGAATCTGAACACCATATCTGTGGTAGTGGCCCCTGCTTGAATGCTCTTACAAGGAGCATTTTATGTATTAAAATAAGATTTTCCCTATAACTTCCTTTTTAACACTGCTGGCTGTTCAGCCTGGAAAACGTGACTCAGGAAGAGGCTGTGGGCATCTCCCTGAACAGAGGGAGAGCAGTGAACATCAGAGAACAGAAATCACATCCCTTGTCATACGGACACCACCCAGGAAGGCCAGCCTGCTGCTACTCTGGAGGAGGGCTTGGGCAGAGCAGGGTTTGTATGCTCTGCCACATGCAGCCATTCCCTTCCTTGAGAGGATCAAACGCATCATTTACAGCTGTGATTATCAAAGCCAATCTTTTGGTCTCCTTGGTCAAACTGGAGAAATCTCCCAAGTGCTTGTACTGCTAAAATAAGATCTTGTCCAGTGGAGATTATGCAGAACCATCTCTTTCCAGGCACATTTTGTTAGCAAGGGATTAACTAGGAATGTTGACATTTAAGTTGTTGTCACTGCATATTTGAGGCTGAGTGTACATTAATTACAGGGCAGCACAGCTGCCAGCCTCAAAGATCCTTTTTTAACAGAAGAAGGGACCAAGGAGGTGCCTCCCTGTGTATGAGAGGGGCCAGAACTACGGAGGGATTTCAAAGGGGAAGATCAGGGGACAATGGGAGACAGTCTGGTGCTACAGAGGCAGCTTCAGCTAACATCATATTCAGGTGAATGGGGCAGTGTGCACTGATGGCAGACTGTCATTTCAGGTGTCATCTTTTCATATTTAAGGAATTCAGCAGTTACTAGATTGGTCCTTTGATAAATATGATAGAACCATATTTATCTCCAAAAGGGAAAGGGGGGAAAATAGAGAGAAAGGATAATGTCACTTCAGCAGCTTGGTTTATCCTCTTGGTGCTTGGATGGCAGGTAACGTTCAGGGCCATGCTCTCCTTCATCCAGCCTGAGTATCTCAGATGACTCTGAACTAAACCACTTCAAAATATCGGTACAGCCATCCATCACATCTCATTCACGCTGAATTTCAAATCTCAGTATGATCCAAAAAGGCACAGGCAGAAATCCACAGTTTTGTTATTGTCCTAGTATTTCCAGCACGAATGCATTCAAAATACCACGAGAGCAATGGTGCCTCGGTACACGGACATATGGCAGGAACAGAGAAAGCTGCTCCGGTGCAATTGTTCAGCTCCATTTCATGGAGAGAGCTGCACAGGGGGAGGGCTGAGTGCTGGGGAGAGGAGCAGAGAAACACGCCAGGCTACACAGAGCTGACAGAGGGAGCAGGACGAGAGGGAGAGCAGGGCAGCGAGAGACGCACACAACTCTAGGGGAGAGACGGCAACCACGGCACGCGCCCCCGAAGGAAAGGAAGAAAAACGAGGGAGGGGGTAACTATAATGAAAATAAAGGGGAAAAGGCGGAGAAAGGTAGGAGCGGGAAGGGAAGGGAAGGGAAGGGAAGGGAAGGGAAGGGAAGGGAAGGGAAGGGAAGGGAAGGGAAGGGAAGGGAAGGGAAGGGAAGGGGAGGGGAGGGGAGGGGAGGGGAGGGGAGGGGAGGGGAGGGAAGGGAAGGGAAGGGAAGGGAAGGGAAGGGAAGGGAAGGGAAGGGAAGGGAAGGGAAGGGAAGGGAAGGGAAGGGAAGGGAAGGGAAGGGAAGGGAAGGGAAGGGAAGGGAAGGGAAGGGAAGGGAAGGGAAGGGAAGGGAAGGGAAGGGAAGCGCGCCGCGGGCAGCCCCGGCCCGCCATCGCCCCCTGCGGGCCGGGCGAGGACCTGCGGGCAGGGCTCCCCCTGCAGGGCGGCCCCGCCGAGCCCCCAATCCCGGGAATCCCTCCAAACCTCCCAATCCCGGGAATCCCTCCAAACCTCCCAATCCCGGGGATCCCTCCAAACCTCCCAATCCCGGGGATCCCTCCAAACCTCCCAATCCCGGGGATCCCCCCGAGCTCCCCGCCCCGTCCTGCCCTGCCGGGGCCCCTGCTCTGTGCTTTCTCCGAGTCTGGCGGCCCCGCTCCTGCAGCCCTCCCTCCCTCCCGCCGCTTGTCAGAACGCTGTAGCTGCAAGCTGCTGCCCCAGTCTGCGAGGGAGCCCTGTGTCCTCCACAAGAGGAGCTTTCTGGGTAGATGAGACCCTCCTCAAGTGGCAGTGAGATGGAGAAGCAGCTTTTGAGGAGAGAGCTGATACATCCCCTGCAGCACCGCCAGGCAGTGAGGAAGATGCAGACCCCAGCCTGCCCTGTACCTTTGCTCTTAGCACATGTAATCCAAGGACGACTCATGGGATTTCCCCGTGGGATAAGGGTCACAAAACCCTGGCAAAGGGACTGGGGCACTCGGCAAAGAGGCTGGAACAGCTCGTACTCCAACCGCAGTGGAGGGGGACATCCCCACGTACAAGGATAACATGGGGTGACCATGGAGGCGTCTTGAATCTTTCACCAAGCAGTACACGCTCTGGGCGTTTTTTTTCCTTCCATCCGTGTGTAAGGGACTCACTCCCACATTCCTCCTCGTCCTCCGTCAGCCTGGGCCGGGTGCTGGGAGCCCTTGGCCGAGCGCCGGGCGCAGCAGTGGCAGCGGGGAGTGTTTAAGTGCCCCCCGAGGCCCTCCCGCCTGGGCGCAAAGTGGAGAAGCAGCTGCCTGTTTACAGTGGGAGGGTGCAAATTGGCCTTCGGGGAGAGCCGCACCGCTCATTTCCCTGCAGCTCGGCTTGGGCGGCAGCGGCGGGGGGAGACCTCCAGCTGAGGAAAACAACCAGGAAGGCGAGTATCTGCCATTTCCTAGGGGGAAACGATTCAGAGGAGAACTGTCTGAGTCTATTAACTGATGCTGGTTCCTGTGGAGAGATGGTGGCACACTGGTTTACTTCAAATAGTCAGTTTCCATCTCTAATACCACCTTTGAACATTCAGACCCAGACGCACAGAACTCCTTTCCTGATACCTTCTACAGCGTGTCTCTCGCAGAGGATTTTATTTTCCTAACGGGAGACACGAAGCAGGGTTTGCAGTAAATGAAAAGAACCGTGTCCATTTGCATGGTTGCATAATCACATTATACAGGGATCTTTCAGACTCTGGAGAGCAGAGAGAGAGAGAGAGAGAGAAAAGTGGGACGTCATGAGCGGGAGCTAAAAGCCAGATCTCTCGATGAGATCAAGGAATAGATGTGAAGTCAGTCAGATGGAGAAATGTCTGGATAGCTCTTCCAAACAGTGAGAGTCCCAGCCTTAGCTCTGAACATAAACAAAGCGAGATGTTTCTGGGGGTTGGGCTAGGTTTTGTATAAACTCAGTTTCCTCTTCCATCATTGAAACCGGATGAGAAGAGCAGCCTGTAGTCAGGATCCTTTGCCTCTCTGCTGAGGGCTTACACAGGGCTCAATTCCCAGGGTGCTCAGGCCAGGACCTTTCACCAACATCATACTCACTGCAGAGTGAAAGAAAAATCGCTCACTTCACGCTGCTGAATGAGAAGCTCTATTTCCAGAATATACATTTGCCTCTTAGTAAATGGTAATTTACCAGTACTGGCAATATTCCCTTTTGGATCCCCTGGTGACCGTTGATTAGTCCAAGCCTCAGTCCAGGGTCACCCAAACCGCAGCCCTCTGAGAAAGAAAGCTTCACTCCAAATATAAATGCTATTAAATCAAGCGGATAAATTTTCACAGAAATTAAATATTCTCTGAACTGAAACAAGGGAAACTAAAACTGGACATGTGTAGCCTTTCCTTTAAAAGGATAAAAAATTAATTTTGAAATAGCATCACTCATTTACTATCCTGTTACCCTAAAATTCCCACCTCCCGATCTTTACTCCGTTATTTGTTCTGATGTCAGTAGCGGGAGGATAAGAACATCTCCATTAACATTTAATGGTCCACTTTGTAACTCAAGTACTTCTGTGAAATTTTAAAAATCTAGGACATTTAGCCATCCAAACCATTTGAAATGTTTAACCATCTGAAGGATTTCTCAGCTGCTTCCTCAAGTGCGAAGTCAAACATCGCCTATCCTGTGAAAAAGGGAGAGTGGGAGGACATGTTTTTTACATGTTGTACCTCTTTGCCTCCTTTGCACAGTCTGATTTCTTGCTCACTGAGTAGTTAACAGATACAGTATTTAAAGGCGATGTATCCTCAGCCAGAGAGGACAAGGAAGCAACAGGTGCCCAATCTAAATTAACTGTCTCACCCTTAGGAGCAAAGCTGTCATCACCAGACCCGAACTTGTTACAAGGAATAAAAGGCTAACCTAAGAGGCACAAGAGAGCCTTCCCTCCCCGAGCAACCTGCAGCATATGGCAGCAGGAACCTGCAGGATTTCCTGTGGCAAGGGGCATGACTGCCAGGGGCTGCCTTCTCTTTGATGCCTGGACCTTTTTGCATCATTTGGGAAGTGTGAGGAGGCAACAGGCGAAATGCAAACCTAGCCCACTGAGCTCACATTAAATTTCTCAACATGTGCGAGTGGGATAACTGTCAGACATTGCCTCTAGAGGACACATTCCTCAGTGGGCTTGGACTGCTCAAAAAATCCTAGATTCCTCCCCCAAGCCAGGCAGCCCCTGGTTACCTGTCTCTGCACTGCTGTGCCACATTCTGTCTGCTGCAACCGTACCATGAAAATTGGGGCATTTATCTGTACCTCTGTGCTCCACATAGACACAGTTTAGCTAAGGATATCTCCTTCCACGTCCTTGCTGCAACTGTGAGCTCCCAAGAGAAGCACCTAAACCTCCCAGGGACTGTGAACAGTCCCAGGAGTGGGACTGAAAAGGAAGCTGAGAGGAATACAGCACCATAGAAGGGATACCTGAGATACCTGCAAATGAGCTGGTGGAGGCTCTGGAAGAAGACTAAGAGGTCTGGAAGCTGACTAAAAGGTGGATACAGATGCTGGTTGCAGCTGCAAACTACTTGACACAAACCACTAGACACTGGCAGTAGCAAGTATGGATCTTACAGATTTTGCAGAAAACAATATATTGCTAACTTGTTGCTTGAGATATGAGGGACCAAGTTATCTGCAACACAAAAGATGAACAGGACCTTTGCATCAAATTTCCTGCTAGTTTTCTGTTTGGAATATCGAGAGGAGGAATGAGACATTACTTTTAATTATGAGAATGTTCTTTTCTGGCCTGGACTGTGCCACGTACATCTTACATGCTGAAACAGATATCAGGTACTAAGTAGAGGAAAGCAGGACCCTGTAAGAGGAGCAAGGGGTTAGCCTGAAGTTGGGAAGGGGCAGAATTGGGGAGAGAAGGTGATTTACTTTGTCTCTGATTGCTCAGAAGCCTCTGCTTTTTTTGTGGCTGGGCATGTCTTCTGGATGGCACCCATGAAACAGGTACAGAAGGGCAACCAGGAGTGGGCTCACTCCAACTAAGGCAGGATCCATGTGGAGAAAAGCTGTCTGAGCAGGAGAGCTCCAGTAGCAGTGGCAGAAGTGTGGAGCTGTTAGGAATTGCTGGTGGCTAAGCCCAACATTAAGAGAGCACGTACCAAGGAGCTCACCAAGCCACACAGCCAGACAACCTTCCCCACTGCAAATTCACTGTGCTGTGAAGATGTGCAGGTGGTGTAAACACCAGCAGACAGCTACAAAACCATCCATGAGAGCCAGCAGGACCACTTCATGCTAGGGTTAAGTCCCAGTGAATCAGAGCTGCATGATGTGGCCAGTGGAGGAAATGGTTCTCGTGTCTTAAAAACCCTCACTGGTGCACCTGGAACAGCGGTAGACAAATAACAAATGTCTATGGAAAAAACTGCTAAGGCAATAACACTTGGGTACACTAGGGCAGCTCTAAAACTGAGCATTTTCCTCATCAGTGTCACTGCAAAGATGCCCAAAAAAAGAGTAATACCCAAAGGAAGACATGGTATGGAAACCCTCAGAAAATTAATATCATTGTCAAGCTTTGATTTCCCATTTATGCAAAGATTTTTCTTTTTTTAAATCTACTCTAGTGTGGAGACAGTGGGAGTACCCTGTGGGGAAAAACAAAACCTTTTCTAAATAAGTTTACAAATAATGGTTCAGATCTCCTTCAAATTGACATTGAATCATAAGAAGTAAATGGAGCTACTCAGATTTGGTAAGGAAGCGATCCTATTGTTTTAATGTTATTTTGTTTTAATGATGTTGGAAAATGATAACAAACTGGCTCCCTCTGGTTTGTATTTTTCCAGACTGGCACAGGACAGATGCAACAAATGAAGAATGCCAGTAGGACTATAAATGGAATAGAATTGTAGTTCCTACACTCAGCTATGCCTGTATCTCACATACCAGAACCAAAAAAAAAAAAAAAAAAAGCAAAAAAAAAAAAAAAGCAAAGGGAGTGAGTTAGGACTTGTATTAGTAAATTTAGGGTAAGATGCATCTCACAGCACTGCAAACCCTCAGGACTTCGCATTAACTTGAAAAAAATTACCATATCTCTGGAAATGCAGTGCTAAAGGCACCCAAAAGAAAGTGAATTTTGTCATGCAGTGCCACTGCTGAACAAGAACATGATTATAGTTAGATAATTTTGACACTGGAAACCAAGGACACTGCCCTCTCCTGCCAGCCACCATGGTAATTCCCAATGGCAGTGGGAATCCATTTCTGCATTTTCAGTATCTGCATCTTTGGTTTAACCTTGAGCCTGATTTGCAAAATTTCTATTCACAGCACATCAAACAGTTACTTCCATCCATCCACAACAGTTTTCTATGAAGTTTACATTTCCATCTTCATCAATATATTTTCCAAAGATGTGCATTTCATACGAGGTGAGTTCTGCCTTGTCAAAGATCTCATGCTCACTGATTCCAGCCTGGCTCAATATATACTCACATGTGTATTTATTTTACTTAACCTTAAAGCAAAGCAGCTCAGCTTTGTTGTGCAGATGATCCTTATATTTTCTTGGTTTTGAGAATTTGTATACAGATAAACAACATTCAGGATCTGACATTTCACTTTGATTGCAAGTTGCTGTAATTAAGAACCAAAGCTTTATGAATTTTAATCATCAGCTGTAAGTGGTACATTATCTCTAGTTCACAATGAAAGCAATCAAGTGGACAAGATATTTTTAGAGACATTACTGTGGTAATATTACATTAAGTAGTGGTTAGTACACTATTTTCACACCCAGTGATTTCACACATTAATGCGGCTATAGATCAGCATTAATGACAAGAGAAAGTTATTTTCCAAGTAGTATGAGAAGGGTGGTTAAAAGAGCTGCTGGGGATTTACACTCCAGCAGCAGGAGGGGCACCTCAGCAGGGCTGCAGCTGAAGATGTTCCAGCAGCAGGGGCTGCTTCCACTTCTGCTGGAGACCGAGGCAGGAGCCCCTGAATGGATATAGGTTAATGACAGGGGCAGCATTTCCTCCCTGCTCCTCAGGAGGGAAGAAAGGACAGGAGGGGAGAGCAAGGTAAAGTACACTGATGCTGGCACTGAACCTCAGAGCTGGTGAGAGGAATAACACAACACATCTTGCCCAAGATCTGCAAGTCAACATTCCCCCCTTTCAAAGAGGGCACAGTAAAGAACAAATCAGAAACACCCAGTGGCTTAAAGGTGAAAAAGAAACAAACCAGGGAGTCTGGCATATTTTAAAGTTTCAGTGTATGCCACTCCACGTGGATACAATATTGTCTAGATAAACCCATAAATACAGACATCTCTTCTTTCAAGGCAGGAGAGACTAATGCACAACAATGCACAGGGCCCCAAAAGGAGCACATTTAAGTATTATCATCCTGCTGAAGGATGCCAGTTCATCCAAAAATTATTTGCCTGAAACTAAAACTAATTAGAAACACTGTTCTGGGAAGGAGAAATTCTTCCTTCTTCCTGGTGTCTCAGATCTGGGATAACAGAAGCTCCAGCAGCCTCACCCCAGACCTGCAGGCCATTTTATTTTACTGCAGAGGTCCTATGGGGATGGCAGGGCTGGGATTTGGAGAGCTCAGCAGCCAGCTGTGCCAGGGAGAGAGTACACGACAGAGAGCTGTCTGTGTGTCACAGTGGCAGACAGCTGTTGCTCACTGCATGTTGGATGCTGTTGGAAATGCCCTCAGAGAAAGCCACTTTGGCTCCACAGAAGGTGGCACTCAGGGGCTGATGCCTCTGCAGCCAGAACATGCTGATGCCAACATAATGTGCAGCTCCAGTCCAAACCACCTGGTTACAGAGGGCAGCTGTTGACAACAGGAACTTTCTAAGGCATCCAGATGCAGTGATACAATGGCCTCTTCTGCTGCTCTCCCCCACACAGCACCAGTTTCATTCCAGTAAACAGGCCAGCTCTCAAATCCAGTGCAGAATTTTTATGTGTCTGTGTAGAAAGTCTGGACCACTGCTGCTCGGTGATACAGAGAAGCAGTATGCAAACACCAATCAGACTTCAGGTACCATTAAAATGATCCTTTCATAATATTTGCCTTCTTTTGTTACAGGGCAACCCAAGCAGCTCCTCATTAAAAACAACCTGAAGTAGGGAGCACTAGGTTCTGCATCCCACAGTAGGAGAGGAATCTTATATTTGAGCAATAAGTAATGCCCTCTGACCTACTTGTGCGCTGAAGAATTATTTAATTCTCAGGATCCTACAGTTAGTTTCAGAAAGCAGCATTAACTGTATATTAGGGCCTACTGGACAGACTATATCCACAGAAGTGTCACTGCAGTGCACACCAAGACTATACAACTTGGGGAAAAAGAATGTTGAAAAAAGATACAGACAGAACAGGAAATATTCTACCTGAAAAGCTGAGAAAAATACACACTGTTAATGCACCTTACATAAAATCCTGTATATGCTGTTTGCTCACTGCCCAGCTTTCCAGGCTCTGCTGGGTTGTTTCTATGTGGAGAAGACATCAGTTGCAGCAGCAAAGCTTTTCCTGATACACAGCCTCTGTCCTCTGTTCCAGTCCCATTTCCCTCAACCCCATAGAAATGCACAGTGAATGTGGTTTCCCTGTACAGAAATTGGAGTCTGCCTCTGGAGCAAGCTCTTGTTCCTTGCTAGGCAATGCTCCCAGCTCTTCCCATGGATATTCCAGGTGGCAGCTCCACTGCTCCCTGTCACATATTTTCCAAACAGGTCATTTGAACCAATGGTACCTTGTGCCAGGGCTGTGGCTTCATCAGTGTCCTCTTTCACCATGGGAAAGAAAATGAAATTGCTTCTTCATTAGTTCAGATGGAGGATGATTTACATATCCATCTATGCCTGTAATTAAAAACATAATGATAGGAAAACACTAACTATGATAATAGAGGATGAAGTGTTTAACAGAGTGAGAGGTTTCTTGATCATGGATCCAGACCTGTACACATTGGAAAGGTGTGCACTTACATCTCACAGGGCTTTCTTCACTGCCTCCTTTTACCTTTCCAGAATCAGTTATGTGTAAAACACAAATTTGGCATCAGTTGGGACACACAGAAGTGTCTCTGCTAAGTGTGAGAGACACAAAGAACAGACACCTTCCTCCCATTCACTTACATCAAAATGTGAATTCCTTTCTTTGGACTTCTGTGCAAACTGGGACTCAAGTCAGTGCCCTGTTTCTGATGATGCCACACATGATGCTCAAGAGGAATATGTAAGAGTGTCCCCAAGACACATAAAATCTGGGAAAGGACCTCTGAAAATTGCCTGGTTCAACCCTGATCAAAGATGCTTCGATTAGGGCAGATTTCTTAGGCCTGTATCCAGTCAGATCTTTAATATCTTCATGTGCCAAGACTTGGTAACCTCTCTGGACAGCCTGTTCCAGTATTCAACCCATCATCACAGGAAAAAAAAAAAATTGTTTTCAGATAAAAGTTCTTGTGTTTTACCTTGTTCCTGTTGCCTCTTGTCCTTTCACTATATACAATGGAGTAGAGTCTGTCTCTGTCTTCTTTCCATCACTCATTTATGCATATGGATAAGATCACACCCATCTCTAGTCTGGACAGTCCCAGACCTCTCAGCCTTTCCCCACATAAGAAATGCTCCAAGCCTGTAACTATTTTCCTGGTCCTTTGCTGGAACTGTCCCAGTAGCCCATGTATGTTTTGTACTGAGAAGCTCAGGACTGGGCATCACTCCAGATGTGCTTCAGCAGTGCTGAGCAGAGGGGAAGGGCCACCTCCCTCAACCTGCTGGTGATGTTTTTCCAGGATGTTGGTTTTCTTTGCCACAAGGGCACACTGCTGGCTTGTATTCAGCTTGGTGTCCACCAGGACACACAGGTCCTTCTCTGCAAAACTGCTTTCCAGCATCTTAATCCCTGGCCTGTTCTGGTGGCTTGGGGTTATTCCTGCCCAGAGACAGAGCTTGGCATTTTGCTTTGTAGATCTTCCATGAGACTCCCACTGGCCCATTTCTCCAAGCTGTTTAGGTCCCTTTGAACTGCAGCAGAACCATTTGGTATAACCTGCCTTCTACAGAGTGTCTTCCTAATACCAAACAGTTGGAGGTTTGGAAGGTACAAGGCATCACTATACTGAAAAATTCAAGCCCTCCTGTTGGCCATTTAAATGTCTAAGCACCCTTAGAAGTATGTCTGGGAAGGACTTACCAACATGCAGATCACTGTGCCAACAGTATGAGATCAGTTTGCAACCTAAAAGTCAAAAGCATCAATCCATGAGAGCTTTTTTCAAAGTAATAAAACCTTTAATGAATTTCCAAGTGTTCTATAGAGGTCATGCCCATTCCAAAAGGCTTAAACCCAGTTTTGTGGGTTGTTGTTTTGTTTTTTTCCCCTTCTCTTCAACTATCTGCTGAGACTATTTCTGTAACACTCCTTTCTTGAAGGCCTGGAGGTGTCTTGTCCTGCTGGGTGTCTAGCAGGGTACCATAAATACTTAAAGAATCTCCTTGAGCAGATCACCTCCCTTTAAATGCTTATGGACTTTACGGCTAGAGCACAGATCCTCTACAATATATGAATAAATTCTTCTGTTAGGCATTCTGTTCTTGCCCAGCCTTTGGAGACTTTTCTTAGTAAAAGTTTTGAAACTTGAAATGTTTCACAATATGTAAAAATTATTGCTCTTGACTCTCAGTTGGAGGAGAGGGAAAGCTCATATCCAGGGAAGTTACTGCTCCTTCTCCATCAAACAGGAAAGATGCATCAAGCAAGATTTTTGTAGAGAACTCTCCCAGAACTTGTATTATTCAATATTTTCATTAATGACAAGAATGAAGGAACAGAGGCTGAGCTTATTAAACTTTTAGACGGCACCTTGTTGGGAGAGGCTGCAAATATGCTGGAAAACAGACTTAATATTCAAAACATCTTTGATTTATTTGAGGAAGTCTGGGAAGAAAAAAAGGATGGAATTCAAAAAAGACATGAAAAATTCTACAGTTGCTTAGGAAAAATCAGCTATTCAAATGTAGTAGACAGGGGTAGGACTGGCTACACTGGAGTTACAGTGTCAGCACTGGAAGGCAGGACTTGAACTCACAAGGAAAGCAAGCCCAAAATGAGCCCCAAACTGCAACGAGCCTGAGCAGGCTCCAACACTGTGCATCTTTAAGAAAAGAGCAAAGGTTGGTCGAGAATGGCAGAGGTATCCATGCTATCAGATAGAGGAATGGACTGAAAAACATCCCAGTGCACCCTTCAGTCCTATTTTCTGGCTTTTCAGTGATACCATATTTGATAAGAAGAAAAGTTTCACTGCTTGTTTCAGACTGGTGGGTCTCTGAACCTGTACCCCTTCTAAAACAGACCTAGTTCTCTGATGAGAGGAGGTGACAAAAAAACCAACTTCTACTTTTGGAAGTCTCTTCCAGAAGCTCTGCTCTCTGATCAGCAAAAGCCTTTCTCCAATTTTCTACCTCGAGGGAGTCAAAAGCAGCTTTTCTCTTGACCTTACAGCCAATGTCATTTAAAGAGTGTAGGGGGATGCAGAGAGCAGTGGAAGACTAAAGGTAAAAGAGAAGTTCAGCCTCATAACTGTTCAAGTCAATGAAACTGCCATAGGGATTAAGTTAGCTTGCACACTTTCTTCATGTCAAATTGTTCTCAGAAACCAGGTTGGTCTCTTTCCTCAACTCATTATACAGGAGTGCTGAAGAACCCAACAGGTTTATAGACTAAAAACTGTCCTGGACCTGAAAGAAAGGTACTGCAAGCAAGACTTTGATTTTTTTTTTTGAACCACATTTTTTTAAATACCAGAGTTTTGGTTTGAATTTGCTTCTCCCTGACTTTAATACAAGCTGAACCACATAGAACATTCAAAATGTCCAGCTAAGGGAGCTATCACTGTGAAGCCAAATTCTGGGAAGACATGATCTAATAATGCTTTGGAGACCTCCTATGCTATTAAATATGGAATAAGAAATTGTCCATATTACTGCCACTTGAGACCCAGCTTTTATAAAGTTTGAGGAAACTAAACTAATCACCATTAGAAAACAAGGGTCAGTAAGTGATAATTAAGTAGCTTGGGGATCTATTAAAAAACTTTAGAAATCAATGTTTACACTGCATAGTTACAAATTAGCTGCAATGGGCATTGTTAAGGAACCATTTTTATATGACAAACACTGAATGTGTGCACATTAGAAGAGTTCTCCCATGATTAGAAATCACAGCACAACTCATTTTATCCCATCCCTAAATTAGAAATTTAATGCCTCAGTTTATTAGCAGAAGGAAATTCTATTACATTCAAGCAATGCTAGGACAGAGAAAAGCACGAATTTTGTGCAGCTCTGCAAAAAAGTTGTAACAAAGATGCTCATAATTACAGTTCTATGCTTCAATGACTTAACAACTTCAGTGACTTAATGTCTGTGGAGTCACAAACATCTAGGAAATCTCCAGCGATGATGGTCTTCAGGAAGCAAAATAGCTGCAGCAATGACAGTGGCAGTGACAAGCACTGGGGCTTTAGGAGGAAACAAAGCCCTCTCAATGATCAGCACATTGTACCTGAATACACCTTTTGTTGCTGGCTGAAATAGCATAGAAGAACTCGCATGTTGCATGTTGTCCAGGAATGCCTCCTAACCAGGAACCCCAAAGAGCTCTGCATGGATCATTGTCTGAGCTGTGATGGGTACGCTGTTCACACAAGTCTCTGCACAATGGCACCTTCTCCAAGAGTTTCTGAAAGGTACAGATCCCCAAAACTTCCCTAGGGACACAGCTTCAACTACCCCCCAGCTAATAGACACCACAGGAACATACAAGGTGTCTGTTCCTAGGAAATGTCCTGTTGCCACAGATGTCCTGTGTTCTAACCCATGTCCTCTGGAGAAGTCATCCCATGGTTAGCAAAAAGCCCATTAAAAAGCTGCTTACTTTTCTAGACTACAGCCACTCTTAAGCCAACACCACTATCGTGGAAGGCAGCAATTAACACTCTCCCACTGGCCTGTGGAATTTGGGAAATGCAAATCTATTCCTCACAGCATGCACTGCCTACAACAACCCCCTTCATGTGACCTTGAGGTCGCCACAGAGCACACCCCATTTTCAGTTGCTGAGTCTCTCTGTCACTGTGCATCTCTATCACTTGTGAAACACTGCCAATCCCAGGATACAAAATCACACCACGTTTTTGTTCCATTTTTCCTGTTTTCTTATCTCAACTAACCCGCCCTCACTATGATATCAGTTTCTGCTAGCACGGATGTGGAAATCCACTGCAACTGAGTAGTGCCAGGAGTGCAACAGATTGACACTGCCCCCTTCCTGGCAGAGTTTCAGCATTGCTTTTCCCTGTTGGGGTAAATTCAGGCACCAGAGATTAGCTGGGATACACATAAGGTTGCACTGACCAGCAGTCCGTTGACAGACTTGTTCTTATGAATATGAAATCCACTATTAAGAGATTCCAGAGATCTGCTCCCTTACAAAGCTGTGGTGATTTCCCTCAGAAACTACCCTGCAATATGAAAATGGCTGCTCAGGATTCCCACATCAAGCTGATGCCAGCCTGCTTCCCTAACTTCCTTCCAGAGGGTGAGTGTTTTCCACCAGCGCGCACTCCTCCATTTCACATCACTTGTATTTCTGACTATTGAGGGAGGCAGAGATGTCTCACGCTGCCTTCAGGCTCTAAATGGCTTTCTGTGTCTTTATTTTCCTGCAACACTTCAAGGATCAGTTTTCTTCATGCCTCAGAGAAGTGGTATCTAAATCGTCTTAAACTGAAACAGGGACAGAATAAGCTGTGCAAATCATTTTCTAGTAGAGCCTTAATTACATCCTGCAGTGTCTCGTCCTCAGCAAACTACCAGCAATAAAATTCTGCATTTCATTTTAAAACCGACAAGGCTGGGTTTTTCTATTTTGTTTTCCCCAGCTGACATATCCATAATCTAGCCTGGGACTTTGTTCCACAGAATTTTTGTCAAAGGCTCTAGAAAGTGTGCCTGCAACTACTAAATCTTTCTCAGGTTCACATTCAATTTGCAAGTTATACAACTGTAGCTAAAGCAAGAGACATTCTGTTTGCAGGAAGGTGTTTGCCAGATCCCCACTGGCAATGGCAAAAAGTGATTTATAATCAGTTTTAGTTAACATGGCCTCTCAAACAGATTTTTAATAAGTCTTTACAGCCATGGCCTAATGCCAAGGCTTTTTCTATAGGAATGTGCTCAATTTCAGCTTGTGGCAAAGTCCTATGACTCAAATGCAAAAGGAAATGGGTGCAAATATTGAATATATCCTCTTGAGGAGACAAAGGGCTTTTTACTTTCCAAACATCCCTCCCATGCTCCACCGCTACAAATTTGCCTTTTCCAGTTTTTGGTTTGTGCAGGGGTGTTGGTGACTTTAGTCCTTTAGTTCTTAAGATGCTCACAATTACAGTTCCATGCTTTGACAATTTAACAACTCCAATGACTTAATGTCTATAGGGTCACAAACATCTAGGAATTCTCCAGTGATGGTGACCTTTAGGAAAAATAGTATCTGCAGCAATGATGTTGGTAGCGAGAAGTGCTGTGTCTTTAGGAGGAACCAGAACTCAATTCACCCTTCTGTGCAGGAGCCCTAGGTTTTCCTTACTCCTCCAAGAAAGATGGATTTATCTGCACTGTTTTCAAGGGGTACAAATAAAAAGCCTTAGATATATTCCTGGCCCAATGTTTATAAGTGTATTTACATACTCAATTCACACTAAATAGGTGTCCTTCTTCCTCTTTGGGGCTGCTACACTCTGCTGCCAATATGAAAAAATTTTATGACAGTGTCATCACTGTCATGAGCACAGGAATCCTCTGCCACATACAAATCCCTCAAGGGATGAAACCACTGCAGTTCTTGCATCTTCTCGCAAGCACCAGATGTAGTTGGTTTGTGTTGTTCACACAGCATGCACAACTACTTAAACTTTGACCTTGGGCTTGAGTTACAGATGCTTTTTCCACTGTTTCTTGGAAGCTCCATTGTTTCCTTTGCTTTGACAAATCCTCAGGCTGGGTTGAGGGCTGGGTTACTGACTTCCTTCACTGCCACACTCTGCTGGGGTTTCATCAAAACTGAACTCCTGGGTCTCCAGCATTGTTTTACCCAGTCCAACCCCGAGGTTCTGCAAACCCCAACCCTTATTGGGTGTCCTATTCTGACACTACACTTCTCTGCAGTGCTCCCGTTGCTGTAACCCTTTTGCAATTCCCCTCCTTTGCATAAAATAATTGAATATTCAATACCAAACATCCCCAAACCATGTACTGCAGCTGTGGCCAGCCCTGAATCCTGACAACCACAGTCTGACACCTCCACAGGGCTGCATGTTATGGGATACAGCTCAGAGCCAAAGGGAAAAGAAGCTCCACAAGGATCTCACCAATAGGAAACAGTCTTGACTCTCCAGAAGCTGTGTGACTTCTTATGAGAAAGACTGGGCCCATCCCCAGAAACCTTGGTAATGTCAATCACAGGTTTTGAAGCTCAGCAGCCTGTACAGCTTCCTTCTTCCCTCTGCTGAGATGGCCATTGTCCATAGGAAATATTCCCCATTATTTGAGGAATTCAGGAAGCCTAGGACTTCCATTCGGCATAAAAGGATAAATTAAAGGAGAACAGCCTCCACTGCCACCCCTGCTCAAGCAGACAGTAGCAAAGAAAAGCCAGACCATAGCACTGAGAGAAGCTCAACATGTAGGAAGTATGTTTTCTTCAACTCAATCCTACAAGCAGCTTGGAGAACCAAACTCTTTCCAGAGCACCCTTCTTCTAACCTATGTTGAATATGTAAAGCAAGGACACCAGATTTACAGCCAAGTGATTTTCCACTCCGGGCACATGGAACAGGATGAAAGTAAATTTGTGGGTGTTTATGCTTGATTTGGCAGAGAAAAAAAATGAGGGAGGGGCTGTGTTTGAGGGAGGGTATCAAAGATCAGAGCCAGATGCTCCTGCACGGAGCTCTGGATTTACAGGAAATTAAGAAGGTAGAGAAGGTGAGGCGAAGGCTGTGTTTGAAGTGAGAGTCAAGGGGTTCTGAGGCTTACAACCATCCAAGGTGCTTGGGGGGAATTACAGCACATGCCAAAACCACACCACAGTGGCCTGGGGGGGGTGCTTTCATTATACAAAGCCTGGGAGAGCAGAGGCTGTAAATGTAGCTTCAAAAGGAGCTTCGTCTTAAAGTCTTAGCTCTCAGGGTCTATTAAACATTTATGCTGACTACCACTCCTACTATTTGCTTCAGAGAAAGTACCCGGAATAACCTTTGCTACAGAGTGAACTACTACAGCTCTACTGGCTGTGTAGGAGACTAGCAGAGAGCTGTGAGAAACAAACAGAAATGGTGTTGGAAGAGTGTGCTGCTGTCTCTATTCAGTCAGCCAGGAAAGAAGCAGGAAAATCTGGTCTGGAACCTGAGAGGGAAGACAGAAAACTTTGCTAGAACTAATGGATGGATTAGTGATGTAGAGATGGCTAAGACTGAGTGAGGCCTGTGGAGGCACATATAGATATTTAAGAGTATTGACAATTTTTTGGTTTTACCTTACTGAGGTTCATACTTTTGGGGAAGTCTTCAGACCAGTCTCTAGTTGGATCTGTGACTACTGTAGCTCTACAAAGGACTGTAGAGGAAAAGAAAGAAAGCAGAAAATCAAAAGGAAGACAGAGGATCTCATGAAGATGAAAAGAAAGGATTAATTTTCCTGATTTGCTTAAAAAATGTTTGGCCATGCAACAAGAGTTTAGGATGAGACAGCCAGAAGTACTCAAGATTTTCACTTTAGGAAGTTGTTACTATGAATAGAAGATAACACAAAGATTCACTTATTCCCTCATAGGGAGAACCCCAGTAATGGGCTGTGCTGGCACTAGCACCTTCCAAGCAGGTGTTCAGAAAGGCCCTCAAAGTGACTTATTTCAATAGGTGCACACATGATCCCACAGACTTTGCCTGTAGGAGCTGCCGCCCTCCCATCACGCAGCCAGGGGTTGATCCCAATATTCACTTGTGGCCCTGCATACACTGGTGCCTGGATTTTATCAGCTCTTGTAAATTCAGTAGAACTACTGGTCTCTGGAATTTAGCAGTCCTTGGGAAACTGTCACACTCCTTGTCAGCACATGCTTTTCCTCTTTGGTCTGTTTTCTGGTAATCATTCCTCCACCCAAATCTACAAATACCTACAGGACTAATTCAGTTTCACACAAAAGAGGCCTTTATGACTAGTGGAGTTGGAGGCTGTTGTGGCTAATCAGAGTTCACTCTATACAAACTTCGTGTAAATGTGGCTCCTTCCTATTAATGAGCAACCACAACTCCTCTTCTTGAAACCCAAAGCCACCAAGCTAGGAAAAATGAATGTTTAGTGTTCACATTTGAATATACAGACCCTGTGAAGATGGGACAGACCTTCCCACGTTCAGCCTCGGAAAGAAACATTGATTGACAGATCTGGATTCATGTTTGGATGGTGTCTGCTTATCCCCAGCCCCTCTGACCTATCATATTCACCTGGCTGCTTATCAGCATGGGTATTGCATCCAGCACCCAGATGATAAGCCTGTCTCCTGAAGGATGGCCAAATATGACAGAGCTGACCCAAACTCAAATACCAAACACTAAGTGGAGGGTAGCTTTGAAAACTGCATTCTTACAAACCATTTTGAAAACTGAAAGTCCTACATATTACGTTGATGGCGCTCAGCCACTGATTCTTAGTTCTCTTCTTCCATAGAGCCATAGAATAGCTTGAGTTGGAAGGGATCTTTAGAGATCATCTAATCCTTGAAGGACATCAGCCTGTTGGAACGAGTCCAAAGGAGGGCCACCAAGATGATTATGGGGATGGAGGAGATCTTCTACAAGGAAAGGCTGAGAGAATTGGGTTTGTTCAGCCTGGAAAAGGTTAGAGGCAACCTAACTGCAGCCTTCTAGTACCGGGAGATGGAGAGGGACTTTTACAAGAGCATGTAGTAAGACAAGGAGGAATGGATTAAAACCAAAGCACGGGTTTAGATTAGATGTTAGGTAAAAAATTCTTTACTGTGAGGGTGGTGAGGCACTGGAACAAGTTGCCTGAAGTTTGGGATGCCCCATCTCTGGAAGTGTTCAAGGACAGGTTGGATGGAGCTCTGAGCAACCTGGTCTGGTGAAAAACGTCCCTGCCCACGGCGGGGGGCTGGAACTAAATAATGTTTAAAGTCCATTTCAACCCAAACCATCCAATGATTCTATGATTCCTTGCCGTCCACAGCCTTGAAAGCAGCAAAGAAATTTATACAAATCAGCCCGAACCTTTACGCTGCAATGATGAGATTTATGACTTTACCCTAGATGCTCAGATTGAATCCAGCCTTGGCGACAGCGAGTTGTCGGGCCGGGAGAAAGAGCCTCTTGCAGGCTGGACCAAGTGCTTGACGAATGCTGGGGTCCAGGGAAGCTCTCTCCCGAAAATTGAGAGAACGAGGGAGCCAGGGCCAGCAGGCAGCGCCCAGACCCGCGTGGAGCTGGCGGGACCCCTGAGGGCGGAGCTAGGAGAAGAGTTGGGGCGGGCTATGCCAGGGGTACGCTCAGAGCTCGTCCTGTTCGTGCAGCACAGCCCCACTTATCGCAACCCGCCGCGACTCTGTCGCGACAGGGCAATGTCCTCACACCCCTCGGGCGTGAACTCCAGAACTACAGCTCCCATGACCGCGCGGGGCGGGGCGGGGGGGGGGGGCGCCGCCGCCATCTTGGGCCGTGTGGCGGGGCGGCCATGGCCGCGGGGCGGGCGGTGCTGGCGCTCTGGGCCATGGCGGCCGCGCTGTGCCGCCCGCAGCCCGCCCTGGCGGCAGGTGAGCGGCGGGGCGGCGCGACGGGAGTGCGGAGCGGGGCCGGGGGGACCGGGCAGGCGGGCGGCTTCCCCAGCATCCCGGGGCGGAGCGCGGGCTGCAAGGCGCGCCCCACCCGCTGCCCGCCTCCTCACCCCGCCGCGTAGTTCTGCTGGCGGATGGATCGAATCCTTTGGCTTTGCCTTCCTGTGTGCTTTTAGATGCCAAGTGGAAAACGATAAGTGGCCACATTAAGAAAGCTGTGGAAGCCTATGAGCCGTGTGTAAAGGAAAATTGCAGCTGCCACCAAAGGTGAGACTGGTTTCCTTTCGGCTGCGCAGGTCTCCGGACACAGAAGGGAATACTTTCGGCAGCGCTGGTGGATTTGGGATTATTAGCTAGGGAATATTTTGGCCCAAAAGTGTCACATCTGCAGCTATGGGACTGCCGCTGGTAGCATGCCTTGTTACCCTCTGCAGCTGAACATACACTGTGTTGGCATTTCACATATGAGCGCACAATAAACCGTACACATGGGTGGTGACATTTCTCTTAAATACCCACTTCTGCCTTCTCATTCAGTAGGATTGGGCGGGTTTGATACCTTTAAGCAGCATTTTTGTTAAAGGAGTAAAAGGAATTTAGGAGTTATACTCTTCTGCCTTTACAATTAGGATTCCAGATGTGGAAACCCAGATGCCCAACTTTAAGCCTCCTATTTACAAGGATCAGATGTGCTCACTCATTTTGGGGTTCGAGGGCTATATTGACTTTTAAAATCAGATGAGTCATACTGAGCAACTATTTGTACACCGTTTGGAGTTTTTGATCTTCATTGCTCTTGAAATATTCATGAGGGACAGTATCTCCTAGCTGAGCCTTCCAGTCTTTTTCCTAAGTTTCAATCCAGATACAGCCTAAAGACATATCCTAACCTTTAAACATACACCCCACCAGCTCCTGCCCACCTTTGGGCCAAACACCTTCCCAAGTGGTTACAACCTCCAAATCTGCTGCAGAACATGATAGGCAATAGTAACATGAAGTGAGGTTGGCTGTGGATGTGCCACAGTACTGCAACTCTCTTCCTGTTCTTAAGCTCATCCGGTATTTTTTTGCATCCCTGCCAGACTGCTCATGCTGTTGTGGTCAGACTATTTGCACAATGGCAATTCCTGACATAGGCAGTGATACAATGTCTACCTAAAAGCAAAGAATGTTTCCTTGGCTGTTACAATCTGACAGTGTTTATTATATGCTCTGAGCAGTTAGATCACGGGACTTTTAAGCTAAATTTATATGAGTTCCATCCCCCTTCTGTGTTTTCTTATATTTGTTAGGTTTGTGCTTTCATACTGTGTTCCTGGAACTTGCTGGTGATGTGCAGAAGTCACAGGACATGTGCTTCATAGGCCTGTCTTCCTGGGCCAGCTTTCATTCACCCAGTGTTTCTGGGTGATGGTGTTCCTTGCAACTAGACTGTTACCTACATGTTTGATGTCTACATAGCATGACACTGTGTAAAGAATTTGGTCTTGATGTGCCCCATCATTTGTGGAGGGCCAGAGCACAAGGGTGAAGTGAGCTGAAGGGTTTTACTCAAAACATGCCAGGCTATGTCAGGTACTTTTATGAGAGAGTGACTGGAGTTGTCCTGCGTTGTGCTTTGTGTTCAGGCAAACACCACATAGGTAAAAGTGTGAAGCTTGGACCTAGGAGTCTCTGAGGAACTTCCAAGTGACTTAAATTCTCATACCAGGGCTCCTAGAAACTGCATGGAGCTGCCTTTAGCTAGCTCTTCACACTGCAATAATTGAATACACAGTATCCTCCCTTTGGTACATAATAATGGCTGATGGTTTTGTTTCAGTGTCTGGAAGCAGGACCTGGCTCCTTTTAGAGGTGGCATTTCCAAGGAGACAATGTCAGACGTGGTGAGCCGGAAGCTTGGGACCCACTACCAAATAATTAAAAACAAACTGTATCGTGAGCAGGACTGCATGTTCCCTGCAAGGTAAGAGCTGTGCAGAGGATCTGTTCTCCCTAGCTGGGACAAGAGAGTCCTTCCAACACTGCCAAGTTGTAAGTTATTGATTACAATGATATTTCAGAGGTCTGAATTCCTCATCGGAGCAGGAGCCCAGAAAATAAACTATTATTATAGGCACCAATAGGAAAGTGTCACTGTTGCACTTTAGTGTACAAAGGGTTGGTTGGTTGTGGCATCCCAGAGAAAGCTCAGATAGGCCAGATTTAATAGGATGTGTTGCCCCACTGGTGTCCGTACTGCAGTGGGACTTGGAGATTGCTGTAGGCAGTTCCCAGTTTGCATCATGGTATGGCTTAGGCTCGCCATCTCCTCTGCTTCTCTGCAGAGGAAGGCCTGCAAGAGACTGCAGGAGTCTGCCCCTCTGTAGCTCTTTTGCCATGTGTCATTTCTCCACAGATGCAGTGGAGTTGAGCACTTCATTCTGGGGATCATCCACCGCCTCCCTGACATGGAAATGGTGATCAATGTGCGAGACTACCCCCAGGTTCCCAAGTGGATGAAACCCATTATCCCAGTCTTCTCCTTCAGCAAGGTACACACACCTTTAAAAGCTGAGCATTTCCAAGACGTGCATGTCCTTCTTTCTCTTGGGAACATATTTTTGAGGATGGTTCTCTGCATGTTTTCCGTGCATCAAAATTGCTTGTTCCCTCTTGCCCTTTGTTCCCTTTTGCTTCCAGTTTTCTGACAGACAGAGTTGCAGATCAATTTGATCAACTTTTCTCTTCATTAGCTCCTCTTCCAGGTCAAAAAGTGTACCTCTGCTGCAGTGGAATGATACACAACTGCTTGGGATATGTGCCAGTATTCCTCTCGTTTGCTACAATACCTCTGTTAAAATTGCAGCCATAGTTTATAAGCAATATTGAAGATTTTTGATCATGTCAGTCATCATACAGTAATCTCATTTAATGTGAATATTTTAGTCCTTTTTTTTGTGGTGCAATGGATGGGTGTTTCTATAATCTTGTCATCTTCTGTGAACCCTTTTCTCCTGGATTCCCTTTTCCACCTGCAAATGTGCATGCACACACAGAGGCACAGGCATGCGTGGAGGCAATCGCTCTTTGCTTCTCTGTTCCCAGACTCAAGAACCCTCCTGCATGTTTTCCTACCTCTCCCACTGTTAAACCTGACTGTGGCATAGTGTCTTATTGTTCCCAACAAAATGTTCTTACACCTCAAGCTTTGACTAATCTTCTTTGCCTTAGTGTATGCCCTGTATGCCCAAATCCTTCATTTTCACGACAAATCCTAATCTTTGTTGAAGTCCAGTAGACAGTAAGATGCAAGTAGAAGCAATGAACTATTTGGTCTTGCTAGTTCAAACCCAGCTCTGTTTCTGCTAACTTGCAGCATCTTGCTCTGTACCTAAGTCTTCAGCTCATGCAGTCTGAACCACAATATGATACAAAACTATTGCCTATTCCCCAGTGATCTTAAAATTCTCTTTAGATTTTCAGTACAGGCAATAACCATGTTCACTGCTGGATGCAGCACTAAAGCCAAGCTTGCCCCTTGACCATTGAGCAGGGTTAACTCTAGCCAGCAGAACCCAAGTTTTTGCAAAGCAGATTGCAGGAGTGTGATCTTTGCAGCTGCGTTCATCGTTCTACCCCTGGGTGCCCTGCAAGACCTTACAAGAAACTGAGCTCTGCGCTCGCTGTTGTCCAGTATCTGAGCTGTAACCTCAACCCTATGTTAATTGAAACTCAGTGGAACTCACAGCTCACATTTCAGCAGCTAGTGTTAGGAAGACTTAAGGGTGCTGGTTCCGTGTGCTTTCTAAAGCTGAAAGTGTAAGGGATTGAAACACTGTCCTGTTCTGCATCTCAGAAAGTTGATAATGGAGCTGTCATGGTCTGTTACGAGTGCCTGGTTGTAGCAAGACTGAGCAGATAGAGAGGCACACACTCATTCAAGTTGGAAGTGATCTCAGAAGGTTACCCAGTCCAGCACCTTTGCTCAGAGTAGAGACAGCTCTGGGCTGCATCCTGCTCAGATCTGAGCATCCCTGGGGACAGCGCATCCACAGATGAGAGTTTGACCTGTTGTCAGAATGAAAACATACTTTCCACTATCTAACTGTAATTTCTCCTCTTGTAATCAAAGCCTGCTGCCACTCATTCTGGCTCTGCATTTCAGAAAAGAGTGTGCCCCCTCCTGAGCTCTCCCATAAGGCAGTAGGAGATGGCATTCCCCCAAGCCTCTTCTTCCTGTGCACAGACAAACCCGTTCCTCAGCCCCTGTTATATGTGCACTAACCTCCTAACTACCTTGGTGGCCTTGGACTCTCCAGGATCTCCAGGTGACAGATAGATGGATAATTATGTAGGAAGTTTACTGCTAGTGCAAGGAAGTTGCCTGTAGTCTGGTTTCATAGAAGGGCTTAGTCTCAAGTGCTCATCTTCCTTCTGGTAATATATGGGGACTTAGAGCAGCCAAACAGGAGTGAGGAACTGGAATTCTTACATGACCTGGATATTTGTTACAGTAAATTGTTAAGTGATCTCTAGGAAGTCTGGAATGAACTGAAGTGTTGGAAACCTTAATGTCAAAGTGTCTCCAAGTGCCTCTATCTCTAAGGAGGTCGTAATGCCTCTTGACTTATCATCAGAAGAAAACACTTGTTGCTACACATAGGCACAAACCTTTAGAAAGGTGAGTTGAGCTCAGGTCTTTTGCTATTTACTAATCAACTGCATCATGGATCTCTTCTGCTATTTTCTACATAAAAGTCCTGTGTCATCACACAGCAAGACAAGGCCTTTTAAAAATCATTGAAGCATTTCAGTATCGATCTGTCTTCGTATGAACCCTGCCCAGGGAGGTCGTGGAGTCTCCCCCTCTTCCAAACCCACCTGAACGTGCTTCTGTGTAACCTGCTCTAGGTGACCCTGCCATGGCAGGGGCGTTGGACTGGGTTATCTCCAGAGATCCCTTCCAACCCTAACAATTCTGTGAATCTGTAAGCCCAGCAAATGGTCACTGCAAAGCTCTTGTGGCCTCTTTTGGATGCATAACAGAGAAAGCCAACTGAATTCCCAGAAGGAGCATTTGTTACTGGTGGGCTCAGTCAGTAAACCAAAGTAGATATTACTCTCATTCTTGCATTACTCTCCTTTTTCTCAAGACATCTGAATACAATGATATCATGTATCCTGCCTGGACATTTTGGGAAGGAGGACCAGCTGTTTGGCCAATTTACCCAACAGGTTTAGGGCGCTGGGATCTCATGAGAGAGGACCTCAGAAGGTATGTTTTGGCAATAGCTGTGTGTGTGGGGAGGTTTCATGCAAGACAAAAATCCATCTTGTACTGGGCAGCACTAGGCCAGTGTTGATGTGTAAGACATAGGTCTATTGGCCTGTGATCTGTCCTGGTGCCTCACATTACCTACAGTCTAACTGCTGAGTGGGAATCCTCCATGGAAACTTTGGATGATGTCACCGGAAGCTATAATTAGCTCCTCTGTTTGCAACATTTTAGTAAGGAATGCAGAGGACAAACTATGCACATCCTTCATGCTGTAAGGGTCAGATGGCTATCAGGTTTGGGGAGAGCAGGTTTGTCAATAAAGTAGCAGTTATCTTTTGCCTGCAGAAATCTCCCCTGACATACAGAAATATTTTTCTTTCTTTTCAACTACCTCTCTAGGAGCTGTGTTTTTTTCACTGCAGGGATGATCCAGGATGTTGTACAAGCGTCTGGGAGGCTAAAGGAAAGCCTTCTTTAGATCTGCTTTTACTTGAGTGTCGTTGTGCAATAGTAAAACCTGGAATCACTCCTAAGAATCAAGAGTGACTACCAAATCAAGAATCAAGAGATCCTGCCAAAAGGATATTTTGACTTATTAGCAGAGTAAGGGGCTGCTTTCCATGGAGAGTGGCAAACCAAGTGTGCAACAGTGAGCGAACACAGAAACAAAACAGCAAAAAACACTTCTATGTAATTGATTTGACATCTGAATGCAAGGTTGAATCTTTCACTCTTCAAAATCTGAAGATCCATGTGATTATTCATAGCTAAAGCTCAGTGTGTTGTTTTGTAACAGGGGGGTCCAAAGCATTTACTCATTTTTGTGTTTTCACTTCTTTCACTGGGTTATAAGGAAATGCAAAGCTTGATCTGCACAGGTAGATCAGCTTGGGGGGTCAGGACGTGCATGTTCCACCAGGTGCAGTAGAAAAATACGGCAGAGTTCCCCTGAGAGTTGGTGAGGCAGGTGACTGCATTGGCAGAAAAAAACCCAGGTCAACAGCTATTCTGAAGAACTTGATTAGGTTTAAAGTGAAAGTGATTAGGAAAAACAATGAACTCCTGTGTTTTAAGTGCAAAACACTAGGTTGGTTTTTTGTTTCTTGATTGGTAGTTTTGTTTTGTAGTGGGGAATGACTGATTAGAAACTCTCTAGTAATTTTTCACTGTTAATATTCAGTGAAGTACTGCAAAATAAAGCCACAGTACAAAAAGTGGATTGAAACTTTACCTGAACTTTAATACCCTTCTAGGTTTGGTGGGGGGCTATGGGTAATATATTGTTTTGCCTGAAAGGTATTCTGGAAATCAGCCTATATTATGTTCCCTTAAACACAATATTCACTGAAAAACCTGTTTCATTGGATCTGACTGAGAGTTTTTTTTATGCCATAATGAAGAAAGTGATTTCTGTAAAAAATGAAGAATAGAAAAAGACATCATGATGTGAAAGCTGATGAGAGTGTTGTTTCATGGTTATATTAAATCATTTTTTTCCATGTATAAAAATAATTTCAGATCTGCAGAAAAATGGCCATGGAAGAAAAAAATCTCTAGGGGATATTTCCGAGGATCCAGGTGAGCATTTTTTCCTGCAACAGAAGATTCTACCAACAGAGGCTGTGACAGCTCTGTGTATGTAGAAATCTCCATGTCTCCAAGACCTAATCCCTAATTAAGTGTAGCTCAGAGTGTGTTTTCCAAAAATAAGGAAAGTGAGACATGTTGTACAGCATTGCACTGGTAGCTATTCCCTACAAGAACTGCCATTTGTAACTAATTTATAATCACCTAATATTGGAAACAGAAGTCGTGATGGATTTGCCACGTTATTTCTTAACGACTAAAACTGTCACCTCAGGAACCCACATGTTTTGTTCTGTGAAGGAAACTGCAGGTGCTTGATACAAATTTAAAGATTTAATATTGCTGTGCATGCCTCCTGCCAATGTGAATGCTTTATTTGCTGTGCGAGTGCTCCACACTGAATGAGAAGTATTCTGGCCTTAAGTTACTTGAGTGGTGGGGGATAAGAGAAGATTATTTTGGCCTCTCTTCAGTGGCAGTTTGAAACAATGTTAAACCCCCATAGGTTGTTTCTTCCCCTTCCCCAGTCAGGAAGGATTTGATGGTAGGCTCAGCAGGTGATGAGAAATGTGTCTCAGGGATGTCATAACCTTGTTTATCAGCAGTGTTTTAAAGTCCTGTCAGAGTGATCACTGCTGAAGATGCTGAGCATCTCTTAGCTCTCTCTGATTGAGGTGGGAGGTAAAACATTTGACACCCATCAGGATCAAGGAAGCAGGATTTGTCCTGGGAATTGTTAAAATAATATTGTTAAGTATATTGCCAGTTAAATACCGTTGGTACCCGTAACTCATTATCTTCTGTTAATATATCCTTGGATAGAAATAACTGTGGTACACACTTGCTAATGTTTTGGGGGCACACAGGGAGGCAGCCTCAAAAAGAAGCAGTACCTCCAGTCCTGTAGTCTATTAGTTGTGTTGGGTCATGGGGACTGGCAATTAGTGACAGCATTTCTTTTTCAGAACAAGCCCTGAGAGAGATCCCCTCATCCTGCTGTCCCGAGAAAACCCAGAACTTGTTGACGCTGAGTACACTAAAAACCAGGCTTGGAAATCTGAAAAGGTGTGTGGGTGTTTGTCTGTCTTCTGAGTGTGAAGGCCACAAAGGGTGGCATTGCAAGATGGCTTTGATGAGAGAGAAACATCTTGTTGGAGAGCTGTGGGTGAACCTTTAGAGTGGGGGAGGTGTGTAGTTTCCTTGACGGCCGCACCTCTCTGACAGATGAAAGGAAGGAGTCTCTAGAGCCTGGCAGGCCAAACACTTTTCTTCCTTCTACGCTTGTTGTTCAAGGAAAGGAGAACATATAAGAAAATGAATCTCTGCCAATCTCCTCCTCTCCCACAACAACAAAATTGGCCAACCCTTCCCCTTCTGTCTCAGAGCTGCCTCTCTGGTGTTGTCAGTCTTCAAACCTTTTTCTGTTTTCTCCGTTTCTTGATCCTATTGTGGATAACTTTCTGATAACTGTTGCTGATAACTTTTTAGTTTCTTACTTAGTCTACAGTCCAGCTCTCTCCAGACAGTCTTGGCTAATCCAGTTACACTTGGCTTCACATAGTCCATTGTCCCAAGCTGTTTTCCACTCTGTAGCTGCCAAGAAAACATTATCATTTAATGTGTTTGTGCTGGCATTCACTTACAGGCAGTGTGTAATTTACTGAGCTTTTTTTCATGTTTGAAGGGCTGGGAATTCTTTATAATCCTTCTAACAGCCCACCAGAGAAGGTTTTCTCAGAAGTGGGAATGGAAGGTTTTGACACATCACCTTTGTTTCTAGCTGAGAAGGAAAACAAGTTAAATCACCATTTGAAGCTTACTGTTTTGTTTTGTTTTGTTTTTTTTTAATTCTCTTTATTTTAAGGATACCTTAGGAAAGCCTCCTGCAAAGGAAATTCCACTGGTTGATCACTGCAAGTACAAGTAAGAATTTTGATTAGTAAAGCTGTTCAGGGGCTGTGGGTTAGTCTTTCCTTGCATGGTGTAGGGTCTCATTTTATTTTAGGGTATAATTCAACAACCAGCTTCGTGTAGATATAAAGGCTCATGAGCAGATACAAGACAGTTGAAAATTTGGGAGCTTAGCATGACAAGTGCTGCCACTGGGTGTATGTAGTAAAAGAGAGAACCTGAAATCTGATGGCACAGACCTAGCATTAATTCGTACTTTTTATGTTGTTTGGGAGAATGTGGTTTTGATTTACAAAGGTTTTTATTCCTTAACTACTTCTGTGAGGGTTTTTTGGTGTAACACTCTCACAGGTTTCTATGTACAATATAAACTCTTAGTGTGTATGCACTTGTGTGTCAGATGTTTTGCTTTTTCTTCTGCTAGTTGTGATTCTGCCAGTCAGAATCTGCTGATATGAGAGCTCAGTCATTTGGCTGAATCTGTGTTTTTGTGCAAATGTGATTGACTTGTCTCATTTTGTATTTCACTAGACTGTAGCCCAGATTTCTTCCTTCTGTTACACATACACTGCCCAACTCTGATGCTCCCCAGCCCATCATATGGTGTAGGCTGAGACCTTCTCACACACTTCTGTTGTAGCCCAGGGTGGCAGGGTCAACATGAACTTTTGTCTGCTCCCTTCAGTGTAAGTGTTACACCAGACTGGCTTGGCTGAGGTCGTGGATGGTGGGAGCTGTGTCTGGAATTGGACAGAGGCATTTCCTTGCTTCCAGACCATCATTCTTGTTACATCTCTACATGTGTTTGTTGCGTTCCTAATGCAGTGAGCTCCTTGTCCTTGCCTTGAGATTCTAGGCAATACAAAGGATGCAAATTAATTTCAGATTTACTCCTTGTTATTTACTGCTGAACTAAGTTTAGCTGTAATTCCCATCTTGCCCAAAATATATATAATATATAAGCTCCATCTCACCCAAAATAGCTTCACTAAAGGAAGAACTCTCTTCCCCCAGCCCAAAATGTTTGACTTCAAAGATCAGTTATATGTTCTGGGGAGGTTTACCCGTAGGAAAAAACAGCTTTCCATATAATAGGAGAAATGTGGGTTTGATAAGAAAACAAGTAAGCAAACAAACATCCCTATGAGATACAGTTTGCTAAGAGAAATACCCCCTTGCCACAGTCAGGCCCACTTTACTAACTTGGCAGAAAATACTGAAAACAAAATTGTGGATTCTTTGTTATCTACAAAGTCCATCTGTTGTATGCTGGCCCATTTAACCTCCTAGGGTTGCATTCCCAAGTTAATATGAAGCAATTACATTCAGATTAAAGCAGAATCCCAGAGGAAAAAATAACTTGAGATAGATGTGGCAAAGCACAATGACAAACAGAAAAGCTTCACTGCAAGGCAAGAGAGAATTGGGAAAAATTTCCTTGTGGTTGACAGAATCTGTGTGACCCCATAGGGTCACGGAATCCATGTTGTGACCTTCCATGTCTTGCTGGCAATTGTACCATGAGACCTCCTTCATTTTGTCACAGGCAGGCACCTTTATCAGAGGTACAGCCTTACACCTTGATTTTCTCACTGAGTTTTGAGCGACGGCAGAAACTCACCCAGCACACCCTTAACTTTAGCTCACCCTTTCTGTGAGCAACTTCAGATAAATGCCTGTCCTCTGTTTTAGTGACTGGTGTGCTGCTCAGTTGCTTCCTGTCAGGGAAGGCTCGCTGCTACCTGGAGACCAGCACACCTTAGTGCATTTCCTCACACAAAACATGTAATCAGGTTGCTCTCTTTGCTCATTTTAAAGGTACCTGTTTAATTTCCGGGGAGTGGCGGCCAGTTTCCGCTTGAAACACCTTTTCCTGTGCGGCTCACTCGTCTTCCATGTCGGAGAAGAGTGGTTGGAATTCTTCTACCCCCAGCTGAAGCCTTGGGTCCACTACATCCCAGTGCGGTCAGACCTCTCTGATGTCAGGTGCGAGGCTGCTCCATGGAGCATTCTGTACCGTGGGGAAGCCTTTGGGAAGGTGGGATGGTTTGTGTGAGGTCATGAAGTGCCTCTACTTGGAGGCATCAGGCAAAGATTCTTGGAGGTTATGGTCTTTTCTCTTCATCACTGCCCCCGAAGAATCCTTTGCTGATATTACTTGGGGAGTACAGTTTCACTGGAGTGAGTCTTTCACTCTCACTGAAATCAGCAGACACTTAAATTTGCAAGTGAGCAGCAGAAATAAGGGGGAAGAAGAACTTATCAGTGGGCCAAAAATGTGTTAGCTCCCAGATTTCGGGATGTTGTCCAGAATTGAAGTGAAACAATCAAGAAGAGAAGTTTCTTCTGTGCTCTGAGGTGAGCAGCACCTTCATTCACTTGTAGACTCTTTAACCTCACCCTCCCCAACAATTCAGCTAAGGGATGATGTTCTCCACTGAGCCAATTGTTTCACAGCTTTTTTTTTGTGTGTGTGTCTCTTCGTTTTAGGGAGCTCTTGCAGTTTGTAAAAGAAAATGATGCCATAGCACAAGAAATTTCAGAGAGGTAAGAAGTGTGTCCTTCCTGGCTGTTAGGCAGTCTTCTTCCAAAACATTTTCTTATACTGCTTTTGAAGGGGCTGCCCATCAAAGACAACCCAGTATTAGTAGGGTGCAGTATAACTGATCGTCTGCAATGACAGCAGGAGGGCTGGAGCACTCACAACAAGCAGGGGGGAGCAGAGAGCAGGACACTGTGCTTAGCTCTTTGGTTCACCTGTGACCCATGTCAGGAACCCTACGGAAAGCTGGCAGAGGTTGGGAGCTTTTGTCTCAGTATGAAGTGAGCTGGCTTCTGGGAGCTGTGTCTGCACTGTAAACATTATCTATCCAGGCTGATCTGAAGCAGCATGCATCAGTGCTGCTCTACTTATATGTGATAAGTGAAATCTGATATTTATTATCCCAGATAGCAAATACCATCTTGAAGATAGCAAAAGCACTGCAACTGTCAGAGCTGTGAGCATGAATGAAAATTGTAAAATTAAAATAGACGGTAGGGAGCAGTGCGTGTTGTTTCTCATTTGAAACAAGAGTGAATGTTGATACACATCCAAACCAAAACTAATGGCTCTTGTAGGAACTGAAAAACAGTCCTGACTGTGCCTTGTGTGTCTCTAGGGGACGTCAGTTCATCACTGATCACCTGGAGATGGAGGACATCTCTTGCTACTGGGAGCATCTGCTGTCTGAATATTCCCAAACCTTGACTTACAAAGTGAAAAGGAGGAAGAGCTACAGTGAGATCACTTCTAGACAGCTGAAAACAGAACTGTAGAGATTTCTCTGTTTTTCTCTTCAGCTCAGACTGATCACTGTGGAAATCTGAAGATCAGTATTAACTTATTTCTTGCTCTCTCAGACTTGTCTTTCGCACTAGAACTACAGAGAACAGCAGTAGGCTGACTTGGACATTGCTTCCAGGCAGTGGGATATTGTCACCACAAGAATGTTAAACAGCATGTTGGATTGTGGCTATTTAATGGGGTGGTCAGTCATGCCTAGAGGAGGGGTGTTAGTGTTTAGGACTTAGCAGTACCTGTCTCAGAATGATCCTAAATCCCATTCAGTCAATGAGAATCCTTACTGGATTTTTTGCCAAAAGTCACGGGAAGGGACTGACTGTGAGCTGCACTCAGCTGGCAAATACTTGCCCCTTTGTTTGGCAGATGTTTGCTCAGATGGGTGACAGCACTTAGGGTATTAGGTGTTCTCTGACAGAAGCAGGTACTGGGATTTGGGGTAACCTTTTTGGATAGCTTAGAGTTGATGTTTATGTCTGTTGTTAGAGGTTGATGGTAAAGCTTTGACATGCTCTTGAAAGGATAACTGATTCTTGCAGAGTTACCCTACCTACCTCACAGGGGAGCAGCATGTGGTGGTGATGTGACCACCACCAGTGATGTGCTTGGCAACTGAGGTGTTTCCTCCTCCAACAGATGAGCTGTGTGCCTGCACAGCCCTGCACAACTGAGCCCCTGTTAATTGTCTCTCACCAGCTGCCTGGCCAGACATCCTGGGACCCTTAGGAACTCAGAGAAAGTATTCAGAGATAGATTCAGCACTTCTTTTTCCCAAAAGGACAGAGTCTACTCTGATCCCCTTCTGTAATCTTTCTAGGATTATTCTGGGGGACTTTTGGTTTGAAGTTTTGGTGGTTTTTTTTGAGACTGGTAATACATCTGCTCACTTCAGTACTCACTTTTCTTCCCCACAGTGGTGCCACTTCTTTTCTCCTTCAGCCTGGCTGAGGGAATGTCTTCAGTCACACAGTAGCAGCTACTGCTCACATTACCCATTTTAAATTGGTCACAGGCTGCTTCTGCTTGCTGTGTTTATGCCCACCACAGCCTCTCAGCTAAGGACTGCAATTCCTGAAGTGCAGTGAGAGGATGGGAGGGAGCAGCATCTTACCTGGCAGCCAAACAGGAAGAGTGTGGAGTGGCAGAAGGGTCACGGGAGCCTCCCAGGGGAGCACCCTTGATGGTAAAACAGCCTCAAGGCTGAGAGAGTAGCACATTATAGTGGAAGAGGATGTTAGCAACAGGCCTGTCTACAGTCAGTGTGGATCAAGGAAGAAGGAAATTGCATGGAACAGTAACATTTTAATGCATATATGCCCTCACAGAAGGTACAGGGACACAGCAGCTGGCCCTTCTGGTCACGTGCTGGTTGCTGGGCCAGTGTGTTGCTTTTGGGACCAGTGCTGGGGTTATCCCATCCAGCAAAGGAAGCAGAATGGGACATTAAAGGAACCTGTTTTCCCAGGAAAACAGGTGGAAGGGGTTTTCTGGTTTTCAATTTTTAGCCAATGGAGAAACAGCACTCCAAGAAACTGAACAGCTCTGTATAATATTTTCAAACCACTTGTAATAAAGTGCTTTTTGGAATAAAACAAACAAAAATGAAGTTTAGCTCGGTGCATGTTGCTTCATCAGAAGAGTAGTAAGAGGTGTGCAGAGCCCCAGCTGTTCCACCCATGGGTCTCTCAATGAGACTTGATTGTTACACCTTAGGTGCCCGAAGTGATGGTTCATCAGGAGTGGGGGAAGAATCCCAGGATTTCAAGTCCCATGGGTTAAAATACACGCAGGCTCGTTGGGAAGGCCCAGGCACTCCCCTCGTGGGGAGCTTTCTCTCTTTTGGTGGAAGGCCTCACAAATGAGTCTTTCTTTGATGGTTTATGACACCTAATGCAGCCGCATCCGTGTCAGCACAGTCGAGCCAGGAATGCCCCATCAGGCGTTGCCCGAGGGAAGGAGACTTCACCACAGTGAGTTGTTCTGGGGAAGGCAGTGAGCACCCTCACTGATGAGAGGCACCATCTCTCCAGAGATGAGCAGAGCGGTTCCGAGTTCCCCCCGCTCCGTGCCGTTCTCCGCCGGGTCGCAGGGGGCGCTGCCGCGCCCGCCCGGTGCCGCCGGCTCGGCCATGGCGGAGTCCCCCGGCGCTCATGCGGGGATCGGGCGCCCCGCGCCGCTGCCTCGGACGGGCTGGGAGCGGCTCTGCGAGCTCTGGCGGCGAGAGTGAGCGCCGGGCCGGGCTCGGGTGGGACGGGACGGGACGGGATGGGGCTCTGCGGGGCTGAGTCGTGGCGGGAGCGCCGTGCCGACCCCGCGCCCATCGCCGCCCTTACCTTGCAGCGAGCAGCAGCAGTACCCGGAGGAGACGGTGAACATCGCCAAGTCGGCGTTCACGGCGGGCGTGGTGGGCTGGCTCTACGGGGGGCTGCCCGCCTTCGTCAGCGCCCGCAAGGCCTTCATCGAGAGCAGCCGCGGCGAGATCTTCCAGAACCGCGCCGATGCCGTGGTACGGGCCCGGGCTGCACGGGGGGAGCGCCTGCAGTCCCGGCAGGCCTCGGCCCTGGAAGCTGCCCTTGGAGGCGCGGTTCGGGGTGACACCGCAGGCCGCGGGATGGCCTGGTGCTTGTGGAACGGTTCTGGCGCAAAAAGTTTTTGCGGCCGGCCCGGTGTGCTCCTGCGGGAATCAGCGGTGCCCCGTTACCCAAATTGCGGTCAGCTTCAAACCAGTGTCCTTCCTTACGCAGAAAGCTGGTAACAAAGTTTGCCTTTCTGTTAAGTGATTATTAATACGTCTCAAAAAGGGTTTCTGCTTTTAAGTTTTAGTGTGCTGACAGGAGATTTCGTAGTATCAAACCGGGATTGTACTCTTGTCTTATTAACGTGAGTCATTTTTAGGCAATTTAAAATTTCTGTAGAACGACAGCACAACAAAGAACATTTGTGACGTTTTGTAGCTATATTTGAACGTCTAGGTGTTTGTTATTCAATTAAAGTGTTGGTTACCTGGATTGTGAGGAAGAAAACCCCTTTAAAAATCTACTTGATGTAAATTTTGCATCACTTAAAATTAGGTTTGGCCTCTGATGTGGTGATGTGCAAATTACCACTGCCTGGCTTCACTCTGGTGGCTTCCCGGTACAGCTGAACCCAGGCTAAGCTCCTACACCACAAGTAGTGGAAGAGAAAATTTATTTACTTTCATGGGTATTAACTGCAACGTTTTTAATTTTTGTGAAGCTTCTGTTTATCACATATTTTATGAAACCTCTTCTTTTCAAGCTTTTAAGTGCCATTGTTAAACAGCAGAGCTTGATGGTATCTTAACATTTAATGTAGATGGCTATTATTTATTTACTATTATTTATTGATGGTTATTATTTATTAATACTTGTGAATTCATAATAATGAAGTAGTTTCTAGTTTTCCTTTCTTCTCCGCTGCTTTCCAGTACTGTCCTCAAAGAGCCCTCCCAGTCAGGATTAGAAACACCAGCTGACATTCCAAACTGGAATTGATTCTTAGTTTTCCTCTTGGTGGCTGGGAGCAGCCCTTCCTCCAAAGGTGGCTGACTTCATCAGAGTTGGGACACCAGCCTCAAGAGACACCAGACCCAGGGCCTGGCTTGCTGAGGGCTGGCTGTGACCTGTGACATGTCCTCTCTGTCCCCTCAGCAATCTGCACACCGTGCTGGTCTCCGCAGTTTCATCCGCTACGGCTGGCGCTGGAGCTGGAGGGTTGCAGCTTTTGCCACCATATTCAAGTGAGTGTTTCCTGATGGGAGAGGGAGCAGAGCTGCCTTGTCCTCCAGTGGCCAAAAGCTTTCTGTGCCAGCAGTGCCCCCGGCTCTGGTGATTGACTGTGGCTCCTGGTGTTTCCGTAAAGCGAGTCTGGTTGATCAGGAAGGAGCAGGAAGAGGGTTTAACGTTTTAGAATCACCCCGGAATTCTCATCTTCTAAGGAATCAGCACAAACCCTAAACGTGAAAAAGCCCTGTTTGTACATCTAATCCCTGCTCTTACTGACTTGATTACTGTTCTTCCCTTTCTTGACAGCTGCTTTCTGCTTTTGCTTCATTGCTTTTGGTGCTTTTTCTCTGAGGGAGTGTTAAAGCATGTTTACAGTTTTTGGAAGCGCTTTCTTAGCCCACACTGATTTTTGTCCTTTCTGCTATGTCTCATTACTCCTAGTTTGTATACACTGGTGTTACAATTCTTTTTTCTTGTCCTCAGACACTTGCAGGGGATTGTCTTGTTCTTGAGCAGTTGCTCAATATCAGACTTACCAGTTCTATATACCTGTTTAGGCCTTCAGATTTTTCCTACACACACACACAAAACCAATGCAGAGGGTGTTCTGCTTCCCTGATTTTCTTCCTTGGGTGTTTCGGTGCATTTCTGGCAATAGAACATCAAACTAAGCATGGTCTTCTGAGCAAAACCCTTTTAAACTAGAAATATCTCCTTCCCTGTTGTTCAAACTAGTAAATTCAAGTTTTTAAATCTGCATTCACTCTCTCTGCAGATGTGTTCTGTTTGATTCTTCTACTTTTAAGATCCCACAGTATTGATTGGTGTTGTTTTATATTTCTGCCTCCCTAATTTTTTTGTTTCTTTCTGAATTTCTTCCTCACTGTCTGTTGGCTTCTGTGGCTCCTTTTAGTTTAGTATCTGTTTTTAGGCTTAGTTGGCATGCTGTTTGCTTTCTTTCCTGGAGCTTTTGGTTTCTTTATGTTTTCCTGGATTTCTTTGGATTTGACATGTAACCTCATCATCTTCCACCAGGTGTCTCCCCTGCAGTCAGATCAGCTCCTTTTCCACCAGCCCTTTGGAAAAGGTTCTGAACGAAGCTATTTGCTGCTCAGCACTGTTTCTGTAATGCCCAAGTTGAAAATTTCATCCTGCAGTTGTGAAAACTTCAGGTTTCACAATTAAAACCCAAATTATTTGGGTTTATATTTGTTGGGAAGGAGAGGAGGATTGCTGTTGACTTGTCAATGTCATGCAGGAGGCTGGGGAGTATGTGGCTGCTGAACTGAGAACAGTGCTTTGGGGCTTAGCTGATGTTTTAAGAAGAGTTGGTTTGCCTATCCCAGAGGGAAATGTGATGCCACAGGAGTAGGTGACCCTGCTGATGTCATGAGTGTGACTTAGGCTGTTTACAAGGCAAGATCTTACTGACACAGGGATCAGCTTCTGGGGTAAATGTCCTACATCAGGACTGACTGACTGAATGGTAGGAAAGGTCCTCATTGCTCTAATTCTTTCATCCTTGACTATGTTATACATTCCTAGGCATTAGAACAGAGAAGTAGTGGAAGAAGTAGTTCAGAGAAGTTGTGGAAGCCCCATCCCTGGAGGTATTCAAGGCCAGGCTAAGTGGAGCTCTGAGCGACCTGGTCCAGTGGAAGGTGTCCCTGCCCACAGTGAGAGCTTGGAACTGGATGATCTTTAACATCACTTCCAACCTAAACCATTCTGATTCTATGATTCTATATCATGGGAAAGAAATATCTTTGATTAAAAAAAAAAATAGTATCTCAGATGCAGTTCAGGAACTCTGGTATTTGCTGGTCTGTGTCTGTGCAGCTGCCCGCAGTAACGTCGCAGAAGTCATGGCTGGCATGTGTGTGCTCTGAACAGATGGGCAACCAGGCAGTTAGAGGCAACCTGAGGGCTGACTTAATGAAATCCAGCTTTATTTCAGGCTGTATTTTGCTGCCTCTCTTTTTCCATATGCTGATGGAGATTTAGGTTGGATATTAGGAAGGAATTTCTCACAGAAAGAATAATGATGTATTGGAATGCTTTGCCTGGGGAGGTGATGGAGTCACCATCCCTGGATGTATTTAAAAAAAGACTGTGTGTGGCACTTGGTGCCATAGTCTGGTTGACTTGTTTGGGCATGGGTTGGACTTGATCTTGGAGGTCTCTTCCAACCTAGTGATCTGTGATTCTGGAATTGCTGACTTCTGTGCCTTACCTTTGCAGCGTGGTGAGCACAGGCCTGTCTGCATATCGTGACAAAACCACCATCAGCAATTTTGCTGCAGCAGGAGGTAAGAGTGCTGTAACCTTGTGAGCCTCTGTTTTGTGAGCAAGGGTCATAGCAGAAAAGCATAAGCAAGTATTCACACCCCTTAGGCTTGAGCAGCTTCTGTGCTCTTGGGTTTTGCTTCTTGTTCCACTGACTTTGCTCTATTGTTTGCCTGCTGTGTGCCTTTATTTGTAACAGTTACTGATGCACTGCTGAAAACATTGGGGAGTTTTGTGGTTATCAGTTCTTCTTCAAGATACTTCCTGCAATATTTTGTGTGAAAAATGCTTGTGTGGGGTAAAGGCAACACTTGGTGCATAACCTGTTCTCATAAGCACCTATTTAACAGGGAAAGCATTTTTTATTTCCACTCTTGGTAACAATTCAACACACTGTTTGTAGGCTGCCCTTTTCATGCTAGTTTTTGCTTGCCCACTTTTGGTGGCAGGGCTCTGGGTAGATGACAGGCTTTATTGCCCTTAGAGTTGGATACACTTTTTACTGATCCTTTCTGCCTTACGTGACAGCTATTATTAGCTGTTATTAGTATATTAGTAATTATATTGCTAACTGTTATTGCACAGAAAAAAGGGTGAGCGAGATCATGCTCCAGCCTAGAGAGAGCTTGGTTTTACTTTCATAGATACTTCTATGATGCAGAAAAATCTTTGGCAGTTTTTCTGAAGCAGAATGAACTTTGTGCAGTGTTTCAGTGCAGAGACCATGGTGACTGTGTGGTCAGGGTCTGTCCCAGTGGCCATGGCACTTGGTTTCTGCTCTGTTAAAAGCAGATGTCAGCTCATGGAGAAGAGAAATGCAGCCAAGCAGCTCCCTGTATCGGTGTGAGATGTCTGTGGAGGGCTGTTTCTAGTTTCAGTGGGTTTGTTATTTTTTTAGCCTTCACAGGAGCCCTGTTCAGAATGCACTTGGGCCTGCAGGGCCTGGCGGGTGGCATCGTGTTTGGAACAGCATTTGGGTGAGTTGTGACTGCTGCACACACTGAGTCTGGAATCACAGGTGGGGCTACAGGAGCTTCCTCTCTTGCCTTAAGGGATTTTCTGTATCTTTCTTGGGATCTCATGATGATCACTTTTCTTCCAACCTTTAAACTGTTTTTCTTTTCTTCTTTGTTTCTTGTTTTGTTTTGCTGCTCTCTCAGTAGTGAGAGCTCAGTGCTCTCAGTGGAACATCTTATTTGCTGCTGTTTGCTTATTAGAGGAAACAACATAGGCTCCAGCAAAGCTAAAATGTGAAGCAGCAGCCATTAGGAAACACTGAGGGAGTAGCTGCATGGCTGGGCTGTGTCTTCATGTGTGTCTTGCAGTCATGAATCTCCTGAAGCTCGCTGGGGCATGGAGGAATCCATGGTTCTCTCTCAGAGGCTCTGAGCTTCTGGACAATGACCTCTAACTCAGGAGAAATCTGACTTTTCAAGCAGGGCTGGGATTTTTTTCCTCAAAGTGCTGACCTGTAAATATATGCACAAGTGAATCTGGGGATCCTACCTGAAGAAGAGAATGAGCTTAATTTGTGCTGCTTGGCACCATCAGGATGGTGGGCATGCTGTGGGCATGCCTGGAAGCAGCCTTTTACCAGTGAGAGCACTAGTAGTTCTGGAGCTGGATGGAAGCTGAGCAGGGGTGTCACTGAAATATGGTTTAGGTGTTCTATGGGATCTTCATTGGGCACCATAACTCCTTCACCCCTTTGTCCTGTGTGTGCCTGTCAATGAGTAAATTCAAAATATGTTATCACAGGGTCTCCAGTGAGTCACAGATGAAGAGAGGCTGTGGTTGGTGGGTGACAGTAGAACAGGAGTACCTTAGTCTTGATGTGATGTGAGTTCTGGGGAACATGACGCTCTGCTTATGCAGCGTCTGGCTCCTCCATGCTCCTTTTGCTGATGCCAGTAAGTTATTGCTGTTGTGTGTCCCCTGGGTGACTGGTGACTTCTCTACTTCTTCCTCCAGGGTTCCTGCAGGAGGCCTCCTGATGGCAGTGTATGGCTTGGCTGGTGAGACCTTGCAGGAGAAGAGGAGTCGCGAGCGCAAGGAGCTGTATGAACAGAGGCTGGCAGAGTGGTGAGGAGCAGCTCTCCCCCTTCCAATTGTGGGCTAGGAGGGTATCTGGGTCTGTGTGTTCAAACATTTTGAGAAACTACGACACACTAGGCTTTCTAAACCTCAGTTCTTTTGGTTCTTGGTGTTGTTCACATACCAGACTAAGAAATGCTGATTTAGTCTTCCCAGTCTTTCCTTCGTTGCTGTCTTTTTTTTTCCATCCATTAAAGAGAGGATAGAAGGATAGCTGGAGGCTTGGGGAAAAAAAGGCCATGACACTGGTTTTGTGAATTACTGAAACTTACTCACTAGTTCTAGAAGAAATTTTCAAGAGCTGGGATTCTACAGTCATGTCTCTATCAGGAGGATACAGGCATAACATTTTTTTGCACTCTCTCTTCTCTCTTTAGGCAATCCAGGCTCAGTATGACTGAAATCTTAGGCCAAACAGAAAGCAATGCCCAGGGAAGACCAGAGATGGAGACAACAAGAGAACTGAAGAGCTACTGAGTCTTCTCCAGATCTCTGTTGTAAGAAGCATTTTGATCCTGCTTGTAAAAGCCTTCAGTCAAGGGATCATGGAAGTTGTCTGTGAATGCAGTTGTATCCTGTGAAAAAATGTTTTGCTGAAAACATTGTTCAGGGATGGATATCACTGCACAAAGACCTTGGGAGGGCCAAACCTGTTCCACCTGAGAAAGTGAAAATACAGACTTTACAGACCAGTAAGTGTCATCTAGGTTTGGCAGGAAGTGAGGGCTCCAAAGCCTCATCTAGAACCCATTTCACTGCTGAAAATGTCCAAACCACCAGTGAGGTAGAGATACTCAAGGTAAAGAAGCCTATGGATGGTTCATGTGCTAAAGGTGCCTGATTCCAAAAGCTAATTATGCCCTGATGGAAACTGCTCTTCAGACAGTACCTGAAGAACCTTCTGATGTTGGTTTCCTACTTGGTTCCTACAAATACTTGGGGTATTTGGCAGTCAGTATGGAGGAGCTGAGAATTATAAGGAAATACCTGGAAAAGGTGTGATTTGGGTTCTTCAGTAGAAGCCTGAGGGGGACACAGAAAACAAGATTTATTTCTGGTGGTGATGGAGATTTATTTCTGGTGCTTTGGACAGTTTTAACAATAAGAAGGCCTCTAATTTTATTTGCTAGTTGGAAATTAGGGGGTGACCTTTGGGGGAAATGTAGTTCAAGACACTCAATAAAGCCGTCCAGCAGTGGTGACTGTGTCCATAAGTTCTTTATTTCAGTACAGTGGGTACTCTATGCTAGTACAGTGTTGGGACTAGAGAAGCATCCTTGAGTGATACTCCTTGAGAAGAGCTCTAAGATCCCATCAGACATTACCTGGGTATTAACAAAGGCAAGAGCCACGAGAGTTCCAGCTCTGTTATTTTGTTCCAGAGATGAACTGTTAAGTCACCACCTGTGGGTGGTGCTGGAGTTACTGTAAAATAGTCTGTTCTGAGAAGGGTGAGGTGACCCATCACTGTCCCCTCAAAGCAGGAGGACAGAATTCTTGTTCTCTTTCCCTGTTGGAATTTTTTTTGTCCTGCTAAAAGGGATTATATCCAGACAGGATTTTCAGGTGTTCTTCTCGTAAGAAAAGAATCTGTTCTGGTTGAATGCTTTTCCAAATAATTACTGTTGATTGAAATATGAACAGTCGATCCCACAGAGTGTGTTCCACCCACCCAAAGCAGATTTTTGGCACAGTTTGCCTTCAAGAAGATGTTGTGTTTTATGACTCCTGAAGTGAGCATTTAATTTTTAAACACCCCAGTGTAGCTCATTTTTCTATTGAAAAAATGTGTATTTCAGGGTTGTTATCAACCAGCTCTGATTTTCCTTTTCTATGTGTAAGCGAAGGATCTACATAAGCAGAGGTATAGATATATCTTTCCCTCTTCCTATTCTAAGCTCTGCATGTGTTGGTGACAGTAATGGTGTTGTCCTTTGTCCCCCTACCCCCACCTCCCAAAAAAAAAAGAAAATAGGCCTAAATCACATTTCTGTCATTGTGCTTACACAGCGACGTTTTATCTTCTTCTTTTTTTATCTTCTTGCTATTACATCCCCACCCAATATCCCACACTCTTATCTGTACAGCAGCTCTGATGACATTTAGCTGTGTCATTGCTCTGTCTCTATTCCTATTTGGTGGTATTTGATGTGATGCTTAAAGAATACTAATTTTCCTGTGCCTGACCATTGATGCAGGGATGTTTTTCCGTGGGAGGGTAGGAAGAGCCAAGGTGTAGCAGTTGTGTGGGTTTTCTCTCTGTACAAGGGAGGGCTGCTTCATGTTCTTATGCTGCTTATTAGCCAGGGGAAGCAGACACTTCCAGGTACACTCAAGATTAGCAGCCGTTTGTTTCTCAGTTTCTTGCTGAATTTATTCTCCTACAATTCCTTATTTCTTAGACTCCCAAATGGAGATTGAAGAATTGGTTCAGAGCTTGTTTTTTACGTACACCTGTAAAGGATTCTTCACATCCCCACTCCCTCCACCTCCAGCAAAAGCACAGCACTGAAATTATTGACCCTCCACTTTCAGAGTAAGGAACCCAAGTACCAGGGGTACAGTGAGAACACCTTACCCTGGGTTTTGCTTTTGCAGAGAACTTCTTGTTTGGAGGGAGAAAGATGACCTGTAGCTACACTGCTCAGCTAACCCTTGGTAAACTGACAGATGTGAGGGGTGTGGAAGCCACAAGTTGGGTTACCTGAGTGTCATTTTGTCATTGCTGTCAGCACACTGGACAGAGCTGTGGCTTGATGCCAGCTGTACCTGGTAGAACTTGGACAACACCTGCATCACCTACCTGGATGCTGCGAAATGGTGGCTAACATGAATAACAGAGGTTCTACCAAGTGCATAGACAGACATCTTTTATTACTAAGGAAAGGAAACTGAGTTTACCATTTATTTTTTAGTATAATTAAAGGAGGAACCCCAGGAAACAACATTATATACAAAGCATCCATGGTAAACCAAGTAGCTCCCTTGCTACAATGACATGATACAAAGCTGAGAAGGTCTCACAGAAACCATTTATGTGCAATTCACTGAATACAGCATAAGGCTATAGAAAATGTGATCCAGAGTATTAGTGCTTAATGAAAAATGAACCAATTAACCTGCCCATCAAGCATATAAAAATAACCTGATGGTAGACATACTTATCAGTGAAATTTTTGGCTTCCTTTGGAAGGAGTTACTGAAAGTCTTACTGGAGTCTGTGGTGATGCAGAAAGGTTTCAGACAGTGCAAAAGACAAACCCTTCTGTGGGAGGCTCTGCAATCACTGGTCAGGAGCAGAAGTAGACAGAGCATGGGATAGGAAAACATGCTGGCTAAACTGGCAGAGCTGTGGTGTGGCTGTCAAGGTGCAATTGCAGTGTGTTTATAGGAAAGAACAGTGTTGAAAATCAACAGAGTTGGAAGTGAATGCCATGAAAGGGTGGTCAGCCTGCAAGAAGCTGGTGGTTTGTGCTGGAGCAAGCATAGGCTGAAAGAAGAGGAAACCTGAAAAGTGTGAGACATCACTCATGCACCAAGTCCTGCAACAGGGTCAGGCTGCCTTTTGGAAACACCCTGGTTTCTGTTCTGAACTTGTGTTCTGTTTGCAACCAGAACACACAAGTGCAATTGTTTCCTTATCCCCTGGCCTACCTCCTTTTCTCTGTCAAAAACTCCTCTGTAAGAATGTTCTGAAGTTCCCATTATACTTGGTACAGTGGGAAAGTAGTAAAAAGGTGATGGCACAGTGTGACTCTGCAGGAGTAGAAAAGGGAGCATTGTCTTATTTTTAACTTAATCTCAGAGTTCAGTGTCCTATAAACTACTTTTAATCCTCCTATTTTCTCCAGCAGTTTTTGAATATGTACCAACTAGGAAAAAAGTGAAATGGATGGACCATGTCTCTGGTGTCCTAGGAAGATAAGCAGCTCAAGTGACAGCCCATCCCACAGAGAGCATGGCATTGTGCTTTCAGACTTTGATTTGCCCTGATAACATGGATAGAGCCATGCAGGAATTAGTGCAGCATGCAGAGCAAAAGGGAAAAACATTCCAGTCAAACTCAGGGCAGGGTTGAGTTAGGCTAATAGGCAGAGTTTCTTAGGAAGCTTATTGGGTGTTGGGGCATTTTCCTCCTTTCCCCTGAAAATGAGAAACCATTTTTTCCTACACAGTAGGCAAGAATGTCACCTGGATCAGATGAGTCCTGTCCAATGTTAGCATCCTGTAGGGAAATTCCTTCTAGTTCTGGCTGGGTAGAGAGAACACTGGCAGAAAGCAGCAGTGTTCAGTGTGAATTAAGTATCCTCATGTTGCTGTGAGAAACTCCCAAAAATCTGCAGAGCTTTCCCTTACAAATGTCCCATGACAGATGTACACACAGAAGTAGCCCCATGTTTTTGAAGCAAGGCCCCGAGTTACATTTGGTTACAGTAGACACACACAGGATCACCACTGGCTGTCACACAAGTTCCAATGGGTGCGGGTGGGAAGGAATGCACAGGAAAACTTGGCCATGTGTGTGCGCAGGCTGTCTGCCCTCACACAGCAACTGAATGGAGGAGCTGTGCCTCAGTGCTTGGGTTGGCAAGGCTGTCCTTTCAGGAGAGAAAGGTTAGGAGAACTTGTGCCACTGCAGCAGATAAGCCGTATTAATTAGCTCTTAGGACTGCTGCCAGTGTGCATCATTCCCTAAAAAGTCTCGTAGTGCTGCAAATAAGCATAGACTCACTTCCAAGGTATCTTATTTTTTCATGAAAAATGTCCCACTATCACTCTTTAGGGGAGAAGGGATGTGTATCTGTAATGGTCGAAGCCAAATTCAAAGTCCTCCAGCAGGAAGAACAGATACTTGTGTGAGGCTGAATACAAAAAGAAGTTCTAGCTGCTCACACTACCAACATGGAGGCACAAACCGATGAGATTGTGTGTCAGGATTTGGGATCTTCCAAAGGGCAGCTCCGTGTTACTGAAGGGGTAGGTGGGCATGGGCTCCCTGCTAGGGCTCTGCAGCCTCTGATTCTCACAGAGGCAGTGTCAAGTCAGAGGTTCCTGAAGTCTTGACCTGGTGTGCCACTGATGGCATCCTTCTGCCGGAGGGTCCTCTCAGCTGGAATCACAGATACCTCGTTTGTAAGGAGGACATCACACAGCTTCTGTGGAGTGGGTGGGAGTTTGCATTCGTTGTCAGCCGTGGCCAGCAGAGTTTTCTCCTGCTGGCCCCCCCTTGCAGAGAGCCAAAGGGTCCATGCAGCAAGCATCGCTGTACAACCAACAGGGGAGTCGGTAGTGCGGGCTGCACAGCACCAAGAACCTGGGGGACTCGAGGAAAAGGTTTCACTGAGTTTTTTTTGTTCTTGTTTTTCACACCTTGAATGCACCCCAGTAATGCCGCATAGCCAAAGAACAGGTTTAACCTGAGAGAGCCTTCCACAAGAGGGCTCCTGGTCCCTAAACTCGGAGCTGTTCTGAGCTGCAGTCTGGCTCAGGGCTTCCTGCAAAAACCTTGGGAACCGAGTGAGGGTTACTAATGAACGTGCTTCCCTATTTAAGCGGCAGTAGGACGTGGCTGAGAGCATCACGAGATAGCAGATGGCACTAAGGAAGCACAGCTTCCATCCCAGTCCACAGACAGCAGCTGTCCCAGGCGATGGAGTCGGGAAGCAGCAGCCACCTACAGGAAAATCTTGGCAAACTTTTATAACAGAAGAGAATGGGTTTATTCTGTAGGTCAACTCCTGCCACTCCCATCACAAAACTCCCCAAAATTCATGTTAACCAAGGCTCTAGTATCTGTTCCAGACAGGGCTTTCCCCAGAGGAATACATGAGTGGGTGGTCAGGTTTGGATATGAGACGAGTGGCCTGAGTGAGAGTTTCCCCTCCTTTCCATCTCAAAACTATTAAACGTTTAGATTCTGCAGTGCACAGTTTGACAAAGCCATGACTTCCAGGACCCCACAGCTGTTGCTTTGCGGCATTACCCTGGCAATTCCGCAGGTATTACCCTGGCAGTCCCTGAGAGCAGGAAATGCAGTCACCTGGATAATGATGTGAGTAAGAACAGTTAGCTGCTAATCTTCCCTTAAGTCTCTTCGCTTAAGTGTCTTTTTGGAGGACACAGCCCTGAAAACTGCTGAGCTTTCAAGTCAAAGCAAGTATAATCCTCTGTAATCATAAGCACCTTGCCAAGCCAGACTTCCCCAGCCCATCTTTTGCAACACCGCATTATCGAAAGTAACTTCTTTTAAAATGAGTGTTTCCTGGGGAAGTTTGAGGGAGGAAATTTTCCTTCTCTGTTCCTCCAGCTGCTGAAGGGAATGGACATATCTCAGAAGCGGACTGGTGTGTCTGGTCATACTAGGAAAGCTGGAGTTGTTCTTTTGTTCTCCCCTCCCTTATGGTCAATCCTCAATTTCTATCATCAGTGATGTTCCCATGTTGAGGCATCAGATCAGGCACAAGGCTCACAAGGAATCAGCCAGAACCTCTAGGGGATGTGGCACCTGAGGTCGGGATGAGTAACTGGCAAAGGAGCCTAACAGGACAGGCACCAAAAACTGCCCAGTGTTTAGTCGGGAAGCCCATAAAATGAGCACGGGGCAATGGCAGGGGATGTCACTGCAGATCCTGACGGCTGGATGACACGTGGTGTTTTGGGCTAACACTGCGCAAGCACGTGATAGGATTTGAGAAACTGTTTTACCAAGAGAAGAGTGAAGAAAACTACCTGCAAGTGCAATCTGGTCATACAGATGATGTTTCAGCTGTCACTTTAGAACTCATGGATGCCTTTGTATATTCTTTCACAGCCTCTTCCATTGAATCCTGGCGCTTACAACAGTGAGAACAGCCTGAAAAAGAAGACCCCTTGTTAGTATATGAATATGATCATCGTCTGATCTGATAAAAAGCTCTTTTACAAATAAATATTACCTATATCGTGTCATGGATAAAACTGCTCTCGTTAGCACAGGGCTAGAACCTCAGCCTGGCACGAAAACAGGTTGATACATGCTGAGATAAGGTCAGAAGGGAAATAAGGATGAAAGTTACATGTCACTAATTGCAGTTTACCTATCGAGTGAAAGAATGCCGACGTGAAAAGAAACAAACTCTTTCAGCGCTTTAAGAGGATCTCAGATTAAGCACATCCCCTTAATATCTCACCATCTATGACTGAATTTTAGTAATTCAAATCGAATCTCGTGCAATTGTGCTTGCACAAATTACGCAACGTGAATCCTAAACTATTCTTTAGGTGACCTCTAATCTTGGCTTTTTGTTTTCATTCTTAAATTGCTGCAAAATAGGCTGTGAACTCCTCAGAGCAGGCGGCTGTGAACTTCAACAAAGCACCTGATTGTTTTGGCCACGACAACAATCACGCATCTGAGAACTCCTACTTCTGTTTGGTTTTGCTCTGCCTTTGTATTCTTCCCTCCCATACTTCAGCTCTTTGAAGCATGGCTTTTCGAGCTCAGTGGAAACCAGTCTCTAACTCCTGACTCAGCTTTCCATAGCCCAGAACAACAGAGGTACTCTCAGGGTACTATTCTGAGCTCCCAGGAGAGCTCTTGAAAGGTGACCTGCAGCAGCACCCACAGGAAGTACTCTTAGGGCAGGTATTTCCCTTCCCAGGCAGGTGGCCATGCACAGCAGCACTGAAATGGGACAGCTGCACAGACAGGAAAGCTGGATGGAAACTCTGGCTTCAGTTTCTTATGCTTCTTACAGTTTCTTTTACAGATTCTTTTACAGCTTCTTCCATGCCTGGTCTGGAAAGTGGCTGAACCAAACAGCACCACCTGACTCAGCAAATCTATTCCCTGTGCATATTATGGAAGTGGGACTGAAAGGGAAATTCCAGTTAATGCAGCCATGTGCCATGCTGTTTGCAGGTAATTGCATTCTACCACAAGGGTATGCTTTTTACATCTGCTTTAAAAGCAATTCTGTTCCTATATAAAGGGCTATCTCAGAGTGCTCCAGGATCTTGCTAATTTAATGGTAAGGAAGCTTTTAATTTCCAGCCTATATTTGTTGAGAGCTAAGTCTTCTGATTCCAGTTTATTTTCTCCTATAATTATAAGTTCATTATGCATGCAGCTAGCAGCACAGGCTGTGATCAACTGCGATTTTCTTGGTTTCAGTCTGCTTGTTGCTTTCCTGTTGATACAGCCCCAGGCAACAGCAGGGGAGAAGAAGTGGCACTGGTGTCATAAGGGCACAGGGGTGGAAAATGAGGAGGTGCACAGGTGTGACCCAGAGTCACAGCCTTCCAGAAACTTCCTTTCTTTGTGATAAAACACTAAAAGGAAATTAGCCCAGCTTGACTCAATGGTCACGTTGGTTTTTGAAGGGATGTAGTTGATGAGGAGGGGAAAAGGAAAATAGTAATGAGACCTCCACACGTCTGACTCGGGAGTGAACTTATCTGCAATTGAAGTAGAGGTATCAGAAGACACAAGCACGGCAAACTTGCAGGTGCCTGTAAGTGGACTGATTGAGCAATTTTCCTTGCTGCTCAGAAAATGACCTTTTCCAATAGGGAATACCATGGCCAGATGCTGGAAAGGGCCTGAGCATAGAGCTCTCAGTGTGGAATTCTTGTTCCCAGATGTGGCTTCCCCAGTGACCTGACAGAACTCAGCTGGGTGTTATTTATCCTCATGTATTTGAAGGCCTGCTGTCATTCTCCAGGACTGCTCTGCAAACCTGCTCGCAGGGCGTGGATGAGCATCTTAATACATAAAAATGAACCTTTGTGAACCTCTTCATTATCCCCGATTTTGGAAATATTTTGATCTGCTCTCAAAACTCCCTGTCACCTCTTTACTCTCAAGCCTGAACTCAAGTGTTGCCTGCACACAAAATGTAGGAAATTCATGAGCTAGACTTTTTGTGACAGTGTATACTGAAGGAAAAAAATTAAGGAAATGAGAAAAAAACGAGAAGATACAGAAATACCTGGTGTGACAGCAAAGTTTCTGTAATTGTGTGTCCTACACAGAAACTTCATCAGCACTAAGAGACACCTTACTGAAAAAGAAGCTGCACTTACCATGCCTTGGGAGGTATCTTGCTGCCAGGGTGGTAGCCAGAATGAAGGTGATGATGATGATAACTGAAGCAGTAATGACATTATAAGGTGGAGGCACGGGAGGAGCAACGCAGTCATTGGTTTTTTCTGGGACAGGAGAAAGAAAACATAAATAAAGGGCCCAACAGGATATTGGCATTTTCCTGTAAGAGAAAGTATGTGAATTTCAGGGGTTATGGCCAAATTCTAACTCAGCTCTTCAGCCTGAAAATGGACTTACTCAATAAATAAGTAAACAAAGCTGGCACCTAAATTTCTTCCATTCACCCACATTTGCTATGGGCTGAAATTCTTGAAACAGAATGCACAGAATGTTAAAAGCTGGGTCTTTGTCCAGAAAAGAACTGAGACAGGAAATACTTTAAAACATGTAGGCTGTTTCAGGGAAATGAGCTAGGCTTGCTGGAAAAGTCTGAGTCCACAGCTAGAAAATTTCTGTTCTCAAAGGTACTCTGCAGTTTTCCTTACTGTCTTCATCAGACTTATGCCTCATTGTTTTCCTTTTGGATTCACTGGTGAAGGAGAATGATGCCTTTAACAGATTTTCATAGATTTTTTTTTTTTTTTTCCTGCATGGCAGGAACAGTGTTGTGGCAGAGTTCAGTTTCAGTGGGTCTGGAGCCTTTTTCACCACTGGAGATGGTGGAGAATCCCATTCTACCACTGGGATTTTAGAGTAGGTACTGGAGCATTCTTGTACAGGACAGGACTTGCTGCAGGTCTATGTGCACACATCTACGTGCACAGACCTTCAGTTCTTCCACCATCTGCATCTGGCACAGGGAAGCATCATTCTACTTCCAAGGCATCAATTAGCTTGATCTGCTGTTCAGTCCTCCCTTCACTCTGTAGGGGTTGCTTTCTACATTTACCAGGGCTCTGTTCTGTCTGTAACTCAATGATCAGGAAAGGTTTGTTTGGAGGACCAGTCACACCACACCAAAGTGGAAGTGGTTCCACATCCTAAAAGTCAAAAAGTGAAGGTTTTTTTATGGCTGTGGCTGTGTCACTGTTGACTGCACCCTCCTCTGATTACTGCTTTTTTGTTGTTGTTGTTGTTGTTGTTGCTCTCTTTTTCTAGGTAGTGAGCTATTCATAACCTTATTCTCCCTTCATTAGGGACTTTATGCTCTACATCCAGCAATAGCCAGTATTCATAAAGCACTAGTTCCTGGCATTTATTCTGAAACTGAATGGCACCTCTCCCCACAAGCCCCTTTGATTTTAGTAAGATAGATGAATAATCTACCTTGATGAATAAGGTACAATTCCATAGGAAAAATACAGCTTCTCTATCTTCCCTTGAAGGTGCCCTTATCTCTACAGTGAAAACATCAGACCCAGAGACATTTCAGAATACTTTTTTGGTAACAGCATTAAAAAAAACTACCTTTTGGTTTTATGAATTTTCTTGCAAATCCTCTTCTACTGCAAAACATCTGCAATGTAGTGTGCTGCTCTTCCCTCATGCTGTTTCCACTTGTGCTTCAAGCTTTTCAAAGCACAGACTTATCTATTATGCCATCACTTCTAAGCCATGCTCAGTGATGGAATTCTTTTTGTATGAGTTAACCCTATGTTACATTTATAAGCAGAATTTTGTCTATACCCCGGCTGAAATTTCTGTCACTGAAGCAGGGACAAACATGATTGTTAGATGAGGAAATTCTTTTGAAGTGCAGCCTGCGGCTTTTAAAGCACACACATTTCTCTGGTCCCCCTGTTCAGACCCCAGGTATGTGTCACACAGCTGGCAGAAAGACCATGCTGGTACAGAGTGGCACAGGATGGTGGCAGCCCCAGCCTGTGGGAGCCACCAAGTGTGACATTACCAGATCACAACAGGATCCAGTTCAGCTGCAGTAGAGCAGCAGGAAGGCAGAGCTGCCTCTGCTTGTCAGTCACTGTTGTAACTCTCCCTTCCCACCCCAGCGATCTTCCAGCCTTTAAAATATTTTGGTGTGTAGTTCACAGGTGGGATCATTGGGTGATCCTTGCATGAACATTTGAACAAAATCTATTGCATTCTCAGAGAGGCAAATCAGCAGATTCAACAAAATGGTTTTGTTACAAAAAAAAAAGGACATACCAATAAGCAAACTGGTGGACTTGGCAAAGCCACTGTATTCAATGGAGCAAGTGATGTTGACATCTTTGGTGACATTGAGCACCAGTTTTCCAGTGACATTGTATGGGCTGAGGCTGGACTCGGACACCCAGCTGGCATTCCACTCCACGGACATGTTGTTGAGGGCTCCAGAGATTTTGGGCTTGGGGAACCCTCCGTGAGATGAACATGTTATCACCATCTCAGTTGACTCGCAGGAATCAGAGGACACCTCTGCTGTTATGTTAGGCTTGCTGAAGTCAGCTGAAGCAAGAGAGGTTTGGTTACCATTCTGTCAGACCACAGTGAGGCTTGCACCCCCCAAAACTTTGCTCAAAACCAAAGACTCCCCCACGGGGGCAGTCACCATGGGAAGTGTTTTCTGCCCATGGTCTGGGATACCAAGCAACCAGTCACTAGTGGAAGAAAATTGCTTAACATGGTGTGGCTGAGCAGTGGCAAGCAAGGAGGAACAGTTTTCCTTCCAGGCCCACTGTCTGCTGAGCAATACAGCGCTGCCATCCAGCCTGGAAAATCCCTTCAGACATCCCAGCCTGATCCCAGCAGTTCCTTTTCCTGATCCCCACAATAACTTGATCCCACTTCACCAAAGGGAGCAGAAGTCTACCATAATTATTACAGCTGGCCTGTTAAGACAGCAAGGGGATTTCTGGCCGGAAAGAAACCGTAGTACTTGTGGACAGGAAAAAAGATCCGTAGTTTTATGTGTTTTATGCAGTTAACTCCTCAACCCTCATGGTTAAAAAAAGGTGGTGGCAGTACACTTCCCTTTTTTCAGAGCAGTTCCCAGAAAGAGCACTAAATTTGTCTCCTTGCCCTCTCTGCCCTCTGACCAGCAGAAAATGGTCAAACCTCAGGAGCTTGTCTTTTTTTGTTGCCAAATCTCCTTCCAGATGAGGAATGCTCCTTCACTGACTTGTCTGGAAGATTCATGTAACTCTCTGCTGTTAAAGATATTCAAATGCACGTATATATTTATATATGTCACTGGTGTATCTGTCTTTGGTTGAGATCAACTGCCACACAAACACCAGTGGAAATGGAAAATGTCAGTGGAACTTCTTGTGGCCTCTAAGAGAAGATTCAAATTCATTTTGAACAAAGGAACTCGGTTTCTTTATTGTAAAAAGCCTCAGAGCTTCATGATAAATTCAGCCTTAGGCTGCGGAGCTGCAGTGCTGCCAGCTCCACAGGGGTTTGGATGCAGGGCTGGGATGCTGCCATGGCCACTCTATTTCTTTCACCTTGAATGCTTGCCAGGCACTAAGGGCACTAAGGGTCTTGCTTTGCCCCAAAGACAGCAGGGACTGCCTCAATGGTACTTGGAGGGATCCTTTCACAAGAGGAAGGCATTAAGGGGAGGAGGTTAAATTGGTGGGGAAAAAATTTCTGTATCTGAGGCAGCTTTAGAAAAGTAAGAAGGGAGGCGGAGGCTGCTGGAATGGAAGCAGTTCACATGCCTTCTTTCAGGCTTCCTGATGGAAGTCTATCTGCTACAGTATGAATAAACTTGGAAGAGCATCCTTCACCCCCAGAGGCTGGCACTGGAGAGCCTCAGGTATCAGGAGGCAATCCACCTACCTGTCACAAAGAGGATGACAGACTCGTCACACACAACAATGGAATTACGCTGAACTATACACTGGTAAGAGCCATTGTCCAGGATTTCCATGGGGGAGATCCACAGGGTGAGGTTCCAGGGGTCCATCTCTGTCCGGTTCTGGTACCTCTCGTGCTTGGAGATCATATTCCCCTCTGAGTAGGCCAGCACCACGTCCGTAATGTTCTTCTGCCAGTAGACCCGGTACTTGTGTAGGCTTTCTGAGCTGGGAATTTCATGACAACAAGGCAGGCTGGCCTTTTCCCCCACTTTGCTTTGGACTACTTTCTTCTCCAGCGCTTGGCCTGCAGGTGAGGGGCAAGCAAAAGTCAGTGAGTCAGTAGTACAGCCTTGTGCCAGGACCTGTTGCCTAAAGCTCACCCCTTTTAGCTCCGACTGCTCACATCCCTCATCACCCACTGAGCTGTCCTACAGCTTCAGCTCTGCTCTTAGGGGAGCCATCCTTGGGCATTGCCTTGCACATCATGCTCCACTCCTACTCAGGATCATGACCCAGCGGGCACACGAGGATTGCTGCATGGATTGCTGAAGGCAAAGGTGGGAGAGTGGCTTGTCTGAACAGAAATTTTGCTGGTCCCTTTAAAAACAGGGATAGAAACACATGCAAAAACTGCTGTCTCCTCTGCTCTCCCTTTTCAGAGCCTGGTGTTTGGAAAATCTGTGTCACTCTCCGCTGGGTTCTCTGCATGCCTAAAAGAGCCACAGTGGACTATTGGTACAGGGGGGCTGGGGGATTTCTGGCAGCTATTTTTTTGTAAAAGAAAAAAACAACCCAAAACTTTCAAGATCCCAGAAACTAAAATCAACCCTACAATGCTACACAAAGGTTGCAGCCACACTGTCATCAGCCTTCCACCATTAGCAAGCAAACAATTTTGCCTAGTCTAGCTTGAACAAATTTATCTTTGTGAAAGCTCATGGGATGACTTGGAACCAGCACAGATGTTCCCCGACTCCCACCAGTGACTGTATTGGTGCCATTCCTGGAGTACAGCTATGTGCTGTATAAGTTGAGACCCTTGCAGGGTGAAATTAGGTACAACTTTCACCCTGTGAGCAGTAATTGCCCTGCTAAGCACCCCGCTGCCATGATCTGCCTTGCTTTCCCACTCCTTCCTCTTTCCAGTGGGTAAAGGCTCACAGGGGCTGACATCCAAGGGAGCAGCCAAGCAAGGAATTCCTGCTGCTGCTGAGAGGTGCCCCAGCATGGACACACAACCCTGTGCTGCACCACAGGTCAGGTGGCTGGGCTTTCACCTGTGTCAGGGCAAGCCTGGGGATGATGTACACCTGTCCAGAAGATCAGGTTGCTCTCTCTCTTGCTTGCCTCAGCCTCACTGCCTTAGCACTCATCTCCAGTGGTGGGTGGAGGATGTCAATTTGTTACATTCCATTGGTCGAGAGCAGAAAAACAAGGAAATAGCTGTCTTCAGGACAGAAAAGATTCAGATTCTCTCTTCTTTCCCTGTAGAACACATTTATCTTGACTTGCAAAGCAGGATGTAACCAGCAGTATGCATTCTATCTCCATCTGTTAAACCAGGTGGGGCAGTGCTCTTTATCTTTTGCAGGACCCGTCCTTCCTCCAGGGAGGTGTCTTCTGTCAATGGGCCCTTGAGTCCCACTGCATGACTGATGAAATTCCATCATCCCATGGGGAGATGCTCCACCCAGGGGGAGGAGCCAAGCATTTCCTACCTGGATAAAACCTGAGATTTGGAACATCAGGGCAGCCTTTTTCCACTGGATTCCAGAGGAAAACCAGACCCTTCTATGTCATCACTGGACCTTTGGAGGAAGACTGCACCTTCTACAGGATCACTGCTCCAACAGAACCACATCTGTCACTGCAGGAGGATGCAGCCACCATTTAATGGGACTGTTACCAACACCCTGACTGACTGACAGGGTTGGATTAGGTTGGATTCTCACTCTGTCAGTGTTTTTTGTTTTTTTGTTTTTTTTTTTTTATTACTGTATTTTTTACAGTATTTATTTATTTAGTTAGTTTATTATTTAATTAACCAATTTATTTTATTTTAATTTTTTTTTCCTAGTAAAGAACTGCTATTCCTATTCCAACGTTTCAGTAAACACACCTGAGAGAGGAAGCAGTAAAGTCCTGACAGGCAGTGTGTCACTGATGGGGATCACCCATCAGTGGAGGGGAGAGCCCATGTGCAAAGCCTCTGCCTGAAGGGTGAGCTGAGCCAGGCACAAAGCCACCTCCCCAGCAAAGTGTAGCTGATGCTGGCTCACTCCTGATAGTCCCAGCCTAACTGCAGCCACACTGTCCAGAGGCAGAGCGCAGCACTCAGGCTGTGACCTGTGGCTGGGATGGGACAGGTAGATCTGGCACTTAGGGACATGGTGTTGGTGGACATGGCCGGGCTGAATTAAAGGCTGGGCTCAAAGATCTTTAAGGTCTTTTCCAACCTAAATGATTCTGTGAAATAAGTTTCACTCCTCCCCTGCTGCACACCCACCCCTGTCCCACTTGCATACTTGGCATTAAATCTGTAGGAAAGACACCAAAAATACTGTGGAGGTCCTTTAAAGAAAATATAATATGTAATTAAATTAGCAATTTATTATTTAACTGGTTTCCCTCCACTCAGCCACTCCACTGGTCTTCCAAAGGGAAAGTTTCAATATTTCTCCCCTCCTTCCTGTACTTCCCCTTGTAATGCATTGCAGATCCTGAGCAACCAAGCTGGGGCAGACCAGGTACTGCTCAGCACACTGACCTCTGTCAGCCATCAACTGGTAGCAAAAGGAGAGAAAAACTGCTTCTTCCACACTGGAGAAAAACTGCCTTGTCTTGCCAACCTTTGCAGCCTGATATTCAGGATTTCTTGACATCAGCATTTAAATTCTTACTGCTAGACCTACCCTGCAGGAAGAGTTCTTGCCCTTTCAGGAATGCCCTTTCAGGAATGTACATATATTTTTGGCATTCACAACATCCTCTGGCAATGACTTGTGCAGTTTGATTACATGCTGTGTGGGAAAGCATTTCCTCCTGTTCACCTTAAAAGCATCCCACTTCAGGCTGTGATTCTTGAAGTTCCTTCTCCTGCACTTGTGTATGTATTTGTGTGTACGTGTGTTTTTATCTTTGACCACATCTTCGCTGTTCTCACAGTGCAGCCCTTATTATTTTTGGAGAGGCTCGAAAGAGCAGCCAGTCAAATATCCAGTCAAATTTGGGATTGATAAAGACCATTTTCTATGTTCTTTTGCAGCAATAGGGGAAGAGTAGGTGTACAGTAAATGTCAGGATGACATCACATCATGAGTTGCATGAGGTTCTCCCTACCTTGCCCCTCAGAGTCTCCTTTGCAACCAAAAGGAGAACAAAAACCTTCTCGGGAGTCCATGTGCAAGGGCTGGAAACTCCTGCTGATGTCATGTCTACCCTTAAAAGGCTCTACACCCTTGAAACCGCAACCTGAATTCTGCAAGCCTGAAGGAACCAAAGTCCATGAAGAGTCATTAAGCCCTACAAAAGTCCCCTTTCACTTTAGAGGTGAACTGCAAAGCAAAAATGAAAATCCAGCTCTGTGCCATTTCTGTGCTGAATGCTCTCTGCAGCCAAGCTGTGGGGAAGGTATTCACCGTGGAAATAATTTTTTTAATGGCTTTTATAGAAAAGGATCCTTTCTCTTCCCATCCCTCTGAAGCCCACCCACTCTTGCTGTGCTCATGTATCACTGGAAGTCCATGGCACGTGGCAATGCTGAACTGATGGAAGGGCTGACTTTCTCTTCTCTGAGCAGAAAAACTTGCTTCATTCAAACTATGAATTCAAACTTCATTCAAACTATGCCTGTGCTGCAGATGCCCCATACAGCAGGGCTAACTGGAACAGAAAGGAGCATAGAGAAAATTGCTCCTTCTTGCTTGCTCTGAGAGTCAGGAGAGCTGTCGAGCTCGTATCCCTATTTCCTGCACTCTTTGCCCAAGCCTTAACTCAGAAATTCCCCAGCCACAGAGAGCTTTATTATCCTGACCACACATACAGCCAGACAGCACGTGAGAGAAGATTTCCTCTGGCACAGAAGTCTTGCAGAGACATTTGACAGCAAAAGGCAGCTAAAGACCCAGCAATGCTCTGGAGAAGCAGCCTCAAACTGTTGGAAATCTCCAGATAAGTCCTGGTGAACAGAAGTTCCAAAGTAATTCTCTTTCTCCTGCATCCCCCATTTCTCTGCTCTTCTGAGCCTTCTTTTGCTTTTTTTTCCTTCTGGTTCCCTATTTATTTTTGCAACAGCAGCTGATATCTCTACTCCTAAATTAATGGCATTACTGACTTTGCCCAGGACCATGCACCTGGGATTCCCACTCTGCAGGTAGTTCTGCAGCTCAGGCCCCTCATTTTCTGTGAATAGCACATTCATCCCAAACTTGCATGATTTATCCTTTTGAGGGCAATGCAGTATTTTACAGGGATTTCCAAGCAAAACGGACAATGAGTGAAGAAATCAAGACATTTTGATAAGCTGAATCTTTAAAAGACTAGACACTCCCCCTTGATCCTATCTTTGTCCCAGGTGATTTTACCAATGAGGAATGAGATTCTCCCCAGACTTTCCATGGAGCCAAAAATCAGCAAATGTCCTGTGCTACATGGGAGTGTGTGAAATGCTTTGTGTTTAAATCGGTGACTCCTGTGAACACAATGATGACAGAAAGACCCTGCTAGATGTCCAGATAACCTCTATGTGGAGACATGGGTTCAGAAGTGCATAAAAACACTGCCTTCCTCTGTGTTCCATTGTAAAGACCCTGTGCACTAAGAAAGATGGGGTGAAACAGAGAAAAGTGGGTGCTTTAAGATGCTGGCTGTGCTCTTTACGGAGTTTGTGACTGCAGATTAACCCAGGCGTGAGTGTCTGACAAGCCTCTGAGGCTCATTCTTCACTGACTCCACTCCAGCAAGTTCAGGCACGGGAAGAGAGGTTTTGGAAAAGGAGGAGTGGCCCCTTCCCCTTGCACAACCCCAAGCCCAACCTCTCATCACAAACCACGGGCCTGCTGCTGCTCAAGCAGCTGCAAATCCAGATGCTTTGCTCAGGTCGAGTTCCCTTACTCATCCCAAACGTGGTTAGAGAGGGGAGCAGGAAAGAAGGCGTCCCAAATAAAACCAGCTACGGCAGGGATTCCCCTCAGTTCCCTGTACCTGCTCACACTGCTCAAGTGTGCCTGCAGCAAAGTGACAGGATTAATCCTAGTGCATGATGATGGCATGGCAGGTCTGAGGTAGGGAAATGGTCTGAACAGGATTTTATAAGAGTTCATCATCCTTACTTGCTTCTGTGCTGTAACCTCGGGGTACCCCATGCATGGTTTTATGCGCTTCCCATCTTTATGCTGCCACATTCCCCCTAAACAAATGAGTAACCCTGGTTTGCCCAGCTCTATACTTGTTGATTTGGCAATCATTGTATCACTCCCAGGATGTTTTGGTGTCCCACTCCATCAGCAGCCTTCATTCCACTGTAATGCTGTTTTCTTTTGGGTGTGTTTGCACATCTTCACCTTCAGTGAAGGAATCCTTGAAGCCATGATCTGGCTGTGAAAACCAGAGGGCAATCTGCAATTTGCATCTGAGAAGACAACAGGGAATCTGAAATACTTTGGCAGAGGGGCTAGCTGCACCCAGCTGACACCTCTTGCTGTAGCTCAGGTCTTGTACTTTTGGAGATAAAAATCTCCTGCTTTCTGAGTCAGCCTGGGACAAGCCCAATGCCCGGGTATGTCCAGTCTACTGTGCTTGTCACATGAGTAAAATCGAGACTTTGCACAAATCACCGTCAATTTTCTCATCTTGGCACCAGGCAGGAGGTCAGACCCAAGCAAGGAGCTGGATATGGAACCAGAAATACTTGGAGATGGGGATTACATCACATGTCAGATATTTCCCTCTGCTGCAGAGTGCACAACATGGGTGCTGCTCAGGGAGGAGAGGATGGAGAGCTCACTTTGTCCCCTGCAAACCAGCAGGGACACACAGCCGTGGGGACTGAAGGACATCTTTGACTTGAAGAAACGAGCAAAAGAAGAGCCTTTCTGAACCTTCTCCCCTTCTCAATTCCCAGCCCGTGGAATGTGACCCTGTTAGAGTAATAAAAAAGGGCAGGGAGGGCCCCTAAAATCTGGATGTCCTCAGAAGATTACATATTTTAGTTCCTTCAGAGATCAGATTCCTGCATCTTGCTCAGCACTCTTTCGATTTCCCCGTTTGGGAGCAGAAACTAGATGTGGCATTTGTGTAAGAGGGGATGGTGGGGGAGATTTGCCACAAAGACAAAAATAAATTTGTTAATTTTTTTTTCCCCTGCAGACTCTGTCTCTTGCTGACAGGATCACTTTGTACTTCCTCTATATTTATCTCCCAGCTGAAGATGTTCTTAGATAATTTTCCTAATTCCTCCAGTGCCAGTGCCATGCATGCTACTGTCCTCACAGCAGTTTCTGCAATTAAGGTCCTCCCCACTGCTTAAGGCTGTAGTTTTTTTCAGTGCTTACTAAATCTCTGTCTGTCTCACATACTCCCCAAGCAGCCAGCCCTCTCTTGAAACTGATAGAAGGTGAAAGTACCCAGCAACTAGGAAAATCAAGTACGATACCTCTCACATAAGCCTGCTTCAAAGTTGAAAAATCACAAATTTTAATTCTTTGGGATTTTTTTGCTGCTGAAGTACTTGCCCACAACCATAGCAACACTCACCAGTGCAGCTAACAATGCTGCAGGCCTGCCAGCCATTATCTTGTTAGAAAAGCTGGTCTGTGCTCAGGCACTGACTAAAGGATGCTCTGCAGAGAGCCCTGACAGTCACCCTGCAGCTGGAGGAGAGGTTACACAGCCCCGGGTAAGAGCAGGGCATGGAGAAAGGTAATTAACTGGAGGACACCCAGGAAACCAGAGCAGTCCAGAGTGGTCTGAAAGCCACAGAAGCTGCAGAGGGAATGGGATGAGAGGCTTGGGCAGGTGCTGCTGGAGGCATTGATGGCAGGGCAGGCAGGGAAGAGCTCTCTCAGCGTTTAGGAACCGAGGTCAGACAGCAAGCTCTGTTCTCTCTGGAGCACTTCCCCAGCACAGGGATCAAACCCTTGTCTGCAGTGCATTTGAAAGGACACCAGAGGGTACCTGCTAAGGTGACAGCTGTGGTGTACAGAGAGACTTCTTCAATTGCCTTTTCTAGCCATTTTTATGTGATATGGTAGGAATTGGAGCTGACCAAAAGGTGGATGTCCTTTGAGAGCAGGATAGGTAGAAATGCCACCGTGAGCCATCAGTCAGCACTTTCTTTTCACTCAGGGAGTCCCCTGGGACCAATGATATTTTAAAAGCATAACAGTGAAAAAGCAGAAGCAAAGCCTATGGCATTTCCGAGTTGGGAAAGATTTACATCAGTTCTCAAATGAACCCCCGAGACTCCAATGGTGATGTCCCTCCAAGGGGACAGAACAGCTACAACTAAACAGAAAGTTAGTATATTTAAAAACAAAACTGACATCCTTCTACTAAGTGAATAGACTTCACTGCATCCAGCACACCTGCCTTGCCACCCTGTGGAAGGTACCTCATCCACAGGTGCACAGCATTTATACTGAGAAACTGTTTGAAAGGAAGGAGAAGCATTCAACCTGGGGGAGAAAAGGTTCCAGGGACACCTTAGAGCAACATTCCAGTGCCTAAAAGTAGCCTTAAAGAAGGCAGGAGAGGGACTTTTCACAAGGGCATGTAGCAACAGGACAAGGGACAATGGTCTCAAACTGAGAGAGGGAAGGTTTAGAGCAGATATTAGGAAGAAATTATTTATTGTGAGGGGGTTGAGGCCCTGGCTTAGGTTGCCCAGGAAAGCTGTGGATGCCCCAGCCCTGAAGGTGTTCAAGGCCAGTTTGGGCTGGACTCTGAGCCACCTGGTCTAGTGGAAATGCCCATGGCTGGGAGGTTAGAACAAATTAAGCTTTAAGGCCCCTTCCAACACAAACTCTATAATTCTATGAGAATTTCTCTGAATATGGAAACTCTTTCCCAGCCTGGCACGACCTTGGGATACAACCAGACAAAAAACTCAGTGATCTCATGCCTTCACCATGCAAGCAGAGGGGATCTGGCTCCCTTTTCCCTTCCAATCCCACATGTTCCCCCTTGCAGGGCTCTTCAGAATCTGGTTCAATATATCAGTCTTAAAAAAAAAATAGAATAAAGGAAACTTTCTGCTAAGCTGGAAGGTGAAGTAGATCATGGAAGGATCAAACATGTGCAAGGAAGAGGAAGATCACATAGCCAGAGAGGAGCAGGATTGCATTTTTTTGATGGCAATGACCTGTTTGTACCCTTCAGCTGTGACTCCTGTCTGCATCCATCCCTCTCCAGGGTGCAGGGCCTCTCCAAACTTTGCACGTTCAAATGCAGGAATGCTCAACATGCACATGGCAAAAAGGATACAAATGTCTCAGTGATCCAAAAAAATGCAAAAAAGCTGTTGCAGTCAGAGCAACATGAGGTCACGGGAGCTATCTGGGGTCATTCCGACCTAACTGGAAAAAGGAAATTATGTGGGTGAAAGGAACATTTGACCCATAGCCTTACAAACTTGGCATTTAGGCTTTTAACTATATTTTGAGTGTAAAAATGTAACTTGTCTAAGTTTAATTTTCTGTGGGTTTTTTTTTTTCCTAAAGAATCCTTTCATTTAAGAAGCACACATCAGAAGAAGTAGAACAGTCTCTATAAGCAAAAAGCAGTAGGCTTTAGCTGGGTTTCTGTTTCTCCAGACAAGCTCTTACAGCAGGTTAGATAGATAGACTCTGGATAGACAGACAGACAGACAAAAAAAGGAGTTCCTTAGATCCACTGCTGTTGTTTAAGAAATACATTTTTTTTCCCACATGTCAGGAACAGTACAGAGAAACTCATCCGAAAAAAGAAATAACAACAACAGCTCAAGGCACGAAGAGGAATAAGTCAGAAACTAGATTTGCATCCAGTGATCAAGTGGGCAAATCTGGTACGTAAAGAAAAATTTCTGCCATCTCTGCTGTGAAATCTGCCCCAGCACAACCCATGCCAGAGCTGGCACGGAAATTAGACACCAAGCACCTAAAGCTCATTGATAGACACTTCAATATATAGGGGTGGCCACAAAACAGGGAATCTTTCTCAGCCCTCACTATTCCCTGTCTGAAACCCAGCTCCACCCTGAGCTCTTCACTGGGAGTAACACAGGGAAGGGGATTCCCGGAATGAGATACTTGTGAGCCAGTGCTTGCTCACAAAAGTGGAGATTCCCCCTCCCTTCCCAGCTCTCCAGTAACTTAGAAAAGCTGTAGGGAATTTTCTTCAAAACTTCTCAAAAAATTTCACCCCCGGGAAGAAACCAAGAGCTAAGTGGTCCCTGTCTGGAAGCAAAGACTCCAGGGAAGTTTAAAAATACTCCATGAACTTAAAGCTGGGCTTGCTGGGTCCCTGAAGTCAGTGCCTGTTCTTTGTTTGCACACAGGGCAGGGAAAGGCCATACTGAGGGATTTCAAGCTATATTTTCTAGGATAGCAAACTGGGACTGAGAACATCCTACAGTTTGTAGGTAGGTGTGAAGGTGCAATGGCAGGACAAAGCCAAGCCCATGGGGATACCAGCAGTGCATTCAGATCATGATTTAGGAGTTTGTGCTACAACCAAGGCTGTTCTGCCACTTTGTGCTGAGACAATGGGGTGTTGTTCATGGACATCAGTGCCTCCAGCAGCAGATTAAGTCCCAGAAGCATCTCTAAATGACACTGGCATTTCAGTGGGGCACCTCAGGTAAAGGTCAGAGTAGCAAAATTCAATCCAAAGGAAAAGAAATGGATCTACGTAGCTTGCATATGCATTAACTTCCTATGAAAGACCACCTTCAAATCAACCTTCAACCTTTCCTATGGAAAGCAACCTTCAAATCCCTTTTAATTAAGCCCCTCATTAATGCCTCCAATGTGAAAATTCAGCCTGGCATCCCCTCTGTTACTATTTCACTCTCATTGTCTTTACAGAGGGCGCTTATATTTCCATCCTAGAATGCTACCTGACCTTTTGCAGTGCTACATCAGGGAGGTGTGCCAGCCTCAGGACAACTGGGCCAAACCAAGGACACTGGGAGCCAGCCCTGACTGTGCCTTGATGTGGTCAAGAGCAGCCCCATGTGGGGTCAGTCCTGTAAATGCTGGCTGTGGTGACTCACTTAGTATTGTGTGGGAAGTCACTGCCAGGGTCATGACACACACCCAAGGCTCCACTATTTTGCCACAACAAGGTCAGAACTCGTTCCTTGTGGTCCCTGTGGGCAACCTGGAGAAGGCATCACCCACAAGCACCAGTATAGCTTTTAAAACCCAGTCCTTTGTGGGTATTGCACCACGTATTTTCCAGGAGCACTGGTGTAGGAATGCTGATCTTTGGAGACAAAGGGTTCAGAGTGTGTGTGGGTGCACACAGAGAGAGAAATAAGTGCATCAGCTGTCCTGCTCTCATCAGTCTGCCAAGCACCTGCTCCTGAGGCACCATGACTCCCAAAGACCTGCTGCTTGAGAAGCATCTGAAAATTGTGCCCCAAAAGTACAACTAGACAAACACTTATTTTTCTATTATCAAACTCCTATTTCTAGTAGCGGATATTAGCATGCATCAAACTATACATCCTTTAGCCAAGCAACCAGAATCCTTTTCAGAGAAATTACATGACTGGCGAATTGCTGTATGCTCATAATTGCATTATTAACATACCACAAGCTCTTAAAGTACTGAGAGAAAAATAGTTCTGCTCATGATAGATTGTTTGCCTGATGCAAATACAAGCAAAATATATTTGTGCTTGACAAATAATTTGCAAGCACAGAAGTAGGGGAAGGAGTGAGGGGAAGACAGAAGAGCAGAGATCCCAAATTTGAGGCCGCTGCTTTCTTTACCAGTGAGCTCTGCAATTCATTCCCTGCTAAATTATCCAAGTTTTTTCTTAAAATTCAGAGACGGAAATGGAAAATGAAAACCAGCACCAAATACCTCCCTGTTTCACAGTAGCAGCATGAAAAGCTCCTAATTTTGCATCGCTTGATTTTTAACGAAAGCTTCAGTCCAGGTTTGCTCTAGAGTATCATTAGCTGCTATGAAACACTAAAATTGACAACAAGCACAACTTATTTTGCATCCACAATGAACTTGAGCTCAGAAGTGAATTTTATGTGGTTTCCAGGTTAACATTTCACACATCTGAGAAGATTCATCCCAAGCCTGCTGAGGCAAGGAGAGATCTGTGTGAGCTTTGTGGCAAGTCCTCAGAAAAGGACAGGGGACAGCCCAGGCAGGACTTCAACAGAGATTTGTGCTGCTGGGGAAAGAACTCGCTCTGCTCTGCGCTGAGCTGCCTAGGAGGTGCAGAGCACTCCGAGCTGCCACCTTCCCCTATCTTTTCCACCAGGCACCCACTTTTAACCACCCAAAAATCTGCAGAAACCACCCCGCCACTGGAGTCGAAGCCCAAGGGGCTGTGCCATGTGGTCCTCACAGACATCAGCTGGCCAAAACCACCCTCATTTCTGTCACCCTGGCTGTGATGGGACATCACCATGCCTCTCTGGGAGCCAGCAGCCTGGTGCCATGGGCCTGGGAAGCTGAGAGCTCAGAGATCCTCGGTGAAGCACCAGCCACCCCAAACCCTGAGCTCAGCCCTGGCAGAAGGCACCAGGAGTGTCCTGAGGTCCACCATCTCCTCCTGACCATCACATCAGCCGTCACATCAAGCACAAAAGGGTGCTGCTGCTGGTGCCCAGCCCCTTCCCACTCCCATTCTGGCTCCTGCTTACCTATCCCAAGGCAGAGCAGTATGAAGAGCCCGAGCCCCAGCCTCAATGCCAGCGCTGTTGGGGAGGCAGGCAGGCACATCATCTTCCTGTAGCTTCTAGGCTGGGAAGAGGGGGGAACATGGTTAGAAGAATGGAGCCTGAGGAGTCACAGCACCCTCCACTATGTCCCTCTCCTTCCTGCCTGCTGCCACCACCAAAAACCCCGAGCAGAAGCCCAGCCTGCCTCGCTTCCCTCCCCTGGTACCTGCCGTGTCCCTGGTCCAGCAGCACCGAGGTCACCCCTGAGGCAGGGAGGAGGCAGGGGCTCAGTGCCAGGCCATGGGTGTCTGACTGCTGTCACAGGCTGCTGAAACACTCCCTGGCAGGGTGCAGGGGGAAGTCTTCGTGCCGGGAGACTGCTCAGCCTCGTAAGTCACCTCTCACCGCCCACGGCTTCCTCGTAGGGCGTGTGTCAGGATGCAGCATTTGCCGCCCCCATCAGCCACCCTGATGGACACAGCGCTGCCTTCATCCCTCGGGGATGCTCTGGGTGTTCCTCCAGCCAGGAGGGTGTCAGGGTGAAGGACCCTGCCTGTGAATTTAAGTGTCAGGCAGTGCTGGGGGCTTTGGAAGTTAAAATGCAACTAAGCGAAAGAAACCCTGATGCTGCTTTGGGAATAGTTGTATAAAATTATATGTATAAAATTATGCTTGCAGTTAAAATGCCCACACCACCATTTCAGGCTCACGACATCAGCAGGATGTAATCCATCAAGAAATGGACTTTCCAAAGAAAATTTAAGAAGGACTGCTTAGGCTGCATGTGATGGATGTCATGGCTGAGCACCTCGACAGGGAGCAGGATGTGGCAGCAGGGCCAAATGTGGATGGTCGTGGTGTCACCAGAGAGCATCCACCAGCCCTGTGGAAGTGGAGGGAGCACTTGCCTCTCTAGCATCATATCCTGCCTTCCCCAGAAGGCACCCACTGCTCACCCAAGGCCCCAGCTCTGGAAGCGGCAGGGGAGAGGCAAGGACCATCCCTGCTTTAAAGCCATCACCAACCCAAGAGGCCAAACAAAGCCAGTCCAGAGCAAACCCTGGGCAGAAAACAAACCACTTGGTAAACAGAAGCCTGAGGGAGTAAATGCATGCAAAGTGATGTAGATTTGTACAGATACTGCACACCCTCCTGCAAAATAAAATAAGCCCTGGTATAGTGTAAGGGGTTACAGTGTAAGGGGTTTTATTTAGCTACAGTAATCACAGCAAGAGGGCTGCACACCAATGAAAACCTGGTATACTTCAAGGAGAAAAAAAAAAGTTCAAATACAAATCAAGAGTAAAATAATTTATTTAAATGCAGATTTCTGGTTTGCTGGTTTAAATTATTTTGATTTAAATGAAATGCATCCTTTTTATCAGAAGTGATTTGCTGCTACATTGCTCCAGTTTTTCTTCAGTACAGGCTTCTTGAATTAGATAGGTTAGATGGACTGGGTTGAATTACAAATCAGAATTTTATTTTGACATAATTAAAACTGTGGTATTCTGTAGAGAAATCAAATACAGGTTATAACATTTCTGCACAGAGAAAATAATTGTATCTCAAATGGCTGAGAGGAGTCTGTAACTGAGTCAGACTGGCGCTTTCTCCACTGCAGGGTTTTGAGTGTCTGTGTTTTGTGTTTTGGGCTATGATCTAAATCCTGTCCGTTTGTACTCCGTCCATGCATTTTCCACCAGCATGGTTTGCAAATGCAGATGACAGTAGCACCATGTGTTTACGTAGAAGTGTTTCCATGGTGCTCAGAGAAGAAGAAAGTATCATTAATGCAGCCAACCATACACAGCTTCCCTAAGTCACAGCCCAGCTCTCAAGCAGGGACTGCCTCTCTGAGTCAGATGGAATAAGCTTTCTCCTGATAGTCTAATCACGAATCCTTATCATTACAGACTTGCTGGAAACCCTTTTACAGCTGTACTGTTCATCACCTCACACTCATTTTAAATTCAAGTTTTTAAAAATACTTAATTCTGCCATTAGCATGTTACAACTAGAAGGAAACTCCAGCCTGATAAGTTTGCATCAGCATTTCTTCCTCAGGATTTAACCCTGCTTTTGGATGAGCAGTCTTAGGGAAAGCAACTGAGCTCCTCAGCTGCCAGGCTGCAGTAAAGAAATTCCACAACTTCTTACTACACACAAAACAACCTGGACCAGCTAAGGCTGCCTAAATTTTAGGTAGACAGCTGAACTCAAGGATGTTGTTCTCACTCAGGGCTCCTCTTTTCTTAGGCATTACAGTTCTTGGTACCTTCTCCTCCAGAGATCTCCCTGACTGCAAGGAGACTGCAGTTACAGAGAGAGAGAAGCAGCCAAGTGCTTTGTTCTGCTTTGATCAGAGGTAGAAGTCAAAATTTTTCCATCACTTAAAGCTTGCCTAGGTACATATCTTATCACTGATTAATGGGATCCACCAGTTCAAGGGAAGAGGTGTTATGCATCTTTAGGATGCTAACGAAGTCGAAGGATTCATACATACTGCAGTCACAGTACAGAAGACATTGTTTTTTGAGCCCTGCAGAGAATAATATTAGCTCACCAATTCACAGCAAAATCCCCATAGAAATAAGGTTTCTTGTGCACTTGATTAAACCTTCAGCATTTTACCTCTATGTGTTCCAGAAACAGCTTTAAATAGAAGTACTGCAGAAGAGAAGCTAAGTTTTAATAAGAAAGGATGGTTAAATTCTGCTAAAAACACTTACTGCAGAAAAGAGGAAGATGTGAGAGCATCACACATCTACATTTTTCCATTGCTTTCACAGAAAATCATTAGGGAAAAAGCAGAAAAGACAAGTGAAATTTTGCAGCCTATGTGCTGTGCAGGGGAAATTAATTTCAGTAATCAGCACTTGTGGTAGAAATCCTTTGCACTCAAAGGGAAGTCTTTTCAAACACATTGCTGCTAACAGACCCACTGACATCACCAACTTTTTCTACCTCTGCAGAAATGCACTTCCAGTGCAGTCCAACATCATTACTGTGATTTATTGATTATCAAAAACATACACACGATATGGAAAAAGCATACACACACGATATTTCAGAATTTTAGAAACATGTAAGGTGCTTATGTAGGTGGAGGGGATACATAGCTTATTTGGCAATTTTGTAAAAGCAGAGAAACAACTTGTAACAGAACATCCAGGAACACAACTTGTTAGAAACAACTTGTAACGAAACACCAAAAGAATTTAGCTGCTAGGTAAAGGCCATAGAGACAAGTAGTATATTACAAAAACTTTATAATTTTAAATTGTAAAGTCTTTATTCTGTAACACACACAAACACCCCAATCTTCCTCTCTCAATAGACATCTCAGAGAAATACCAGAAAGGTCAGAACTGGGTAAACACTAAACCAAAACACAGCACCTCTTTTCCACTGAGGATTCACAACCACATTCCCTCCTACAGGACTGGGACACCTTTCACTGTTTTCAGGGTGAACAGCCATTCCAATCTGTGTTAATTGAACTAAAAGCACATCTGCATGCTTTTAATACCAGAATGTCCAGGTTGAATGGGAAGTACCCAAGATATATTTCCAGAGTTGTGTCACCAAAAAATGATTCTGCAAGTACCCTAAAAGCATCTTTGTTAGAGAAATTATCCCATTGCAAAGCAGAATAACATTTTTAGGGATTTTTTTTTAATAAAATCATAGAATTAGGTTGGAAAAGACCTTTAAGATCAATTACTCCAGCTGTTAACCCAGCACTGCTGGATTTAGCCACCACTAAACCATGTCCTTAACCACCATGTCTACATGTCTTTTAAATACTTCCAGGGATGGAGACTCATAACCTGGGCAGCCTGTCTGAGGGCTGGATAACCCTTCTGGTGAAGAATTTTTTCCTGATATTCAATCTGAACCTCCTTTGGCACCACTTGAGGCCGTTTCCTCTTGTCCTGTCAGCATTTGATAGTTCCAATACCAGCACATGGAATACAGTGTATGTGGAGTACTGAACTGAATTCAGCTGGCAATACTCATCTGTTTCTCATTGGAATTGTATGAAAGCTATTTTTTCTTTTCCAGTAAGAGAAAGGCAGAAAGCAGCCTTACAAAGTGGTCCCAGCATCCTGAGAAGTTAGACCTTTCACACAAAGACTGATTGTGCCCTACACAGTATCAGTAACAAAATAAAATAACTTTGTGAAGTAAGAAGAAAATCCAGTGGTTTATGGGTTACAGAAAATCCCTTTCATCTTACAAAAGAAAATAACAATAACAAAATTCCTACAGCTCCAGAGACTTCTTGTACTTCCCCCCCCTCCCCGCCCCCAGCTCACCCCAGATTTCAGACTCTAAAACTGGCAAGATTTGAAGGAGTAAAGTCTTTGTCTTGGCACAGATTGGAGCACAAGTATCATCTTGTTTACAGATAAAAAAGGGAAGGGAAGGGAAGGGAAGGGAAGGGAAGGGAAGGGAAGGGAAGGGAAGGGAAGGGAAGGGAAGGGAAGGGAAGGGAAGGGAAGGGAAGGGAAGGGAAGGGAAGGGAAGGGAAGGGAAGGGAAGGGAAGGGAAGGGAAGGGAAGGGAAGGGAAGGGAAGGGAAGGGAAGGGAAGGGAAGAAAGAAAAAAGAAAGAAAGGAAATGGACATATGTGCTTTCGTGACATGGTACATTTGAAAGCACAGGTAGCATGTCTGGTATGCCATGGTAAATCAGGAGTGACCAATAAAGTTTAGAAAAATCTTTAGAAAAATCTTCTGAATTCAGAAACAGAGAGGGAGAAAATATGGGAAATTAATCCCAGCAATGCAAATACAAAATGCACCAACATCGCTTGACAAGTGTAACTTTGACCCAATTACTGCGTGGGTGGATATTTGATTTTTACTGCACAAAGCACGGGGGCTTCTTGACGAAATTCCTTAATAACCTGGGCTTAACCTTCCTCAATTTCACAGCAAACTAGTGTAAGAAACCCAGGGGACTGCTGTCGTTTGCTCTAGTGAGGCACCTCTATTAGTGCAAACCAGCGTGCTCACACAGTCCATGCAGGAAAGAGTGACAGGTCTGTGCATGCAGTCTGACACTCACAGCCTTTCCACCCACACCTTTCCTCCAGGGCAGCTCCTGCAAGCTCTTCTCTTGTAGCAGAGGTGCTCATAAAGGAGGATGCAATCTCCTGTGGTTTCCACCCCTATGAGTGATGACAGAGCTGCAAACACACTGATTTCTCTCACAAAAGCAGGATGGGCTGCCTGCAATGGTTGTGCCAGGGAGTCACAGTCCTTGGCAGCACCAGGCTGGGAAGAAGACACAGGCTGATTTTTTATTGGTTTTAATATTCCCACCAACTATTTCAGCACATGGGCAGCTCAAACTTTGGCTGGCTGTGCTGTGACTGAAATTACTGTTTGTGCTGGGTGTATTGCAGGTTTTGCTGGTTCATAAGGCTTCATCATTCTGTTTGCACAAGCAGTTTAGGCTGGCAAGGAATGGCAGCTCTGTGGCTAAGATGGCCTTATTCTGATTACCTTTTTTATTTTTTTTTTTTTTTAGCTATTACACACACACAAAAAAAAAAAAAAGAAAAAAGAAAAAAAGAGAAAATGCAACCAGGAGCAAACATTGCACAGGGTGCACATTCAGAGCACACTCCCTGCCCTGTTTCCCCCACTTCGGAGGGCTGCTGGAGCTCTGCCTCTCCCTGCAGGCAGGGCACCTGCGCTCCCTGCTCCGGGTGCCAGCAGTACCAGGGTGCAGCTGAGGGCAGCCAGATCCCTGGAAAGCCTGCCTAATCAGGCGTTTTGCTGTTTGGCACAAGTGACTGCATCAAGGGGAAGGTGATTTTCAGGCTGTTTCCTATCCAGGACTGTATTTCCCTGTGTTACCCTTGCATTCACTAGGGAAAAAAGTGTAATGTTCTGAGTTGGCTTTAGAGCAGATCACACAGAAGCAAAATCTGAGGACCTTGGTCCTAGAGGTTTTGCAGAGATCCATAGAAATTCACACTGTCTTTATCATGAAACCACAGTGATGATGAGAAACTGACACAGTGCAAACATAAGCAAGTAAATATTTAGGCTTGTGTGCCAAGATGATGACATGTGGATATGAAAACATACCTGGAAAATGAATGAACCAAGATGTGAAGTACCATGTTGGAGAGGCAGCACTTTGGATCTGCCTTCTCCATGAGGTCTGCTGGGCAGTTGTCCTGCCAGCTTGAGGAATCTGTCAATATGATTAAGGACTGACAAACTGTAAGTGTGTTTTGCTCGTCAGAACTTTGTTTTTGATTTTAGCAATCCATGGTTGATTCCCATGATGCTTAGTTTCTAAGATGCAGGCTTACAAAAATCTCAAGAATTACTTCCATATGGTTGATCAGAGACAGGGACAAATCTCACCACTGAACATTTATCCCTCAGTGCCCCCTTGGAATCTGGTTCAACATGCTAACCCTGCAAAGAAAAAAAATCAAATAAACTTGCTTTTTTTTTTGCCATCTTTGTGAGATGCATTGATTTACTGGAACCAGCATCAGTGGCAGGACATGGTGGACTAAGAAAGAGAGAAGGGACTGTTGAAAAAAAAAAAGGGCATTGAATCAGGTCCAAACATTATATATAATTTCACTGAAATCATTATGTTCAAACCTCTCCTGCCTTTAAGAGTGAAGCAAGCAAATCCCCCCTGGTGCCCACAGGAGCATGTAATCAAGGAATTAATTAGAACCAATGAGCATGCAGCCCAGCTTCCTACCTGCAATTTTCCCATATGGACAAGCACCATATATGTAAGTGCAAATGCCATTCTGACACAGATTTGTACATAAAATGCAATACTGTTTTCAATGGAAATCATGCCCAAAAACCATAATTATATACTCTGTTAAAAGCAGAGCTGAAAGCACTACCTGTAATCAGCTCTGCTGGGTGTGGTTGTTCTCTGCTTTGGCTGTGGTTAGGCTTCATTTTAAAAATTTAACCTTCTGGGATGATTTTTTTTTTTTAACATCAGATATGGTTTAGACAGATCTATTAAAAAATCCACCAAAAAAAAAAAAAAAAAAAGAAGAAAAAAAGTATTTCTACCACTAATAAGTGAGGCTGTGGTTATAATATCCTTATTAGGCTCTGGGTTGTTTCTGTCATGGAAGAAGAAATTTAATGGTCAGAAGAGCATTGTCTGCTTTTTCCAACCCTTTCAAAAATGATGCCCGTATGTGCATTAGGAAATATTTAGCAGGTTTCATTTTGCATGTACTCAGGAGAGGGATCAGTATAGAAAACCTCTAAAACCTCCATCTGCAGTGAGGTTGTGCTGAAAACCCATGGACTGGCCACTCTTCATGCTGGAGCAGTTTTCTTGCCAAACATAACATTTCTTGGCAGATCTGCTTTCTTAGGGATGGCTATGTATCTGCCCTTGCTGACGCATCAGCAGACACAGCTCACTGTAGTGTACACACAGATCAGACAGCAACATGGGAAGTGCAAATTCAGGGCTTTCAGGAAGCAAAGCTCAGAAGGACTCAACTCCAGAAATCTTCCAGGTTGATATTTGAAGGCGGGAGGGGGAGTTAGGGAGAAAGCAAACAAAAGCAAAAGCTCCCAAAACCCAAAACAAGAACCAAACCTGAAAACATTCAGAACCTCAAATCTAAATGTGGTGTCCAGCTTTGGTTTATTTCTTTTCCATTTGAACACAAAGAGAGTAATTTTCTGTAAGTGTGAGCCGTGGGGTTTCCCCTTTTAAATGGGTATCACAATTTTTTAAATGGAAACCCTCAGACTGCTGGGGCATGGGTGCCTTTGACTTGGATCTGCCTTCCTTCAGAGGCCGCATCCAATATCTGTGAGGCTCAGGTGAGGCTGTCTGAACAATACAGCTTCTCCATCAATGTATCTTGTTTTCCACTTAGGGCAAAGACTGAGGGGAGGCCTGAGATCTAAATGTGCTCATCAAATCTGCCAGGAGAGACAAAGCAATGTCACAGCATAGGTGCTGTGTTTGGCTTCTTCAGCAGATGTGCCCACCTTCCTCTTTCTCTTGGCTACGCTATGGTGAGAACTCATCCTCAGTCAAACTCCACTTAATTCTGTATTTTTCAAATGGCAGAGGACAAGCTGGGAGCAAAGCATCTAGCTACTGTCTGCAAATGCAAGCTTGCACTTTGTACTGCTGCTTTTTATCCTATTTTGCCTATTCTTGTCCTCGGTGCCATTAGTTCTTCTCTTCCTGTAGCCTGAGAAATCTTTGCAGTGACTTAGCCCTTCAAATCTGACCAAATCTGATTACAGTTTGTTTTCCTGCTGGGTGAACAAGATCACCCCCTTGAGGAACATCATCAATAACCCCTTTCCACCCAGCTTTCTTCCCTTGAGGCACAACCTCCTGACATCCCTTCTTTAGGTAAATCCTTACAATGCTCGCATTAATCCCCCGGTTCTCCAGTTTAATGGCTTTGCCTGTAGCACTGTAAGTGCTGCCTTGCTGAAGTCCATTGTCTACATAGTCAATTATCTTATCAAAATAAACCTGCTAAGATAGCCAGGCATGAGATAGCCTTGGTAAACTCATTTTGCACTTGATCTCATTTCCCACTTACTGAGGTCAAGCTAGTTGGCTGCCTGGAGATCCCAGCTTACACAGCTCACCAGCCTTAGTTTCTTAATGACAGCAATGACCTTTGCTACTGGTAGAAAGTTTCATCACTGGACTGTGTTTTCACATGCCAGTTCCTGAATGGGGCAATTATGTTGCCCCTCATTTCTCCTTACCACCATCCACAGCCTCTTGAGCAAGGAGTGCAAGCCGCTCTTCTGGTTTGCTTCCTCCTGGCCACAGCCCAAGGATCTGAGGGTTCCTCATACCCAGACTTGTTTATAGCTGGACACAGTAATGTCAGTCCAAACCTGGCCTCGCATGTTTCACTCTCACAGCCAAAACAACTCAAGCCATGCATGAGCAGGTGACATCAAAGCAGTGGCATATCAGGGATAGTCAGTGGAAGAAAATAAGAAGGCTCTGGGGACTGAGGACAAGATAAGCAACATTTCACTTTCCAAGCACTGGTCCCAGTGCAAGCAGGTGACTGAACAGCATGAACAGCATGCAAAAAGATCTCACACTCCTCTGCCTCTGACAGCTCCCCAGCTACTCCAGTGCAAGAGCAGCACAGACAGACCAGAGACCAACACATTCCCCACGCCCAGCAAATGTCTGTGCTGACACACAGCTGGAGCCCTGGACTCGTGTTCTTGTCACATCCATGTCAAACAAGGAGCTGTCCTGTGCTCCTGCTGCTGTGGGGCTGGAGGAGAGCACAGGGATGGGTCTTCGATACAGAATAAAAGCACAAGTGTGTGTCCTGGGGTGGTTTTATGATGCTTGTATCCCCAGTTGTATGTTCTCTTTGTGCTGGATATTGAGTTCTGCAGCTGTAAGGCTGGTTCCAGGAGTGAAGGGGGAGAGAAGAGGCACAGAGTTTGTTATCAGAGACTGCCTTTGCTCCCCTACATCCTTCACCCAGACTGTGTTGTCTGCAGTGGGCAGCAGGAGAGAGCTCACAAAGAAGTTTCCTGGATATTTTTTTTTTTTCTTGGAATTATTTGAACCTGCTCTGGACTGAAAACCCAGAGGAGCACCAGGAGCTCACACCTGTGTCCCACCAGGCCTGGCCTGGGCTGTGGCGTTTCCCAGCACTGGAGGGACTGAGAACAGCCTGAGCCGGGCTGCAACCCACAGAAGGGACTCTGCTGAATTTGTCATCTCTTCGGAGCAGTGAGAGGTTCTGTTATTTCGTATTGTTCATTTTTTGTGCTGGGGAGTGCTTTGACTACTAAATAAACAGGGGAATTTTCTCTCTGAGGAAATTTTTTCCTGAAGCAGTTGAGGGAGAGGCCACTTGAATGTGTTTCCTAGAGGGATCCTATTTGGAGGTTTCCTCCCAAATGTGACCTAAACTGAGACAAGTGTGATTTTCTCCTCTGCTCCAAGCAGAAGTGACTGCTCAGAGGCAGTGCAGAGGCAGTGTCATCAGAGAGCTACGGATCACAGCAGTTCTAAACCTACAAGAAGGGCAGCATCTTTATTCCTGTGCCTCTCTCTGTCTCTTGGAGTTATTCTCTTAACTTTCAACAACATGAGGTCTTACACCACATCAAATATGCTTAGTTTTTTCCCCCAACCAGATTCTCTTACACTGCCTTGCAGCTTTGTGCAGCCACATACCTGGCAGATCAGTGGCATGTCCTCAAGTGCTATCTCAGTTTTAAGAGCAAGAGGTTTCAGAGCAGCTTCCTTAGTCTTTTTCACTTAGTGATTGCTGTCAGGAACTTGTCTGTCCTTTCTGCTGGACCAGGCTCATCCTGGAAACACACCAGGGGACTGACCACAGTATCAGTGTCTGTGGTGACCCCTCTAAAGTCTTCATTGCCCTGCAAATTTGGGTACATGCACAGGGTGAGGGTTAAGGTGGGGGAGCGGAAGCCACTGCCCATATGCTTGCCCTTCCTTCCAGGAGGACTTTTCCATGCATCAAAACAATGTCACCAACTGAATTGCATCACACAAAGCATGCAAATAGAGAAAGGAAACATAGGAAGATATTTTTAAGCCTTGTCAAACCAGTGGATAAAATAGAGTATCAGTGATGTTGCTCACATGTTCTTCTTCCGTCACAAACCAGCACTTCCCAATTCTCTGAAATTCAATTCATGAAGAATCAAATGCAGAAGTAACTTTTCCAATGTTGAGCTTTCTGCTGTTACTAAGCCCTTTCTCATGAATTCTCATGCCTTTTTGTTCTTCTCTTATATGTTGAAAAGCAGGAGTTATTCCCAAGAACAGCAGTATTACAAAGGGAACTGATGAAGAAATAGCCACAAAAGAAAGACAAGAAGGAAGGCCCTGGTTACAACAGCATCAAAGAAAATCCATGGGGTGGAATATAACCTCCCAGTCAAGTAAGTCAAAGCCAGCACAGAGCTTTTCCTAACCTATCATACCTACAAATTCACCTACTCTCAGTTTAAACCATTCAAGTTGAGCAAAGCCATCCTTCAGCTTTCCAGGTCCTGGTACTATAACCCCTCCCCAATAAGCTAATAGGAATTTCTGAGTATCATTCCCATCCACCTGCTTTCCTAAACTTCAACTACTGCCTCCAGCTCTCCCTCCCTCAAGCTTAGCTCTTGTGCCTGTACACAACCCATGATTTTCTCAGACATCTTGAACACACTTGCAACTTGCTGGCAGAAGAAAGAGAAACCTTTATTTGCCACCCTTGTTCCTTTCTCATCCTTATTTTTACACTACTTCTATCCTTGCAAAACTGTGATCCTCAGCAGAGCTTTGGATGGGATTGGAAGGCTGTGATTTCTGTCCCAGAATACTGAGCTCCTCCTGCAGCTGTTCTTCATTTTCCTTGCACTTGGCACATCTTTTCTACACTGTGGACTGCAATCATGTTCCCCAGACTGTCTCCCCACAGGAAGGAGAAACCTGCTCTCAAAGCAGAAGGAATATCTCACACTTCAAACATCACTGCTTGCACAATGCAGGAGGAGTATCACTGTTTCAAAACCTACAGTGTGATGAAACCTTCTCCCCTCCCATTGCTAAGCACCACATTCCATAAGGGTTTATCTTCACTGGCAAGCACCAAGGACCTCCAAGTTTAGCCTGCTGGTGCTGTAGGATGAGTTGAGAGTGGTTGTAAAGCAGGATTGATGGGCCCCTCTGCTTGCAGGCATGACACATCTCTGCTGGGTTCCCCTCCACCCTGATACTTTCTGAAAGGATAGGGAACCAACTGCCAGCAGCTCCTGCAAAGAAAGCACCTGAAGGGACAACAAAGCAGGCCTTCACACACTGCCACCATGCAAGTAGGGAACACAGTGCCAGCACACAATCTAAAATGAATTTTTAGTGTCCACCTTTTTTTCTAACTCCTGGCCTGAAGGCATCATGTAGTTCTGAGGAAATGTCCTACAGGGTGTCAACCAGTTTGCAGCTCCAGTGTTGCGCTGCTACTCTTCACAGCTCCCTCGAATAGGACTCCTCAACCCTGACCTCATCTGTAAAGGCACATTTTTTAAGTCAGAAAGAAATTACCCTTTTTTTCCAGATGAATATGAAGGAAAATTCTAAATCTAAGTGAGTGCTAACCACAGTGTCCCAAACATGGCAGGGGCAGGTCAGCAAGCTGCTCCAGCATGGTACTTTCCATATCCTGGCCACAGGTGCACAGAAGTCTAAATTTTCATTAATAAAAGATACAAAAACCCCCCAGAATAGTGCAACATGGTGAGTCTAACTCTTTGCAGTGCTCAGCATCAGAAGGCCATCTTTGCAAAGGGTGAGAATCGTACCCACCTCCCTGCACCACAGTCTGAGCCAGGGCAATGCTTCCCTGCAATATCTTGGAGATGGAGGTGCTCCCTGGTGGAGAATACTCTCCTCACCCACTGTGGACATCCCATGGGGATCAATGCATCCCTTTGAGCTTGAAGACTGCTGCTCCCCCCACCCTTGGTTTGCAGGCTCCTGCTGATGGTTCCTGCTGCTGGATCATTATCTGCTGTCTGTCTGCGAGGAGCCCTTAACACTTTTCTCTGACATCTCTTGGATGTCACTTAACTGAATTGCATATCATGTTTTCATTTTTTAGGAAGCTCAGAATTCAGGAAGCTGGAAGTAATTATGAGAACCAAACATGTCAGTGCCATAGGCAATTTTTTTGCCAATACAGAGATGTTGTCCCATCTTCCTGCTCTGTTTGAGGAGCCCTGTGACTTTCCTCTCTTCTCTTCTGTCCTTGAGGCTGGAGCAGAAGCCATTCCTCACAGACAGCCATTCCACAAGACAAAAACAGGAGGGGTTTTCCCTCACACAGGCCCAAACCTCAGGAGCAAAAAAACCCACTTTGCTTTTGAGCACTGCACCAACCTGGGTAAATTCAGAGCTGTTCTAGAGAAAACACAATGAAGCAGAGAAGCAGAAAAGGTCATTGGGCACTGCTGGCAGTGTTGGAACACTGGCAGCTTATTTTTCCACTTCCTCTTCTGTTACTACTTCTCCTGCTAGGTGCTTCTCAAACTCTACATTTGCAGCAGGGCGCAGAAGTAGATTTAGGAATGAACATGGCATGATGAGGGCTCATGCCCTCATTGAGGCAACCAGGGCTGATGCTCCCATGCAGACCTGTGCTCTCAGCTACTTGAATTCCCCCAGGGCCCCCTCCAAGCCTCCCACTCTGACTTGCCCCCAAATATCCCAGGGACTCTGCTCTAACGCAGCTCTACATTTGTGATTGCCCTGAAATCCCCCAGGGCTGCGGCTCAAAAACTACCACTGCTTTCTCCCACAGGCACCAAGGGGGAAATTTTTGTTTTCCCTCCTTTTAAGATGTGCTGGTACCTTCTGGGGGGAACAAGGGCCTTAGACACCTGGTGTGGAGGTCATTGCCAGCTGGTAAAAATGTTCAACTTCCACAAAGTGCAATTCCAGCCACGCTCAGTCCTGTTTCTTGCTCCTGTGTTGTGCTCTTATTCCTTCCTCATTCACTGACTAGACTCCTTCAGCAGCCTAACCACTACCAAATATAAAAACAAAGGATAAAGCAAGGCAGTGGGATCACAAGGCACGTCAGGACACTACGTAAAGCTGGATGTAGCAAAGATCAGCCCTGGTTTAGGAGTTGGGGTCCTAGGGAGCTGATCTGGGCCATGCTGGGGTTGTAGGGAAAGAGTTGTTCCCCAAATACTGAAGGAGGTTGTCTAGAGAAGAGGAGGCTCATGGGTGACCTCACTGGTGTCCACAACTACCTCTTCTACAGTCTCTTCTAACATGCCTACAGGAAATAGCCTTAATTTGAGACAGGGGAAATTAGGACTAGGCATTAGGGAAGGTTTTTCACTGTTAGGATGGTCAGGCATTGGAATAGGTTGCTCAGAGAGCTGGTGGGAATGTTCAAGAGGTATCTGGATGTGGCACTGGACAATGGTTTTGTGGTTAAGGGGTTAAAGTGATTGTACTGGGTGGATGGTTGGACTTTGCTATCATGAAAATTTCTTCCAACCCTGGTGATTCAGCTGGAAATGATGCAACTTCAAAAGCTTTTAACATAACTTTAGTCAGGGCTTTGCTGGCCTTTGCCCAGTGGGAGGGGAATTGAAGTTTCTCTTTAAAATATTGTGTTCAGAGGCTGGAGGTGGTCTGATAATTTTAACATCCACAGATTGGGAGTTGCCTGAAAATACACAGCAGGTAAATGAACATTAAGGAACGTTACCCTGGTCAGAAACATGTGGTCTGGGAAAAGATTGATAGGAGAACCAAAGAATGAGGACCTAATAATCATCAAAGGTGAAGGGATCAATAACCAGGAGGAGATAGAATACTAAGAATTGTGTAATTTAGGATGAATGAACGTGAATGTCTTTGGAGTTTTTTAATGTATAAAGAGGCGAGAAGTCTAGTAAATAACCATGTATGGTGGAATGATTTTCGCTGTGCAACCCGGCCACGAGTGGATGACATAATTTCTACTGCACATTCTGGCCAGAACAAAGTAATGCTGTGATTTTCTAACGCTGGAAAGATGCTGTCAGAATTCCCGTTGTTTTCCCCGCAGTTTCAGCAGCACTTCTGTGGTCATGAGGGGGCAGGTACAATGGCAAAGATTCCTGGCAAGGGCTGGAGGCTCTGCTCAGGGTGCAGCAAGGAGGGCAAACGTAACTTAAGCTGAGGAAAGCCCTCCTAAAGTCTATCCCCAGCGCAGACACAGAGCGGGATCCTGCTCGTCCAAGGGAAACGCTTTCAGCGCCTTTAAAAAAAAAAAAACAAACAAAAAAAACCCAAAAAGGAAGCGGTTCTCTCCACGCGTTGCGTTCATTTCCCCGGTGCCAGTTTCTATTCCGAGGGTTCAGCGCGGCTCTCCTGAGGGCAGCCCCGAAAATGAAAGCCAGCCAGCCTCTCCGCCTGCGCGGAGCCGGGCCCGGGGCAACGCCAAGGACGGCTCCGGGGGGCCCGGGGAGCTGCCAAGGACGGCTCGGGGAACAGCCGGGGAAGAGCCGGGGAGCCAAGGAGGAGCCGTGCCCGGTGACACCGCCCCGGGAGGCCGCGGGGGGACGGGCCGAGGGGAGCGGCCCGGGATGGGTAGAACGGGCCGGAGCTCGGGCTGCGGAGGCCGAGCCGCGCCCCATGGCCCGGGGCGGGTTCCTGTGGGCTCCTCGAAGTCGGCTGGAAATGGTGGCCGTGCTGGCGGGGCTGGCGGCGATCGGGGGGCTCGCTGCGTAAGTTCCCGCGGGGCCCCGGCTCGGGGGCTTGGCCGCTTCCGCTTCTCACAAGAGAAAAGGAGAAGCGAGCCCTGACCTGGGGAGGGCTTTTGGGGGGAGGGCGTGGTTGGCATTTCATGGCTGGAGTAGCGGCGGGGTGGGAAGCGCTGGCGGTGTGAGCAGCCGCTGTTGTAGCCTGCCCGAGCAGCAGGGCCGAGCGTCGCCGCCATCGCCTGGCCCTGCCAAAGCTGTCAGGTCAGCCAGGCTTTACCCCTTACTTTTGTACCCCTGAGGGTCAGCCTCGCCTTACCCCCGGGCACAGAAGCCGCTGGGTGCTGATCTGAGCTCGCTGGTGCGCTCAGAAAGGTCGTGGTCACGTATCCTGCGCATGGCTCGTCAGTCCTGCTCTTGGTTTTTGGTCTTTGAGCCGGGTACAATGTGCAGCGTTATGCTGGGCTGCTGCCAGCATCCCAGCAGGACATCTCCAGGTGCCCCTGGCCCAGGGCTGGGCTGCCCAGGAGCTGCCACGCACTTACCCACGGTAGGAAGGTGCACAGGGTCCACCTGCTGTGAAGAAATGCATCCTTGGAGTGGGACTCGTGTGCCAGGCAGGGTATCCAGCCTGCTGGAGCTTAGCAGGACAAGCCTGTACTGAACTAGCAAAGATTTAATTCTCCTTCTCTGTTTTTTCCTTTTCATAGCGTCTTCTACATTGAAGTAGTCGTGGGACGAAAAATGTGTCCGAAGGAGGTGGAAAATTATGTGGCGTCCTTAGTGCTGAGTGCAGTTGGTGACACGCTGGGATTTAACAATGGGAAATGGGAGTTCCAGCTGAGTGGCCCAGTCATCCACAAGGAGCTGGCAGAGATGGGGGGACTGGGCAACTTCAGCATCCAGGGTTGGAGAGTCAGCGATGATACCGTGATGCACTTGGCCACAGCTGAAGCCCTGGTAGCTGCTGGGAAAGACCCAAGCTTACCACATCTCTACTCTCTGCTTGCAAGGAACTACAAGGAATGCATGAATGACATGGAGGGCAGAGCTCCAGGTAACCTCCATTGCACTGCCTGGGTAGAGCTGTACTTGTCGCTCATGTCTCTCCCGCAGCTCAGAGTTTGGGCTGGCCCCAGCTCTGCTTTTGGCTGTTTATAGAGTATTTCACATAAAAGCAAAAGTGTTCCACACTCAGTACCAGTTTCAGGATGAGCTAAAGAGAACAGAATAAGGCAAGTTGAACTAGATGAACTAGATTGGGCTTCTTTGAACTAAATGAAAAAGTTTTGCCCACATTTATAAAACATTTTTATAAGTGTGTTTGAGGCCTAGCCTCAGCTTGGGAAGGGTGATGGCTTTTGCACTTGGGATTCCTACATTCAGTGGATAAAAAAAACGCATATTCAACTACTGTAATGCACACCCTGAGATGCTGTGTTAAAGCAACACATTTAAACAGAGAATACAGAACTTCTCATCATAAACACAACAAATTACATGTAAAATATATTTAAAGGCAGGCACAAAGATCCTTGCTTGGAATAACTACACTTATTAAACCCAAAGTCTGCTTGTTGCTAACTCTGTATGCCTGCTTTCTGCCACAGCACAGTAAGGCCACCATCTTCTTTTCTGAACCCTGTACTTCCATCATCTCTCTTTTTTCTGTATAGACACAGTGGTACTGAGTTTTTGTCACGTGCCAAGACATGTACAACATATCCCTATGGTTCCTAGTTCACCTAGTTCACCCAGCCCTCCTGACCCAGCTCTTCCCTGAGGAGTCCATCTCTCTCTGTGCTCATGGCCCAGGCTCTTCTGGATGCTTGGATTACATTTAAATTGGAGCTGTTTAGGCTGGGTCTCTAATTTGACCAGCACAGGAAGCGTGAAGTATCCAGGAAACACTCAAATTCAGCAGTCCTGTGCAAAGTTTATACATTGAAATTTTATCTATGCTTAGATGTGCTTATTTGGAGTGGCCAGAATATGCCAAGAGTGTTCTGTCTTGACATTAAATATGGGAAAGGCCAAATCTTGCCGCTGAGCATAGTGCATTGGATCTGTGCATTTCCAAAATAAACCAGGTTGGAAACCCGAACAGGAAATTAATTCTGCATACCTCTCCACAGTGTGTTCCTATCCTTGTATAAAGAACTAAATTATCAGTCTTCTTTTAACACCCATATTCCCAGTTGTTGGAGTGGCCTAATTAATAAAATAGTTAGGAAGGGGTAATGATGCTTGTCAGGACAGCCGAAGTTGGCAGATCAAACTTTCAAGAGATTCACTGCAGTTTTGGTGAAGGACCATAGTTTAGTTCCCCCAGCCAAGATGGGCTAATCACAGCTGGCAGTGAGACAGCACCTGGAAGGATTTTCACTCTCTAACCTTGGTGACTAAAACCTAAGATGAAAAGGAGAAGAACCTAAAATTTAAATGTTAGCAAATATCAAAGGATAATAGGACACCTACTGCATTACTTCTGTGACTAAAGTGACTTGCAGTATGCCCAGAAGAAGTTCCCATTTGGAAGTGAAGAATTTGAGAGCAAACTTGCTCTGGGCATTAAGAGGAGTGACAAGGAAAGGTCAGATTTTCCAGGCAAAGAAAAGAAGTACACATTGTTTAGTGGGTCCAAAGACAATTTAACATCTTAAAATCAGAATTACTCTGGCTGCAGCTACAGGAAAGGCATTCAGCTCTGAGAGTTTAAATCCTGACCCCTAGCACTTTAATTCCCACTGAAGGGAATACCTAATCCCTACCCTGAAAAGCTGTCTGCAGTCTGGAGTCTCCATGCCATATTGATAAGTCCTAACGATAAAGGTTGCATGCTAATAACTTCTTTTGGCAGTTCAGAATAAATGGATTTTGACTGAGAACATAACCCATGGTGGTGCTGTTCTGGCCCAAGTACTCACCAGGGAATTGCAGCCCTGAAGGCTGAGAATGGAAAGTTGCTGTTGGAACTTTTGCCCAACACAGAAGAGATTTCCTTAGAACAGTGGGGGAAAGCCACACTGATGGCTCACAGGAGGGAGTCCAGACCTGAAAACCCAAAGCTGCAGTAACAAAGGGATTCCCACGACGATCTGAGTCACAGGACAGCCGCAGCAGGGTCCCTCAGGGACACAGCCCCAGGAGAGAACTCTGGAGGTAGTAATTCAGTGACAAGGTAATCCCTACATCCACTAGTGCTATTTGTGATGTGCCACAGTCCCAAATTCATCGTTCCTTGCAGATTACAGAACCAATGAATTAAGCAACACAAGTGAAGACATACGTCTTTTTTCATGGTACAACTACAGCACTTCTCCAGGAAACCTTCTGCTTCAAAATTGTCTTTTGGTCCTAGTCCTCTCCTCTTGGAATTATTTACCACTGTGTGGTTTGTTTAACTCACCTTTTTTTTTAGTATGTACTGATTAACCCCAAACAACTGTTACTGTCTGTACTCTTGAAAAGTCTGGGTAAATGGAATGAAACCCTATTCCAAAAATTGATTCCAGCTGTTTTGAAACCTTTTCAGGTTGCCCTAATTCACACACTAGTTTTTCCTTGTATTTCTTCTTTCCTTAGACCAGTACCCTGCTTAGGTTACTTTTAATTTCTTGTTAGTACAATGGATTCCTAACCAGGATATGAAGGATTTCCAAAAAATTTCCTAATTCAAAGACTCCCTACAGCAGTTTTTTTAAAACCTGTTTTTAAAAAAAGACTGGGTTTGATTCCATCTTAGACTTCCTACATCAGCTTACCAATGTTTTAATACTTTAACTGTTTAAAAGTGTGAGGGATAACACTTGTAATACTTCATAAATCTTAGGAGTCCTAGCTGTCATACACTGCTTTTACACAATTTCTTCCACTTGCAAGTTATCAGTAGTCATCTCTTAAAATAATATGCACAGGCTTAAAGCTGTAAGCAAATTGTATTGCACAATAACCAGTCTTTTTCCATTTAAAGCTTTGTCATCTTCCTTTTTATTATAGCTGCAATTCGTGCAAGAACAATCTCACTTTTTATCAAGGACTGAGGTGTGTGGTGTCAACCTGCCGAGACATGTCCTGAAGAAATGTTTTTTTCTCGAAGTTTCAGCAAGAATTATCTTTGCTTTTGTTATGCAGATTTTGATTTTAAGATACCTTAGTCCCTGTGCTCTCTCACCTCCCCCTTGCTTTCCTGGAAGAAGTTCTCTTTTACAAGAATATACAAATAGAATAGTTGGTACAGATTTTTAAAAACGTGGCTTTGTTTGACAGGTTCATTTTAATGTCCTGTTACAAGTCATTGGGTACAATGCTTGGTATGGTGAGAATTTTAAAAAAAAAGCCTCCATTTTCTGTTAGTCATCACAAGGTTGGAAATTATGCTGATATCCCTCTTAACAATTTTGATACACAACAGCCAGCACTGGATTAGTAAACTACGTGAAATTTAGAGGCATGAACATGTTCCCACACTGAGACAGCCTAAAAGCAAACACTTACAGGTCGGTGGTGACCAGTCCCAGTAGAACTAAAGACACGTGGCCCAGCACATGACATTATTCCTGGCAGTGTCCAGCTGTTAGTTATTTTTAGCATGTCCAGAAGCTAGTCTTAAAGCTGTGCACAGATTTGGAGATATTTCAGTTACAAGGGTGCTGTAAATGCAGGTAAAACAGGCTGTCATAAACCAAACCCCACTGCCAAACATGTACATGGAAGTGCAGGAGCCAAGAGCTCAGCAGTACCTGGCTGTGATTAGCAAGGTCACAGATCATGGTGACCGAGTTGCACCAAAGTGAGGTGAAATTGCTTGAGCAGGCTTCTTCCTTGCTACTCTATTCTATTTAGTTTGACTTCCAAAATAACAGAGCACCTCACCTGCTAGTTCATCAGCTACCTGTCCCAGTGAGGGAACAAAGTGTAGGAGCAACAGTCTAGTTTTGGGGGTGTGGTAACAGCCAGCTGCTGCTGTTACTGTGTCAGAGAGGACTGAGCACACTGGGGTTAGTCTCTTGTCCACCTTTGCCATTGTCCAACACATTAAAACTTAAATGAAGTTGCTTGAATTTACTGCCTTGATTTACTTTCCTGATGGAAAAGAGGTATTTCAGATTGGGCCAGAAGAGAAGACTAGGAGAAAAAAAAGCAAGGTAGAAGAGAATCAAAGATAATTCAATGTCCCAGACCTGTTTCTTCTTTACACACAAGCATTTGGGCTTAGCTCTCTAAACATTTTGCTGTCTTGGCTGGGGAAGCTGGCTGAGGGCTCTGAAATTTGTGTTTTCTTTGTCCTGTCAGTGTGTTCAGCGAACAAGTGTTAGTCTGAAGGAACAGCACTGAAAGAAGAGGAGGAATTTCTTTAAAAAGTAGATAGCAAAAAATGAAAGAGATGGAGGTGGGCTTGCCTCATTTCTTGTAGTCTTTTCTGTAGTTACTCTTCAGTGGCAGTGTTAGGAGGTGAACTTAGTGAGATGGACAAAACTTTGCTCTCAACTAGTACCACTGCTCTTCAGCTCACGGAAGAAGAGTACAGTAAAGCCAGTTATGCAGACCGTGTTGAGGTGAGAGAGGTACTACACTCAAGGCTTTCTGACAAACTTAAACTGCAGCAAGGGAGAGCTGGAAAACATTTTCTGCCAGTACATTTTCTATTAGTGAGGCAGTGGGAAAGATTCCTGAGGATTCAGAGTGGGGTCTCTGCCCTCAGAAATCCTGTGAAAAAGCAGTTACCTATACTTGCCTTGTGCCAGCGATCCTACAAACCTTTCTGTTTACAGAGAGAGATATATTTCAGCATACGTGCATATATCTACTAGTATATATGTTTTATGGGCAACACAAAATGTAAATATAAACCATGTCAGTAAATGGACAGTGAAGTGTTCCCTACCCCAGAGACCTTTTAATTATTTTCACAAACAAAAATTATCAGGTCTGCTGGGGAGGACACAGCATGCTTCAACAGTTTAAGGCAGGATATGTATGTGAGCAGACAAATTATGTTTTTAAAAGGAAGCTCAAATCCCTTACACAGAGCGATGCTTTCTTCCCCACTGCCCTGCCTGTCTTCTGCCGTTCCCAAGCTATCTCCTGCTGACGTTTCTGTTTCTTCTTTCTCTGGGGCTCCGTGGCTCCTGTCTCCAGGTTCCATGTCTCTGGAAGGCACCAGGAAGCTGGATCCAGGGCAGCCGAACGGCTGGCGGATCCCGTTCAGCCCGCGGGCAGGAGGCTGCGGGGCCGCCATGCGCGCCATGTGCATCGGGCTGCGCTTCTTCCGCCCCACCCAGCTGGACACCCTGGTCAAAGTCAGCATCGAGAGCGGCCGCATGACCCACCACCATCCCACCGGCTACCTGGGGGCCCTGGCCTCAGCCCTCTTTGCGGCTTACGCAGTGAACGGCGTGCCCCCCGTGGCCTGGGGGAAGGGGCTAATGGAGGTGCTGCCACAGGCAAAAGCCTACGTGCAGGAGTCTGGCTTCTTCGTGAAGGAGAACATGGAGCAGTGGTGAGCTGCACTCCCTGCACCGCCATTTCTTAAAGCCCTTGTACAGGGCAAGCTCTGCTCATACTTCAGTTTCAGTAATCGCATCATGGTAAACTCCGAGGGCAGCACACTCCTGCCATAGGATCAGACCAATTCAGAGTAACTTAACTTGGGGGCAATAAAAAAAAAGGGGTTGTGCTTGGGTCATGCAGTCGTGACCATTGTTTTGGATCCAGTATGAAGTAGGTAGACTTGTCATCTCATGCAACTGTGATCTTATGAAAGATGGCAAGCAGGGCTGGGGAACAGCATCAAGTTTAGGGCTGAGCTCAGTTTGAAAGTTATAACCAAATCTGACTGCATATTCACTGCATCTCTGTGTGCAGGGGCTCACACAGAGGTACAGCTGCTCTGAATTTGGGAGGATGACTCAGTTCTCACTCTGAGCCTTTGAATCCTGCAGGTGCTGGGCTGCTTTCTCTCATGTGGCTGGAGGGAGGGGAAATCTAACTCACTCAAACATGTTCCTTGTGCCACTTACTGTAAATCACATCCCTAGTTTTGACAAATGGGGGCCGCCTGCCATTTTGCTGAGCCCTGGCTCCGGGCTCTTGACGTGGCGCGTTTTCCTCTGGCACCTGCGCCATGCTCAGCTGTGCGCTGCTGCCCTGGGACAACTTACAGCCGCTCCATCCCATCCTGTTTGGCAGGTATTACTTCGAAGAGCAGTGGAAGAAATACCTGGCGGAGAGAGGCATCTCAGACGGGGTCTCGTTGCCCAAGTTCCCTTCCAAGTACGGTGTGGAAGAGAGAGACTCGTTCTACACATCCCTGAGCTACAGTGGCTGGGGAGGTGGCAGCGGGCACGACGCACCCATGATCGCCTACGACGCGCTGCTGGGTGCGGGGGACTCGTGGATGGAGCTGGCTGACCGTGCATTCTTCCACGGCGGCGACAGCGACTCCACGGCCGCCATTGCTGCCAGCTGGTGGGGCATCATTCACGGCTTCCAGGGCGTTCCCCCCTCCCTCTACGCTCACCTGGAGTACAAGGAGCGCCTGGAGAAGGTTGCCAAGGGCTTGTACAGCATCATCTAGGCAGGAGGTGGCCAGGCACCCCACAGGCACGCTTACCCAGCGGCTGTCTTGTGCTCTCTTGCTTGGTTTGCAAACCCACTGGATTAAATCTCGTGAATGTAAGCCAGAGCCAGACCCGTCTTTTCTCTGTGTGTTGGCTTCAGTGGGGAGGCCATGCTGGCACTAGTTTGGGGCTGCTGGTTTGATGGGAACCTACAATGGTCCCCCGAGACACCACTGCAGGGTGGCTGCACATCATCTGGTGCTCAGGAGGAGCTGGAGCACCCACTGCAGCCCTGCTGGTCATGCTGCAGCAGCAGGACAGGCAGCAAACCTCATTCAGGCTGACCCAAACCAGCATCCTGCCCCTACAATGAGAGCACAAGCAGCCTATTGTGTCTGGGGACAAGAGAGCTTTTTTATAAAATTGTTTTAGTAGAGGATATTTTTTGTTTGAAATGAGTGTGGAAAAAAACCCCAAACCTGACCTTAAAGCTGTGTGAGCTGTGCGTTTTACCCAATTCCACATCACTTCTGCAATACAGGTACGAGTGCATCATGCTACTTCCCTATTTCAGTGAATGTGGGAATTCAAGACTCCTGATCAAATCGTTACTTAAGGCAAAAGTGGGTAATGAGAATTAACGGGTTGCATTTTACATCAGCTTCTGCAGTGAACTATATTCTGCTTTCATTAAGGTTGTTAAAGGTAATTTGCTTAACATTTGCTATGCATAATTCTATTGAAATAAGGCTTTTCTTCAAATCCAGACTATGACACAGCAAAGTGCTTTTACTGTTTTCAGAACGATTTCAAACTCAGTGTATCCCATTCAATAAAAAGACCTGACAGGCCTCTGATAGATGTTATATTCTGTTACGGCATGGGTTGAGGGATGGATGGGGTATGAAATCAGAGATGCCTGGTGTCTGCAAGCTCCAGCTGCAAGAGAGAGGAGATGTGCTACCAATGGTAGGGAGAGGAGTTATTGCATCAAGGAGTAGGGGCAGAGGGAGAGGGTTCCTAAGAGGAGAGTCTCAGCACACCTTTATGCTGTGAGTGCACATAAAGGCATAATAAAAGCTCAGATCTGACAAAAACCAGCAGCAATAGGATTCACAATTTCAACACAGTTTACTACAGCTCTTGGGTGTGTTGTATAAAACATTTTTTAGTGCAACATAGTACAAAGTTTTTGTTGGGTGGTTTTTTTTTTCACCTTTTTCTTTTTTTAAAAAATCCCAAACAGATTTTTCCACATCATGCATGGATAGGGCCTCTCTCTTCTTGGGTTTGTTACAGAAAGTTACTGGAGAGAGCATGGTTTGGAAAGCTTTGTGTTAAAACTCATTACAGGAATAGTCTGCCTTATAAAAACTGAGAGAAGTTTGAGACTGGGCAACACACTGCCAGAGCAATGGAGAAATGTCACCAGCAGGGTACATTCAGGGACCACCATGGGAGCCATTTCCCAGGAAAGCCTGGGCTCTGTGCAGGAACCGCAGGGCTGGAAAGAGACCCTGTCCACCCAGGGGGGCAGGGCCATGGGGCAAGCCTTCAGGAGAGCCCTGCTCCGGGGCAGACAGGCTGGCGAGGAGGAGTGTGGCTCAAGTGCAGAGCAGAGCTCTCCCAGGAAAGAACGGCTCCCGCTGACTTCGTTCTCTCTTCTTCCTTAAAGCTGAAGTGAGTTGTGGTTCCTGCCCAGGAGCAGTACGTACAGGAGATAGTACTGTTAGGAAACAATACCCACTGGCTGCAGCTGCAGCTGTTTGCACCTCGAATTCTTCATTTCCATTCACTTTTTATCCCACTCCTCTCTTTGCAGACTTCTTTGCCAGAAAGGGAAGACAAGTGTGCGGGTGTGCGATACATACAGATATAGGAGTGTGATTTTATCCATGTGCTGGGGCCAGTAAGCAGTTACGTCTCGAGGAGGCAGACTTCACAGAGGGATGAGTGAAACTGGGGCTTCCCAGCAGAAGGAGAAACCAGTGCTGTTCTGGTGGAAGTGCAGAGGTGGCCAACTTCAAATGCCATAGTACAGGACGATCTGCAGCCATGTGGGTCCCCTCCCACACAGGAGCGAGGCTTCATGGTGCAGATCTCCTACCTGAAGCTCCACCACCTCTGAAACATCAAGGCATCAGGGTCTAACTGACTGAGTGCTACAGAGCATCTGCTGAGGTCCCCTCTGCTCCCAAAGAGCAGTCCGACCCTCCAGAGAGGACAAGGGCTGTGGGTATGGCACCTCTCATATGTGAGGCAGATGGGGGGGTCTTGCAGCTGCACCTGTCCATCCCCGGTTGGCTTCAGCCATGCTGCAATAAAAAAAATGGCCGGATTTGCCAGGAAGACATCAAGGAAGACAACAAAAGGCCATTTTTGGCAAACGTTTTCTTCCGCCAGACATAACGCTTACGGGGGAGGAGGCGGTTTCCTCCACAAGACAGGGGGTCTTGGCATTAGGGGGTGCAGGAGGACAGGGTGCCCCATGTGGCGAGAGCCCTGGTTTGGTTCACTGGAGCCCTATCTTTCACAGAAAGAACAGCATTTCCTGCCACAGCAACTCTTACAAGAGCAGGTGACTTTGCCAGGAGGGGGAGCTTATGGAGAAATGGATTCTCTTCCTGAAGTCTCAGAAACAAATGGCAGATGCACATACACGTAGGGGGAAGATTTGTCTTGGCCAAGGGGACAGGGAAGTCCCCAGGGTGTTGATGTGCCTGCAGGCCCCTTGCTTTGTTCAGGCTCACACTGGGGAGTAGTGCAGCCACAGGAAAACTCGTGACACATGGTGGTTAACTGCACGTCCTCACTACGTGGTGTGTTTGCTACTGGGCTCCTTGGCTGAACTATCCAGGGACCGTGAACCTGACCTGAGAGCTTCTCCTTTCCTCCTTTCTAGAGTCGTTACTTTGGTCATGTTGAAGCCTTCGGAGACTGGATTAAGCCTCCCATTCCCAAATGACTGGGGCACAGAGGAGATCTGCCTCATCAGAGGTGGCAGCATGGACACCAGGGAGGAGCATGACTCTGGTGAGACCGAACAAGGACCCTCTTTTCTACAACACAGTCAGGGCTTTCAGGTGTCCCTTCCTTGCCCCCCTCAGTTCCTTGAAATGAACTAAATTGCTTTTGTCCTGACCACAAGCACACGCTCAATATTCAGTCTCTCCAAGATCTGGGAACACTCCCAAAAGGTGAATTGCTCCCTCCTGAGACAACAAGTATGATGGAGGCAAGAAGATGCTGAGGCGACAGCCAGTCTTTGAAATGGGCCTCTTGATAGACAGCCCAATTAACGCCTCTGGGGACAGACCTGGCTTTGTCTGTTTTGGAAAAGGGAGGAGCTAGCTCAGTGCACCTTGGGAAAAGACCTTCTTCACTGTGGCACTGAGTCCGAGAAGGAAAAACAGTCTAGTTTGGAAAACATGTACATTTTACTTCCAAAGAGATCATTCCAGGACCAAATACCCCCGGGGAACTCCACACTGTGTGGAAGGCAGGGAAAGTCTACAGTTCTTTGAGTGACCAAAAAAGAAATTATAAAAAAGTAACAGCTCAAAAGACGGCAACTGATGTGAGTCATATTAGTCAGAGAGGAACATCCGCTATGTACAGCAAGTGCCTCTGTCCATTGGGGTGAGGGGCTGTGTTCCCACAGGTGCTGGAAGAAGCCTTGAACCTTCCTGCTCCTGCTGGCTGGGCAGAGCTCAGTCAGTGTCAGAGCACAGACACTGAAACAAATGAAACAACAACAACAAACCCCACTGTGTTTCTCAGCGTTCCTGGTGTATCTCTGCTTCTCTCCCTCTGTGCGTCCCTACAGGTGTCTCTGCCTCTTTAGTCTATGGTTCCCGGGTGGATGCTGAGGACTGGTGGCTCTAGGCAAGTGGGAGAGTAGTTGAGGTGAGGCTCTTTGATCCACAGCAAGGGAACCCCATTCTTGCCCTCCGAGTTCTTGCTGGAGTTTCGGCTCTTGAACCGCACCAGGAGGATGGTGATGATCAAGATGCCAAAGATGGGAAAGGGGTAGAAAAACACAAAGTAGAAGAGGGCGTCATTGGAGCAGATGACAGACTGCAGCGTGGAGCCTGGAAAGAGACAAGGGGTGGTCACATTTCATGGTTTTTCTGTAAGCAGGGCATGCAAACTTCCTCAGAAACACAGAAAACCAGATGCTCCTTATTCTATGTCAAAGCAGGAGGTGCAGCTCTGGGAAAAATAACAGTGTAAGAAAAGAAGAAAGTTGTAACAGGGCATGTTTCAGCTTTATCCCCGCAAGAGTTACATGAGTGATTAGAGTTCTTCCTGGTGGAGATTTTATAGTATACTTATAAAGCAGGGAGCCTTGCAAAACTTGTATTCTCTCTGTGGTGCTACACAAATGCAGCAGCACCTCAGAATCTCTATGTCCCTTAAGAGCCCACAAAACCCCCACGACTTCACTTATCTCTGGGGAACCTATACCATGCAACAGCATCAAGAGTTGATGAGAGGAGACCCTTGTGGCACAGCCTATGCTCTTGTGCAAAGCTAATCCAACTGCCCCCAAAGGGGAGGGTTAAATCCCAGTGGGTGGCAAGGTCCATCCCCACTGACTCCAGACACACCAGGTCCTACACGCTGTGAGTGAGCAGCCCCATTGTGGATACTCAAGGCAGAGCAAGAGCTGGCAAGAACCACTGAGCTGACTGGAAAAGTACCAGCACCACAGACTTGCCCCAGTCCCACTCACTCCTTGGTCTTTTCATCTTGGTTGAACCAGAGATGCAGGGGATGCCAGGGTCAGAACCCCAGACAGTCGTCACCTCTCCTCACCTGCATCCTGCACGTGCACAGCAACCATTCCCGACTCCTCCTCGGCCAGCCGGTACCAGATGCCGTTGGGATCCGCCAGCCACTCCTCCACTCGGCACGAGTAGTTGCCCGTGTCGGCACCGCCAGCCTGCAGCACTGTCAGCCGGAAAAGCACCGCCGAGAGCCTCTGGAAGCGCAGGCGGCCCTCCCAGCGACCAGCCTCGGGGCTGAAGATGGCATCGGGGCCCACACTCAGCACTGCTTCCCTCTCTTCCTCCTCCTCCTCCCCCTCCTCTGTGTGGTCGCCCGCCTCCTTGGCCCGCAGGCTGTACCACGTCACTGCAAAGTGGGACTCTGGGCTGGAGCGGGACAGGATGCTGCAGTCCAGCAGGAAGGATTCCTTCTCCTGCACCGTGAGGTTGGCGGTGGCTGTGTCCACCTGCAAGGTGGGATCTGAGATGACAAAAATCAAGAGGTGAGCGCTATCATCAAAACCATCCTATCTCAACACAAACTCTCATGACTCTGGTGCTGGGCACGATCCAAGCAAAACCCAAAGCTTGATGCAGCCTGCCAAGACTCAGAGGGACCTCTAAGGCCAACCCTGCAGGCACAGCATCCTCACCTCACCATGCACCATGTGGCATGGAGTCAAACAGGCACTGGCTGCAAGCACCTACCCCTGTCCACCCTCACCTCAGCTAAGGGATGAGAGGAGACAGTTGTTGCAGCTCATCCAGACATGCTACATGTCAGGATACCAAGGTTTGGTGCATGTGCTGAGGAGCAATATGCTATTTCTCCCCAGCTACTGCTGCACAGAACATTACACTCCCTGCTTTTTATTCTTTTGAGAGTGCTCAAAGGACTTGAGAATCATTATGACAGAAGAGAAGAAGACGTTTTCCAGCAGCCTGGAAAGTCATTTAGGTAAGGGGTTCCTCCATGGAGATGGTCTCAACACTGATGCAGCAAAGATGCTCCAAAATCTTCCTCTCATTTTTTTCCTCTAGTGTTTACTGCAAGGCTAAAGGAGATGCTTTTACCTAACTGAGACACAGTGGCCAGAACCCACGATGAGTTGATTAAAGGCTAACTTCAAGAGCAATTAACATTTGGTTTAGTCATCTTGCCAGGGAGCCCATACTCCAGGGATCGCAATCAGTCTGGATCTAAGCTTTCATTTAAAGATTAAAAAGCCCTTTCCAAAGCAGGAGCTGAGCAGGAAGGGCCAGTCAATAGCTCACTGAAGAGAGAGGAACTTTCTCCTCCAGTGAGGAGAGCTGGGTAATCTCTCCCTTGTGCAGACCCTGCGTGTCCCTACAGGAGGGGGCTGCTGTCCCTCAGATCTTGTTAGTCACAGGGCTGCTGTGTCCAGTGGGATACTCATTACAGCACCTGCCCAGCACTTTTTTCAATGGTCCTGTGAGGAAAACCTTCATTAAGGCCAGAGCTCTTCAGGCCATAAGCAATGTGAGTATTTGCAGTTCACATCTCCCCAAAGAAGACTCCTGAGCAGAAACAGGAATGAGTTAAGTCATGAAATTTTGTGGACTACTGAGATAAAAAGGAGGAAAGGAAGGAAATGGTTTGTCAAAACTAACACAAAGCCTCCCTCACCTTTAGCAGGTTAAGCAGAAAGAGAAGAACTGATGTCTGTAGGTGCTGAGGCTTTTTTCCCCCCCTTGCTGATTAAAGACCTGACAGATGAGGCTGGAGATCCTCACTAATGAGACATGAGTCACAGGCATTATTAGTAATTTTGTTAAGTACTGACTGCTAAGAAACAACAACAACAAAAAAACAACAAAGCACTTTTAGAAAAAAATAATCTTCAATTAGTACACTCCCAACTCCCTATTTACTTCCCACTCCACATTCTTCTGCAATTCAAGAGGAACCTCAGAGATTTTTCCTGCTGTTCATTATCCCCTCCACCGGGGCTGGCAATTATCTCACTGGATGGAAAGCTGTACTGACAACCCAGCACAGCACAGGGATTGCCTGGGGAGGTGTCTCTGCTCAAGCCACTTTGGCCAGCAAAACTTCCCAAGCAAAGACATGGCAGATAAGATCTCTGCTCAGTTATCTATGCTGAGAATGCTCCTCCTCCACAGTACAAATCTCTGCCAGGAATGACCATTAAAATCTTTCCAGAACCTTGCACTTTTCACCAGCTCCGCTGCACAGCTACAAGGCTGACATCTTGCTGGAATGGGCAGGCATGAAGCACTGCAGAACACGCAGAGACTGGTTGCTTTAGTGAAGCAGAGTACTTTATAAAGTACTCAGGGAAGGAGGACTGTACTGTTATTTGTCCTACAGCCTTTAAGACAGACATTTGATCTTGAGTCATGTACCTCGAAAACCAGGGAATCTGTATTTTCCAGGATAAACTGACTGCATCTTATCTGTTGTTAAAACAGGCAAAATTTCAGCAAGAGTACTCTGGGAATCTGCTTTTGAGGGTTTAGGAGTCCATCAGTGCTGGTCAGCCTTAAGAACCACCTTTTGGGAGCACAGGAGCAGGCAACTCCACGGTGTCCTAAGACAAGCAACATTGGCTGAACAGCAACTCCTTGTTGCTCAAGAGGAGAAAGAAATTGTACGATCTCTGGAAGCGAGGCTCTGCAGGAAGATTACTGAGCTGTAGTTCATTAATGCAGGGAGAAAACACAAGTGGTCAAAACTCAATTACAGTTGAAATTGGTCAGTGTTGTATCGACACTTTTCTATGTTAAATAGCAAGAAGGTGTCTGAAGAAAATGTTGGACCTGTTGAAGATAGTTACCTATTTAATAGGGATGAAGAAAAAGCAGAGGCATTCCATGTTTTTTTGCCTCAGTCTTTAATAATACCGATAGATTGGGCCGCCCAGTCCCATGAGTCAGAAGACCATGAATGCAGGAACAGTAACTTTTTCCATCTGCAGCCTCTGAAATTGTGAGGGATCAGCTTTATCAGTTAAGTGTCCACAAGTCCACAGGGTCTGATGGGATTCATCAGGTTTTACAGCAGGACCCCTCCTGAACATCATCCAAGGGCCTGGGAGTCTGGGGAAGTGCTTTTTGGCTGGATAGTATATAGTGCAGTTTACAAGAAGGACATGAGGAAAGACCCATGAGGAAACTACAGACCTGTTAGTCTAAGATCAGTTTCCTGGAAAAATTATGGAGATTATCCTTGGTACTACTGAAAGACATTCAAAGAACAAGGCAGTCATCAGATGCAGTCAGCGTGACTTCACAAAGGGGAAGTCTGGTTAAATAATTTACTATCCTTTGCTCTGTCAGTGGATGAAGGGAAGGCAGTGGATCCAGTTTTTCAATTTCAGTAAGGCTGTACTGTCCCTCACAGCATCCTTCCAACTGAGGGATGGGGGGGGGGGCTCATGGTGTACTGGGTCAAGAACTGTCTGAAGGGCAGAGTTCAAAGGGATACGTGAATGGGGCTACTTCTGGCTGGTAACTCATCACCAGTGGTGTTCCTCAGGGTTCAATTTTAGGGCCACTGCTGTTCAATATATTTATCTAAGGTCTGGATACAGGAGTTGAACGCACCATTAGCAAATTTGCTGACAATACCAAACTGGGAAGTGCTGCTGACTCTCTTGAGGGACAAGAGGCCTTACAAAGCAATCTAGATAGACCAGAGCTCTGGACTTTAATTAATGGAATGGAATTTAACATGTTGAAATGCCTGGATTTTATACCTAGGTACAAGTAACACCACGCACAAGTAGAACTGGGAGAGGAGTAGCTAGAGAGCAGCCCTGCAGAAAGGGATCTGGGGGTGCTGGTTGACAGCAAGCTCAGTAAGACTCAGCAGTGTACCTCCATTGCCCTCTTCTCATGAAAGGACCTTGCCCCTGGGGCACACACCTGGGAAGCACAGGTAGCTTCTTCCATCCTATTCTCAAACAAAATGTGAGTAAAATCAGGAGCCTACCCTATTTCATCTGTCAAAAGTGCTGAAAAAAACCCAGTGTCGATACAGAGACAAAATGCCAAGCTCATCTAGTTGTATTTGCAGAACTTGCACTATGCCCTTTCCAGAAAAGCAAGTGTGTAATCAAAAAGACATGGAAAAAGGAATCAGCATGGTCTGTCCTGTAGACCCACTGTGGCTGACAGACAGATGGTGATTCATGTTTGCCCAGGAAGGCACAAGGCTGCTCAAGGCAGGTGGCAGCAGACCTCACTCACCTGGCTGCTTGACCGTGAGGGTGATGATCCCGGAGAGCTCCTCTGCCCTCTTGTACCAGCGGTCGCTGGGGTCCAGCAGCCACTCCTCCACACGGCAGCTGTAGGCACCGCTGTCCCGCACGGTGGAGTTCTGGATGGAGAGCAGGAAGAGCCCCAGGGCCGGGCTCTCCAGGCGCAGCCGGCCCCGCAGCTCGCCCAGTACCGCCGGGTCCCCGTAGTGCAGCGTGCTCTGCCGGCTCAGCCAGGCCACCAGCTCCTTGTCGGCATGGCCCGGCCGCCACACGGACCACTCCACCAGCAGCTGGGATGAGGGGCTGGTCCTGTTGCTCACCAGGCACTCCAGGGTCACCCACTCGTTCTCCCGCACTGTGATGTTTCTGTGGGTCTGGTTGACCTGCAGGCGGTTATCTATGGGAAAAGCCCGTTAGAAATGCAACATGACCAAGGGCTGCAAGGGTCCTTTGCTCACAAGACTTTCCTGCATGGCCACAATCTTGGGGTGTGATGGAAGAAATCAGGAAGTAGAGGAAAAAATTGATGGAGAAAGGAAAGGACAAAAAAAAAAATAAAACAATAGAGGAGGAGAAGAAAATACGGCTTGTGTTTTTTAGGGTCTTCTGAAAATCTCAGGCTAGCCACCAACAATGACAGCACAGGGAATTGGAAACCCACAACCTCCCAGCAGGACCTGGGAGGTCCTAAGTGCACAGAGACCTAACAAATGGAGATCACATCTAGCTCTTTTCTTGTTCTCCTCCTAGGATGAGGCAGTAGCCTGATCACACCCCAACCAGTAAGCCCCCCCTGTTGTGGAAAAAGGAAAAAGCCAGCAAGGTGGAGAACAGACAGCTGATTACAGGGAACACCCACTGCAAAACAAGAAGTGGCAAGAGCGCAAAGTCACACGCAGTGTTTTGCTGCCTCGGGAATGCCCCTGGTTTTTGCTCCACAACTTCATTGATACATGGGAGGCTGACTGGAATCAGCTGTTTTATGTGAAATGACGTGTTGAACTCTCCTAAATCCCTCACAATTCTTTCTAGGGCCAGTCTGGACTTCCCTGGTACTGCTGCTGCAGCAAGCAAACAAGCACTGTACTTCCCAGAGAGAGGTGGGCAACGCAAAGGAGGGGGCAGTCAGAGCTCCCCTGTCCCTGACCAACCCTCAGCCATCTTGGGACTTTACAGACAGAAAGGAGGAGCTAGCACTGGCAGCGAGCCATGGCCTGCTTTGTGCCCTGCATGTGTGACCAGGAAAAGCTGTGCTGGGGCCCATATCCAATATCCCTCTTGTACCCTTGTCCACAGAGCTTGTGTCTAGCCAGCCATATACAGAGAGAGAAAATGTACTAGGCACCCTACTCCAGCCCTGATATCCAACTGCATCCATACTGCCTGAGGGATTTGATCTTCCAGACACAGGCAGCTGGAGCAAGCAAAGACAAGGCAGGCTTCCTCATGAGGCACCCATGATCTGGACAGTACTTGCCTCCCTGCCTCTCCCCTTTGCCCCTTGTCCCAGCTGGTGGGGGTTATATTTAGCTCCTCCATCAGCTCACCTTCATCAGTGTCACCCACTGCCACGGAAACCACCCACAGGGCAGATTTCTCCTTTCCTGGCAGCCAGCTCCCCACCTTGTTAAACATGATTCCCATTTCATGTGCATAGGGAAAAGAGACACGGCTCCCTGTGCCAGCCAGCATACAGGCACAGAGTAAAATTAAACTGTGAGCAAGACATAAAAATGCTCTCCCAGGCAGGCACACAGGGGTTCTTTCTCAGTAAGCTGCTGGTTGACACTCTTGCTACATGATGCTCTCAAGGGTAACGAAACCTGGCTGGATGGAAACCTGGCTAGATGCAGCGGCCCTGTAGATGATGGGGGACGGACAACCTTCATGTGGGGACACGGAAAGGCCCACAAGCTCAGCCTAGAGGGACAAGAGCCACATCAAAGGAGGGAAAACACTCCTTCCAGCAGCGATGTGCGGGCACGAGGATGCAAGGACATGGTGGCAATCCCCCAGGACGTACACGGGAGCCAATTCCAAGAAGAGCCCACCTGGCTGCTTAACGGTGACCTCGGTCCGTCCCGACACCTCCTCTGCCAGCTTGTACCAGGCATGGTTGGGGCTGAGCAGCCACTCCTCCACATGGCAGTAGTAGCTGCCGCTGTCCCGCACCTCTGCCCGCTGCACCGTCAGGCTGAAGAGCCCGCCCGAGGCAGAGCGCTCGAACTGCAGCCGGCCCCGCAGCCCCTCCTCCTCTGCATAGGTGCCATACTCAAAGGCTGAGCTGTGCGTGGTCTTCAGGATGAGCTTCCCGTCAGCATCCGAGGGCTTGTGTACGTACCACAGCACAGCGAAGTGGGAGTCGGGGCTGGTCTGGGATTTCACCGAGCAGTTCAGGGGGATGGGCCGGTTCTCCAGCAGAGTGATGCTCCGCTTCGACTTGCTCACCTGCAGCTTGGTCACTGGGAAGGGGGAATGGAGAAGCATGAAGAGAGGTGGGTCATTAACACAGGAAAGAAACTCACCGGATTTAGGGTGGACCAGATAGTCCCCTCTTGCATGGGTCCCATTTGCATTTAAGACATTGAGATATTCTACCAAATCTCTCCTTTCAACACTTATCTACTCCTGAATCCTTCCACTGTGTCCCTCAGCAAGAGATGCTGCTTTTTCACAGTCTGACTTTTGAAAGACTCTTTGTAACTCATAATGGTCTAAGGCACCAGGTTTGGTAAGATGACTACACCCAAACTCAGTGTTTTTTCTCATGGTGAAATCATGCCACTTGCACTTCAAAGCAATGAGCTGTTGACCAGTTCCAGAGAAAACCACTTATGAGAAAATGAATTCAATGAGACCCCACTGCTGTCACATGCCAGCCACCTCAGTGAGATGTATCCCACACACACGCAATAGCTAGGGGAGGAAGTGCAGGCACAAAAAGAAAGAGCACCAAACTGGAAGGGATCAGCAGGGAGAAAGCTCTGCTCCTACAGCCAGGAGATCTGGCTCCAAGTCCACCACAAACTGCACAGCCTAGGACAAGCCACAGGCCCATCACCTCTCCTGGCTTCCCAAGCACAAGCACAGCTCCCACGCTGTAGCTAAGCAGTGCCACGAAGTTGAGGATGATACAGCAGAATTATTAGCTCTAGTAAGGAGAGACCCACAGTTTCCCAGTTCATCTCTCCCTGTACAGTCACAACACAGAGCCTGTGCTGCAGCGTGTGCCTGTCACCCTGAGCCAGGGCATTCCTGCTGGCAGGGGAGGACACAAGGCGCCCTCCTGTGACACTCGTGCTCTGTGTGCCCTGGAGTCCCCGCTGGCTACAGACCAGGGAGAGGGGCACAACACTCCTCCCAGCAGCTCTGCCACCATGGCCCTCCCCTCCTTCACCTCTCCTCACACAGCTGCTCCCCTCCAAAAGCGGGAAGGCTGCCTTGCTGCTGACAAGCTGCAACTCTCTTAAATAAAACTCAAAGAGTGCACGGGTGCAAGTGGCACGACAGGCACAAACAACTGAAGGCTGCCAGGGGACCTGTGCCCATCCACACCCTGGAAAAAAATCCCACGCATCCTGTGTTTGTGAGGAAGCAATGTTGTCTTCTCTCTCTCACCAAGGCACAGGCTCCATGCTTTGCATCACTCTCTGCTTCCAGCTTCCCCTGGGCACCAGGGCCTCGGATGCCTGTCGGCACAAGTGACGAGTGACGGTGCCCAAGGAGAGGATGGGCACAAACAACTTCAAATGGGAGGAACTCCCACCACAGCAATGCTTTCTGCGCTATCACATCTGAGACAGGCCTCCTGGTATCGCATCACCATTTCCCCTGGAGCCTGGATTGCCCGTAGCTTTAATCAGCATGCTAATAAAGACTCCATGGCTGCGATATGGCATGCAGACACTGAAGGAAGGAAAGGAGGGAACTTGTCCTTGTTTTTCCTCTCCAGGGACTTCAACCTAATGGAAAGAGTCAGTGTCACCCTCCTGTATTTCTGCCATATCCCAGACACATTCCTTCCCCTTTGTTTCACTTCAGGACAACAACCTTAGCTACCACACCCACCCTCATCTCACCTTTTCGGCTCACCATTGATTAAGAACGGTTATTTTGAGCATTAATCAATCTTCCAAGTCCCTAGGAGATGAACCAATAAAGGAGAAGGTGGTTCTCAGCAGTTCCCCCCCCCCCCCCTCCCCGCAAGGCCCCTTTTCCAAACAGTTTATTTTTAATTGGTACTGGATTATTTTCTGCAACCGTTACTACGGAAACCTTTGTTACTATAGCAACTGTGTATGTTAAGTCAGTAGCCCTATATCTATTAAAATGCAGTATATACACACGCTGAGTGTGGTGGGTTGCTCAATATCAACACACACACACACACACACACACACACACACAGACAAAGCCAGGGTACACACAGAGCAGAGCTGCTGGGAGACAAGCACCCCTCTCACTACAGTTCCCGTATTGTGGAATGAAAATGAGGATGGCTGACACGGAGTAATTCTAATCTTAGTATTTGAGGCAACAGACCTGCACCTTGTACACGACAGATGTATTCCACTGAAGCAGTGAGGGCTTGCTCTCAGATCATAATCACAGTAATTATCACTGTGTACAAACAGCATGGACCTCTGAGGTCATCCAAGGACTCTTAGATGGCCTCTCAGCAGCTTTCCCTGCTCCCATGCAACCTTTGGGAAGAAATCTTTTCGAGAGTAATGGGGAAGAAATCTTATTGACTCTGGTAGAAATGAGATCCTAAATTTCACACACACCCTCTGTCCTTCCAAGCCATCCTTGGCAGCCACTGCAGCCAGCAGTCAGGAATTTGCCCACATTTGCACTGAGTCCCCAAGATATTGATGAGGTAGTGCTTCTGCAGCTGCCACCAGTTGGAGCAGCAAGTCCTGGCAGGGAATCACAGGTCCTCCCTTTGCCAGACTGCACTCTTGCAGAGGTTCATAACACTATACATGAAGTTTCCTCTACATTAGAGGTATCAGTGATATGTAATGACATCCCTGCCAATGCACTTTTCATCAAACATGAATTATTTTCTTAAAGGAGGCACATCACAGAAGATGCAAGTGCAGCTTTTATTTCCCTCCTGCAGAATCAGAGAGGACATTCTCAGTCTTTTCCAATTCTGTGAATGCCAAATGCTTCCACATCCTGATGCTGATTCCTGCATAGTATACACAGTACCCATCTCTTCTTCATTACCTTTCCCAGATCCTGTAGTAACGACTCAAGGTTTTTATGGACCACAGACTGATAACTGCTAAGCTGGAAATGCTGTAGCACACAGCTTACCTTGGGGCAGCTTCACCTTCAGGCTGGTTTGCTTGTCCATGCAAGGGAGAGATCCTGGCTAAGTAATGGGAAACTTTGTGGGGTAACCCACACTTCTGCTCTCTCATGGGGCTGACCATGAACTACTGTTCACAGATATACAAACAAATCCACAAAAGCTCATTCTGCATTTGGGAAAAATTATTTGAAGTGGGAAAACAGTATTGAAGTTGGTGGCCCTGGGTAATGGGATTAGTACAGTACAATGCCAGGGAGTCAGTCCATCCATCCATCCATCCATCCATCCATCCATCCATCCATCCATCCATCCATCTCTTCCCATTCTGGTGGTAAGCCTATTCCAGTGCAAACTGAGTCTCTGCATGCCATGTGCAGCTTGCCAGGTCATGTTTAAAGATGCTGCCATGACATGGAAATGGTTGTAGCTGCTGGTGCAGAAGCGAGGTTGCAAGAAGTCTGACACCCCAGGCACCGAGCCAGTGAAACCTCACCTTACTGACAAGGGGAAACTCCCTTTCCTGGCTTGAGGATTTCCCTGGGCAGAGAGCCAGGAAAGGGCTTGGCCTTCCAATGCTGAGTTGATCCGGTGTGCCCCAAGGGCTGGGGTTTCGGTGAGGCAGGGCAGGGCTGCTCCAGCCATTGTCAGGCAGCAGAGGAGGTGGGCTCAGCGGTGTGAGCAGACACAGTTACCCGGCTTTTTCTGCTGCGCTGTCAAGAGGCTGATGCTCTCTTAACAGCCTCCCAAACATCTGCTCTGCGAGAGGAACAGGTGCCTTCGTCTAGGTGAAGTTATCGTGCATATCATCTGCAAACCATAATCTTGTTGCCACAATGTCTCCTGGCTCCCTGGAGAGTGCCAGTAAAGAGGATATTGTACCTTAATGTACTGTAATTGGCCCTACATAAGCTATTAAAGCTTTCAATTTACACTGGCAACAAGTCATGGTTAGAACCCTCTTTGTTTTTTTTGATCATTATCTCAAGATGCCTGTGGCAGCTTCTGGTCCTCAAACCTTGCACCTCTGGCTGGGAGCTCAGGTCAGACAATACTCTAAAACCACAGCAGGCTATGACACAGCCAGGTCTTCCTCTATAAGCTGATACATAGTAGGGGCTTTCTCCACACCATCAAGCAGACAACCAGTCTCCTCAAGCTGAGCATGTGGTAAGCACAGTTATACAAATATTTGGGGGAAGGGAGAGCAGTCATCAGAGGAGGAGGACAGAGTGATGTGATTCATGTTTTTTCTGCTGACTTACTGCCTCTTGGCTCCCTTCCCTCTGTTTCCTATTCATCAAGCTAGGGTTACAACACTTCCCTTTAGCAAAGCACTTTTAGCAAACCTAAAAATGCTGTGATAAAAAGATGTTCTGTCTCAAACACCTGACATCATTTTGCCTTGTATGCAGCAAGAAAACCCAACAGCAGAAGTTTACTTCCCACCTGGGAGCCACTATGACCAAGTCCTGGGAATGGCAATGTTTAACTGCAGCTGAAGACACCATTTCCCCAAAACAGCCCCACACAAAACCCCAGAACACTGCCCCTGCAGCAAAGGAGGAGGGGGCCATACACTGGGGAAGGAGCCAGCCCCCAGGAGCCAGCAGCTGTGGCACAGAAGGGTGGGCAGGAGGATGGCCACCACCATCCCAGAGAGTGCCCAGAAAGCCCTGTCAACACAGCAGGGAGGCAGTGTCCCACTTTGGAAGCTGCTGCTCTCTGGGGAAAGCTCCTCAAGGGAGCACTTTTGCTTCCAAAGAACTGATGAAATGCTGCAAAAAGTTTTCTGGGGGAATGTCCTACTTTTAAAAGCCTCCACGGAGATTTCACTGTGCTGAGGTGTGTGTTGTGCAGAGGGAGCAGAAACGAGGCCAGCCCAACCTAAGCCCAGCCCTGGTTTAACACCATACAGTGGGTTGAGCAGGCTGATCAGGATTCTTTTCCAGGAGCACAGCCCCAGGGTGACTTCCTACAAGGAAGCCCTCTCTCTGCAGCACGCTCAGTGTACAACCCTGAAGGGCACTGGCCAGCCAGGCCTTTGGCACAAACTCAGCCATTCCCTCAGCCTGTGGTCACAACTCAGAGGTGCTGCATCATTTCCCTTGGTAGGGCCTGAAAAGCACGGGGTGCCTGAATCCCTCCCGGAGGATGTTTGCCTGGCATTCAAGAGACCAGAGTGCACGTTACTGCCACAGGCTTAGACATGTACTGACATTCAGACCTCTGCCAGCTCTTCTCCCTTCCACAAAGCAAGGCTGAGGAGTCTCCTCCACCTGCCCAGACACTGCAAGGACTCCTGCTTTAATGACTGAATGAAGTCAAGCAAGTACACGCCAGCCTACTGATTCAGCATGGAGAGGGCTGGGTGACTCACGTTTATTAGGTTAGTTGAAAGCAAACCAACGTTCAAAAGGGAAAGATGAGCAAGCCCTTTTGGAGAGGAGGCATCAGAAGAAAGGCATTTGCAGAAGGGAAGAAAACGAGATGGTCCTAGGAGGACTGTGCTCATTAAGCTTAACCACAGCACAGAAATCACAGCAAAGTAAAGACAAAGGCTTCCAACACCAGGGCAATCTCCCCAGAGAAGGGAGGAACATGGCAGCACAGCTCCCGACTCCAGCTATTCTCTTTTAACTGAACACAATTCCTCCTGAAACTGGATTAGTGAGGTTGCAAATTGCATTAGCCAACATGGGAGGCTGCTGGTGCAACAGGAGCAGCAAAAAGGGAAATAGCATTAGACTTTGCCTGCCATTATTACTGCCATTATTAACTTGTCACTTTACTGTAGTGTTCCTATAACAATGAATTATTGCCTGCAAACAGGCTGACATGATTGAATTACTGAGAGAGCAGCTCTGTGGGAAGGAAAGATGGCATTAACCCTCTCCTGAGGATGGCTCAGCTTCAGCCCCCTCCCATGTGGTCAGACAAAAGAGCTGAGGCTGTGACTCTGAACACCGCCAAATAACCTGCATTTCAACATGTGCAGCAAGTTGCTGCAAAGTCCACAGCCCAGCAGACAGCCCAGACACTCCACAGCCTCACAGCTGCTGCTGCAGCAAGACCAGATGGGTATTTAAGAAGCTGTGCACATCCATGTGCTGACCATCACCCATCCAAGAGCCCTGCCCAGCACTCAGCCCCAAGCACAGGCACAGGACGGAAGGACACTGTGCTACTGCAGCCCCGGGAGTGGAGTTTGATGCTCTCAAAATGCTGCCAGAGGGTGCTGTGCAAAGCAGAACAGGCACCTCTCCTCAAACCCTACGGCGGATCCACTTGCTCATCTGCACCCCCACCAGCTCCAACCCCAAGAAGTTTGATCATCCCAAATTACCTTCAAGTGGCCCCATGCCCTGCCCCTCCCCAAAAGCAGCACAGTCAGACTGCACCAAACAATGGGAGAGCAGGTCAGGTCCATCTCTGCATGTGAAGACTGCAGGCAGTGACAAGGACATCTGCTTGGCTAGGGAACAGGCTGGGATTGCCAGAGCCTGTGGAGCAGCTAACAAACTAGCAGGTAACCAAGTGGGGCCTCAGGGAGGAATGCACGTGTGACCCAGAAAGGCTCTTTAAAGCCCAGAAACCATACATCTGCCAGCACATACAAAAAAGGCAAGGATGGAAAAAGCTGGGAAGTTCATAGCCTCCCAGGTCCAGCCAAGGCTAAGGCAGAGACCACCAGCTGGGACGTGCCACTGGCCTGGAAAAAACAGCACTTTCCCCAAGAAACAGAAACCATGTCACTGTAAAGAACAGCAAGATATACCCCAAAGCAAAATGCCTCACAAACCTAAAACCAGAAACTTTCCTGCAAAACACTGAAAGGCACGTAAAAGCTCTGCGTAAGAGAGAGGAAGGGAGGGAGGAATAAAAGATTCCCAGCATGAGTTGCGCCTGCTGTCAAAAAACAATATATGGCTCACTGATCACTTGTAAATTAATATATGGAGATAGGATCACTGAAAGATAAATTCAGTACCAAGCCACAGCCACTGAGGATAAAGAAAGAAAAAAATAACATAGAGATATTTAATCAACTTCTTGTCAGAAAGATTTCAAACAAAGGAGTGCTCAGTCAATTAGGAAAAAAAAAGTAATTAAATGCACCTGGAGAGCAAGTTGTAAAACACACAGCAGCACCACACACCAACTCCAATGCCATGCTGGAGGCTGGATTTCCTGAGATCACAAAAAAACTTGGACAGTTTTGTGCAGCTGCATGCTCAGAGCACAACCTGTAGCACGTGGATGACTTTTGCACATGCTGTGTTTGACTTGGGCTTTTTCAGCAGCTCCTGCTAAAAAATTGAGTGCTGGGCAGACAGAGATGAGGTGCTCAGGGTGGTGTGAAATGTCATTTTCTTGCCACCCAGAGAGCAAACTCTCCAGACAGACGTCAGGCAGGATCAGGAGATCCTTTTGGAAACTGCCTGCACCCGCCCTGCCAGTGTCAGGTGCTGCTCTCCATGCAAAGAGAAGTCCCCTGAGAAGGACCCAGAATCCATCCAAGTACTAACTCACTCCACTCACCTCTAAATGCTCCTTGCCACTGGGCTAGCTTTCTGCAGGTGTACTAAACTGAGCTGGTGCACAGAAGGAACTGTGCCAGCACAAGGAATGGGACAGGACCATGCAGCCCTCAGCGGGGATGAGGATCAACTCCTTCTGTGCAGCAAAGTGTCAGATCAGCTCCACCTGCAGTTTACTTCCCACTCGGGAGCCACTATTACCAAGTCCTGGGAATGACAATGTTTAATTGCAGCTGAAGATACTGTTTCCCCAAAACTGAACACTCATGAATGACACTGCTTCCACAACTAGTGAGTACAACTACTGCTAGACAACCAAGTGAACAACCAAGTGAAATGAGCCATCTGTCATTTCTTAAGGAATTGTATTCTTGAACTTCTTAAGGAGTGAGGACATATTTCAGCATAATAGGCTACAGATCAATCATCATCTGCACTCCCTGCTTCTCTGTTAACTGGGACAAGGAAAACAATAGTTAATTTCTTTAGCAGCTTCCCAAATGCCTATTTCAGAATGTAAGATGGCCTTGAGAGAAAACTTTTATGTATACATACATATGTTAAAATAAAAGACCCTGAGTCACAGGTTCAGCATGTTTGGAGCCATTTTGCTGTAAGGAAACAGATCTCAGGTTCAGTGAATCCAGGCATTCAACCTTTGACCAATGTCAGAACGTGCAGTTTCTCATGCCAGGAGAAGCATTCCTCAGGACACAGAACACAGAAAAATGGTGCAGGTCCCATGCAAAGGGATGGACTCCCAAAGATGCTGCTTGGGCTTACAGGGAGGGATCCCTGGGCTGGATCCTGCTCTGACTGGGAGGCTGAGAATGCAGCAAGAGAAATATTGTGCTGCTGCAGCACTGAGCCTGCTGGCCCCAAGGCCACTCACTTCATTGAGGGCTGGGGTTCCATGAAGAGACTGGGACAGGAGAAGAGTGGTCAACACCTGGCTGCAAAGTTGCTCATCACCAGTCTCCCTCTCCCTCAAGGGCTGCCCCTGCTGACTCTGCTTTTGAAATCTTCCAGGACAGGAGGAGGTACAAAGCTTTAAAGCTGGACACCATCTAAGTACTGCTCACTGCAGAGTATTTTAGTCAAAGGAGAGCAAACAGGGAATCGATGAGAAGCTAAAGTGCATGGAGAGAGAGAAGCTGTTCAAGACAACATCAAAGAAGGTGCATGTGCACAGACTGCAAACGGGCTGACACCATAGTTTTGTATATCCATGCTGCAGACAGGAGTGGAAAACCACTCAGGAGATATCAAAGAGGGAAAGCAGAGAGTACTTTGAAATGGAAGTGAAAAAATTAGACCTAAAAAAGTAATCATGGAGAGAGCTGATTTGAAGAGAGCAGCATATTTTGGATATGGCCCAGCTCTCCTGCCACTGTCAGTCTTGCTGGGGGGCTGAAAAGAAAGACTGCCTGCATGAAGATCAGTGAGCACACTCAGAGCAGGCTGGGTCAGGTTAAGGTCCCACTGGCTGCAAGGATGCATTCCCACACTCTTCACCCTTGTGAAATGCATCCAAGATGCTTCATCCAGTTAAAGTTCAACTTCTCAGGTCACGCCCCTGAGTACATTTTCCAGGCTGGAGTCCCAGGAGAAACCTTGAACATAACTGACTGCATTTAGCTCAACACACTTGGCTCTTACAGAAGGCTCTCACAGGCAAACCTGCAGAGGAGCCAAACAACTCCCAGCAGGAAAACCAAATGAAGGGAGAGGTGAATCACAGCTCTGACCTCACAAGACCAGTGTCATCCCCAGTACAGCATCAGGAATGCAGCAGAGCATCCAGCAAGAGCTCCCTCCCCTGCTGCTTACACCCAGGAGCACGGGGAAGTTTGGCGGGAGTGAGTGATGGCTAAGTGTGGAGAAAAAGCACCCTGGGGTGCTGGCCTGGCATAAACAACTGTGCCAAGGAGGTGACAGCAAGTCTATGTGGGGAATCTATCCCAAAGGACCTGGCAAGTGTGGCAACAGAGCTCCCCAGGGCAAATGGGCAGGAGTAGGAGACTACCTGGAATACAAGGTAGGAGAATGAACCTTAAGTCTCCTATCTGCAGAAGAAGGGCTCCAGCTGGGTCACTAATGCAGGTCTGTGCAAGGGGACAGCTCTGGGTCATGCAACACTGAGCCCCTTAATTTCATGTGTTCAGTGTGCTGGAAGGAAAGAGCAGCAGCTCTGAGGAAGAACAGTAGGTCTCACCCCACTGGCAGTGAGGGAAAGGACCAAGTCCCCGAGCACACAGGGGAAAGGAGACTGCCCTGCACCACAGCCACTGCTGCTGAGGAACAGGATCCTCTCTTCTGAGCTCTTCCTGAACTCCTTCATCACTCAAGCAGGAGTACAACCATTTGCCAGATGGAGCAGGCAGCTGTAAAGCAGGGAATGAGTGCTGTTCTACAGAGCAAAACTACTCTGGGATCAAGCAAGCAGCAAACTTCAGTTTCCAGACTTCTGTAAGGAAGTTTCCAGCTCATTAACTTTCCTTGTTTAACTTTATTGCTGGATGCTGCCAGAAGCAAGATGTGTCAGCTTGAAGTAGAGACTTTGTGGCCTTTGAAAACACTTGTTTGAGCTTCCACTCAAGAGTCTGGTCAGTATCCCACTGGCCACATCTTTCACATCCATCCATGAGGGAAATTCCTTAAACACTGAAATGACTAAGAATTACTAAGATGAGATGGATTAAAGGAAGTAATATCAGTATATCTGAGTTAAGGAAAGCTTCTCACCGTACTCCACAAATGCCTTGGTAATTAATTATTTGAAAATCAGTTCTCCTCTCCCAGCATTTTTAACTAGAAAGCAGTCTCCTTTTTCCGTTCTCCTCTGCCTCGTGCCCACCTCATCTTCCCAGCGTCCTCAAGCTGCACAGACATAAGCATCTACTGCTTGGCTGCTCAGTGAGCCTTCAGAGAAGAGGAGCATGAGACTGAATAGTCTCTCTGTGGCTGCCATGGACGGGCTTGGACAAAGAGGTAGGAGTCCTTCATTCTCCACTCATTAGGTTTCTCTGGCCATTGCTAGCCCAGCACAGCCTGGTTTCCCAGGTTTCCTGTGGAGAGCAGAGAAGTAGCAGAGGGTTCTGCACCTACATGAATGCAGGGCTTCAGGGAGAGCACAGCTCTGGCTTGTGCCACTCCTAAAGTAAGGCTCAGGAAGGAGCCACCTCCACCTCCTCCAGGGCCAGCTTGACAAGCCTCCACTCTCCCCCCTCCATCACAGTTTCAACTTGACATATCCTAATAAACCAAACTTTAAGAAGTGGCCCCTGGAGAGCCTCTGGAAACTAATTAATGTTCTAATGAAGAGCATGACTGCCTTGTTTGCTCGATGGCTCCCAGGTCAATCAATCTGCTGTAGACTGGCTTGCAAAAAAGCAGTGAGGAGCCCAGCACCCCTGGTGTCTGCTCAGTTATCATCCCCTGCCATCCCTCCTCCCATGCTCATTACTGTCAAAAACCCAGCAGCAAGAGGACAGATTTATAGAGGCGATTACAGCTTCTCCCCGAGCGCCCGATCTGGAATTAGTCATCAAGGAACAGGACAAGGGACAACGCAAAGATGGAGGAGTGAGGAGCTGCATGGGGAAGTGCGTGAGCATGAAAGGGGTGAGAAGGTGCTCTGAGGGTGGGAGTGTTATATGAAAGCCTTACTTTCTAATTGTGCTGTTGCTAGATACACTCTCCAGCACTCGACACCAGGACTTGGCCAAATCGCCCCCTCATATGAGATGCAGGGGAATGGTAAGTGCAGTAAAATACACAGTGACAATGGCAATTTAATACACCAGCACAAATCTGCTCCAAGCCTCCTTGCCAAAAAAGAGAGAGCACTCTGCAGACACCCAGCCTGCCCAGATTGCAGCACAGCCCCTGTTGTGCACTGTCTGTTGCCCTTGTCTGAGTCCTGCAGACCACATGGACACGTGCTGCTCCCAGACAGCACCTGCTGTGTCAGCGCTCCATCCCTGGAGGAGATGGGAACAGAGCCTGCCTGAGAGCCTTGGGTCTTCCCCTTGAGCTCTCTGAACCTCTCTACCACCTTTCTCCCTCAGGCATGACCCAGAGCCCAAGTGCTGTTTCCCCTCCATACTGTGCAAGGAAGGAGGCAGGAACAGTGAGGTCAGCTGGCATCTCAGTGTGAGCACTGAGAGCTCAGCCTGAATCCAAATCCTTCCAGGTTCACTTGGATTCAAAAACGACCACCTGCTTCCTCTAAAAGGTACCTCTGCTATCCCTAAAACCCTAGAAAACTGTGCGTGCCAGGGAGTCACCACATGTCCTCTCCAAGGACAGGACACAGCTAATCCTGATGGATCTCTCACATATCAGCCCACTATGCCTTGCATGCTGGATGCTCTTCTCCACCTGGAAAGGGGCAAGGCAAAGGGCAAAGCATTGTCTCTAGATGGGAAAATGGTGGTGAACCCTCAGGGGAAAGGGATGATGGCCTTGGGGATGAATGACGCAGATTTTCAGAGGCAGACCAGATACCTCAGTGGAAGGGGAGCCCCAAACACAAAATAAATCTCCACTCCTGCACTTGGGGCTCACTTCTAGTTCAGGCTGTGCTACTGTGCATGGTCTCCTGACAGCTTTGGTTTCAGGGAAGCAGCTGGTATGAACTGAGATGTACTTTTATTATTCTTCCCCTCCTGCTGCAACATGAGCTCACCAAGAAAGAAACAGATGTCTTGAGAGACTGGAATAAAAAGAAGAGCACTGCATTGTAGGGAAATGAAATAACCACAGGCTATCTAGCCAGTCTGGTCCCCAGTCATGTCTAACAGCCCCCCACACCAGCCTGGATTTCTGTTCCAGCCTACAAGAAGTTAAAACTCAGCAGTGGCCCTGAAGCAGTGCAGGTCCCTGCAAAGCACACATGAGCTTTCAACCCAAGGTGTGCAAGCTTGCATGACACAAAGGAGCAGGCCAGGAAAGGGAGCTTCAGATCCCACTGTTGGTGAACTTACATGATAGCTAAATTCTCTATAACCTCTCACACATACAGCCAGCAGCCTTTATAGGGAATTTCCTCACACTGACAGTCTTTAGACAGTTTCATGCCCAAGGGATCAGGAACATCTCTCTCAAAGGCCACATCTGGCTCAGATGCTACACAGTAGACTTGTGCCATCCTGCCTGCAGACCTAGTACTCAGAGCTGGGTTAACCCTGCCACTGCCTGCCTTTCTTGCTCCCTCCTTCAGCCCCAACATGTTTCATTTCTCAAAACACTGCTCATTTTCTCTTGGAGTAGGAAAGGACTGGATGTTTCAAACTGCTGGCATTCCCTCAGTATTACCTCTTTGCCGCATGATTGCCATATGTGAAATAACTTTGTAGCCACACTGACACATGCAATTCAAAACCAGCACTGCCACTTCTGCAACTACTGCAGCACAGATGACATGTAGAAACACCAACCTGCTGCAAGAGTGCCAAGGAGAGGCACCCTGAGCACTGAAATGGCAAACCAACACACCAGCATTCCAGCTTATTCCTTAGGCATGTGGGATTTCACAAAGCAAGGGGGCCACCACTAATTTACCTTTCTCTCCTCAACACACTACAAAGGTTGATGTATACTGATTTTCCTGTCTGCACCTGGAACCTGTCAAATAGAAAGGTCACTCAAACAGGGAGCAGGGGGTTTGTGAGGGAACTAGAATCCCCACATTAACTTACAGTCTAGAAATACATGCTGGCTCCATTTGCCAAAAAGATCCCCAGACAAACCTTCTTTATGGTGTCCCTTAGTGGACTTGTATTGAAGACAGGTCACCCCAAGCATATGGGTCAAGGCAGACACCCATGGCTAATGGCAAAGGAAAAGCTAGGACTGAGACACCAAAGATCAAGCTGAAGTCATGCCGGATTAAGGTGACTGTAGTGGAACAGAAGTAGGCAGACAGTGCTCTCAGCTGTTTAATCATTTGGGGTCCTGAATGATCCTTTTTGGAGAAGCCTTGGATATTTATCTGAAAATCAGCACCCACTTTGTCAGCACAGGTTTAACTGGGAGGGCTCTAGCATAATCATTCAGAAGTGTATGGGGAAGGTGTCTCCCATGATCCTCTCTGGAGATCATCCAGCCAAAGACCCAGAAATGACACAATATAACCCTCTGCCACCTGCAAAACCAGAGAGAACCAGAGCAAGCCTGAGTCTGACTGCCAACATTTCATTCATGGAGAACATCAACCACCCCTTGATGTCCTGGAGGCTGCCTGGAACACGGTAACAAAACACAGAGAGGGCAGCCATGGTGCTGGGAGAGCTCTGAGGAGTCTCTCTTCTCTTCCTTCCACTTTTGAGCCATAAACATTATGCAGGGCTCATTGAACTGACAACTAAGATTTATTTTGCAGTTGTTTGCTGAGCAGCTGGGAGACAGGGAGAGGCAAAAACCATGGAGACCCACACAGCTTGTTCTGTTAAGGCATCACTTGAGGGTTACTGCTCCAATAAAGAACAACAGGTTGCCAGAGCATGGTTTAACTGAGCTGCCTGCCACCCTAAGCTGTGGCACACAGGGTCTCTTCTGGAAACTGTTATCAAGGATTTCTTTTTCCCTCTCTGTCTCACACACTGATATGCATGCACAGGGCTGTGAAGAAGCATGTTACACCAGGGACCACATCCATTCAACATTGTTTCCTAGGGAAGTAAGCTAAAATGATGAACATCACCAACTCGACCTTGCAAGCAGTAAAACATGTATTACAAGGCAGCATAATCAAGATAAATGGAGAAGATTAACCTGAAGATGAGGGCAAGGGAGAGAGGGGGAAGAAAAATGATGGAGAGCTTATGAGGTGGCTGGAGCTCAGCTTCCCCTGAGCAGTCTAAAGACAGGGCTGGGGAAAGTGGAGGGAGTATGAAGAGGGATACTGATGGGAAAAACACAAAGCCCAACCAGGAGAGACCCTGGGAAGGAGTCCTTCTGCACGGGAGCACAAAAGGAGGACTAACGTGCAGCAAGGACCTGAGCCAATAGTCTTGAAGGTGTTAAAAGCCTCACTCCAAAAACCAACTCCATCCCTAAGGCCAAGACAATACATCATTCAGCACTCAGCAACAGCCCAGAGCTACCAGCCACGTATCTTTGCACTTTTCATGCACAATAGGGACACCACCAAAATATCAGTGACAAGGCCTACAGAAGGCCCCTCACTCTCTCCAGCGGCTGTACAGGGACAGCACCTTGTAGGTTTTCTGACTGCCCCTGCCACACCAGGTGCCTGTTGCTTACCTCTTGCACACTTCGTGTGGGCACCCTTGACTGTGGAGACTTTCAGCCAAAAGGGCTCAATCTCTGGTGAGGATGAAATTCAGGCTCTTTGATCCCCATCTCTTTTTGAAGGTGCCTCCAGCAGAATGAGAGGTGCACCCAGTTATTAGAGCAGAGCTGCAGCACCCCACCTACGGTGCACGTGAAGCTTTTGGTGGGAACACATCTCTCTCCTTGATCCTTTTCAGAGTCTGCCCTGATAAATGGAGGTGGCAATCTGAAAAACACTTCTGTCTCACAGGAGCACTCCAGAGAGTGGACTGAGCTCAGCCACCTCACTTCCCAGAAGAAAACTCCAGGAATAGCATATGAAAGGCAAAGAGAGCACCCACTTCCCCAGAGGTGGATAAAGGAGCTCCAACACCATCAAGTTGAAGAGCTGAGCCAGCTACAACAGAAACATCAGTCACTGACAGAAGAGCAGTCCGAACTCAGGGGAGACCTCTGCAGCACCAGCACATACCCCTATCGCATTTTCATCTTCCTTTTGCCAGGCTTGGGATTAAATGCTCTAGAGACAGTATTTCTTGTTGCGACTCAGATGTTTATTAATTCCCATCTATATTCCAATCTAAAGTTCTACAGCACTTCCAGCTAGCAAGCTAAAAATGGAGACTTATCTCTCTCTCTACATGGCCTTTTAAGGCCAAACTATCCAATTAAGAACAGACACCTAAATTGTTTTCACTTTTAACCCAATAACTAATCACCTGTGGCCCGTAATGTGGATTTTTCTATCCAATTACAGGAGTACCACCTACACCCATGAAGAATAAGGTGAAGAAGAAAGACAAAACCTCCACCCTAAAACCTCCATCTTGCTTTCTATAGACTACTACATTCTAAAACCTTAAATTCTAAGTTTTCCACCATGTGATATTACATACTTCTATTCAAACTACACACCCATGATCCCAGTTCTAGAATTCAATTTTGGAAGCCTTCTCCATGGCTCTAACAGTGCAATCTGCACCACTTAATTAGTGGCTTGTCCTCATTTTCTTCTGTCTTCACTCAGAGTCAGGATTAAAAAACACGAAGAAGACAAATTTTCTCGTGTTTGGGCTTGGTTGTTTATTAAATTTTATCTAAAGTACTGCAGAGAGTTCTGCAACACTTCTAGCTACCAGCTAAAAGCGAGCAAAATGGAGGTGAATTTAGCTGGTTACAAGCCAGCTAAAGCTTGTAACTTTAAAGCTAAACAGTCCAATAGAGAAAGGACACCTATATTATTTATACTTTTGACCCAATAACCAAACCCCTGTGACCTGCAGTGCAGCACTAACTGTCCAACCAGAAACTAATACCCGAAATCACGAAGAAGAAAGAGACAACACCCAAGAATGTCCATCTTGTCCCATACCTATTACTATATTCTAAAAAGCCCATTTTTAAAACCCTTCATTATGCAAAATCACACACTCCCATTCTAACTACACACCCGTGACTTTAACTCCATCACTTACCTGTGATTCCAACTCCATCACTCAAATTTGGAAGCCTTCTTCAGGGCCTCAGGTTAAAAGCAGTGCTCTCTAGGGGGTCAGTGCCAGGAAGCACAGAAAGCTCAAAACTCCCAGGCTTTTGGGACCTGACACACAGGTCAAAAGCTTTCTTGGGGGGTCAGCGCCTGTGAACACATAGTCTAAAATTCCCAGCTTCCAGCGTTCCAACACACCCCATACCCCCCCGGCACTCACCTGGCCGCAGGACTCTGATTTCCAGCAGGTTGGAAGTCCTGTCCGCCAGCCTGGTCCAGCTGCTGTTGTAGTTCTTCCTCCAGAGCTCGGCCACGCACTGGTACTTGCCGGCCTCGGTGTCGCTGGCCCTGCTGATGCTCAGGCGCACGTTGTTGCTGGACTCGGCCTTCTCGATGGCGGTGCGGGTGCGGAACGCCGCGGCCCTGTCACCCCACTGGACGCCGCCGTCCCGCGTGAAGGTCACCAGGTCGTGGAACTCGGTGCTGCCCGCCGGCTGGAAGCGCCACGTCACCGACACCGGCACCCACGACGGGTAGTGGGGCTTGATGATGCACTGGAGGTCGAAAGACTCGTTGTAGGTCACCCCTGGGGTGCGGGAGATGGCGGTGACGGCAAACCCGGCCTCTGCGGGGAGAGAGGAGAGGGCTGTGAGACGCCTGCCCAAGGTGGCCCTGCTGTCGGCATGCAAAAGCCAGAGCGTGGTCATCCAGTGGTGTCATCAGCCAGCTTCTCATCTGCTGTGGCCAAGTGAGGTGAAAAGCAGAGGAAAAAAACACGCAGGTGGTGACTGCCTAAGCAGCAGGGACTGCCTGAGTGAGCACGGGCTGCAGCCATAGCAGGACTGCCCTTGATTTCTGCCCAGATCCGCTGAGACACTTGCCTTGCAGGCTGACAAAACGCTGTATGGAAATGCAGCGGCACAATGGCAAGGGAGCAGCACCTGGCAGAGCAGCTACTCAGCCTCCTGTGACTCGCATCTACCTCTTGGGCAGGGGGTCCCACCCTGTCCCGCAACCCAGGTCTGCCTCTGGTTGCTGCAGCTGGAGGAAGAATGAGGAAAGCAAGAAGTAGAGCCTTCAAAACATGCATTGTAGAGGTGGCAATGGTTACAAAACCCCGGGATGGAGGCAAACTGGAAGAGAAGCTGGTTGCTCCTGTTCTTCACACAGCACAGCTTTTGTTCTCTTCCAGATCACAACTCCAGGACAGCTTCATGCAGTTATTCTCACATGTCTGCCACTCTGCAAGCTGGTCAATATGTTTCGATTTGTCTACCCCCAGCACTCTGTTTGTTTAGAGGAGTTGAAATCACTCTATTAGTAACTAAAAGGTAACATATTCCAGTTAGTCAACTGTTAGCCAGTCAGGCTTACATATTCAGTCAGAGTATTTCCATTGCTCATTTGCTCCAAGCTGCAGAGAGAAATATTTTCTTCTCTTCCAGTCACTTCAGTGTGGTCAGCAGACTTAGCAGGGACCTTGTTTTCTTCTGCCAATGTCCCCAGGAAGCGCTCCTCTCCTCAGAGGCTCCATGGAGCATCTCACATGGGCTGACAGTTTTCTCTCTCCCTGCAGGGCTGACCACCCCAGCTCTCAGCAGAGCTGCCACTGTTTGAGGAGATCCCAGACAGTGCCCCGTCAAAAAAGGAACATCTTCTGGATCAGCATGGAGCTTCAGCTTGCCGCTGGCTCAAAAAGATGAGCCAAGAGCTCCCTGCTACTGCAGGCAGACCAGGCACAGCACGGAGCCCACCAAATCTGCACAGTTCCAGCAAGCGCTTCTGCAACCCCACGGTGTCACCGTGCCAGAACTCCAGGACGTGTAATTACTGAGAAAGCAGGTCAATCTTTGGGACTAAAGCCTCTCACAGCATGAACAGTGATTACCCAGGAGGGCAGTGTGAGACCCAGGCTGCCTCCCCTGAAGAGCTGCTGCATCTCAGCCCCACCTAAGCCCCCACCCTGCAGCAGCTCTCCTGCTCCAGTAAATGTGTTACTCAGAAAAACCCTGAGCCAGAGAAGGACCTAGAAAGACAGCTTAATTTCACCAAGACCAGCTGACTCCATCTCCAGTTGGCCTGGGCAAGGAAACTTCATGAAGTCATGCAGAAGCCAGGTGCATTTCTCAGGTCTTCAACTCCATCAACATGGTCATGGCACTCAGGTTAACAAACAAAAGCCTTTCTTCTCTTGGGACTTGGTATAAAAAGCATGAAAGTCGATTATTTTCTGTAAAACCTCCCTACAAAAATACAGCACTCCTTCACCCCCTCCCCTTCCATGGCTAGGCAGGGACTTAAGTCCGTACCATGCAGAGCCTCCGAAGTTTGGGAACATCTGGTCTCTTCTGACAGCACATCTCTCTCTTCTGGCTGCTGCCTCTGAACCACCCTGTGGTTAGATTTATGGGTTTGAACATCATCAGCTGAAGAGTTTCTCACCCTGGCAGGCTAGCAAACGATGAGACCTTCACATGGAATGTGAGTGTCACTAAATTTACTGCATTTTTAAAAAAAAATCAGTTTCTGATGCCATAAATTTCTCTTGCTTTTTCTTAACACCCTGAATTCAATTTCAAAAACATTGGGCTCAACAAAAAAAATACCAGATTCACAGCAAAACAATACTCAATAGTTTCTCTACTATATTTTTATGAGGTACTTCAGCTCTATTAGTTAAAGAGACCTAGGAATTTCTTAGGACTAGACAAAACATGCTCAACAGCCGGTGACTGAGGAGCGGAGGAGGTGGGACAACCTTTCTATCACATCTTCTGGAAATGCTGTGCACTTCTGAGCATCTTAAATTTTAACAAGAGTAGAAGTGACACATTTTAAAATCTCAGTGCTTAATCTCAGGACTTTTACAAGTGGCAGAGTAAAGGGAAGAGCTGACACTTGGGACTGGTAGCAGGCCAAATGCTGCTGACCTCATGAGGAAGACACTACTGAAACTACATGAGAATCTTCCTTCAGTTCTTTACAAAAGAAAGTCCTTACCTGCTTTTGAAAGCTATACAGAAAAGATTTCTAACTCCAGACAAAACAGCCTCAGAAAGGAGGTCAAAAGTAAAAGAGAGGAAAGGAGAAAAAAAGCAAGATTTTCATCAGAATATGAATTTGAAGTCTGGTCTCACACACATCTTGTCAAAGCTTAAGATTAATACTTCAGAGTACCAATAAAAGCCACACAATCCCCATTCTCCTGCCAAAATTCCTATCTCAACCTTTCAATAGAGCTCTCTGATTGTCTTAGCCTTGGCATTCTGAAAATCAGTGGCCTTCTGCAGATCACTTCTGGAAACAGCCCAAGAGGAGCAAAGTAACTCACAATCCATGCAAAATATCAAACTCCATACCTGCCCTCTCCTAAATTGATGTGGTTTCACTGTGCTTGAACAGAGGAGCCCTTGGCAGAGCAGAGTACCAGCTGCAATGATCTCAGGTACTAGTTTACTTTGGTCACGGACAACATTGTGGTTCCAGGCCAGCAGCTCAGTGCCTCCTGCAGAGGCAGCGAGGACCATTCCTGACTCACGCTTTCCATCAGAGATATCCACCATTTCTGCTTTTTGGGCCAACAGAATACCCAGCCCTTTGCACTCCCGACCTGGTGCGGGCAGAGGTAACATTCACCTAGGGCATGCAAGAAGACTTCCATGTCCATAGGCTGCCAATGGAGCACCACCACTGCACTGACCAAAACTCAGCTCCAGTACTGGCAGAACACAACATGGGAGTGGCAGCCTCTCTCCTCTGAAGGACACTGGGAGCCCTATCTCTCTCTCTCCTGCCACAGCCACCCCTCAGACTTTGCCCCCCGACCAAACAGCACATGCAGGTGTTTTGCACCAACCTACGAGGAGCTGTGGGCAGGCTGCCGGGTGCCTCCATTTTGCTGGCAAGCAAAGGCAGGAGTGCTGAGAACAGCCTCAGTGACTTGCAGGTGACCTTCTGGGGGACGGCCAGGCACATGGGGGACCGTGGCCCCAGGGCCCCCCACACCTCAAGTACTCACCCAGAGCAGTGATGGACACCAGGGTGCTCGTGTGCCGCTCCCCAACCATCTGCCACTCCCCATCCAGTGTCCGTGTCCACTCGGCCACCCGGCACTCATAGTGGCCCTCGTCTGCCTTGACGCTGTTGAAGATCTCCAGGGTGAAGGAGCCGGGCCGCACCTGCTCCACCTGGATGCCCCCGTAGCTGCTGCGCTCGGCGTAGGCAGGGCCGGGGTGCAGGGTGCCCTCCCGGTCCAGACGCACGATTTCGCTGCGCCGGTTCAGCTTGTCCACCAGCTGCCAGCTGACTGACAGGCGGCTCTGGGGCCCGAAGCCCGAGCGCACGTTGCAGCCAAAGCGCAGGCTCTCTCCCTCCAAGACAGTGCTGGCGTTGTTGATTATCTCCAAGGAGATGCTGGTCTCTAAGGAGAGAAACGCAGACACACAGGGGAGATGTTTCACACTCGCCAACTGCTCGGGCTGCAAGAAGGACGCTGCTGGCCAGAGACGCTTTCCACCAGGTGCAGGAAACTGCCCACGCATTTGGGTCCAAGCACGTCTTAACCTCATGCGTGACCACATCCAAAAACAGCTGGTGGGCAGCGAGCTGCTCCTGGTGACTTGCACACTCAAGGTAGGTGTAGGTCAAAGATGGGAGAAATCTCTGCCTACGGCTCAGGAGACATTGCCGTGTCTTCTGGTCACAGGTCCGGGATAGGATCTCAGCAAAACTTGAGGGAAATTTCTGTTGCTACAATAGGCACTGCGTGCAACGGGCTCTGCCAAAAAAAAAAAAGCTTCCAGCGCCCTGTGGCTTTTTCAATTCACGTCATCCTGGTCACCATCTTGCCACATCCATTCCTATCAACACCTTTTGGGAGAAGCTCTCCCAAACTCCCACTGCTAGTGACATTATAGGCAGCTTCACTGTTTGGTAATGTTCAAAAAAAAATCTGGTATCTTGAGCTTCCCAGAAGTGTAAGGCTTTGTGGCTGGATTTTCAGAGTGCTGGTTACTCCTGCTGCCATCCAAGAGTTATGGACACTTAGCACCCTTAAAAAAAAATCACCCCATTTTTTCCTACAGCTAGTGATTTGTAACAGGCAAGAATCAAATCTGTCTGCAAGGTGGCTGGGTCTAGAAACAATACATTTTAGACATTTGTCCAATGCAAGATTTCCAGCTAGAGTGATTTTCAAAGCCAAACAAATGAGACCAAATATCGGTAGGAGAGAAAAGAAATAGAATTTATTTTGGAGAAATGAGGAGGGGAAAAAAAGGCTAGAGGAAAGGGCTGCATTTCCCTAAAAATCTAGGAGATAGGAGGCCAATACAACACAAAATCCTCTTGCAGCTACCCTCTGCTTGGTCCAAGCCCACTGCCATGGTAGCCTGGGCAACCCATGTGTGGTTCACCATGCCTTGGCTACCAGAGTTTCAGAGAGCAAATCAAGGAATGAGTCAGTTGAATCTCTCCTCTCAGCCTGTTATTTCTCTATTTACCATGTTTATCTGACAAATACAAAGGACATTCAAGGCAAGCCTCCAGTTGTTTTCACCAGAGCTGGCTGACACACAGTGGCCAGGATGGAGCTCCATGCCTGAAGAGCACTGGGGCTCAAGGAGCACACCTGGTTTCTTCCAGTACAGCTGTCTTGCAAGACAGCTGAATCACCATCACGTTAACAGCCTGCAGGAACCTAGGAGCTCCTAGGATAAACCAAGCCCAAGCAGGTGTCCCCACTATGCCTGCTGAGTATTTCACTGAGCATCCAGCTCCCTGCAGAGCCAGGCCAGGAGAGAGATGTGAGGAGCAAGTCAGAGGCTGTCACACATACCTTCAGCTCAAGAACAAAATTGCCAGCTTGGTGCCATTACCAAGGTGGGGCCATGACTCTCCACCTAGGAACCTGCCACACATCCCTCCTTTTCATCCCTTTCCCAACAACCAAAACACATCTTGCCAGTTGGGATTCCAAGCCCGAACAGCACGTGAACCCTTACCCTCCCTCTCCTGTATTGCTGTGGTCTGGGCACATCACATCTTTCCCAGCTACCTGCCCAGCGCAGCAATGCCCCCCACAAGGGGATGGGCACACCTCTACTTACTGAGTGGCATGACAGTGATGGGGATGTTCTTTGGCCTCTTGCTCTCCTTGTCGATGAAGTCTCCCGTCACGGTCTTCTCACGCTCAGTCACTCTGCAGTTGTACTTGCCGCTGTCCTCGAGGCGCAAGCGGTAGATCTTCAGCACAAAAACGTTGTCACTTTCTTTGGCCACCTTGAGCTGGCCCAGGGCCTCGCGCTGCGCAAACTCGTTGTTGAGCACCGTCACGGCGTTGGGTCCCAGGCTGGCGATGAGGGAGCTGTTGAAGGCCCAGGAGATGGAGAAGTAGCGGTCGGGGACATTCTGAGCCTCCAGGATGCACCGGAACTCTGCCGGCTCGCCCACGATGTACATCCGCTTCTCTGTCTCCAGCCGGACACTGAACTCCTTGTCTGGGAAGAGACAGACAGACTCGTGTCAGGATGGCAAAGCCCACCAGGAGAGCCAGCACACCTCACCTGAGGTGTTCACAACCTGCTACTCCCTGTACGGCCAACATCCCTCAGACAAGCACATCAGAGGTAAAAAGGTTAGGGACTTGCTTTTGTTGTGGGAGACCAGATGGGCTGTGCTGCCAGACAGGCACCTTCCTGTTCATCAAGCAAAGGCTTCCTCAGTCACATCCCTTTCCTCCAGGTAGCAGCTCTGGTGTGACACCAGCATCCAGAACCACTGTGGAATATGATCTGAAGCCTAGTCCTACTAACACCCTGCTCAGCCAGAACCCTTGGGGATATCAGAGAGGAACAAAGAGCTTAGCTGGGTCTTTAGATCCTTAGCAGGAACCTGTGCTGGGGGCTAGAAGAATTTTGACTTGGAAGTGGACATTATGCAATACAGAAGCGCTTGCTGAATGTTTTAGTTTTATTCCCTGCTGTATCACTCTTACCTTTTAGCTTACCAAAATCTTCAATGTCTATGCTAGCACCAAGTGCTTAAGATCTATGTTTTAGCTTCTGTGCCAGCCCCAGATCCCTGATCACGTCAGGAGACAGGACCTGACACCCAAGCCCCCTTGCTGCCCTTGGCTGACACTTCCCTTAGCTGCAGGCAGTGCCTGGGCCCTCCTTTGCCCTGTTTCACCCTGCCAGCAAGCCCCCAAGTGGGGCACACGGCAAAGCAGGGAGCCAGACCCCAGCCACCTAACAAGGCACAGCCCCGTTTCCCATCTCCTCCCACTGCCCAGGCAAGGGAGAAAAGGCAGAGGAGACACTGACCAGTGGCTTGCACGTTGACGACGGCGCCCTGCGAGCGCTTGCGGGTCATGGCATACCAAGAATCGTCCGGGTCCTGGATCCACTCTGCTGCCTCGCAGTAGAACTCGCCCTGGTCTGACGGGTGGAGGTTGTAGATGGTGAGTTTGGAGGTGGTCTCCCCAACTTTGTCCAAGCGCACGTCCCCCGTGGCGTGTCGCTGGGCGTAGGCGCTGCCGGCCCGCAGGACGAAGTCGCGGCTGAGGGAGATGATCTCCACGGGCGCCTCGCTGCCCCGCTGCCGGTACCACGCCATGGAAACGTGGCTGTGCTGGGCTGTGCTCTTGGACACCTCGCACTTCAGCTCCAGAGAGTCGTGCTCCACCTTGTTGAGCGTCTGTGGGACCGCTGTCACCCGCAGCGAGTCCGGGATCACTGCAGCAGAGCAGGACACAGAGTTAGCAACACCAGCTGCTGAGCGGAAAGGCCAAACACCTTAAAAGAGAGCTGGGGGAAAAGCTTCTTTTTACAGTTTTTACATTAAGTATTAGCAAGGTTGTGTTAACCCACATTTAGTCACTAAGAAGAAGAGAATCATCCCCAAAGCCCTTGGCTGGGAAAGACCATGACCTGCAGCACAAACTAAGTGTGGTACTTAAATTCCTGCTCAGTAGATCCTGGCAACTGAACAAGGTTTTCCACCACGCTGCAGAAAAACACAGTTTGAGGCATCCATTCCCCGTCAAGGCATTTTGTCATGAGGAGCCTCTCCTCCATCATGTGCCCCACAGCATGTTCTGTGACCTCCCTCTTACCCACATCCTCCAGCCCTGTCATGGTCTTCACCCCTCCTCAGTCACTGATGGGGCCAAGCTAAATGTATTCAGCTCCTTTAATCTTCCCTCATAAAGCCAGGAGACCCAGCTCCCTTCTCCTTTGTTTATATAATTTCATCTTTTAATGACCCCCTCAGGCCAAAGGAAGGGGTATCTGCATTCAGAGGGAACTGGCTCCTCTAAGGGCAGCAATACAATTGCATCCTGACCAGTGCTCACTCCCAAGACGCAGCCACGTCAATGCACTTGGCAGTAAAGCTGCTGGCTACATTTCCAATTCATAAACCAGAGGAAAGGAAGTATAGCTGCTAAAATCAGGATGAAAACAAAAAACTGTAGCCCCCCCCAAACTTGCTTGCATTTAGGAAGGAGTTCTACCACCAGAAGGTAGGACTTTTTAATAAATAAGCCTTTCTAGACTGCTGTCTCAAGAAACATCATATGGAAAAAAGAATGTAAACCTTGTCCCCAGCTCTGCAGACAAGGCAGTGTCAGCAAGCCTGTTAATGCCCACGGTTTTGCCACATACCAGCGGAATATAATTAACATATCTCAGTTTGGTTTCATTGATAGCACTGGATGGTTTGACAAAATTAGCTGAGCTGCCAGAAGCTGCATCTGTTTCATTCAGGCACTGCTACTGAGAGCAATGAGCTGCAGTGAAGACAACCATTGGGATTATTTATGGCAGAAAAGTCAAAATCAGAAGGCAAAGAAAAAAAGGAACAAGTTGGGAGTAAATGAGAGGGAAGTCTTCCCACATCCAGTCTGGATGGGAGCATTTTCTTTTACTACATGATCATCGCCCAGGTTACTGCCCAATAAGAGAAGTAGCCTGTAAGCCTGCTTACATTGCAGATCATTGTCTCTGTCCCTGTGACCACCACATCTTCTGCTCCCCCCATTCCCCTCATCTCTCTCACTGAAACCTCTATCCCCTGCCTGCTGGCAGTAGTTTCTGACCAGGATCCTTCTTACTTCACCTTTCCCCTTACCCCTGACTCCCTAACAGTGGTGACAGTAACGACTAACCTTGCCAGTTCATGATGCCTGCACCGCAAGCTTTAAACTTCTCATTTCAAACCTTACTGAGTAATTTTCCCAGATGCACAGTTCCTTTCTCTTCGCCCTCAGGCCATGGGCTCTTACAACATCTCTTATGTTATTTAAATAAATTAAGCCTCATCATCATCCTGCTGGAGTGATTTTCCTGCAGAGATGCTTTGAATGCAGAGCCTCTGTGCAACAGCTTATGGGGTGGAAGCAGGTACCTGTGAAGGAAATGTGCCTGTCCTCTCTCCCCCAGTCTGAGAGCCCTGCGTACCCCACCAGCTCCCTGTGTGCCCCCCCAGCCCTGCTCAGCAGCACAGCTGCTCTCTGGGTAAGCACAGGGAGCTGCTGACCCCAGGAGCCTGTCTGGCTTTGCAGGACAAGCTAGGTCATGCTCCAAGAGGGGACAGGCACTTGGCTTGCCAGACGTGGAGCTGCCCACTTCCCCGGGAGTAATGCTAGGAAGCCTGTCTGAAGGCTGGGTCTCAGGCAAGCACTTGCCACACCATTCCCTGAGCCTAGCACAGACATCATTTTGCCAGATGGAACCATGACTTTGTATTTCCAGGTCATAACCCAGCTGGAGGGTTAGCATCCCTTATCCCACATAGGCAAGTTTTTGCAAAGTGCACTCCTGGAGAAAAATCAGGAGGTGTCGGCGTGTGGTTAACACTGTAATTTAACTGTGGTAACACCTGACACACTGTGCTGAATTCCTCCTGCTACTTTACTTAAAAAAGCCAACCAAGATCCTCCCGGTTAGAGAAACTAGTAAGACCTTTTGGGTTGCACACAGCCTTCAGGCTGTTGTCTTACATCAGCATGGCAGAGACATACCTTCAGTCAGTGCCACCTTCCTAATCAGGGGCACTTGAGACCTGTTTGATAAATGAAAGCCCAGTTTTTCAAGGATCAGATGATCAAGGGAGGAACAAGCCAGAGCCCTGAGGTGGCTGAGACAACGGGCTCTGTGCTTCACATCATCACTCCCATGCTTGGCCAGCGATGCACAAACATCTCTTCTATTTACACTGCAAGATGTGCCTCGGGTACTGTGTTCAGCGAGGGGGGAAGCTGGTAGGAGAAGAGAAAATGCTATTCCCAAGGCACAGACCCCACTGGCCTGCACCAGTGAGGGGTGACTGAATGGGGCCCTCATCAATGTATGCAAGTGTCTGAAGCGCAGGCATCAAGGGGGTGCAGTCAGGTGGTGCTGAGCAGTAGGAGGAGAGAAACATGAGGAAAATCTTATTTTCTGTGAGGATGACAAGAGCACTGAAACAGGCTGCCTAGAGAGGCTGTGGAGGCTCCTTCTCTGGAGATATTCAAAAGCCTTCTGGACACAATCCTGAGTAATGTACTTCGGGGGACCCAGCTCAAGCAGGGAGATTGGACTAAATAACCTTCAGTGGTCCCTTTCAATCTCACCCATTCTGTGACTCTGTGTAACAAGAGAGCTACAGGCATGTCTTAGCCCATCAGGCTGCAGCAGATTAGGGCTGGAAGTCACAGAGAAAAAAGGAAGCAAGGAACAAGGCAAAGGTGCTTGCCAGGGCAGGACAGAACACGCAGGGTGTACATTCTCGGAAGAGAAGTTCCTCCCAAGCCAGTCACCCTGCTCAGACTTCAGAGACATCAGTTTGCATATCAGGACACAAGTGAGTCTTCGCACAGTGCTCACCTGGGAGCCCTGGCTTTGCTGCCAGCTGCCCACACTCATCCTGCAGCCACCTGCCACAGAAAGCACCAGGGCTTCTGGGGACACTCTGCAAGCTGATCTCCACTTGAAAGCAAGGACAAGCTTAGATGAGAGTCACCTCCATGTACAAAAGGGAGCAGAGCCACACCTGAATCAGAGCCAAGTGGGATGCTGCAGGAAACATAATTTTGCTCTTTCTTTCTCACCCAGCTCCTGCCTGTTTCTCTTCCTCTTCTCTTCACCATCCAGGCAGCCTTCTCTGCACTTCCCCCAGCATCCAGCCTTGTTTCCACTTTGTCCCCAAACACAAATCCATCCATGCAGCTGTCACGACCTTCTGCAAGTGTCAGTAGAACTCCCTTCTCTCCAGCATCAAGGCTAGGTTTGGCAGCAAGCAGCTGGAGAAGGAGAGGAGTGACTGTAAAGCAGTTCCTGCCAGCAATTCTACTGTGCTATCATCCCTGAGCCAGTCACAGCTGACAGCTTTGAGCTCGTACTTACACTTATGAGCAAGGAATGCAGCACTTCCTATGAGTCCCCAAGCCACAGGTCACTGCAGAGGGCACTAAATGGGCTGCTGAGCACAGGGCGCTCACAACCACCACCAAGTTCAGAAAGCTCCTGAAATATTAAATACCAATATTTCCACTAGAGGGTGTCAGGGACCCGGCCAGGGAGAGTCACAGGGCCCAGCTGCCAGGACCAGGAGCTCAGAGCCGCTCCCAAATGGCCAGGGCAGCCCTCCTCAGGAAGCCTGCACACCCAGCTCCAGACAAACCCACCTCAAATGATCACACGCCAATAACACACAATCAGCGAGAACTCAGTGAGCTAATTACGTCTAATTTTAGAACATGGCACTGGCTTACAGTCTCCTGGAAAACAGGTAGGGAGCAGACTGGAATTCCCAGGTGCACACCTCAACACATTTTTCTCCAAGCCCCAGGATAGGCTCCAGGCTTCCAGCAGCTCCCAGTGCCATGCTGAACTCTGCCCACGCACACAAGGATGATCCAGGTGTCTCACTTTTCTCCAGACTGGCTCTGGTTCATCCTTGGGTCTCCAAAACCCCAAACACCTCCAAGGAAAAGGCTATGAAAGCTTTTATGACCCAATACAAAGATCTACCAATGTTTTCTCTACTCCCAGGCAAGGCAGCAAACCTGTCTGAGACTCCCCTTCCTTGCTAAGTGGTGCAGGAGAAGCATCAGGCTGGGAGCCAGAGGCTCTCTAGCTCAAGCTGGTGAAACAATGCTGAAAATCACTTAGCATTGCACAGCAGCATTGCACTTCAGCCTCTTCAGGAGTGAAACAACTTAAGATAGGCTACCCAATACATCTGGACCATCACAAGGGCCACTGCAGAACAAGCAAAACCCAGCAACCTCTTCTTCCCTCGCATTTTCTTATAGCTTTTACCCACTGATACACTTTAAGAGACAGTCTATGGTGTTATGCTGGGTCCCCAGCTGCCTGCTTCATGCCACATGGACAGAGCTAAGCTTACCAAGTACCAGGTGTGAACTACTTAGGAAGAACAAATACCTGTATTCCTTACTCCAAAGAAGCTGGTTTTGGCTCAGACATACACCCTGGATTTTGCAGGGAGTTAGTGCCAAAGTTATGCTTCCATCTGCCCCACAACATCTTATTGCCCCACAGGGATCACAGTTCAGCACCAATAATCCTTCCAAAGCCCTCCAGTTGTGTGCGCAAGACAGAAACAAGATGCTCAAGGGGAACAGCGATACCTGGTGAACCCAGAGTTGAGCACTGGGAGGTACCTGAATGGCAATAAGGGCGAGAATACGAGGAACACAGAGCTATGATATCAGACTCTGCAAAATTTGTTAAACCCTTCTGTGGCCACCCACACCATCCCAGGGAAGGAGGGTCTGCCACCAGAGACGCCCTGTTGCCACAGGAAGGGACCTGCTGTCTCCCAGTCACTGGAAGCTCTCAGGGATCAACACTCCTTACATCCCTGCCCCACAGCACTATGGATTCCTATTGCGCACAGGATCCAAGAACATGTGCAGGTGTGCAGCGGGTGGGAGGGGGTGGAGATAAGGCAGGAGCAGTATCTAGATTAGCAGTGTAATCCTCTGGAGCCCTTGTGCCTGGCAATTAGCTGTCCATGCTGATCCATACCTGCTGCAGCACGCCAGGCACTCCTCCTTGTTGGTCATGAGAGCATGTAATGCCTTCATTCAGAAGGGAGGAAACACACCACAAAAAAATATGCTGCAACACTGATGAAGATCCTCAATGTCACCTCTGCAAGTGGGAAAAAAGTCTCAGCTGACCACGCCACTGGTAGCATCTCTTTACCTTGTCTTATTTTTAAGTACCAGCTAGAAAGTCTCAGGTGGCTGCAGGAAGAGGAAAGCTTTATTTCTACTGTTGCTGCTTATAAGGTCTCTCCACTGCCCAAGGTCCTACCTGAGGACCAGAATTTGAGAAGGAAAACCTACCACTTGAAGAGGTATTTTCACTGTGACTGAGAATATGGGATCTCTGTACAGAACTTCCCCTCTTCTCTTCCTTGCCTACTAACACATGGCCACAGGCTCTGGCTACCATGGGGAAAAACAAACATTAATAGTCTGGTTGTTTGGGGATTACTTTCTTTCAGCAAAGCCCCATCTGCACTAAAAAAAATAAAGACAGATTAAATACCAGTAATTGTTTAACTAGACTAAAAAAGAAGTCATGCACTTCTGAAATAGTGAATTCCCTTCAAGGTCTTGCAAGGTTCTTTAGCCCACACTACTGCTGTGGCTTAAAGAAAAGCAGCCAAAATATACTTTTCATCTTCATGGAAATATTCAAATCTTATTTTAAATGAGAAGTTTAACAACAAAGTCACTTTCAGCTGCAACGCAATCCAGAAATGGATAGTGAAGCACTGAACTCACCCACATCACTGCAGCATCCTATGGTAAGAACAGGAAAAAAACAGAATAACACATCCCCAGGTTGCATGCTTGCAGCTTTTTTTAAAGAGCAGTGTGCTACTGACTGAGATGCTGGCAGAAGACAGGATGGGAGCTGAAGAGTTAAGTGAGACAGCATGGCAGTTGTTTCACAGCAGCAGTAATAAATCCACCCATTACAATGGTACCCTTATTGGTACATTAACGACTGCCTGGAATGATTATGCCAATAGAAATGCATCTCCCAGTGCAACTGGGTGAGTTCAAGCAGCAACTGAGAAAGGGCAGAGGAAAACAAAAAACAAAAACAAAAAGAAACCAACCCAGAAGTAACTAATGTAGGAGAAAGGGAAGAAGAGAATCCAACAAAAGATGCAAAAAGTGGAAATTAGGTCAGCTTCCCAACTGAGGGCCTGAACTCCTCCGTGCCTGTCGTGGGCTCCACGAGCCACATGTCCAACCTACCTGTCTGAGCCTGTGGCTGTGCTCCCTCCCAGGCAATGGCAGAGGATCCCACTGCACAACCTGCTCTACGTCTCCCCCCATGCTCCTTGCAAGAGGAGCTTTCTTGCACATCTGAGCTGGGTGAGAACCCTCAGATGTCAAGGACAGAAGCCAGCACGCCCACGCCAGGCACACGATGCTCTCCTGCAGCTCCCCAAGCACCACACAAACCCACAGGGCTTGGCAGCAAGTACCCCAGGACCCTATGAGAAACCCCCTCCCTGCGCACCCATGATATGTGTGCAAGGGGAGCAGATGTGCTCAGCCCCAGTTCTGGCTTGTCCTTGATGCACCTGGGAGAGTTGAAGCTTTCTGAACTTCTCGTAAGTGCTTCAGCTCCAGTAAAAAGGACACTTGCCTCCCCTTTTCCCTTGGGCTTTACTCTGGGGCTCCAGCCCCATCAGCACAGTGCTGTTCAGATTAGTCCTTTGAGTGGATGCTCCTCCAAAAATGCTAGTCCCCTTTCCCTGACTGCTTTGGGTGCAGTGTGGCAGGTGCTGGGAGCACACTCACAGCCCCTGCCCTCAACTAAAGTTGTTTTTGGGAACAGCAGAAGCCAGGCTCCTGCTAACAAACTCCTTCTTCTCTATCCACCCATGTCCCAGAGCATTCCAAGGAGCATCTGCTTATTAGGACAGCTAATTTAGGTGGAAAAGTTCAAGTGACCTCATTAAAAAAAAAAAAAAAAAAAAAAAAAAGAGAAGAAACCAGAAAGGGGTGGTGAAAGGACAAGGCAGCACCCAGCAGTGAGAGTCATCATTTGTTCATTAAGCAAAAATTATGTGGAGCGTCAGCAGAGCGAATCCTGATGACAGCAGCCCAAAGGGCAGAGACGCTGGGGATGGAGAGGCGGCCAAGAAGTGCCATGAGCTGGGTGTAGGGCAGAGAGCACAGGATTCATCCCTGCTTCCATCTCCCAGCCAGCTCACGGAGGAAAACCTTTTATTTCCTCACACATGCATGCTTTTTTTATAATCCTGCTCTAAGAGGTAGACGCGCGCTGCAGGGACTGTGCAAATCAGTCTGCAAGTAAAAAATAGGCTTGAGGAGGTGGCAGAGATGACATCCAAAAGGACATGGATGTTTGCTTCTCTGCAACAAGGAAACTTGTGCTTGGTAAAAGGCTGGATGTCCCTTCTCGACTACCCAGCACTTGACAGGAGGCCAAGCTGAGACAGACCACAAATCCCTCCTCTGCCTCCCTCCCTCTTCCACAATCTCACCTCTGTGAGGGTTTAGCTCTCCCACTGATCCTGAGCACCAGCAGCTACTGCAGCTTAAGGCAAGCCTAAGCCACTGCGAACACGAGGGCAGCGCACAGCAGCACGCAACTCTTCCACTGAGGGTTAAGCTGATGTGTTTTACTTAACAGCACTTGTGAGCTAAGAGCAGGGATGTGGGAATTTGCTGTGGCTTAAAGCAGCACAGGGCAACCTGCTAAGCCACAGCCTCCTGGAGCCTGCAGGACAGGCAGAGAAAGCAGAAAAGAAGCAAAACATGGAGCTGACGCAGCCTGGGCTCCTCTGAAGCTGGGCAGGCAACACTGTCTAAATGTTTCACACCTCTGAAGCTGAAGTAAAGAAAAGACAGAAATAGGAAGCTTAGAAAATCCTCTTTTCTCCAATTTTTCGAAAAGCCTGATTTCATTCCACCTAGTGCACTTTGGCAGGCAGGAAATACAAACTGCTGAACAGGGAGAGCCATGTAGTATCATTTCAAAACACATCCCAGGCCATATTCCCCCTGGACTATAATAACGTTTGTGGTGCTTTATAGTCAGGTAAGTCACCCTTCTCAAAAATCAATTTTCAAGGAGGATTCATTCTCCTCTACTTTGGTTATACAAGCAACACCAGGAGATAAGAGTGCAAGAGCGGCTTTCAGAGATTAGTGCCCCTGCTTCAAGAGCTCAGCAGAGATCACACAGGAGGTCAAGGTGTGCTGTGAGAGCTGTTTTTCCTTCATTTATTCAATAATGAAGGTTTTGAGACCTGCAAGTATCTTTCTCCCATCTGCCTTTGGGTACCTAACCTGTCCCTAGAGGTGCAAAGCCCACGATCACAACTTCCAATATCCCTTTCTGTCCTACTCCCTTAGGCTCAGCAGTGATTTATTTTTGCCTCCAGGGCAAGACAACAGACGAAGGCACACTTGGGAGATGGTTTTTGCAAGCAGAATCTGAGTCTATCCCCTCCAAAACCCACTTTTCTGCTGAACACACAAGAAAGGAGCATTTCAACCCTCACAAGTAAAGTACCAAAGAAAGCACAGAACCAGGCTTTACTTTCTATTATTATAGCTAAAATTCCTGTTCAGCCCAGCTCTGGGTCTTAAATTCCCACGGAAAGACAGAGAGAGAACACTGGCATCCTGATGCATGGACTGGGAAGGAGAGAATCACATCCTCCACCTGCAGATTACTGAGAGACATAGCATAGGTGCACGAGAAGTTGTTTTGAAATCTAAGGCAAAAACCAAATCCATATTAAAAAAAAGACAGTGGAAATCTTTTCTTCATCTATCAGTCTGGTTTAAAGCATGGAAATTATTTGTAACATATTATACAAACATGCATCTTCACCAGACAATAACCATCTAGCAAGCCACAAAGTCAGCATGAGCTGGAGGGATTTCTGGAAGCTGGAAGGAAGGGTGGTGGCTCTTTTGCATATTTCCAAGCTACTTTCTTCCAACAAGGTTTTGGCAGGTCAAAACTGTTACTCTGAAGCTGGCACTCTCATGATGAATGAAAGGCACAGTCTGGGTCTTGCAGGATGGAGTCCAAGTTCCCCAGCCACAAGGGCCACCTGCTCTTCTCCTTTACTAGAAAATGAAGAAAGCATGATTAAGATGAATAAAGCCAATTCAGCCAAACAGTTGACAATCTTTTGCCATCTGGTCAAGATAACACAGATAAAACAAGGTAATATCCACTTCCACAAGTCTGTTTTCTTGAGGAGTTTATTCTCTACTGCACTTCTGCAGTTTGGCCTCATACTCACATGGTCATCAATCCTCTCCAAGCTTTGTCTAGTTCAGCTGGTGGTAATCTGAGGGACAGAAGATAAGTAAAAGGGAGGTGAAATGGCTCTGCTTGAAACTTCTGGGCTTTCCAGACAGCAAAAAGTGCAGTTGTGTAGCAATGAGCTAGCCTGGAAAAGCTAATGTGGCATGTACAACCAGTTGACTTTCTGCATGAGAGTGTCTGGCACCTGTGTATTAGTACCTTCTAATAAATGAGTTAATTTTTATAGGCATTGATCTCAGCAGCACAGACATGTCACTAATGGTTACAGTCAAAAGGGAAAGCTCAGTCTTCCAAAATACAGGTAGGTCTCCTAGGGCACAGTGCTCCAAGTTTTCCAGGACAAGTTTTCTGAATCCTTTGCAAGAGACTGTGGGCATTTAAAAATAACTGTTCAGGAAATAAATATCTCATTAAAATAAGGAGAAGATGCTTTTGGCACACCCATCATTAACCCAAAGGCACACAGTGCATCAAAGCAGTGCATTAAGAAACCCACTCAAAACAGCAAAGAAAATAAATCACAAAATAAACTAGTAAATAGGAAGTTTCCGTGATGTCTCCAGTGCAGGATCAATAGCACTGACTCCAGCAGAATTCAGCATTTTATTTATAGGGCCTTCTACTGGTAAAACTTCTGAATGAGAGCCAAGCACAGTTGACACACTCCTGTCCCCAGATCCACAGACAGCTCCACCCTGTGCTTGTTTCACCATTGCATCCTACTGCAAGAGGCTCTGCAAGCTGCCAGCTTCCCAGCTGCTGCTCCCTACCCTGCAGGTAAATGGCAAAATGGCCAGCACGAATCATGTCACTCAGGCTGCTCCCCAGGAATGCCCTGGGCAGAGGTAGGCTCTGGATTTTAACTGGCTGAGACACCCAGGGAGAAATGCCTGGGAACAGCAGCAGACACTCCGCTGGTTGCTGTCAGCTCAGCAGATGGAGGAAAGCACAGCATAATGGAAACACCAGCTCACATCAGCTTGAAATGACTCTGGAGCAGAAGGAGGGTGAGGGAAGGTCTAAGGAGTTACAGAAAGAGGGATCTCTAAATGTCCTGGACTGCTATGAAAAGAAAAATGAGGGAGCAAGACAGAAGGTAATCCTTTCCAGACTGCTGAAAGACAAGTCTTCAGGAGGGGCTTCTCAGCACTGCAATATTCTTGGACAGTGTATTTTTCCATCTTCACCTTTTGTACTAGCCTCTGTTCCTAGGTTGATCTCTTCCTACAGATATTTGAGGCTTCCAAAGGAGACAGCACCACCTGACAGTGTAGTGTTTGCACCTGTCTCCCACCTAACTTCAGCAAGTGGCCACTGCTTTAAGAATGGCTAAAGTTCTCCAAGTGAGAGGGAAGAGAGCAGCTCAAGAGTAAGTTTCACATATTTCATTAAATAGCTGGAGAAGCAGAAGAGACACCCACCACATGCTAACATTTCTCTGTGGAGAACTATGAAATGTTTGGCCAACCCTCAGACACCAAAGAAGTCACCTGGAAAATAACCATGAGGGTATGACAATCAGGGAAAAGCAGTGACTGCACTTTTTTAGATACTTAGCAATTCAACCATGAAGCAAAACCCACAGGAAACCAAATTTTAGTAGTTCTTCTGCCCACATTTATTCTCCTTTCTTTTATAAAATTCTTCATCAAAGTTAGAATTGGTATCAGCATTCTGTCCTGTCTAAAACAAGGGACCCACTCAAACAAAAAAACCCACTGAAGGCAGACTCAAGAGCTTTGTTTTTTGGCATAGCTAGGACACATCCTCCCTTCTTGCTTGTCACTGTTTTGTTCCCTGTAACAAAGCAGGACAGTTTTAAAGGCTATCATATTTCAGATCATAGCTAAATTCTGATAAACACAACCTTCAAAAAGGAAGAAAAGAGCTTTAGATTGTTCCTTTTCTTCTGTTACATTAAAATGGTATGAAGGTTTTGTTGTTTTTTTTTTTTTTTTTTACATAATTATTCTGGTGGGTATTTTTGGGTTTTTTTTTTTTTTGGTGTTCTAAAACCCTGGCTTGAACACATTAGGTATTCAAGTCTCCTGTGCCCTGGCAAACTCAAGGGTGACTGAAGAACTAGTGGAATCATGACAGCACAGATGGGAGGGTGGGGAAATCAATACATAAGGGATGGGAGCTTCAGTCCAACTCTTACATTAACAGGCACACTTGGGAAAGAAATTCCTTGGGAAAGACTCTACCTGTGGCCTGTTAGCAGAGATGGCCACACATGAGGCTCCAAACAGCTCTTTTAGCCTGGTTCATTGAAATGCCACCTCTCTACAGCAAAACAGACTACACAGCAACACTGTACACTGCTGCCCCAAAATAAGCAGGGAAGTGATTAAAAAAAACCAAACAAATAGACCAAACATCCTTGTTTAAGAAAAATGTTCATTTTTCTAGCCATTGATGGAAAAAAAAAACCAAACCAAAAACCACAACATAAAAGAGACAGAAAGCTATTTTCCCATAAAATTCATTGCAAGTTTATTTGAGTACTCAATCATCCTCAGACATTCTGGATCTATTAAGGTCTGGTTTATGCCAGAGAAATCCACAAAAAGCGATTTCAGTTAAAGTAATGCAGCTTCTTATCCTTGCTGTTAGAAACGATATCTGTTTTAAATCCATGCAGTTTACCTTGATAATTTCTGGAATTTGAAGGTATACACAAAGGGGTGGGGGTGCAGTAAGACTGTGGAAAAGGCACACAGACAAAATGCAAAACTCACTACCTCACACTTCGCAAGTGAAAAGCCAATTCCTTTCACGCCGCCGATGCAAATTCAGCCCCCAAGAGTACCCAGAAATGATATGAGAAAAATGTGAAGATAAAATTCTTAGGAGGCTGACAAATGCTCCTCCTTTAATCCACAGAGCTGCTGAGGTGCACACCACCACACTGGGAACATCGAGAGCATGGCCTTTCCCTGGCTTTGGGTAAGCCTGGCTTGGGAACTCTTTCCTGTGGCCCACAAGATGTTTGCCTGTGGAAACACAGGCTGAGAGTGGGTAAGAGGCAGCCACATCCCTGAGAAATGTGTCATGTTCACCCTGAACACAACAGCAGAGACAGAGTGGGTGGATGTGCATCTTAACAGGGGCTACCAGCACTGGCTTGCTGAGTTTTACCTCCACCAGTCTCGTCCTACTTTTTATTTTTTCCCCCCCTGCATTTATTTTAAGCAATTAGGTCCCTGTGAGTCAATTCTTCTTTCTTTAAGGAAAAAAAAAGAAAACAAACATATATCTGTTTTCCACCTCTACAGTTCGTGGTGACTGCTGTGTTTTTGCCCTAGGTTCAGACCAATACACTGCTGAGAGAGATTTTGAGACAGGACTTTCCACTGAAGTATGGAAGCCCTGGTTCTCTCCTGGAAATGCTATTTCCACAGAGGGACTGACACATGCATGGTAGATGGCAGCAAGACTGTCCCTGCTGGGAGTCAGGCACACCTTCACGAAATTGCTCCACTGGGAAAGGAGGAAAAGCGAGGTCAATGAACTCAGTCCTTCCCCATACTGCAGTACACAGCTACTTACATGGAGATGGGCAACACTGAAGACCCCAGCCTGGTTTGGGGCAACCAAATTCCTCCACCTGCCTGTCTATGGGTCAGACCTGACCTCCCAGAAATGCAAACAACATCTCCCAGATGTGGAGTTTGACATCTTCATCCATCAGAGCCATGTCCTACCAAGCCAAGAAACCTCCCACAGTGCCAAAGACCTACACAGAATGAGGGGACCACCTTACAAATCCTCACAGTAGCCCAACAGGAGGTTGGCTCCTCCTTAGCAAGCAGGGTGCTCTGATCCTTCTTTCCCAAAATCACCAACCACTTCCACGGACACAGCAAAATAGAGCAGAACAGAGTAGACAGCCCCTTGCAGCACAACACTTTGGGGTGGAAAATGGCAGGATTTTCCCAAGGTGTGATCAAACTCCCTTTTTTTTGATGGTGGGAGTGCCTTGATGGCTGGGCAACTCCAGGCAAGCGCTGAATCACTGCCTCTCCATCATCCCTACATCTGGAACAAAAGGCAGCAGTGCCCTGGGAGAGGCTCTGCTTACTGTCTGTGCAGCAGCTCCTGATACATCCCAGAAAGGAAAGGCTGGACTGTAACCTGCAGTCCAGAGATACACAAAAGGAGGACACCATCAGCTTTACACACTCAAGAAAAGAAACTTCACCTCCCTGGAAAAATAATTGCAAGGTTTGGGCTGTGTTTGTTTTTCCAAAGCCCCCAGTAGCTGTCACATTATTAGAGCAGATTACAGAGCATCTCTGCTGACATACTCAATCGCACACACCTGTGAAAACCTCTCATTTTCCTTTTAAATATTTCCCTCCTTCCTGTCTTCCACTTTTTATTATTTTCATTGTTTCTTTGCAACCTCATTTATCTTCAGAGTCAGCCATTTAGATTTGAATAAAAGGCTTCACTGTCTATCCCCTTTTTTCTTCAAAGGCCCCGATTTATTTGCTGCCTCTTCTTGGTTCCCCCCAGTCTAATTGTTATTATTTTTAACCTTCAGTAGTTTCCTTTGCTTTCTTCTCCATTCTAATCACTCCCTGGTCCTGTTTTCCTCTCTCTGTACTAAATCCCTTTCATCCCTCACCTCCCTCTCCGCCCCTGGCCAAGCATCCAAATACAAGTGGAGCAAGCGGAACCAAACATAAATATGAAAGAGATCATCCAATTTCAGCAAAATGCTTGCCCCCACCTATTCAAATATTTAACTTGCAATGACTAAACCCAAGAAGATCATATTTTATTTTTTTTTTTTACAGACCTCTGCAGGTCTTTAATAAACCTCAGCCTGGACCTCGACAACAGCCAGAGCTGCAGCTGCTGAGTTGTTTCCTAAGCATTATAGCAGATTTGCTCCGAGGAAAGCAAGAGGGATGCTTGGGCTCAAATTAGAAGCAAGGAGATTTCATTCCCCAGTTGCTGGTTTATTGAAATTCAATGCCTCCCTCTCACCTGACGCTTTGTTATGCTAACCCTTACCAGCCAGCAAAGACTTCCAGTCCATGGGGAAGGCAAGCACCCACAAAGAAGCAAGCACCTCAAGAAACTCGGGAATTGTGTCCTACAGGTCACACTCCCATCAAACCTGGGAGCTGCTGCATCCTGCAGTGCGACCTTTGCGTGGAGGCATTGGCAGGGACTCTTCTATGGTCCCACTGCCCAACAGAGGGGCCACTCCTCCTACAGAAGGCACATGTGGGGGTGTCACTAAAGGCACCCCAAGCCAGGGGACACACCAGGTGATGGCCGCATCTTGCACCAGAATATGCCAAGGGCTATGTGGGGCACCTCTTGCCTTAGAGGAGGACCCCGTGGAGTTATGAACCCCTTGCACAGAGCACCCATCAGGGTCCTGCACTGCACTGCACAAAACCTTGCTATACCCTACACACCACACAACCATTTCATCGCTGTGGGCAAGGAGGAGGAGAGGAAACCATCTCCTACTGGGAACACACAGCTCCCACTGTATTTCCACCTTCCAAAAAGTGCATGGGCTTGCAGACTTGACAGAGAGGCTCAGCTGGAGGAGTTCAGGGCTGAGCAGCCAGGTGGGACACCAGCTACCCCAGTCCATCTCCCCAGAGCCCTGTGCTGCACAGTGATGTCTGAGAAGAAAAGATTAAACCTCCAGACAGTTCACAATGCCCTGGGATCAGCACACTTGGGAGCTGCCGGCCCCTTTCACTCACTGCTCCACGTGGGGATAAAACGCAGAGGCACAAGGAGGGCACGACAAAGATACAGACAAGGAAACCACGTTTGGAGTGTAACAGAGCCCTCCCTGGAGTCATACAGCACTTTACAACACTTCATTACAAGTAAACTCTCCTGAAGGGAAGGAAATAGCATCTTTCTTTTCCAAAATGGGGGAAAACATGCAAAAGCTGAACCATACATGCCCCTGGGTGAGGAAGTAAGACAGCCTATACCGTAAATGCCCACCAAGGAGTTTTGACATAGCACTGCCACAGCATTGGCAAAAATACTGAATTTACAGAGTGGAACAGGGCTGCAGAACAAAGTAATCTAACTCTTGATGCCTTCTCCCCATTTCTAGAGAAGACACAAGGCTGCTTCAAATGGCAGTGAAGACTTGACCTGGGGCCAGTCTGGGTGCACAAACCTGGCTGAAAGAGAATGTAACTATTTTTGTTTTACCTATACTGTGAGTTAATTTTTACAGTGTTTTACATTGGTTGTTTACACCCACCCTCAGCCATGGAGATGCCTTCAGTAACATGGAAAACCTTGGGTAAAGATTCGATGGAGCAACCCTACTCCACCCTTCCATGTGCTGGTGCCCTACAGCAGGGCTGGAAGGGGCTCCTGCCTGCCCAGCACACACCCAGGCACCACCAGCAAGGACCTCAGGCTCTGCTGGGAAGGTGCTTGCATCCCACAGGAAAAGCAGGTCTCACCAGTACAACCAGCCCCACAGCAGCCAGCTGTGAGCTCCGCAGAGGGAAAGATTTGTAAAACACCCCAAATTCCCCAGCAGCCCCTCTGGCTGCTTGCCCACAAAGCAGACCTCAAACCAGTCTCTCGCTAGGAGGAGATAAATAAATACAATAAATTACACCCGTGTGTGGGCTCATGCAATTTTAATCACACTAATGTCTGCAAAAAGGGGGGTAGAGGGGCGGGGGCAGGGAGGGATTAGGTGCCACTTGTTCAAAGTGCTCCCGTTCATTCCACATCTGCGACGGCTTTCTGAGCTCGAGATGTACAAAGCGCACGGAGCTGTCTCCGCTTTAGTCACCCTCTGCTGCTGCTCGTGTCAGCTCAGAGCACCCCGGGGAGCCAGGGCTCTGTGCTGTGCCAGCTCATTACACAAGCACCTGGAGGGGGGAAAGCCAACGGGAGAGGAAACCGAGCATCCTAAAACACAACAGGTAACTTACGGCAGGAGTTAGGGGACAGGAGTCAGACCAGACCCGCTACCCATGGGGTTTGGGGGAGAAGGGGGTGGCACCCTGAGCTCCACTGGGAATGGTCTTGCCTCAAAGCAGCAAGGACATAGGAAGAGGGGAAGGTGAGCGTGTGACAGCCTGGACCAGGCATCAAGGCGAATGGGTGGCAGAGGAACACTGAAAAGGTAATTGTGTGCATCTCTGGGGTGGAAGAAGAAGGCAGCAAGATGGAGCAACGGCTTGAAAAGTATTGGGTGCCATTACCTGCAGACGTGCCAGGCAAAAATCTGGAGCTACAGGAGGGTGAGAGAAGCTAGTGGCTTGTGGGGATATAGCGATGTTTGCCAGCTGTGTCAATGCCTGACGTGCTTCAGAGGTGAAGGAGAGGAGCTCACGGCTAGAGCAGGACAAGGGGAGCTCCATCTCTGACCTGACCAAGCAGCCCTGCAAGCCCCCATCCCCACCTCTCAGCAGGCCTGCTGCTAAGCCAGCAACACCAATGCTCACAAAGGAACACAAAATGCTCGGAAACCATTTGGGAAGTGGTCTTTTCACCTCAATACCTCCCTCGGGGATACCTGAGAGCCACCAGCTCACCGGCAGGGAGAGGCAGAGGCGACTGAGCTGCTCAGGGGGGCTCAGGTATTAACTCGCCCCCAGCCCCTGGGACCCGGCCACAGCTCCCAGATAGGGATTAAAGCCAGCTAAACGAGAATTTCAAACACACACCCTGCAGCAGCAAATAATCAGGTGCCAAGAAGGAGACTAACCCTGTGGGGCTGAAGGAAACAAAGGCAAAAGAGCCGGTCTGTTTAAGAAGCTGCTGCTTCTCCCAGACAAACACAAATCCGACCAGGAGGAATCCGAGGGCAGTGCCTGCGTGAGAAATACTGATTGCTAGGAAATATAAGCCTCTGATTTCATGCAGACACACAACAAGTGGCACGAAGATCCCTGCAATAGCTGCTAGGCAGAGGCAGTGAGTCAGGTAGTCTCCTGCCCGGGTTGTACCACAGGATGCATCGCTTCAGAGCTTATTTTAGCTGATGGTGAGCAGACCACAGAGCCTCCTGCAGCAGCCCCTGCTCTGCCAGCTTCCAGACCTACAGCAGGCAGCACACAGCACCCTCAGGAACTGACTGCCATGCCCTGACAGACAGGCAACAGCTCCTCATCTAGGGTCAAAGTGACAAAGGCCACTGATGGAGCAGCAGGGCTACGGGGATTCTCTTCACAGGTCAAAGCCTGGTTATTTTGGGGATACACGTGATCAGCCAAGCTGGAGAGGTCACTGTATCTGCAGAGCCGAAAGAGCAGTGCTCCGGTCAGCATTTACTTTTTCAGGGGACCATCCATTCAAAGCTTAGATAGCAGAGAATGAGGAACTGCTCCTCATTTGCAAGCAGATGCTGCCAGTGCTCCTTTTGGGAGGAGGCTCTTCCTGCACTCTGCTGACAGGATATCAACGGAGAGATGTTCATGTGCTCCTTAATCAGGGGCTAGCTGTGTGCCACGACAGGCTTCAGGAGACATATCCCTAATGCCCGTGCTGCTGCAACAGGAACATGGTTCCCAGTCAAGCAGCCTCCAGCAATACCACCTTGGGCTGTGATCTTGTCAGGTTTCATAAGCTTAATCAGGCTCTGCTCTGGCTGGCATACAGGGGTTTCACAGACAGTCTGGCTGGCTGTCCAACTGCTCCACACAGCATCCCTGAACGCTCAACAGCAGTGCTAAGTTCCGGCAGTCAACGGGAGGACTCACATTTCAGTCTTGTCAACTTCAACCAGAAGATAGTAAGGGATAGGATGGGTGGCCCTGTGGGCATCAGCTCAGCGGACCAGTAATAGAGCTGGGACTGTGGTGCCTGGTTCCAACTCATGACACTTCAGCAGTGATGGAAAGCACCTTCTAGCCTTGCAGTAAGAGATTTGAGGAGAAGAGGGTTCTATAATGGCTCCTGGGGGCACACCTGTCATCTAAAACATCTCATTAGTGCCAACTGTCCACAGCCATCCAACTTAGCCCTACCAGAGCACCCTGTGGCCTGAACACACCACAGGAGACAGCAAGTCCATCTTGCTGTACTGATGATCTGTGACAGGGCTGCCTGCAGGAACTCATCCCATTGCTGCCACGAGGCAGCCCAGCACCCACGCAGCGCTCCGAGCCAGCGCTGCGCTTTTCCCAGCAACAGGCTCTGGCTAAGCCTGGCCCCATGGGCACAACCCAAAAACACAGCACTGCTGCCCAGCCCAGCTCGCCTCTGGTGTCCTGGTTACTTCTCTTCCCTCCATCCACATCAAACCCTCAACAAGAGGCTCTCTAAGCAGATGGGATCTGAGGAGCACGATGTCTCCGAGGATGGGCACGCAGTACACGCTGCTCTGGTCACAGACATGAGGGAGCTGAAAGGATCTGAGAGTGCTGGGCACCAGCTCCCACTCCCCACTGCTCACCAGTCCCTGTGACTCACAAAGTCACTTCAAAAGGAGCTCCTCAAAGCACCATCACTGCCTCTGACATCCTAGTCACAAAGGCAGAGGAATAAAGGGTAGGAGGCAGCAGTGCAAAGGTAATTACTACATCCTGACAGCCCTGATGGAAGACAGCACTGAAACCCCCATTGTCTGCTCCAGAGTCAAAAGCCCAAAAGAGCATCTAGGGTACTCAAAGGACACATGGAAAGGGTAGGGGAAGAGCCCCCACAAAGCCCCGCAGAAGGAGGGCAGATGGAGAGGGACCCGTGTCTCTGGCAGTTCAGGGGCCTCCTCCAATTGCAGGAGGGAGCAGGGACACTCCTTCCACCCCAACCACAGTCCCTCTCTGGCTTACCCCATTCCAGCTCTCCCTGCTTCAGTACCTCCAAGATGCCAATCTACACACCCCACTGCTCTCAACAGGACAAAAACCTCCCACCCAAGGTCTTCCACCTGCCACTTCTACACTCCCCCCCCTCTTGCCTTCCCAGGACTGCTGCTCCTGCTTTTCCTCCTGCTCCCTGTCTTCCCTCCTCTTACCTTTTGCTTGGTTTTTAACCCCTTCACCTCCATCTCCTCAGCCCACTCACTACCTGCCTCACATGCCTTCATTTGCTCTCCTTCACACTGGCCAGCACTGGGATGACCTTCCCTACCCCACAGAAACCAAAGGTCTCCATCACATAATGGAAAACTTAGAATTTAAGGTTTTAGAATACAGTAATATATATAAAGCAAAATGGAGGTTTTAGGGTAGTAGTTTCTTTCTTCTTCACCTTGTTCTTCATGGGTGTAAGTGGTACTTTTGTAATTAGACAGAAAATTCTACACTGCGAGTCACAAGTGGTTAGTTATTAAGTTAAAAGTAAAAATATTGTAGGTGTCCATTCTTAATAGGACAGACTGGCCCTTAAAAGACCTTGGGGAGGAAAGGATATGTCTCAATTTTCAGCTTGTTAACTAGAAGCACTGCAGAACTCACTGTAATACAATCAAGAATTAATATGTATCCAAGTCCAAACAAAAAATGCTGTCTCTTGAACTTTTAATCCCAACTCTAGCAAAAAAAAAAAAAAAAAAAAAAAAAAAATATAGCACCCACTGTGGCCACAGCACAGCTTTCACACTGTGCCAGAGCACCTGCCCCTCGCAGGGCAGTCCTTCAGACCTGCACCCACAATAAGGGAGCTCCTTCAAAGCCCAGAATCTCTCCAAATTATGGACTCATGCCTCTGATAATGCCACCTCTCCACCCACTTTCCCTCCCCCACAGGTAAACACTGCTGTGCCAGCACTCACCCCTTCCAGTCACAGTGCCAGGTGGACCTTCACCTGCAGCTCTGCAAGGAGTCCTGTCTGTGGACAGGTGGCATCAGTACACCTGAGAGAGCTCAAAAGGTGACAACAGACTGCCAGAGCACCTGTGGTCATCTGTGGCATGCTGATGCAATTTTTCAGTGGACAGGGAGACCAACAATAACCCTCTGATAAGTAACCTGCTGCTTTTGGATCTCTGTTCCATGCAGCAGCCCAATGCCATGAAGAAAACTGATCTCTCCAAACCTTCTCACCCTCAGCATGTTTGGCATTACAAGTTACAATCAGGAAATGCTTTTGGTAAGAAATGGATGTATAAAAATCTTGCTCTCTTGAATAGGCAGCTAAAAATGAAGAATGACAGGGTCTGAGAAAGCTAAGTGCTCAGAGCACATCGTGCCTAGCACGGAGGCATTCCTGTCCAGAAAACACTGCCTGCCATGACACACTTCCCCAGGGCAGGCATCCCTAGCTCTACATTTCTTTGGAGAGCCCTAAATTATTATTTTAACTCTCGAGCAGCAAGGAATAAAGCCCTGAAGGGCGTAATATGTGCAAACACAACGTCAAGGAACCGGAGCAGGGCAGAGCAGGGACACTGAAGGGCATCCAACCCATTAGCACCAGCTCAGTCATCCACCATCCCTCAAGGAAGAGGCTCCTTGACTTCAAACGGGGAGCAGAGCAGCCCCACCTCTTGCCTCCTCAGGGTAAAAATCACGCTTCTCTCTGCATTCTAAAGCGCCTTTGTTCGGGTTTGCCCTGTTAGCTCTGGCTTTTCTTTGTAGGCTCTCCAGAAACATCTCTTGTTGATGGCAAGGGCAAGTGGGGCGGCTAATCCCATTCCATTAGCATCCTCTGAAATACTCCAAGGACTAGGATGCTGCCGGGGTGCAGGTGGCCAGAAGGCGACTCTCACTAAGACAGCACGACTTCTGGATGCGTGCACACACATCCAGCCCCAGAGCCGTCTGCCGTCAATAAAGCCTGCCAGAGGGGGGAAGAGGATAAACAGACAGCCCACATGTGGCTCCAAAGGAGATTTTTCTCCTACAGGCACAGCTTTCCCAATGCCAAAGGTCGCCACTGCTCCTCTTTTCTGAAGGTGACACAAAACTCCTGAACTGGGGGGGAGCATGTTATGTGTAAAAACAACTGAGAACCAATCCCACAAAGGCAAGGAGGGTGGATGGGACACCCCCAGCCTCCCATGCTGCTGGGGGCTGCAGCAGCACACCCCCCGATACCCCAGGGGGCAGATGAAAGGTTGACAGAAGCCATCCCCTCCTCATCTGATGACCCAGCAGTCCCTGCAGCACTCTCATGTTCCTTGCAGCCCTTCTTCCCATTACACTTCCCATTTATAAACAGCTGTTTGGCAGTATTACTAATCAGTGCTGCGTGGAATAATGTTACGTTTCCCACCACATTGCTGTTTTATCTTCTATCCTCCCCACCTCCAGCTGCTGCTTTCCTTCCACCACCCCCAGCCTGGAAAGCAATAATACATCTCTTCATTTTATTCAGGCTCTACTCCTGTGACAGCACAAACAATTTACTTACGAACCACACACACAAAAAAAACCTAAAAAAAAAACCAAAACAAAACAACAAAGAAAAGCAAGAACCAGAAAGTTGTTTCTTTTTTTAATTAAATACTGTTAAACCCACTTGAAAAAAATACTTGCTGAAGGAATATCAGCTGGAGACTGCTCTCTGACTTATAATAATCCCACTGTGCCCAGGGAAATCCTCTTAAACCTATATCAGATAAAGATTGTAAAACTGTTAGAGGGCTAAACTGACAGGGCAGGCACAGAATCAAGACGGACAGTTTCTCTCCCAACTTCTCCTTACCAAGGGGCAGCTTGTCCCAGTGCAGGTCAGGTTTCCTTCTCAGCACATAAAGCAAAGCCCTGCAACACCTGGAGCTGAAAGGAGAGGGGAGAAAGGCCAGTCCTGCCAACGCTTTGGGCTGAAGGAAGAGGAATAGGATGCTACGGGACTACAGCACCAATGAATTGCCTTCCCCTTTCTCACCTCTCCTGTGGATAGCAGAAGCAGGGCAGAGACCCTCCAGAGCTTTAAACCTAAAGAAATCTCCTCATCTCTCCCTTCCCCCAACCCTTCTCCCCCGGATGCTCAATAGCAATATCTCTAATTAGAGATTAGATCCCAAATCATCAGAGCTAGGGGTGGGAAGTAGTAGGATTTCAAAATTGGTGCTATCTTACCTGAGATGATAAAAAGGATCTGATGTAGACTGGTAATGCTGCTAGGAGATACTGGGCTTGCACTGGCTACCAGTTTGACTTTGTTGGTTTTTCTAGTTTTTCAACAAGAACATGTGCATCCACACCAGAGGGAGCATTTTGTGGCACAGGACTGAGCAATGGGCACTGCACTCATCCTATGTTACGTGGGGACTCCACTGTTCATCACCAGACCTACTTATTCTCTAAAAGAACTCAAGGAAAGCATCAGCATCAACAGCAGAAACAGCTGTCCCTGCCTTTCATGGCAGCAGAGTGACAGAAGTGCAGAGCAACCAAGTCTGAGGGGCTGGAACTAAAGAACACATAAAGCAATCCTCCAGGGAAAACAAATTAATAAAAAAAAAAAAAAAAAAAAAAGAAAAAAGAAAGGGGAGTGGGAGGAAGAGTAAGCACAGCAAAAACCTCCCCGGGGAAGCACAGCAGGAAAAACAGGCGACGTGGAACGCAAAGTTTTCAATGGTACAGAATTTCTCAGTGCTGCAGCTGGCTGGAGCCACGGGGACCGTATTCCACTTTCAGAGTTCACTGAGCAATTGCCAAGGCAGGGGACGGGTGCCATATGTTACCAGCTGCGCTCACAGTCGTCGCTTTCCCCGTTTAACGCTGAGAGACTCTTTGGAGGCACACGAGCACAGAAACC